>NC_133593.1:1316666-1975000 GCF_964106895.1 Numenius arquata
AAGTCAGTTGAAAGGGAAAATAACACAGAGTTGAATAACTCCGTGCACAACAGCATCAACAGGACCTGCTTTCCTGGGGATCTATGACTTTAAACTCTTTATTCTGTACTCCCAGCTCCTTCCCTTATTCCCCATCACTTTGGCAGATGGCAGTGTGTACTGCTGCTGGTTTGGAGTTATGTGTTTGCTGATGGGCTACACCACAGATGTGTTGTCTTGGACGGTAAGTACGTGGCAGAGTTGAATTTGCCCCTTCCTCTTATCAAAGTTATTTTTGTATCTCTTTTTTATCTAGGCAGTTTTCATGAAATTTACTGGAAGAGGTCTCTGTTCCAGTATGAAATTGAGTTTGAGCTGGCCAATGCATGCAAAATTTTTTTAGTGAGGAAGGATGGACAGTAAACGAGTGGATGCACTGGCTCTGTGACCTTGGCTTTATTTTAGGAAAAGGTAAGAACAGCTGTAAAAAGCAAAGCAGTTACTAAAACTGTCAGCCAACAGTTTCCTAATTTTTCTTTCACATTTTGAAAACTTAAACCAGCCCATCAATAAGGTATCTTCTGTTTCCACTGTTAGCTGGAGGCTGATTTATGGCCTGAAGCAGGATGATTTAAGTCTCCTTCACATTTTTCGTTCAAACTGTTTGCCAGTGGAAGTTGGGATTCCCATCATTTGCCTGCAAGCAGTCCTTCCCTGGGTTCTGCTAAGCCCTTGCTGTCAATGTGTCTCACACAAAATATCATCCACTACCCGTGGAAACAAAAAAAAAATAATCCCTTTTTTCATTTCCAATTTTGAACAGCTGGAGCAGATACTGTTATTTTATGTGTCTTCATCCTGTCCCCTTGCACTAGACCTTCTGTCTTGTGAGCCCAGGTGAAGTTTTTTGCCAGATTTGCACCTTCCAAAGGCTCTCTCCTTGGAGGACAGCCTGGCATCCAACAGGGTCAGGCTGAAACTGGGCACGACCCTGCTGAATAAATGCTAAATTGCTTCCTGGGATGCAGAAGCCCCTGAGACAGATGGACACGTGCACATTTACGTGGTATGAATCTAGTTTCATTTGCAAATCTGGGTAAAGAGAATAATTTGTGATTAAATTAGTTCCGTACCCCTTTATTCTGAGAGATGGATGAGAATGAGATCCATGACCTGAGCTTGGACATTGAAGCCCAAGAGGGATTTGGAAAGTCAGCAACAGGAGAGATTGGGGGCAGATATGCAAAAGTGGATTAAGCAACAGCTTCTCCGTGTTTAAGTATGTTTTTTTGTTTGTTTCCAAATTCCTTTTGAAGTTCTAAATAATCCCCTGTGATACTTGGTGAAAGCAAGCAAGGTTTTCAAAGCTTTGCGTTTGAATTCAGGAGAGCAAAAATCTGCCTATAGGTTTCCGGTATGTTTTATTCTCTTTGCTTTTTATCTTTATTAAAGGGATGCAATTTGTGTGATTAACTGCAAATGCATATGGCTATTTTCTTCGCCTAACACGGTATTGCACTTTGAGAGCCCGTTGTCTGCCCAGAGCAGATACACTGAATCCTGCTTCTGTGTCAGCAGAAAAAGGGTTATCATATAGACTCCTCCTTGGATTATGAATTAATTAAATCAGATTTAGGGTCTCCAGCAGCGTGGCTGTCCTGTAGCAATGTTACATCAATGAAACTCTCTAGACTGTGCTGTGGGAAACTCTGAAAGAGAGAAGCAGCAGTGGGGTCTTCCAGCCTTGGAACCTATGCAAGTGAGAAGATGGTTTGCCCTCCAGATAATGTGATGAAGAGAGGCAAGATGCATCAAAAACATGCAGGAATGACAAAAGTTAACACTTGAGAGTGGAACAGTAAGCTCGCCTGTGTGCTCTGCCACCCCTGGCTTTTCCGGCAGCCTCACCATTTGGGTCGGAGAAGGAATTTAGCAGCAACATGACGTGGATTTTGGACAAGATCCTGCACAGCTCTGCGTCTGGCTGACGGGTTTTCTGCCACCCCACTGCTTGGATTGCATGTGATCACCCTGCCTCTGCACCCTCCCCACCCTGCCCAACCGCAGTCAGACCCAAGGACGTGGGGAAGGATGGTTGAGCTGGTGTGAATGAGATGCCTCATTCAAGGGCAAGCAGCGTCCCTGCGTGCTGCAGAGCCTGGGTGCTCCGGGCAAGGCAGATGGACCCAAGGTCTGACCCAGTCTATCAGCTCCTCTCACCTAAAATGCCTTCGCCTTGTTGCTTTTTACATGTTGCTATAATACCCAGCTCCAGCTTTTCATCTTATCCTCAGAAACCTGCTCTATTCCCCAGTGTCACGACAAGCTATCCTCTAACATCCTCATAGGTAATAAAATCAAAGTGATGCTGCTTCCATTAAGCGAGCAACAACCCACCAGCAGTAAAACGAGTCGCCAGCTGCTGCAATGCCAACCCAGCAATGCCCCAACCTCACGAGCTCGGCTGGGTCTAGCGCTGCCGGCACCTCGGTAATGCAAAAACCTGCAAACACTGATTTCTGCTTGAGATTAAACATCTCCCCAGCTGCAAGCTTTCCAGGAGACTTGTCGCCCTGCAGAAACAGGACCAGATGAGGTCAAGTGCAAGATTTAGGTTGTTGGAGAAATGAAGACGTGGCAAAACCTCCAATGAACCCAACTCCACTCTTAATGGCATCCAACGAACCCAATGCTGAAATCATGGCAAATGAGGGGTTTTGAGCTCATTGCAGAAGGAGAGCTCCTGTGTCATGGCTCAGCCCATTATAAAGAAAAGGGAGGAGGTGAAAAAATCAGTGTCAAATGCCAAAAATTCCCAGAATGCAGGGTGGCATCACACTGAGGTTTATTTGCCCCTCACTGTAGCCTTCCAGGTTGACTAAAAGCAATAGAGTAAATGCAGGATTTGTTTCAGAAACACGGGGCTGTGGATGAAAATGCAAACAGGGCAGAGGATCTTCCAAAAGCTGAATGCTTGAGCCTGGCCAAGCCAGCCGGCACGCAAGCCCATGCCCGACAGCCAAGGCATCTGATCTGGAAATCAGATACAGCACACACCATCCCGATGAAAAATATCACACATGGTCTATACTTCAGGCTACTTTCCAGTATCTCAAGGAAGGGATCTTTTAATTGAAAGCCTTAATGTTTCTCGTTATATTTAAAATTAGAGTGGAACAGCAATAAAATTGGTCATGGGATTGAGACAAGTTTTAAGGGAGAGAAGGAATTTTATTCTTCATTTTTTACATCGGAGCATCCTTTAGAAGCCCGTGCATATTTGAATACGTCAATGCAAGGATTAATAATTAAAGGAACAACAACCACATGTCTCCGAGATACACACAAGAAAGCAACAGCTCAGGCCGCAGGCTGGAGTCTCTGGGGATGTGCTGTTTTTGCTGGCATTTCACCTCCGCCTGGTAAACCTCATTATTTAGAAAAGCACTTTCCCACCAGCTTCTGCCAAGGAACGTCTTACCTAGCAATTTGCAGCTGATGGCTAACCCCAGCGTTAGCCTGGGAAATCGTATCTGTGCTTGTTATCGGTTTGATTTTGAAGGAAGACGTGGAGGTCTTCACATAGATAATCAGCGATTCGGGTAGTTGTGATTTGGGGTGAAACCCTCCAGCCACCAACAGAAGGAGGCCAGCAGAAATCCTCACAGAGCGGTGATGATGCTCCAGCAAAGCCGACTGCCCCGGGCCGATGCGACTCGCAACCGCCATTGCCCAAGACTAGCAAAAAAGCAGGCTCCAAAACTGCTTCCTCTCTGCTCCCCGGAGCCAGATGGATGTCAACAGGCTATGGAGACAAGACGGAGCCGCTTCGCTCCCAGGCGTGGCCCCCAGCCAAGCAGACGCCTCAGCGCACCGCTCTGCAGAGCCATCCCACAGCCCTGCGGCCAAAAGCATCTCGCCGGGCGCTGAAGGCGGTTCAAAGCCTTGGCCTGGAGAAGGGAGTCTCCAACGGGAATGCGGTTTCCCTCACCAGGCCCAAACGGTGCTTCTCCTCCCTCCCCATCCTTCCTTCCTCCATGTTGGTAGTCTTCTCATTCATTAGAAACCTGCTTTATCTCAGCAGCTTGGAACTGGGTTGCAGCATGGAATTAAAACCAGCTTTTCGTTTTGGCATCCATCGCCTCGTGTAATTAATAAGGCAAGAGAAAGCCAGAACATGCGGGTCAGCCTGGAGTGCAAGGAAGGGATTGATTGGACACGGCCAGCACTGGAGCTCGTGGCCGGGATGCTCTGAAGCCGGCCTCCGCAAGGGTGGGTTGCATTTTGAGGACAAACCAGGGAAAAGGAGGAGGAGAGAAGGCTTTCCATCCAGGTTGTCCCCCTTGTTTTTCCTCATTTTAACTCAAAATCCGGACCAAGTAGTGTGCAGTAAAAACCCTGCACTCAATCTTCAGCACCTCTTTGCTGGGGAAAGAAGGGGAAAGCCGTCTGGCAAGGCTTGACAGCGTGTTTTGGCCATCCCTGCCATGCTCTGAGACCCTGGGCTGTTGCAGACGGGTGTTTTGATGGAGGTCTGGAAAATGGCTGGAGGAACCTGAGACCGAAGGAGGGGTGAGAGCCACTTGCACGCCCACCAGCGCCAGGTCCTCTCACCACTGCCTTGGCACAAGCAAGCGGCCACCAAATCCAAATGGAAACGCTGCCCTGTTCGCTGGCCGCAGGCAGGAGAAGGCCGAGGACCTCATCCTGCCGATCCAAGCTGGGGTGACGCAACCCTTTCCCACCTCCAGCCAGAGCTCAGGCTGGCCAGCAGGAGGGCAATGCCTTTGGGCACCGTCACAGAGCGGCTGCAGCCCCAGGACAGAGGGGACACGACCTTCCTCCCGACTCGCCGGTGCATCAGGAGAGCACAAACTTTCCTCCCTCCAACCGCAGGAGCGCTTGGGCTCCCCTCGCCCACCCTGCTGCCAAGAGCATCCCCACTTGCCTTGTCTGCTCGCCGGAGCATTGATTTACAGTTTGTTGCTGCTGCCACCGAGTAACTACCGTTGCTGCTTTCTACGGACTCACTGGGCTGCCAGGATGCCCCCGATGGGCAGCAAGATGCTGCTGGAGCTGGCAGGCCAGGGCGGGAGAGCATTGCTCCTGGGGGAGCAGCAACACCAAATTGGGGTTCTAGCCCTTTAAATCCTATCCGGTACTGCAAAAAAAGGGCGAGCGAGCAGGAGAGAGCCTTCAGACTCTTTTAATTAAAGCTTGTACCATATTCTGTCTTCCCAAGTCACAGCAGTCACTCTCGCTTCTTCAGGACATCTTTGGGGCTCGCTGGCACCTCGGCATGGATGGGGGGAGCCTCTCACCTGGGACCGGCAGCAGTAGGTACAGGCGGAGGGACGGGGCTGCTTGCATGGCTTCTCCCCTCTCCTTGCTGTCAGCTGGAAGCATCCCCTTTATTTTTTTTCTATGCCTTTTCCTTTGCCGGAGAGAAAGTCTAATGCGTTGCTTTTGGCTGGTGGGGACAGCACACCTGGGGGCAAGGGGCTCCCCATCCTGCCGCCGCCACGCTCTCCCCTCCCCTCTCCCTCCCTTTTAAATAACGAAGTGCATGTCCTAGAGTTGTGGGTTTTGTTGGTTTTGTTTTTTTTTTTTCCCCTCGCTCCTTAAATCAAAGAGCTGCCATTCAGCAGAAGATAAGTTGGGATGCTTGTTTCATAAATCACTGGAGAAGTTGGTCCCCGTCGCGCTCTCGCTGCCGATGGCCCCCACCGGCTCCGCTCCCCTCTGCCTCCCCTTGTAAGTGCACCAGGTTAAGAGAGTTTTGCCATATCCTTTCATGCGCAATGCAGAGCATTTCTTAAGAGCCTCGTGGACCGAATCTCGGGGTTATTAGGAGAGACAGTGTTGCATTCACACTGGAGTCTCTTCTCTCCAGCAGTATAACCCGTAGCAGCCTTAGCTGGGCTTATAAATTGCCCTTCAGCGGGAACATTGTGCACGGAGAACATTTAACCGCTAACTATCCCATTCACCAATCGATTTTTCTCTCCCCCTCTGCTCCTAACTGAGTGATCTCTTCATTTGTATTTCTACGCAATATGGCTATTTCTTTAAATTATGTATTGCCATTCCTCCATCACCGGCTGGGTTGGTGCGTGGCTGGGGTGCCCCGACCTTAACAAGAGCCCGTTCTTCTCTTTGCAGCCGGGTCCCAGGTGAGTGTGGGTCCCGAGGAGCCTCCATCCTGCATGGTTCCCCGGAGGGCAACACAGGCTGTGCCAGGAAAACATTTATCCTGGTGCCTATCTGAGGTTAATAACACTTTTGACAAATAGCAGACCTCCTCGAGGCTTGAAATAGGGTTGAAAAAGCAGCCACTAATCTCCTTGCAAAATGCTAGATGGTGGCCACTGCTCTCAGTAAATCAGGAGACAAGCTGTTTATGTACAGCATGTTGAGACGTTAGCACAGCAAAAAACCCATCCTTCTCTTAATCCACCCACAAAAACTCTGCCTTGGCATCTTTTCGCAGGGCTTGTGCAGGGAATACCGTGAACTCAGCATGGCCCAAGGCAGACGGGACTGCGGGGCTGCCCGACGGGGTCAGGGAAATGGGCTTTTTTTCTTCCCGACCGCATTTGCTGTGAGAGGGCGATGGGACAGGGAACTTGCAAGTGAGCAAGGGAAGTGGAGATGTGTATCGGTGTAGGAGCAGTCAAGCAAGAGCACCTGGAGTTATCAGGTGGTTTGTGGGCAGCAAGATGTTTCGACTTGAGCAGTCGAAGGAATTAAACTTAGAGAGGAGGAGGCATGGTGCCTGCGAGGAAAAGCAAAGATGCCAGGGCAGAGTGAAATCTGCAGCGCAGGCTCCGCCGTTAACTCATAGGGGTGCAGGACTGCGGAGGACAAGAAACGCTGTGTACCCTGGGGGTTTGCTTTTATCGGTTTTCCTGGCTGGGTTTGCTTTCATCCATGGCTCCTACCTCTTTGGTAGTGATTTAACCATTCATGACTTTTGGTGACATTAGGAAGGAGCGTGGCCCCTGTGACTGAGGCACAGGATAATAGCTCCCTTGTTTCCAGCTCGCAGACGGAGAGCAAATGACCTGGCAAGGAAACCTGAAAGGGCCTGAAAGTAAAAAAACCTGTTCCTGTGGTCCGAGCAGGGCTGCAGACAAACTCTTCTTGAGTTGAAGCCCCTGAAACCTACTTCCTCCACCCTGTGGAGCTGGAAAACCCAGAGTGGGATTTGAAAACCACCAACAAATACAAGTGGGGTGAGGAAAGATGAACAAAATGTACATCTCGGTTCAGCAAAGTGACTCAAGCCTCGCAAGCATACGGAGGGTGGGGAGTAATTATTTATAGTGCCATCAGCAGAAATAATAGAATGAAATGAAGGGCTGAAAAGTTTTGCTGACTATCAGGGAATGCGTCCTGGCAGGGATTGATATTTCCCAGGCCCAGCCCTTAGCATCTCCAGCGCTACCAAGCGTGCAGCCTGGAGATCCAGCAAAGCCTCGCCGGGGATGAACCCACTGAAAATGGACAGGAAACGTCAAGCTGAACCCACCCAGAAGGATGGACTTTAAATGTTACCTACAGCTTCCACCTTGAGCTGCCTCTGATGTCCCAGCCTGGATTTATCTCCTGGTGGATATCTGAACTTTGAGGGGAGCAGCGCTCTGGCTGGGTGGCCAGGTTTGGCTTTTCCATTCTAATTCTATGAAAATTGAGATTAAAAAAAGACAGGGGGATGGGGAGGGGGGAAGGGAGAAGAGGGGGGGAAGCAATTTTCGAGATCAGCAGTTAGTGTAATTCAGTGCTTTGTCCTCTGTAATTAAGCTCTGCGTTCTGCGTTTCAATAACACTCTTGAACCATGATGACAAAAGGAATTAGGGGGATTGGCAGGCAGAGAATCACTCACCTGGCATTACTCAAATTAAAGGTGACCTGCATAAGGTTTTCTTTTCTAAATTGAGAAAACTGAGTTTAGATTCCTCTTTGTGGTGATGAAAAGCCCTCTTTTTTCCTTTTTTTTTTTTTTTTTTCTTTTGCCTTTAATTCACTTACGAATGATGAGTAACATCAAGCTTGTCTCCCCCCACCTGGGCAGATGCGCTGGAAGGCTGGGATAGCCACTGAGGTTGCCGCGGGTGGAAAGGGGGAATTCGAGCCCCAATCGAGCAGCCAGCCCTCAGCAAGTTTGGCAGACAACATCCAGCAGAAATTAACTGTGCAACAAGTTTTCTGTAATCCCAGGGCCCTTTCCTTCCGCCCCAGGGTACTTGATAACACCACGAGAGACCAGTCCCCAAGTGGGCACAAGGATCAGGGTTTCATAAAAGTCCCAAATGGCAATTTGCTCCATCTTGCCCTGCTTGTCAGTCTCCAACCATCTGAGATTTTCCTAGTACAAACAAGACCTGAATCTCTGAAGAATAAGAAGAAAAATAATTCTTTTTTTATTGTAGGTAATAACCTTTCCTACTTCCTTTACTCTGTAGACTGGAAAGAGCACATACACAAAAGGCATAGCTCTCATTTTTGCTTTTTCTTCACCATTCACCTTTAAACAAAAGAAAAATAGCAGGGTATCTGGAGCAGGAAGGGACGAAAATGGATCTGACTGAGATAAAACCTAAATTTACTCTTTCTAGCTGTTAGAGTCTAATATATTCTATTCAGAGCAACGGACGTATGTCAACCCCATTCTACATCTCTGGCAGGGTATTACAGTCTGAATTGGTACGATAAATTAAAAACAGTCATAAAATTCTACAGAGGTCTTAAATCGTAAAAATGTATCGCATGAATGAAATTGCACAGTTATTAAGCGAAATGTTTGAGATATAAACATTAGCGTGGCACGTCAGCCTGGAAGGATGTGAGCAGTCACGTCCAGGGGACTCGGCGTGATCCAGATGTGGATCACACTGATGGTCTGATCATCTTTGCTGATCATCTGGATGGTTTAGCTGGATTCAGGTAGACTTTCAGAGCAGCCTAATCCACCATCTGCTGTGCCATTTTCTTCTTTGATCTTTTATCTTGTTTTTTTTCTTCCTTTGGGATACGTGTTTCCCCTTTGAACATAAGCTACTTTCAGTGTATTATTTAAAACCTACATTTTAATGGAAGGAGGTAAGAGGCTGCACAGACAATGTAAACCTTGTTTTCCACGACCACCCAGAGACTGCCAAAAATCAATTGTCTGCTAGAGGCTGATCTTTAAATAAAGTTAAGCCAAATTGTATCAGAAGCCCTGGGGATCCTTGAAAGCAGGTTTTCAAGAAAGTCATGTACAGATATTGCTGAGTTTGATACAGGTTTCACCCTTTAAATCCTTTTGTGCTGTGACCTGGTCTGCTCAGGAACTGAATTACTCTGAATTACTTCTGGCTTTAACCAAAGCATAGACTCTGGTTTGAGAGCTGCCCAAGTGCTTTGGGAGCCTGAGGCACTGGTTCAAAGTGGGTTAATAAGCCCTTAGGAGCTGCAGATGCTTTACTGTGAGCTGGTGGGATGCCCCTGGGTGATTTTGCAAAGGTTTCTCTTGGAGGCTCTACTGAAAGACGGAAACAGGAACGGTCTGGCATGCACAGACTTGTAAATGAAATGGGAATCTATTTAAAATGTATTTTTATTTTTACTCCCTCATAAATACACTGTGGCAAAACAGCCTTTAAAGCTGGGAAAGGATTAACTTGAGAAGAGTAAAAGTCTCCCGGGGCTGAAGAAGAAGAAAGTTGCTGTGCTACAGGACAGGCATTCTCGTGGAGGAGTTACTGAGCCTGGCTGCCCCATGGACGTTCACTGTTCATGACGATGTGCAACACCTCTGGCACCACAGAACCCCCCAGATCTGTGGCCATGCCCGGGAGGAGACAGCGGGATCGTCTGGGCACAGGGAGGGATCGGTTCCTGGCTGGTGGCTCCTGGGAAGGGCAGAAGTTCTGCTGTGGCCAACAGGCTGGTGGTGGAGATTATGTTGGTACAACACGTGAGTGTTACACATGTTAACGCGACAAAGTATGTGAGTTGTGATGGTGCCAAGAAGTTCTATTAGGGTGGCATTTCCCCCTGGCATTACAGATACAGTCCATGCAGAACTGTTTTATTTTTATAAGTTCCTTTCAACGAGGTTGCATGCAAAAACCTCATATTCTGGAAAAAAAATCTGCAGATCCAAGATCTGTTGTAATGCAAATAACACCAGTAGGATTAATCCTAACCAATTCAACCTCAGAGAAAAATCCAGAGAAAAACCTGACAGGGCAGCTGTGGAGGTCACAGTCTCCATCCTCAGCACAGCACCCCGGACCATGGTGGGGCAAAGACACAGCCAGGAGACCCACTGCTCCCACCCCATGGAGCCCAGCCCCATGGCCATTTGCTTTCTGCATTTCTGGTGACCGTACAGAGTGGGAAAGAAGCTACAGACATTTTAGATAATCCTTGCCCATGAAGAGCAAGCCTCATGAGAAGCAGGTTGATTGTTTTCTCCATCAGACTGAGCCACGGACTGAAGGTGCAATTTTGTCCTGTGACCTGCTGATTGAAGAAAAAAAGTCATACGGTGCTGTCACTGGGAAGTTTGATAAATATTTTATTCCCTCCTGAAACGTCATTTATGAGAGATACGAGTTTTTCTCTGGGGTACAAGAAGAAGATGGATCTGTGGAAAATACTGTCACTGCACTTTACAACCTAGCTGAACTGTGCGACTTCTGCAAGAGGTTTTATGATGAAGTGATATGGCTTACATCCTTTGTGGCATAAAAGACAAGAGGGGCTCCACCTCGTATCTCATGTAATGCTTGAGAAAACAATTACAGCTCTAGACAGGCTCAGAGCAGCCAGAGGCATCAAGGAACTTTGAACAGTCCTGCTGATCCCTTTGGTAACACTGACACTACTTTTGCCCTATGTCAGCCCCATCCAGCAGACATTCTAGGTCAGAGATGGACCTCCTGAACTGCTCAAGGGTGATCCAAGTTCAGCTGCAAATTGCCGAAAGCACTGGTGTGGACAAGCCTTGGCAATCATATGATAAGTGTCCAGATAAGAGTGTCCCAGGTAGGATGGCATGAGAGCAGCTGCTATGTGTCCATGCATATCCGTGAACAAGATGACATAGGCGTGCCTGGAACCCTGGGAGCAGATGTGAGGCTGCAGACCTTGGTCTCCAGCTTCAATCTGCTATCAAATTGGCATAGGACCCATGGTCATCTTCTTGAGCACTGGTATACCTCTGACTTGGGCTGGCTGACATAAGGAACACCTGGATCTCCAAAAGCCACATTTGATTTCTTTTGATCAATGGTTTGGCTTTTTAGGAGAGGGAAGCAGATTGTGTAGTGCTTCATGGGCACTGCTGTCAAAGCTACAGGAATGGAAGGAGAGGGGAAAGGTGGGGAGGTTTCTCTGGGCTTTTCCAGAAATACTTGATTTTCAATAGAAATCAAACCACATTTCAGAGAATAGAGCTTTGCAGTGGGCTTTTTGTAAAGAAACACAACATCGTCTATGTCCCTATCTTTGTCATATGGACTACCCCCAGTAGGTATCCCATACATGTCATTTCACATGCTGCTAGAGAAAAAACTTGAAGAAAATAGGGTTTGTTTATAAAAATCATGGCAGGGCATGTGAGGAAGCTGAGAAGGAAGTATAAAGCTGGAGTCACATGCTGGTATTCCCCTGATCCTGAGATATGTCCCCCAGCAGCGGTGGAAAACAGAGTGCTGTGATGTATACCACGTTTGTACTGCACAGCAGACTCTTGGTCTAACCATAGGACACCAGGATTTCTTGGGACCTGGAGAAACCAGTCTGCCATGGTGGCTTCCCTCTTCCCCTTCCTACTATCTCCTCCAGCCACTACCAGCACAGGAAGCCACCTTGTACAGAAGCTGTGGCTGCAGCAGGTAGGGAGCAACCAGGATTTGGTGAGGACAGGTGGTGGGACAAGGGCATTCTCCAGGTCCTCCAGACCCTCAAGTATTTCTGGGGCCTGCCAGGGGCATTTGGTTGTATTGGGAATGTGAATCAGTAAGGACAATGCTGTCAAAGTATGTGGCCAGGTGGAATAGCCATCCTTGCTGTGCAGTTTCTTGAAGACATGCCCATGAAAGTCCCTGGAAAAAAAAGATACTTATTATTTGTGGTAAGGTGCCTAAGTTAGATTCACCATAGAGGATTTTAAAGAACAGATTAGCTGAGTTTAATAGTGTGAATTATGAAAAGAACCTGCTCTGTGTAAAGCACAGGGTCACATTTGATGATTCACTAGGCTTTTTCTTGACCATTAGCTGAACACTTATGTCAAAAATGTGATCCATATAAAATTGCTGCAGTCTGATGGAGAATGTCTTCCAGCTCTCAGTGTCCAGCACCTACAGGAGGAAACATTTTCTTCTCTATCCGCAGAAAAAAAGCCACACAGACTCGGGGCAATGGTATGGGAACTCCGTGCTTTGACATACTCTCTATAAACAGGGAGGACAAATTCCCCTCACCTAATACCCTGGAGCACACCTTCTCTTACAGCTTCCCAGCTTCTCATGGAAATGTCCTGAGCTGAAGGCTGTGTCTGTCTCTGTTTCAATGCATTATTTTATTCCTCCTTTTACCTATTTCTGCTTTTGAGCATCACGATGTCTTCCAGGAAAAAAATCTGCAACATAATTGTGTGCTATTTGCACAAATACTTCCTTTGGATTTTTTTATTAAAAGTCTTTTCTTGGTAATTTCATTGGATACCTCTTAGGTCTGGTGCTGTGAGACACAGCAATTATTTGTTCTCTATTCACTTTTTCCAGGATGTTGAGGGTACGATAAAACTTTAATATGTGTCTCCTACAGCCCTTTCAACCACCTCTTCGCCAGACTGAAGGGCCCTGATGTGCTAGTCTATTTTCGTGCAGAAGCCGTGCTCTCTCCAAGCTCACTTCCTTCCTCCTCCTGTTATCTCCTTTCTCGAAAGCCCTGAGCAGAAATTTATTCATCATGAAGGTGCACAATGGATTCAGACAACAGCATAGTTTCAATTTTGTTCCCTGTTCCTTTGCCAGAAATCTCTCACGTTACATTTACCCATGGCTGTGCTGAGCCTGGGGTGGATGTTTTCAAACAACTGTCCCTGTTCCTCCCAGTAACTCTTTCCCAAATGGTAATGGCCAGCTCAGAGCTCAGCATTTGGCAGGCAGACCGCAGGCTATTTTTCTCCTGTGTGTTATTCTGCACTGATTGGCACCAAAATTCTGCTCTTACTTTATTCTTCTGACACTGGGTTTTGTGAGATTTATTTTTTTTTTTTTGCAACTGCAGCAACCAATTCTGCTTTTGATTATCCTGATTAATTTTGTATCATTAATAAATGTTGTCATCTCACTCCTCACACACCTCCAGTCCCCAGATAATTTCTTAATAAATGAGTAGATCTGTTTTACAGGTCTCTCCGGGATTGCAATGGGAAGTAGCTTTCACTGTGAAAGCAGATTGTTTATCTTTGTTTCCTGCCTTTTTTTCCCCATCTCCTTCATCATGAAAAACAATGCAAACAACTCACTTAACCTTTCTGCTATGACCTGTCTCTCCCGAGTATGCTTTTTATTCGGCGATCATCTATCAGCCACACCATCTCCTTGGCAAACTTTCTTCCCCTGGTGTTTCTGAAGAGGTTTTATTGTTACCTCTTATGTCTCTAGCAAGTTGTTGTTCGAAACCCTTTTTGGCCTGCCATATTGTTCCTCTCCATGCAATTTGTCACGTTCTGGGATCTATTTCCTCCTTAACACGACTTGTGCTTTTTGAGAAATGCCTTTTAACTCTTCTACTCTGCCTTGAAGCTGCACAAACTTTTCCTTTGACACTGGTTGGTTTGGCAGTGTGTGATTACTCTGGGCTTGCAATACAGTTTTAAAACAGTTGTTTTACTCTTTTAAATTCTCCTTTTTTTTGTTTCTTTTCAAGCAGCTTCTTAATTTTTAATATACTTTATATATAGTGTGTATGTATACACACTATATATGTAGCATAGTACAGTGGGTGTGTATATATATAGTATGTATATAGAGATATTTAAGGTCATATGAGCAACGTTTAACTCTTGAATAGGTCATGGTCATCTTAGAGCAGAACTGAGAGTTGTTTTCCTGCTTCTAGAGTCAATACTTTTAGCTCCAATAGTTTTTGATTATGTCCAAAGGTTACTGTAGGGGTCACGCCTCAAACGAGATACGCTGGTCGTAGCCCACCCAGCGCGTGTCCTGGCCTCCCAGAGCCCCACCAGTCAGCCCTTTTCCAACAGAACCTGAGTGAGGGCTGGATTGATGCCCCCACCCAAATGGGTCTCCCTGTGCTTTGACTTCCTGCAGCGGCAAAAATATTGAAGGCAGCGGCTCTGCACTGTGCTGTGAGCTCCTGCCTGCTTTGGATGGGACTGATAATCCACCAACACGCGTAACTGGTTCCCATTTTCCAAAATGCAGTGATGCCAGTTGGATATCGCCTCTGCAGCCACTGGCCAGCAGAAGAGGGGGACACTGGGGGCAACCTGGATTCCAGCCCTTTGCACCACCCCTGTGTAGCATTTTGACCCAAGGCAAGCCCTGTTATTTTCCTACCTGTCCAAGACACGTGTCCAGAAACCTGTAAAATTATTTAGAGGTAGAATCCACCATACTGAATGAAGTCATAGTACTAACATCAATGCTTCTACGGACAATTAAAAAAACCCTTTAATTTTGAAGGCTCTGCCACATCGCTGCGGCAATGGTCATAATAGAGGTGGCAGGACTATTCAAGTGGGCCTAAATTAAGTAATAATTGAAATCTTTGAAGGAAAATGAGTATGGTTGTCGGGGTCAGCCTTAAATATGTTTTGCTAACATCTTGCAGAAAAATTTTGATAAAAATTACAATGCTATGCAAATGATGACTGGGTTTTATTATAAAGTAAGTAGAACAGGAGAGAGAGGGGGAGAACTCACAAGAGCACAGATAATAACATGTATAATCAAATGAGAACTTTTGCACAGTGATATTGCATGAGGTAAGACTTCAGAGTTTAAAAACAGAACATGTTTTGTTTACCAAAAAACCAAGAATGTTTGAAAGCACATTTGACTATAATATACATGCTATACTTTATGGAGTATTTATTTAGCATATGTAGGTTGGGGAAATGAAGCGCCTTTTGATAAGTAATGTCTCAAAGTGCTGCTGAAAAAGAACATAAACAAGAAAAAAGTTGTTTTACAGAGCTCAAGAGCTGCTAGCAAAGTCCTGATTTAGAAAAAAACATGTAACCGAGTGAAGTAACTTAAATCAATGGCACATGAGCACAGGCTGAGGTTAAGCAAATGCCTTGGTGTGTTTATAAATCCTCACATTTGTTTTCTTGAGCCAGGGCAAAGCTTTGCGCACGGATCTAGCGGACCAGGATGCTTCTCTCTGCTTTCCAACTGATTTCAGCAGTAACACACACCAGCTTGCTCTCACCATGGCATAGAACAACTTTCAGAGGAGCGCTAAGATGCCAGGACAGGTGACAAAGTTTTTGGTATTCAACACCTGAACCCCAGTCCCACCATGTTTCTGATTGCTGGGATCAAGCCTTAATGCTATCAGAGCCGTGAGGGCACTAATTGCCCTTAAGCAGCCTCACCTGGGTCCCACCCACACCCCTGCCCATGGTCCAGGAGGCCGTTTAAGCTCAGCCCTGAGCCCTTAGACCCCATTTGTGCTGTAGGTGTGCCTGTATCTAGCTGATCTCTGCCTTCTGGAAGGGCCTCAGACCTATATTGCAAGTAGATTTTCTCCCACCCTGTCTCCTGGATGACCTCTGGACCTACACTGTAGCTTTGTTTCCAGTCCTATCTGCTCCTGATTGAACTCCTTGGGTGGACCTTGGACCCCATTCCTTACCTTGTCTGGAACTGTTGCTGTACCCTGCTACTGGTACTCAGTTCACCAAATTCAGATCCTGTAGGACATCTGTTGACGAGGTCACTGCCTGCACTAGAGCTGCCCTGGCTCTGTTTTTCCCACCATGAAGGAGATCCATCTCTGCCACTCCCTGAAAAACTTGTTCTTGACCAGACATTTCCTCTCTGAACCTCTCCTGTTGAGTAGGTGCCAGCATAAGTAGTTGTGGTGTGGGTTGGGGTTGAGTTTGGTTTTGTAGCGTGCATATCTGGGAGCTAATGCTATGTAGGCCAGGAGCGGGATGTGAAAATCTGTTTGGAGAGGCCTCCTTAGATGGATGGATGAGCATATCTGTGTGCTCAAATAATTACTGAGCAGCATCCAATTAAGCCTGAACACTTCTTATATGTCAAGGTCTTGGTTTGTGCAATCTGTGCTTGACAGAGGCTGTAGCTCTGAGTTCAGAATAACTATTTGCTGTTCGACAGCTATTTCATTGGCCTTCTAGCATCACCATCCTTATAAATACCTATTGAAGCTTAGCTTAGATGCAGCTGTGCCAGATTTTGACCTCAACTCTGATTCTCTTTGGTTCCCTCAATGTTGCCTGCGCTCTTGGTTGACTCTGAGGACAGAAGCAGCTTTCTCTGCATAAGGTGATTCCACCTTCGCAGCAGAAGCATCTCTGGCGAATTAGCTGCAGCACACAGCAATTATGTTAAGGAAGTTGGGTGAAAGGGAGCAGTAATAATTTGCAAGTTCTGCCAACAAATTCTCTTTCATTTTTGTTGTTGTTTTTTTTCCCTCTCCATACCTTGGCAAGACTCTCCTGTTTTTCTTTCACTGTGTGGCAAATGCACAATAAGAACAGGAGGTCATTTACTCTAAATCCTTGATTTATAATTTTTGTGCCATTGCCAGTTGCTTTTTCTAACGACTGTGAACAATGTCCATACTCCTTGTTGGGTAACATTCATAATGAGAAGCTTTCTGAATTTCCAAGAGCTTTTGAGTGCTCGGCACACTCCTTCCCTAATATCCTGTGGCTCCATATTTATGCTAAAAACTGAGTTGCATCTAACTGACCCCAGATCTGGTGCACTGCAGGTTTGGAGAATGGTATACGAAGGCAAAAAATGAACAGCTGGAATGGAAGATCTTGTGCAAGAATCCCAAAATGTCTGGATTTATAGAGAAATAATATTTTTGTCAGAGTTCTTCCTGAAAAGCTTATGGGATCAGCCCAGGTACAGAGAAAGAAATAAGAAATGATTGTTGCAGATCCATGTGGTCAGATAAGCATGTCCTGGTGGACAAGAGAAATATGAAGTGCTGCCTATGAAAGTAAAAATGAGTGAACTTTCAGCTGGGTGGGGATGAAAAAGGCAGCTACAGGGAGGAAAAAAGAAAATCTCAGTCGTGTTATGATGAAGCTGACAGCTCTTTTCCTCTGCCAAAATGGTACCTCCTGGTTTTGGTCTGAAAGCATAATTTTGGACCAACTGAAGCAGTTTTTTAATTTGGTGAATTCCGAATTAGAGGAATGGTTTACTGAATCATTTTTTCTTACAGCAGATCATTTTAGTTTGCATGGGAAGTTCTCCAGGGGGTGGGGTGGAGAGCTGAGTAACCCACATCTCTGGACTGGGAGCAAACAAGGCAGCAGGGTTTGTTGGAAATGCCTGAATTGGCCACAAACCCAACCCAGCTCAGGCTGCAGTGTGGGTCCTGTCTATGGCCCCCTTCCCCCAGCTCTCCTGGGGCCTAGTAGATATCTTGTGGTTCTTGACCACATAAAGATTGTGATTTCAGTCTCTGGAGTCAGGGAAGAACACCAGGCTTTGATCCAACAGTGAGTCAGAAGGTGGGATGTGTTGCCTGAAGGCATCACTCCACTCAGTTTGAAAGAAGGTCTTGAGCCAAGGACTTCTTCCTCCTAGTGGAGTTGCCTCCAAGCTTGTATCATGTCTTTGGGTGGATTTCCCTTAAGTTCTCCTGATGCTACTTTGCACTGTATAAATAATAATAAGAAATAACAATTTACTGTTTCCTGGTATGAGCTCTACTGTCTGTCCTAGTGAGTTTTTAAGAGTTTCATATAACTGGAGCTAGCCCAGCTCCTGAATTCTGATAGCCTGATGTTCAGGCCATGCACTTTGCTGTTCTGAACCTGGCCAGCTGTGGTCTCTGGGCATGAGTCACCTGCTTCTCACCTGAGTGTCTGAGACCAGTGGAGCTCAAAGCTGAACAGGGAGCATCACAGCCACCTCCTCCCTGCAGCAGCCAGTGGTGTCTGGTGAACTTAGACTTTCTTGTCAAATGTTCTTGGCCTTTATTAAGTGCCAGAAAATGAAGTGTTTTGCCTTAGTCACCATCTTTTGTCAGACTTGCTTTTTCTTCATTGGCTTAAAGCCACACATGAATTTGAGATTGGATCAAGCTGGACTTCAGGTTCTGCTTGAGAAGATCAAGAGAATGGGAAGATTGTTTGCATGACCCTCTATTGTCATTGATGCTTAGATGGGCTGGAGATGGCAAGGGCTGGGGGCTACCATTGCCCAGTAAGACATACGAGCCACAGGCTGTGCATTTAGGAACAGCCATGTACATGTGTGTTTGCCTCAACCACAGCCTCACCATTACCAAGGCCATCACCCATCCTGAATCCTACCTGAAAGTATTATCCAGGAACATTTGAGGCATTTATTTACGAGCGGAGATGTATGCCCATGGTGATGTACTTCCATCCCCACGAGGAACAGAGCAGCCCAAGCTACAAACAGCCTTCTCACTACTCCAGGTGCCAAGTGCATTTCTTCAGCCTGTTCCCCAACTTAGAGGGCAACATATGCACTAAGAAAAGAAATCCTTGCATCAAAGTGCCTGTAAGCCATGTTAGTCATCTTGGATGTTACTGAGACCCTATGAATGAAAGTGCTTTGTGTATGAAGGGGACGATGATGCACAATCTCCCTCCCCTCCCATCTACACTCTTCCAGCCCACTCTTATATCTGTGATCCTCTCCCCTCTCCTCTGCCTCCACTGGAAAGGAAAAAAGAGATGTGAAAGGAAAAAAGTGCTGAGGAAAATCTGGAAATCCAGATGTCTCAGCATCAGAGACGCAGTCCAAGCTGTGTCCTTTATGGCTTGTAATGAAGAGCGTTGGAATGACTGAAAGCCCTGACCCCCAGCCAGTCATTGTACCTGCTCTCAACTACTTCTCTGAGAGGTGAAGTCTGGAGCAGCTGCTGATTTTCATTTTAAGTCT
Organism: Numenius arquata; assembly: GCF_964106895.1. Taxonomy (NCBI): domain Eukaryota; kingdom Metazoa; phylum Chordata; class Aves; order Charadriiformes; family Scolopacidae; genus Numenius; species Numenius arquata. Next base: position 1,335,807 of record NC_133593.1, read on the forward strand.
TGGGGTTTGAGCTATTAATAAGCCTGGAAAATAACCACATGTTCTCTGAATTGTGTAACAGATGTTAAATTCCCCAAGATGAAGAGGTGTCAGCCTGATGGAAGAAGTGATGTGAGGACCTTTCTTTTTCCTTTGAGCTGGGTTTCTCCTCTTGTTAGCAAAATTGGTTATCTGCTGGTGAAGGTAAAAAGAAAATTAGTCCTATCCCACCAGTTTTGACGCAACCCCACTCTTTGCTTTGCGCCCATGTTTATGCATTTCTTGCTGTTCTCCGGCATCAGATTTTTGAAGACAAGTGCCATCCAAAATGAAGTCCCATTGAAAGAATGTGTTGTGATGAAGAGCTGTTGAGTGAGTCACTGCTCGTGCTGGCAGAGCGGGCTGCGGAGCGGGCCAGGTCCTTACGCTTGGCACGAGAGAGCGAGAAGCGAAAGAGGAAAGTAAACTTGGGGCCAAGAGCACTGCAGTGCTTGGCCAGCCAAGGGGGCTGGGTTGCAAACACTTTCCCACTTAACCCTTTCAGAGAGGCAGCTGCCACCAAGGCAGAGAGGAGTTCCCAGCCTCATTGGGGTAATGGGAGATGAGCTGAAGGTGAATATGGAGGAGATGCCTTGGTCAGGGGATTGAGAAGGATTTCGCTTCCATCATCTTGTTGGCAACCATATTTTTTTTTGAGGTTGTTGTCTTCTTTAATCTCCTCTGTCCCAGAGTGAGTACTTGGGGCTCCATGTGGGGAAAGGTCCGCAGCAGCTCAGGATGACATTTAACAAGGATGGCTCTCTTCCCAAGAGCCCTCTCTTATGCCTCTTGGTGCCTTGCATAAAGGTGGAAGGAAGCTGTCATCAGCTGTGCTACACACAGCTGAGCAGTCCTTTGGGAGAGACATTTATAAATGTGGATTGAAGACACTGGGCCCCAAGGGTACCACATTTTCTGTGGGTGTAGATACACAGTGAGACTAATAAATCAGCCTCTGTGCTAATAGAGATGCCTGCGCTCTTGACTGTGACCCTGCTGGCTGCTCTCTCCGAGGGGTGACTTTGCTCAGACATTTATTTCTGAGATCTGCTTCAGCATCTCCTGTTACACACCCGCTGGCATGACAACTGCGAGTGCTTGTTCCAACACAACGTGCCCTTTCCTCCTGGGGATGCTTCTGGGGAAACATAGCTCAAGTCAGAACAGGCTCACTGGGGAAAGTCCTGCTGGAGGTGTGAGCTGTGTTCTACCACCACCATTAATGTGATTGTAGAGAGGGGGCCTCCTGGATTCCTTCCTCTTTTTTCATGTCTTGTACCAGGGAGTGGAAGAAATTGTGGAAAGTAAGTTCCTGTTACGTGTGAAATTCAGCAGGACTGTGAATGTAACGGGGATCTCCTGAGTACTGGGGTCTGGACAGCAGACTACCTGGCACAAGTCTGGGTCCCCCATGCCAAGAATTCTGACAGAATTGATTGTCATCCACTTTAAGGAGGAAAAAAAAGATGTGCAGACCAGGGGACCAGATTTTGAGTGGTTTCACCATTTCCCCACAGTCCCCCTTAGCTTGTCCTTCAGGATCAGTTGACAGTCTTGCACTCTGTGCTATTCACTGCTCCTTACTGATTAATGGGCTTCTAATGTCATTACTTATTTCATTATCCAATCAATCTAGAAGATCAGGAAAAAAAAAAAAAGACAATTTCCTACTGACATTAAGTGGTTGGCTAGCAGGGTAAAGTGCAAGGTTCACGTTTAAGAACAAGAGTAAGACACTATTAGCAAGAAAATTTGCAGTGAAAGCCATCTGTAAATTTGCATTATCCAGACAAAGAGTAGAGTCTGGCTATCAGAGGAGGTGTTGCAAAACACAGAGATAAGTGAGGGACTCTAAAAAATTGTACGGACTATATTAAGACCCCAAGTGGAGCCTCAGAGTCAGTAATAACAGTGGTAGTAGTAGTAATAATAATGATAATAGTACACCTTGGAGGTCAGGCCTCAAGTGCATTAGGTGCTGTGCAATTGCAGACAAAATGGCAAATAAGTTCTTGCTTCAAAGTGCTTAAAAACCACGTAGAAGGAGAGTGAGGCCAGACGGCTAGTGACAGATGGGCAGGGGAGAAGAGAGAGGGATCGGTGGCTGGCACAAGGAGGGTATGTCTTGGGGCACCAGCAGGCTCAGGGCTGCTATGGAGGTGTTTCAGGAAGGATAACAAGGTGCATATGTGGATTGTTTTGGGGCACTTGCCTGGGCGCAAGGGCCAGCACAGGGGAAGGAATAAAGTGTTTGTTCAAAGTGTAATGAGAGCCTGATAGTGGCTGACATTGCTGGATGGTTGAAGGCATGGGTTGATGTCCCAATGGGCATTGGAGATGGTGGGTCAACCAGGTACAAGCCATGAAGGGTCCTGGCAGTGGAGGCGTTGACTTGTCCTGGATGCAGAAGAGAAGGGGGAGCTGTGGAGAGGCATGTCCATGGTGGTGGGGAATGAGCTTTGCAGATGTCTTTTGAATGGCAATGCTGCAGCAGGCGGTGCGTGGTGATGGACAGGAGATTAGTGACACGATGCAGGAGGTGCTGGTCAGACTCAGAGATCTTGTGTGCCACAAATGGGGAAGAGATGCTCTCTGAAAGGGACACCCTGCCTGAGGTCTTGGGTGTACCCAGCACAGGTGGGTGCCCTGCAGATGTACCTGGTGGCTCTTGGCAAGAGCATGGAAGAACCAGGGCTGCCCTATCTCTTCCTTGTGCACAAGGGTGCTTGCACCTGCACCCCTGTGACACGGGGGCACCAGCTGGACCCAGCTCTCTCCTAGGAACAGCAGAATATCTCCACGGGAGGGAGGTGGGCACACTCTTGACTGCATGCAGGGACCCTGTGCTAATGTGCTCCAGGGCTGGCCGCTGGTGGGAGCGGACACGGAGCATCCTTGCTGGCCAGGGGACTCGCGGCATCGCGTGTTCACACTCGGAGGCGCCGTGCCAGCATCTGCCCAGCGCTTCCGAGGGGGAGACGCCTGCGGACGCTGCAGGTCTGTGCTCTCGCAACTACCGGGCTGCGGCTGAGCCAGCCCTGGCTGTTTCATCTGCTCTCTGCCAACTCTGCCTTGCAAAACATATGAGAAAATCGCTGTTGCCCCCTGGAAGGAGCAGGGCTGCGTCCCAGTGCACACTATTCCCATGGCATTTAACATTCTCTGCAAAACCAGCTTTTATTTAGAACTGAACATCTGTTCCAGATGTGGTTATTCACTGCCTGTGCTGCTGCGCTCCTGCCATTGTTGTCCTGCTACACAGTGAAAGGCTGGCATGAATTATTGAAAGATTGAGTTTAAATAAATGATAAAGTGGTGCTGTGCGTGCGGTTAAGTTTCTGTCCGTTCCTCGCAGAGTCACACTGCCGGCTTTGATGTCCCCATGATGAGATCGCACGTCGCCCAGAACCTGCCGTCTCATCTGCCTGATGGGGCTGATCGAAGAGCATGGAGAGGGGCAGCCCAAGCATGAAGGTGGCCGAGGGGACGAGTCTCCTGGGGAGAAGGAGGAGCCGCAGCAGAGAAGCAGGCAACCAGAGTTTCCCTCCTGGCAAGTGTCTTTCTTATCTCAAATGGTCTCTCGCAAGGGGTGAGCTGACACAGGGTGGGACGTTGCTTGCTGAGGGCGATCAGTTCACCAGGAGGATGTGGTGGGAGGGATGTGGAGGGGTTCCAAGGGTGGGCAGTGGGGACAGTGCTGGTGACGGGCAGCGGGTATGTGCGTTTGGAATCTGATAGTGCAACAGAGCCTTAGTTAAAATCCTGGAGTAATACCTCATCCCAGGGAAACATCTTGTGGGACCGCACTGAAAGCCAGTGCATCCAGACCATCTATGTGCACATGATGGGCAAGGGGCACTCTGGGTTTGAGCCTGCTGTGGGTCTAAACCAGCCAAACCCTCCTTTTTTGTTGGCTCTCAGATGGGAAGTCCAAATGGGTTTTTGGAAGCCTAGTAGTCTTGGAAATTGATTTTTTTTTTTAATTATTTTTTTCTAATTATTTTTTTTTCTTCACCATTTTGAAAAATGGCTTGACTCACAGTTGCATGAGGCTGTGGGGATTCACAGCAGACCATCTGTTTCAGCTGTTAGCAGTCATTAATTTTTTTCATATTTTTTGCTACTTTTGAGATACTTTGGGAAAAAAAATATGTTCTTGATGGCATTGGAGGACTTCAAAGTCGGTTATGTGGTTTTTTTCCTCAGAGAAACAATATACGGTGGACGCAGTTGTTATAAAAGAATTACATTTGTATTGGGTTTTCTAAATGGGGAATTTGTCTCCCGTGGACAAGCAGGAGGACACAGCGTATTGTTTATCTCCTTTCCACCATGCGTTTGGCTAATACCTGCCTTGTTACTGTACTGCGATACGTCTACTAAGGAGGTTTTTTCTGGGTTAACTCTAATATAGAAAAGCATTCATTTAAAAAAATATGGTGAGATTTTCTTTTAAGCCATTACGTTTCTGGAGCTAAGTACTTGCTGATTAAATCAGCCTTATTGTCTCCAGTTATTCTACCCAGAAACTGGAAAATTACTCAACTCCTTGACAGGTGTTCACAGCTGATGGCTCAGATTTGTGGATCGAGTGCCGGGGCATATGGCATGATAAATAATAGAACAAACTAATCCTATTGACACCGTCCACCCTCCAGCCGGCGCACCTTTATCCTCGTGCCATGCTCTCATCACGCGACAGCCCGTTCCCTGAGCTGGCTCCTCTCGGAGGTGCTGCTCCCGAGCCACTGACCGATGGGTTGGGGCTCATCAGTCTTGGAGCAAAGTGTTGTAGCTCTGCTTTTGCGGAGACCTCAGCTCGGCCTGGTGGGCAGGTGTCCACCATGAGTTTTCTCCCTTGTCTGCTTCATTGGTTTGTTCAGCTGGTGCTTGTGTCGGCACATCGTGTTTGCCCGAGTGTTGCTGGTGGTTTCCCTGTTGTTCATGTAGGGTTTTAGATGCAGGAGAAAAACTTCCTTGGGTTTAAGGGGTGTTGGGAAACAGCAAAGGCTGGTAGCACAAAGGAGGGTGCAGTATCTTGCTGGAAACATGCGATGGGGAGATGTTCACAGCTCCTCCAGAGGATTCTGAGTCCTGGCTTCATGCAAACGTGAAGCTGTGGCCTGATAATGGGCAGAGCAGAGAGCTCTGCACTGGGCTCATAGTTGTGCTGGTTTGGCTCATGCATCTCTGAAAAGAAAAAACTGTGACAGGATGTAAAACACAAGCCACGAACCTCCAAACCTGCTCTTGGGTCTTATGATGGTGGGAGACTGCAAAACAGAAACTGAGTATCTCGAACCTGTCCGTGACACCTGGGTGAGGTGACAGCCAGAGAGCCATGGAGTATTTCCAGCCGTCCATTAGGATTGTGGCTTTCAGCAAAATTACAAATGTGTCCTGGAAAAGGCTCCTTTGAGCTGGCCAAAGAGCTGTTATTGTTCCCGGGCGCGGGATCCGGCTCTGCACTTGGCAGCCGGTGCGGGACTGTGCTGTGGCTGAGCCCAGTGTGTGCCATTGCAGAGTGAGCTGGCACTGGGGGACACCATGGGGATGGTGGCTCGTCCTGTCCTGCTGCCTCCTTCACGGTGGCACGTGCTGTGAAAAACCAAATATCCCTGTAGAGCAAAGCAAAGGGTCCGTAGGATGTGCCTGGAGAGCTCCACATCGGGTCTATAATGCTCCCACCTGCATCTTCAGGTATGGTTTGGGTCCACCTCTTGTCCTTTGTGTGCAGAGGAGCAGGACTTGTCCCTTCCCTCCGCCTCTTGCTCTTGTTCCTGAGTAAGGCGTGTGTCCCAAGTAATCCAGGGCAGCCAGCAGACGGCGGTGCCCGCTGCAGGCTCTGCCATCGGAAGGTGGAGGAATGCACACCTGGAGGCTCGGAGACTTTTGGTGCCTGCGTGGTTTTCATATGGAGGCCTTTCCGTTGTTGATTGACTTAATTAAAATTAAAAGAAAAAAAAAGAAGCAGCAGACAGGATTGGGCTTTTTTTTTCTTTTTATGAAATGCCTTGCTTTGAGGGCTACAGAGCCCGTCTTCATTTTGAAATTTTCTTTAATTTTTAAAGTTCTCAAAAAAAATTTTGAGCTGCAAACTGAAAGGAGGTGTCAGACTTTGTAAACCCAACCCCAAATCTATTAACTGACTCATAAAACATTTTCTGTTTTGCAAAGTCAATTTTCTGGGGAAAAAAATGAAACATTTCCTTTATTTTTCCAAACAAAAGCATTGCTTCTTAAAAATTAACTGAATTTGCCAAGGTACTTAAAGTATTCCTCATGGTTTTTGCTCCAGGATGGGGAAATGTGGGTTGGTGCTCAGATGTGGGATGCTCTCCCCCTTTGTCCTACCTGCTGAAAGCTTCCGTGGTACAGAGGCTTTCTGCGGCATGGCTTGAGATTTGCAGGTTTGATGAAGAGGGGGAGGAAAATAATTAGTGATCCTGGGGCCCCCATTTGTTCTTCGTGTCCCAACATGTGTCTGCTTTTCCTTGCACCCATCCTTCTCCTCCTCCTCCCTCTGCCAGGTCACTTACGGCACAGGGCCCAGTCCTTCTCTGTGTGCCTGAAAATCACTGCCCAGATCCCAAGTGAGATGTCAACGTAAAAACAAAAACAAAACAAACAAACAAAACAAAACCAAAAACAAACAAACACAAAAAAAAAAAAAAAAAAAAAAAAAGAGGAAGAAAATATCTCCCCATCAGGAAATTCGCCTATTAACACCCCAGACACAAAAGTCTCAATGGAGCTTTTCCCCTATGAACCAGCTAAAATGTCTCTCACTGATGGGAAGTCTAAAAATAAATAAGCGCGTTCTCCACAAACAGCTTAAAGATGTTGAAAATGAAAAGCAACAAAGGATGTAGAGCGTATGAGTCACTAAATTACAGGGCTATCTTTCTAAGAGCAAAACAAAACAAAAAAAAAAAAAAAGAAACCCCCACCCAACCAACCCCAAAACCCAAACCCTCCCTGCTGAAATTCATTGTGAGTTTTCTGGGTTTGCTTTGGGGCTGTTTGCCCCGTGGCGCCTGCGCGGAGTCATCTTATTTTTGTGGGCTGGGGAAGGGCTGAAACCTTACCCATTTTTATTACATAGTGTGCCAGAGCTGCTCTGTCTAAATAATAAGAGTAAAGCCAGTCTGCTCAACGGTATGAACAGGAGGTGCTTTTCCCTAACACATGGGCATTTCTGTCGATTTTTTTTTTTTTTTTTTTGAGATAAAACCCCTTGTATGAGCTCCCTGGATGTCAAGCTTTCTTGTCGGGAGGAGTGTCAGCCTAGATTCGTCTCGCCAGCATGTTCTTCTGGCCCCAGCTAAGCCACAAGTGTTTGGACTCTCGGTTGGGAGCGAGCAGATTTTTGTGGGTGTAATCGCATTTGTCTATAGCTTTAGTTTGTTGAGATAATGTAATTAAAAGGAGTTCTCAGTTTGGGGTTGGTTTTGGGGTGTTTTTTTTTTCCCTTCCCTGAAGGTCTCATTTCGTGATGAGCTCCGCTGGGGTGGACTCTGTTGCAAAGCTGAAGCTTTTTTAGCATTTGCAGATGAGCTTGAATCAAAATCTTGGCGTTCGAGGCAGCAGGGAAGGGGGTGGCCGGGAGCCAAACCTGTGCCTACATCTGATGTTTGCAGCCAGCCCCAATCTCTCTAATAGGCTGAAACGCAACCTTGGATCCGAGCAGATGGTGGGGATGGAGACGCGGCTCTGCCAGCACGGCCATGGCCTGAGCCCACCATTAGCCTGTCTCATACTCTCACCGGGGTCTGCAGGAGCTGGAGGCTGCTTGTTTCCACCCCTCATCATCGGCACCTTCATCCCTCCTCTTCCTCGCTGTGGTGGTGGGAGGAAGGGCAGTAGCACCAGCCCTCGTAGTACCCACTGGCTCGCTCCCGGCCCAAATAAACCCATCCATCAATAAATCAGTTGCCTGCCTTGGCAGGTACAATAAAGGCTGTGCACAACCATCATAAATCCTCAAGCAGAGCTCACTCGGCAACGATTTAATTTAGATATTTAGTTCTGAAATGCGCTAATTAAACTTCAGAATAAAGCATCCAGTGCAAAAGCGCAATGGATAAAAAGTAAAAATAAAAGTTTCTCCTGGAATAATTAACCATCATTAAAACATGAAAATCCAGGCTGGGGAGCAATTGTATGCCTTCCACAAAGTGCTTCATCAGAAATAATGGGATGAAATTAAGCAATGCAAAAATGTAGGCTGAAAGTTGAAAAACTTATCCCACTCGTGAGAGCCATTAGACTGTGAAATGTTACTGAACCCTCCCCAGGGATCGCTCAAACACGTATTTCTCAGGATGTTTAAAATTGGTCTGGACAGGAACCCCTTCCCCAGTACTGCGGGGAATAATTACAGACCTCCTCACTTCCACGGGCCTTACAGATCTTTCTGAGTTCTAATTTCAGTGGGTCATTCTTAACTGAGCAGAACTACTTAATTTCAGTAGAGGGCTTCCTTATCTGAGGGACCTCTCGGTTTGACCCTACAGGCCTTACATCTAGATATTATACAGGATATTTTTAAGACATCAGCCTCTTCTAAAATCATACACTGGCTTGCCCTGCCTCCCCTTGGACGCTGCATTTATTGCTGCCATATTTGTCGCGGGCTCACCCCACGCTTTGGCCACCACTTTCCTCCGGTTCAGAAAAGGCACCTGGGAGGAAGGGGAGCCCTGGCCGTGCCCACGCAGCCGTGAGTTCGCCGAGCATCTCCCTATGAGCTGGGTGGCACCCAAATGTAATCAGCCTGACTGGTGCTCGACAGCTGATAGCAAATTACATCCAGTGATAATCCACTTGTTATTAGAGTGACAGCTCCGCGCTGACAGTGACAACTATCACCGGTCCCCAACAGGCAGCCAGGCAGGTCTCTGACAACAGCCTTCCCTGCCTCGCATAATTTTTCAGCACGTTGCTCTGGCACATTAGTATTATATTGTCTCTTGCCGTATCATTTTCAGGAGCCTAATGCGAATGTCACGGTGCTGATTTCCAAGGTAGCCCTCTTTTCTGGTGAGCGTGCCCTCCCATCGCCGGCCCCCGGCCCCAGGACCTGCCTCGCCAGCGAGGGCATCTTCTTAAAAACAGAGGGTTTGGCACGATCGACTCTGTATCTTAACACAGAAAAAGGAAAAAAGGGCCACTGGCTGGTCTTATTTACGTGGAGGCAAGTTTGGAGATATTCTGGGTATATTTAGGGATTAATGAGAACTTGGTCCTTTAACAATTTTTAATAATAAATATATAAGCCTAATGGCTTTTCCAGCTACTGTTTTCGGCCATGAAGGTTGGAACTCTTTTGGTTAATGTCTTCCAGAGCTGAGGGAAAGGAAATTAGCTAAAGGCAGGGAATAATGTTCTGCAAATGAGGGGCTTTGCCCCCACTTTACTCACATAAGCAGCCCAGTGGAAGCAAAGGGAGTCACAGGTGAAAGTTTCCTTACGGATCGAGCAAAAAAGGAATTAAAAGTAAAAGGATGTAAGGAGATCGATCGGAGTCTCACCCTGTGAAGCAGCATTTGGTCCCAGCATTCAGCTTCCATGGCTGGTGCTGAGGGCCATGTTGCTAGAGCAGGAATTATCTTCTCATTGGCCAGAGGGATGGAAATAACTGAACAAACATGGTAAAATGGCAGCGTGTAGCCAGGCATGTACAGCCCTGGTGGTTTGTATGGGACTTGGACCATGGTTTAATTCCTGCATCCTCATCCAGGCCCGGGACCTGGTGAGCAGGCAGCACGCAGGGTTTGGACGAGGGGCAGGAGGACGCAGAAAGCCTGTGCTTGGGCAGGAGGGCTGAGCTGGGCAAGAAGAGATAGTTTGATATCGATGGAGATGGGATTTCTAATTTGCATAGGGAGCAGAGAAAGGAAAAATCCCTCATCCCGTGGTCCCTGAGCTGGTGATGGTGCTCCTTCTGATGGTAAAATCCCAGCACGGGGATGGCACAATGCAGGAGGCTGAAAGGAAGGAGACAGGGAGGATTTTACATCAGAGAAGCACAACATGGGAGGATGTGGATTAAACACCCTTGAGCCATAAAATCAACACTTATTTTGAAGGCTTTGTTCACTGGTTGTGGGAGTGTTGCCGTAGATGCTGGGTGGCTCTCCAGGCTGTTTCCCGGATCTGACCAAGGCAGTTTTAGTTGACGTGTTGAGTCTTGTCTTCCCATTGGAGACTCTTCTGCAGTTAACTGATTTCAGCATCAGAACATCTCTCCATGTATTTAGCCTAACTTGTCTTTAGCTGAATTTCACCCTGCTGGAAGTCCCCTGGTCCAATGTTCCCCAGGTATGGTTTTTTCAGTGGGTTTGCCGATACTGTGCAGTGATCCAAGGAGCATGTGCCTCTGATGCATTCAGAAGACAATCAAGCTCCAACGAGCTCCAGCAACCCACTGAACATGACTGCAGTGAGGAAAGGCATCTCCTGGCCGGTCTGTGGTGGTGGTTTTAGCTCAGCTGTGAATCCTAAGGTGATGCTCAGCAAGCTGGCAGAGGTGCACTCCTTCAAGTTCTACCACTCCGGAGAAGTCAGGACCCCCTGGAGCTGCTGGCATCAGTGACTTGTATCTACCTGCTCTGCTCCTCTGCCCTCCTCGGCATCAAGCAGAGGGTCAGGCAGCCTGGCTGGGCTGGGACACTGGGTTCAGGGAGATGCACCCCTTGTGCGCACAGGAGCCACGTGTAGATGTGGTTCCTTCTCCTCCATCGCCGTTTCTAAAAAACCCACCCAGCAGCCTCCCCACGCTCCATGCTAAAAAGAGACCTGCAGAGCTTTCGGGGACTCAACTTTCTAAGGGGCTCGGCTCCACAGGAGTGATTCCTTAGGGGTCGTCGACTATTTGGGGTTGTGCCCTTTGGCAGCGCCCCCCCGGCAGGGAGGAAACTCGGGCGGTGGGAGCTGGCGGAGGAGGAGACAGGTCCCCCTCCCCTGCGCGCAGCATCCCTCGGGGGGTGGGATGAAGGGGTGGCTGGCACCCAGGAGCCGGCGAGGAAGGGGTTACGGGGGGCCCTGCCGCAAGGTGGGCCGCGGCGGGGGGTGTTCCCCGGGCGGGCGCTGCGCCGCCGCCCTGGCCGGGGGCTGCCGGGGGGAGCGCGGCGGGGCCGGGGCTGCGGGGGGCCATGGGGGGCTGAGCCGCAGCCCGCGCCGCGCCGCACTCGGCAGCCTTCTTCAGCATTACCTGCTTCCATTTCACTTCATTTCATTTCATTTCATTTCATTTCATTTCATTTCATTTTTTTTATTTTTTTTTTTTTTTATTGCGGTTTGGGTTTTTTGATTTTTTATTTTTTTGGGGTTTGGTCTTTTTTTTTTTTTTTGGCTCCTCCATCCTCACCGCCCAGATCTCTCCTCTGTGCCTCCTCCCTCCATCCTCCTTTGAATAACTCGGCCAGGAGCGATCTGGAGGAGGGAGGGAGGGAGGGAGGGAGGGGGGGTGGAGGGGGGGGGGGGGGAAGAGGAGCCGAGCAAACCTGTGGCGGAGGAGCCGGCTGGTGGAGAGGTGAGTCCGGGAGGGGGTGAGACCCCAAGAAGGGATGGGGAGCACCGGGAGGGGCGGGGGGGGGGGGGGGGCGGTGCGCAGCCGGTGCTCGACGGGGAACCGACCTGTTGGCCGGAGCCGGGGCTCGCCCGGGGCTTGGGGAGCGGTCCCCCGCGGGGTGCAGTGGGGTCCGGGGATGGCGGTGTGGAGAGGGGGGGTGGGTCTGCAGGCGTGGATGCTCATCCCCTCCGCCCGTCCCCACGCTGACTCGGTACCCCGTCCCCCCCACGCGTGTGGTCCGTTCACGGGTGGGCTTTATTTTTCACCCCCCTCTCGGGCTGTGGGCGCGCACACGCGTGTTTGTGAAGAGGGGCCCGCAAGTTGCCATGGAGCGGCGTAACATCACTTTTGCTGCCCAGAGAGCCCTTTTTCTTGATTTCCTGGCCCTCTCCTCGTTGGTGCCGCGGGTGATGTAATAAGCGCTCGGTATCTATGCGGTGTCCTGCTCTTGGGGAGTTAGATAAGAATGAAGATCCCGGAGCAGGGGTAGCATCTGCCATCTGTTTGAATAGATGGGGCTTTAATGAATCTGTCAAAATCAGCAAATGTACGCGACGGAGGAATTTGGCCCCAAACACCTAGTGATGCCACTGTCGGCAACCAAAAGACTCCCAAAGAGAGTCCTGCCCGTCGCCTGGATGCCTATGAATAGCTCTAATGTATGCAGCCCAGCCTGGTTTTATTTCAGATATAATTTCAGTCACCCGATTTAATAGATGATTTGCAGTGATTGCCTCCTGATTTACCCACTTGAACGGCAAAAGGAATGCGTTAAGGAGGGCTGAGCTGCCGGGCTTTGCTGGTGTCCTGAGTGTGAGCTGTTTCTCCTGTTACTCACCAGCAGCTCAGACCTTTTCCACCCACCAAGTTTTACTGTTTTCCACGTAGCACCTGCATCCCCCTTAGCACACGCCGCCCTGCGTCGCACTCATTCACTGGGCGCCTCACAAGCTGGTCTCCGGCTCTCGGGGGGCTTTTGGAGCGTGTTGAAAGTCGTCGGGATACGGACGGGCTCCGTCGGGAAATGAGAGCGGGACAAGATCGGCCATGGGATCGGCTCGCTGGGGGCTGGCCGGGCTGTGGTCACCCGTAACTCCAACCGGAGGAGAGGTGCCTGATCCCGTCTCGCTCAATGTGCTTGCTGGACTGTACAAGAGGATCTCCCCATTGCCTGGGAAATCGAATTTCCCCGTTGTTCAGCTGTAAAATAGCTGCACAAGGCCGTGATTGGCACAGGACTGGATCACCCAGGTTGCTTACATCACGTAGGCAGCTGCCACCGAAATGACACACTTGATTGAAGGCCAAAAGAACCATATACGTAACTGCCTGTGATTAAGCTCCATATGATGCCTCAGAGCAAGTAAAAACCCCTCCTTCATCTCATCTTGTTTGTAACGAGACAGCCGTTGCAGGGATATCATTTGGGTCATGTTGTGGCTTTTGGGGGATTTTTTTGGTTTTGTTTTGGGGTTTTGGTGGCTTGGTTTTTTTTCGCTTCTGGCTGTAAACTTCCATGACCTGCACCAGTCCGCCGTTGCACCCTCACACGATGCCCCATGAGAGCCAGGTGCTGTAGGTGTGCTGGTAGCTGGGAATACAAATTATACCAGGTAAGAGCTCTCATTGCTGTTTTTTGGGTTTTGGGTTTGTTTTTTTTTTTTTCACAAGGAATATTCCAGCTGGCTTCTTTGGGGGAGGGAGAGGGTCTTTGCATGCGTCCTTTCCCCACGGGCATGCATGTCTGGCGATGCGACTTTATTTCTGGGAAGAGTTGGATGGGGGAAGCTTCATCTTTTCAGTTTTTGGAGTCTTTGTGGATGCTTAACTGTTTCCTCTGAGTATGCACTGTACCTGTAGATAAATCCTCTCTGCACTGCACCTGTGGATAAATCCTCTGCCCTGGCTCCGGCAAGGCGGTTTGCGTCTCTCCGGGTGGAATCCTGGCCAGGCAGGGAGGAATGGAGAGGGTGGGGGATCCAGGCCAAATCCTGCACCGCGTGAAACTTGGAGGTAGCGTAGGGACCGCAGGGCTCCCCTCGGGGAGGGCTCCGTCCTGCAGGAGCTGGATGCTGCTCCTGTGCTCCTCTGTAGCCTGTAGACCTCCTCTGGTTCTCTCAACACCTTCCCTTAACTTCTCAGTGGGACAGGGTCAGGCCAGGGCCCGATCCTGCCAACTGATGGATTTTATCAGTGAACAATAACACTTTGCAAACGCCTCCCTGCGGTCGAATCCCAGGACAAAACTTGTCTTGCAAAAAGGAAAAAAAAAAACCACCACATTTTGAGAGAAATAGTTTTCACCAATACGAATTTAAACAAAATCTCCTTCCTTTGGTGTCTGGTCTGCGTGGGGAGACAGCATCAGCGCCCCTCTCCCCGGACTCACACTCTCTGACTTCATTATCATGCAGTTTTTGTCCAATCATAACGTGCTTGAAGATTATGCTGATGCAGTTTATTCTTACCATATCGTGATATATGGTTATATATAAATATAGATGGATATATAAACAACATTTTTGTGGCCACTTGTCCCAGGCTTTCCTTCAACAGACTAAACCCCAGCCCCTTCTTGGTGCGTTTAAATGGCTGGTCCCGTGCATCTCACACAGCCTCCAGAAAACCTTCCTCTGTAAGTTACAATGCAATGCAAGTCCTCTCATTTTATTCTTCTTTAAATTACCTAATTTCTAAGCAAAATCATTGCTTGACCAGGGGTGAGATGATGGTACTATGCATGTTTTATCTCCCAGAGTTATTGTGAACTGAACAAAATACCCACTGAGAAACTACTTGTGTTAGAAATACCAGTAAACATCATTTTAGTCGATTTGGGCACATATAACTTTATTGATTCGGCATGAAATATGGCAGGCAATCTATTAGGAGATGTAAAATGAAACAGGCAGAGCCTTTTCAGAATACATTGGGAATGTAGAATGGGTTTGGGAGCTTTCATTTTTAGCCAGGTGGATTGCTAAGGTAAACGGCAATGATTTTTTATGAGTCCTGTAAACAATACCAAGTCAGTTTTATTCCATTTTATACAGTCCGCAGCTGAAGATACATTAGTTCAGCTGTTAACGGGGGGAAATGGTATGTACGGAGAAGCTTTTCAAGACTGAGTAGTCTTTAATTGTATTTTTAACCTGTGAATGTGGTTAGTGTTAAAAGTGTAACCAAGAAACTGAAGTAAATACTAGGTATTATGCAATAGTACTTGGGCTACCATGAAAAGAGGGCAATAGAAACAAACTGTTTTATAGGTCTGCTTTTAATTAAATGCAGTCTGCTTTGATAAAAGCACTAAAATGTGAAAATGTTTCTCAGAATAAAGACATTAAGCAGTGGTAATTAAAGCCACAGTGTGGATTTAGTCTGTTGAACCTGAAGTCCATGGGTAGGACATGGAAAATGTATAGAAATTCAGTGGGTGGTTCTAAAGCTGCCCCCTCATTCCTTGAACTTCATCTCTGCTTGTGGAGGCTTACTGAGTATAATCGTATATACATTTTTGCAGCATGATAAAAGAAAAGCTTAAACATCTGCACTGCATGCTGTCATTAGGTCTGTTCCTAGCTGAAGCTTTCAAGCAGCATACACCTCCCTTTTCCATACGTTATCGAGCCATTTAGCCCGGATGGCGGTTTTGGATCCTGGCCGTTCCTTGCCTGTAGCCCTGCCCCGCCGTGTTGGCACCCCAGCAGCGTCAGTGGGTACCTCCCGGGGGGCAGGCTTTGCAAAGCGGGGTGCTGAGTGCTTATCTCTGACCCCCCAGCAGCGAACTGGTGCCCAGCAGCGTTGGGGAGGGCTTGGTGGAGGTGCTGCTTTGGGACTCTCTGAGCCATTCCTTTCCTTCCCCTCCTGTATTTCCATCATCATCACACATGTTTCTTGTAGTTCTTCCCTGTAGTGTCTGCAGAATGGGTTTGGATATTTATAAATGCAGCAAGGGTCAAAATCTGGCTGCTTTGCCTTTCAGATGGGGCATAAGCAGATACTGTGTGTGCCTGTAGTCACCTAGTGTCCTGGAGGAGCCTGCGTGGGGTGACACAGGTGACAGGACAAAAGGAAACAGCTTCAAGTTGTGCCAGGGGAGGTTTAGGATGGATATTAGGAAAAATTTCTTCACTGAAAGGGTCGTCAAGCCTTGGAACAGGCTGCCCAGGGCAGTGGTGGAGTCACTATCCCTGGTGGTATTTAAAAGCCAGGCAGACGTGGTGCTGAGGGACATGGGTTAGTGGTGGTTTGGGCAGTGTTGGGTTGATGGTTGGACTCGATTCTGAAAGGTCCCTTCCAACCCAGACAGTTCTATTCTATTGTGTGACAGTGCAGGGGGCACGTGTGTGCAGAGAGCATCTGCGTGCACAGAGTTTCCTTGGGATCTTTTTATCCTTGATGCTGGCACGTTAACCAGTAACGTGAGCGAGCCCGAGAAGCTGGAAGCTTGCTCAGTCGAGGGAATGGACGCCGCTGATATCCTGCATAAATTCCAGTTTGGCTTAATTCCTTCCTAACCGAAATTCTCTTTGCGTTTGTACTCGCTTCCTGCTGGGGGCCTGATTCTGCAAAGAGGTCAGTAGGGCAGAGCCGCGCTCAAGTTAATGAGCTGCAGCGAGCTTGTGGCTGCGCCGGGACTGATCCACTTTAATGAGGTTTTTCTTCATTCTCCTCTGTTTGCAGGACCGTAGCTGCTTGCCTAGATACGATGATCATTGTGAAGGGTTACCCAATCCTGCAAAGCCGTAGGCAAACAGCTGAGTAAATAGCCCGTTGGCTTGGGTGAGTGCTGCCGATGCTCCCAGCCTGTCCTGGGGAAGGTAACTGGAGTTTTGCCGTTGCCTCCCGTGATGGCTGTGCCCACCCACAAGGGAAGCCTGCCCCATGGGCATGCATTTGAAGACCCAGACGTATTTGGGATGCTAATTGGCAAGCTTCTCAAAGGGTTTGAGGACATATCTAGAAGCTACCAAGGATGTCACAGAAATGTGTTCTTTGAGATCTATTTATGTATTCATCGTTGATCTTAGATACTCTGCTCTGACCCCTTTTAAAAACTGCACTTTAACAAAAATGCCCTTTCTACACTTTTTTTTTTTGCATATTGGTGACCTCCGCCAGGGCAGTGATTTCCCCATGGAGAGCTGTCGGCACATCAACTGTTATGCAAATCAGATTCCAAATAATTGATCATCCCTGCCAGGTATTAAGGTTGGGAACAGCCAGTCCAAGAGTAAATCCCAGGAAAAACAAGAAAATGAAGTCTCCATAACTGTTTTCAATTATTCAGTCTTGCTGGTTCTCCTTATGTTTCAAGAAGAAACATGAAAATCTCTCTGGGTCTAGCTTGTTTACAGAGTGCTCGTGGGTTTAAAATACAGCCAGCATCACATTTCTGTTGTACATTTCCTTCAAATAAATACTGAAATAAAAATAAGGATGCTGTAATTTGTGCCACCCCGAGAGCTAAATACTGCACTCCAGCAGGAAATGATCATTTTGGTTTTTTGGAACAGCTTTACTATAATCTTCCAAAGACCAGTAGCTCGCAAAGAAAGAAGTGCAGACTTTCTCAACACAGCTCAGCGCTCTCTGATAGGATCTGGCTTATTCTGAATTAAGGTCTTGGATGACGAGGTACTCCAGCACGTGCTCAGACCCTGCTGGGACCAGGGAGTGCTTCAGCGCTTTGCAGCATTGGAGCTCCAGGGCTTACCCCTGGGAGGAGGTCTCCATTCCTGGCCACCGCTGCGTGTGTAGAGAGGTCATTGCAGGTCTGGGATCTACCTATATATTCTTCCTGTAAGAAGCTAAATAGTATCATGGTCGGAGTTAAGCAGCTGCTCTGGGTGGACAATGCACCCTGGCCACCTTCGTCAGTGGTGCTGCAAGTTCTGTATGTCTAAAGGCAGCTGATACCAAAGCTAAGCCAAGGGTTAGGACAAGAGGAAATGGCCTCAAGTTGCGCCAGAGGACTAGATTGGATAGTAGGAAAAATTTCTTCACCGAAAGGGTTATCGAACATTGGAAGAGGCTGCCCAGGGCAGTGGTGGAGTCGCCAACCCTGGAGGTATTTAAAAGCCGGGCAGACGTGTTGCTGAGGGACATGGGTTAGTGGTGGTTTGGGCAGTGTTGGGTTGACGGTTGGACTCGATGATCTGAAAGATCCCTTCCAACTTAGACAATTCTATTATTCTATACTTACAGTTTTCTGCATGGAGTGGTGCCATAAGCATAACGGTCCCTTTCTCTCCATAGCCTGTTCCTGGCTTAACGTTACAGTTAACAATAATCAGCCCGGTGGTTCTGGAAACTTCTTGTTGAGGCAGGTTTTCATTTGTGTCAGTTGACCCTCTCCCAGCAAGCAAACTGGGATCCTCTTTTTAAATCTGGACCCCATCTAAAAAGTGGGCCGTAGTATGCGTATGAAGACACTTTCCCAGGGAAACTAATAGCCCTGAGTGTTTGCAGTGGGGAAATGCTTGGAGTGTATCTTGGTTTGAATCTTACACTATGATCCACTTCAATTTGTATGGAAATTATTCCAGTGTTATGGTTACCCTCGCCTCTTTAATTACCTTCTGGCTCATTTATATACGTTGATGGCTCCAGTCCTCACAGCTCCTAGGGAACTTTCTCTAGAAACCATCAGCTATTGCTTTTAAAAAATAACCCTCACCAGATGTCCAAAAGCCTCCTTTAAAGAAGAGGCCTGGCATAAGTCATATTTATTGGGAGTAATTAATTGTCCTGTTAAAAAACCTAAATGTTTTGGCATTTCATTAATAATATATAATCAACCAAAAGGCTATTTGTAGTGTGCTGCTTTGTTAAATCTGCTGTAAAAATTGTCATTATTTATATATTTCATGTTTATAATTACTCATCTGTGACGCACTCAGTCTGTTATGAATAATCCATTGTATATTGTTTTCTTAAATAGGATGCTTGCTCAGAGTGCTGAGGGTGCCAGGAATCACTGCTAATAATGTCTTCGTGTCTGATTTATGCCTGTGAAGTGAAGGCAACTGGACATAAGGAAATGCACAGAAGCACGTTCAGAAAACTGTCATCCAGACACTCTTGATAAGCAAACACTCAGCAGCTGCTGGGGGAGGCAGGAGAAAATGGTTAAACAGAGCAGGGAAACAGGTTAGAAATACATTACGGGGGGGTAAAGATGCACAAGTGATGCTTCCTCGCTGTTTTGACGTTCTCTTCATCTCAAGCTAAAAGCTCTGCGATAGGTTTTTTCTTACTGCCAACAAGGACCTCGTTACCCCCTGCCATCAGTTAGTTCTGTATTATCTTCTGGTGTTCTTCCACTCGGAGAAAAAATAATAAATGAGCTAAGTATTCCAGAAAAAAAGAAATCTGATATTTTTGTATTTGAGCAGCAAGGCCTGTTGAGGGGGTTGGTGTGACGGTGCGAGCAGATGCGGCTGATGGTACGAGGTCCCTCTTGCACCGCTGACCTGCGACGTGCGCTCAGCCAAACGTTCTCGGGGTTGACGTTGTCCGTACCCCCATCTCCTGAGTGCCAGGGGAGCCAGTTGCCAGGGGTGGGCAGGCGGTTTTTAAGGCCCAGGAGGAGCATCAGGGCATCTAATCTGGAAAGCGATATATCACAAGCCATTAGATTTCAGCCCGTTAACTCCAACACCAAGCTCAGTAGCTTGCGCTTGGCTGAAGCATGTGTTCCAGCTGGTCTTGTCTGGGAGACAGCAATGTGTCACCCGTTCTGGTAGTTTGTTCCAATGGTTAATCACCTTCACCATTAAAAACTCTTGCTTAATTTCCAATTTGCGTGTTTATAGCCTTCAGCTTCCCACTAAGGAAGCCTTTTGCCTTGATATTTTAGAGCTTTTTAGTAGCCTGCATTGTTTTCCTCTCATCACCTCTTACCATGGCCTCAAACAGCCTTTTCTTGGAAGCCCCTGGATGATGCCCACCACGGGTCCTGGCATCTCGTAGAGGAGCTGAACCCACAGGAAGGACCTGAGGCTGGTGCACGCACACTGCAGCCTCCCCAGGGGTAAAGCCTCCGTTTCCAAACTAATTTTTTCATGTTTCCAGGTGAATTATCAGAGGGGTGGAAGATACGAAGGTTCAGAGATTTTTGTTGTGTTGTTGGCTTTTCTTTTACTGTTTAATATCAGCTCAGAAGCTTTCAAAAACAACTGTGTTTTATATGAATATGGAAATTTTTTACTAACCCTGGCTAACCTCAAGCCCCGCAGCCAGAGGCTGGGGCAGCAGTAGCAGAAGGTGGTTCAGCGGCAAAAAGAGGGAGAGGGCTGCAAGAAGCCTGGCTGCGAAAGGTGAGGATGAGTTTGGGGGCTAAGAGCAGCTTGGGTGAACAGACGAAATGCTGGTGAGTCGGTTATGGTGGTTCTTTAATTATGCAGGTTTAAGCCTGTCTGGGAATGGAAAGGGAATATCCCCTTAGCGCGTGATGTGCTTGCCCTGGAGATACAGAGCTATCAAGTCATTGCAGTCTTCTCTTCCCAGCAGATTGAGCTGCAGATCAGTCTAGGCCATAGTTAAAAAATAACAGACAACAACTATGGTTTAAAACTGTCCCACTGTGTTCTCACATGATCGGCTTTCAGACAGAAAAGTGTATATTTTGTACTTGAGCTGGCATCCGTAGCTCTTCCTTTCTGCCATGCAGCATTCAAAGGCAGCCGTGAAGCTTCAGTTGTTTAGCAATGTGATGTCTTTTAAAAAGTGACCTTTCTCTTCTTTTTAATTTCAAATTTTCTGGAGAAGGCAGGGAAAAAAACCCAACACAAACCCAATTGAAGCTCCTGTCGCTTTGTAGTCCTGGAACCTGGAAGTTTGTCGCTCATGAAGTGCCTCTGTGGCACTTCATCCATTAGGCTTGTCACTCAGACCTTATTTTCTGCATTTCAGAGGACTTTCTTCCCACTTACATCCTCAAATGCTGAAAGTGGTTCAAGGTTTGCAAAGTCCTTTTACCCATTGATCACCGTGGGGAACTTTATTGCTCGTATCCCAAGCCAGTATCTATCAGCAAGGAGATCTCCATTTTCTTGGTCTTTGTCTGAAATAGGGGAATATTTTCTTAGGCATATGCCAATAAATAATCACATACAGCACAAATGCCGTGTAGGGTGTAATAAGGATGAGGGCACACATGGTATGGAGGGTGAGGGCTGAAAGTGGTCCCTGGGGACTAGTTATATCACCTGTATCACCACCAGCGAATGCACAGGGACTCTCACATGCCTGTGTGTGCACTGTGGATTAAGATCTCATGTTTGCAGTCCATACATCCTTGGAAAAGGTATGAAATTAATCTGTATGGGTTAATTTGAAATTAATTTCAATGGGTTA
The DNA here is from genome assembly GCF_964106895.1 of Numenius arquata. Classification (NCBI taxonomy): domain Eukaryota; kingdom Metazoa; phylum Chordata; class Aves; order Charadriiformes; family Scolopacidae; genus Numenius; species Numenius arquata. Next base: position 1,356,763 of record NC_133593.1, read on the forward strand.
ATTTGCTGAAAATATCATGTGTGTAAGTGCTGGGTTTAGATTCCGATAAGCAGCCCTGCTCCCAGAAAGTGGAAGCGCTCCTGTTTTCCAGAAATAAAAGAAGAACCTTTTCAGAGGAAGCTTTAGGGCTCACCTGGACTCACAGCCCCATGACTTTGCATCATGGACTGAGGAAATGGGTCTTCCAAAAATGGTCCGGTGTGTTTACTGCTCTGACAGGCTGCAGCGGTGGACTGGGAGCAGGGAGGCTTCTCGTCTTTCTCTTCCTGCAATAGATCTGTTTATATATAGCCCAAATGTGCCTTTCCATGTGTTTTGGGAGATTTGGCTTTATTGGTATCAATAGTCAGAAAATACAAACTTCCTCAAAGGTTTTCCTCCCTGGGAGGATCTATTTTAGCGCTTTCTTTTAAGGCTCCCTATGCACCAGACCTTATTTTTCTCAATCCCAAGGCACCCTTCCAAGACCCGCTAATATTGATTTTGTAGCTACAGAAGAAGCCATCTGCCTGAGCACGCTTTCATTCCTGTGTCTCTTTATGCACCTGAGTTGAGACTGATTATACAAGACTTCTGCATTTTATTGCAGCAGCTTAAATCTTCACACCTCATTACGGAGCTCTCGATGTGCTCCTCTTCCCCTTCTCTGCATCCTCAGGGCTCCTCCCAGTGACAAAATGACACTCTTTGGGCCCTTCAGACTTCCCTTTGGTCACTTGGGCTCATATTGTATTTGAGGTGCCAAGTTTTTGCACAAAATAAATTGAAAAAAAAAAAAAATCTTTAAAGTTGTTGTTAGCATCAGCGAATGCAGGTGATAAGGGACAAAGTGACTTAGTGCTCTTCCTAGGGGGAGGATTTTGCTAAAACCACGTGGCTGCAACAAAATGCTTGACTTGTATTCCCTTAACTATATTGACTACAAACAGAGAGATGGGGATTTAGTCCAGCTCTGTCGCTCCCACAGGCTAACCACGACCCTCAGCTGTGACTGCCTCCTTGGGAGAGGGAAGGAACATGGGCAAGGGCAGCAACGAAAGGAAAATGAACCAGAGCAGCAATAAAGACTCTTTGGAAGGTTGGTTGTGGCCCCTGACTGATGCGTCATGCCCAGAGCATGGAGGAGCAAATCGCCCAAGAATTTCCCAGATCTATTTACTCTGCTCTTCCCTTTGGATCCTGCTAGATACTACACAGCCTACCTGAAAAGATAATGGCAATCGTTCAGCTCTGGGGAAAATGAGATAATTTTTTTTGGAAGTCACTACTCTTATTTGCCTTAGATGTTATAATGTTGCTCTGCCCAGGGAGAAGCATCTTTAGCACTGTTACTTCATTTGATGAATTTTTAAAGGGTTTTAGAGTGAGCTGGGGGACTTCACAGATACCGTTCCAGTTTCACTACCATCTGGTTGCTTCATGGATTTTCTATGTATTCCTGTATTTTTTTTTAAGCCTGCTTTCCTGAGAAAATGAGTCTTACACTGCTGAACTGCACGTGTGTGCTTGTCCACCTGTGTGTGTGTGTGTGTGTGTTCTCCCATACTGTCAGCTTCAACCCTCTGCTCAACCTCAGCCAGATTTGTGGGAGAGAGGGAGATCTCAATTTTACCATCTTCCCATGTTTCTCCACCAGCATAATTTCTGCCTGGTCTGTTTGACACCCGTGGGGCAGTGGCTGTGGGGCCGGTTGGCACCCAGGATGGGGACCTGTTAGGCCAGGTCCCATAAAACCTGCTGGGTAGCAGCCAGGATCCACCAAATTACAGCTGAATACACGATTCCAGCCAGGCATAACACCCAGGCAGGGCAAATGATCTTCTGTGTTTTGTGCCTGAGGCTGTAAAACCGGGATCAACTCTTGGGCATCATTTTGTGCTGCACGTAGGAGAGAGGTTAGCAAGAAATTTTTTCCAAATTGGTAACTACCAAGAGAGATCCAGGATCAATACAAATTGATCCTGATTCCATCTTGTTGACTGATACTTAAGTTAAACCTTCCAGCTTAGTCGTCGTGTGGATTTTCAATTGGGTCTGAAAGCCTTTTAAAAAAACATATCACAAGAGCCGGTGAGGAATGCAAACCGGAGCGAGCGTAGACATGTGAGCATCGTGTAACTGCCTTTTTTTTTTTTCCTGATGGCAAATTGCTTACGAACATCTTATAAATTTCACAAATGTGGTTGTGCTGAAAGGAAAGAGCGAGGCTGGCAGAGCTGCTGCCGGGCGTTACGGGGGATGTAACCTGCTGGAGAGCTTGGCGCAGAGACTGAAACCTTGGCAAGGTACCATGGTAACATTTCCATACACATGTTTATGGGTTCTTTGAGGGCTTTTTGGTTAAATGTCAATGTTTTCATGATATTATTCAAGGAGGTTTCATTGCTCCAAAATCCCACTCTGCCTTTGAAAACTGCTTTCAGTTTGCAAGTTGCTCAGTGGAAAATGTGTCTGTCTCGAGAGCTCGGAGATGGAGAGCGAAGCTCGCTGCTGTCTGCCTGCTCGGAGGTACAGCTCTGTGAAATGGGGCGAGAGCTGGGGCATCCTCCCCGTTCCCATCCAGAGGAGGTGAGCACACATTAACGCGACTTTAACACGTTGAAGAGACAGAAAGCTGCCGGCACCCTGCCCTCTGGCACCAGCATCTGCTGCTGACCGAGCGCCCGGGAAGGGCATCACCGCAGTGTGGGCTGGATCCCATCAGCACCGGGTCTCCTGTGGTTTGAGTCTACCCAGGGTCTCGGCTGGCACTGGAAGGAGCAGCTGTGGGCAAGCTTAAGGTTATTGTGTCTCTAACACGGACATTTTGGCTAAATTCGAAATGAGCCTGGGCCGATCTGGCTGTGCTAGGACAGACCTCTTGTTCCCAGGCAGGCGTCGGCCACCTGCGTATTTCCACCAAGCTTTTTAGGTGTTTCAGCATAGCGGGGGGGCTTCGCAAAATGTGCGGCTTTGCTTGATGAGCTCTCCCACAACCCAAACCTCACAGTGCCCCTTTTTGCCGTTGCGTCCCCCGGCCCCGTGCAGGCTGGGTTTTGAGAGCAGGCTCCCGTCTGCAGGATGCTGAGCGCTCCCGGAGCGTGGCTGCGCATCCTTGTCAGACATCTGGCACTGGAGCTGCTGCTGGTCTGGTTTTGAGCATCTCCTGTTAAAACTGGAGGCAGGCTGAGAGCTGCTGGAATTCAGCAGCTCTGCAGGGTTTCCGTTGAATAATATTGCAATTTTAAAGATAATAATATACCTAGGTGGTAGAATTTAATCCAGGATTTCTCACTCTGGGATATCATGGGTCCCCCCCCCCAGTACTAAAATGTATTACAGGATCCCAGGTGGGAGCACTTCAGCCCTCGAGGGAGATGCATTGTCATTTTTTTAATGGCTGTAGAAGCGAAGGCACAGAAAGTGATTTCAAAAATGCTTTAGTGCACCTAAACGCACGGCTTGTGGCTACTCCGGCGGTGGGTGAGCTCAGGGAGTGTGAGGGTCTGAGCTCCCTTCCCAGTGCTGGCATCAGTCCCCAGCCCCATGGGCTTATCGAACGCTGCTCTCACAGTGCAGGCGTCAGATTTAAATCTCTTTAATTTGATAGGGTCTTGAAAAATCAGTGTAATTGCTGTTACATTGGGCGTGTGATTGTCAAGAGAATACATGGGTCGATTGCTGCCTGAATACTGTGTGGTGGGACTGGGAGCTCATGGAGATGGTGCAAAGGGCTGGAAGAGTCTCTCCAGCCCTGCTTGCTGGGACCTAGAGCAGTAGCAAACCTGGTGTTGCCTCCGTGTCTCCCTCTGGGTAGGTAAAATCCCCGTCTTAGTGCAGAGCAATATGTCAAAGTGAGCAATATATCAGAATGAAATACATTAATTGGCAAGTGCTGGGAAATTACAGATATGCTTAATGAAAAAGAAAACCTTGTTTACGGTTTCTAATGTGCTGCTGAAGAAAGTGGCTCCCAAATAAAAATACTTAAAATTACGATTAGGATTTATTTACATAATTACTGCAAGAGAAATTCTAGGTACGTGCTGAGCAATGCAAGAGAAACCTCATGGCTTTTCTTCTTCGCTTTCCTGTGTCTCGAGGTTAGTTTGCTCTTGGCGAGTCTATTAAAGCTTTTACTAACTCAGTGAGACAAGAAAGCATTTGTTACAAAATTAATGAAATATATGTATATATATTTGTTTTATTGACTGTGGTAAGAACATATGGCTGAGTAAGAGCCAGATCATCCTTGTAATTGTAGTGTTGGCTGGAGAACGATTCAGTAGGTGGCACTTATCTCTTTATGGCAGAGCAAGCTGGTGTCCCGGCGTGGCTGTAGTGAGAATGCCCTTGGAGTTTGTTTCCAAGGGGCTGTCCCCCCCGCTGGTGTGAGTGAGATCTGCCAAAGTTGCCATATAAATTTATATTAATGGTCTGTTCCAAACCGTACTGCCCAGCGTGTCTTGGCCACCTTCCAGCCCCCGCGGAGACCCTGGGCCAGACCCTGGGCTGATGTCTGGGTGGCTCCGTTGACTCTGCTGATTTATATCTGCTGGAAATGTACAGTTTAAAACGCAATGGGCCCACGATGGGGCTGCGCTGATTGAAACCAGCCAAGGGTATGACAAATCTTCCTCTTAATATTTCAATTGACTTTGGCAAACTCGCCTCTTTCTTGTGTATCCTAAATCAATGTGTAAGTGCTGCTGACAGTAATTTCCACTTTTGTCTGTGCAGATGGCTGCCCTTCACTAGGCTGCGGTGTTTATACCTGCTAAGTTTGCAAACACTTTTCTGCTACAGCCTCCCATGGAGCAGTATTTTTCCGTAGCTGTCATATTTGTGAGATGAAAATGTTCTTTGTTGGGCCCAGCTCGAATGTGAATTTTCTTCTTGCAGTGAGGCCCACTTGAAGTCAGGAGCGGAGGCACCGGTGCGACGGTGTCTCGCCAGGCAGGGATGCTCTGGGCTGGGGGGCTGAACCATCTCAGGGGGCTTGATGATTCCGAGCAGGGTCTGAGAGCTGGTGTCCAGACCCTTGCATGGCTTTGAAAGTCATGCTGCTGCATCCTATGGCTTTTTAATTGCATGTCTATGTAGACCCCTATGCACTGTATAATTATTATCGAATAGCGAATCTCTCGGCTGGGAGGAGCAGTATGAGTGTTAGAGACTCATATTGTCCTAAGGCACTGCTGTTCTGTCTCTGCTAACTCTTGCTCGGCATAAAGAAGAAGCTGCCGGGTTTGTGTTTGTTTGTTTATCTCCCAGACACTACATAAAATCTGTGATCCATCAGTCATGCGCCCAACTTCAACCCGCGTTCCCTGGTGTAGGATGTTTTGCTCCGGCGACTCTTTCAAGGCAGGCTATTGTACTATTCAAATAAAACAAAGACAAATCATTAAAGTAAGCCTTCCTCTTCCTTTTTCTGTCATGCTCAGGGAGAAGATGCCATTCCACCATGTAACAGCTGGCTTGTTGTACAAAGGCAACTACCTGAACCGCTCCCTCTCCGCCGGCAGCGACAGCGAGCAGCTCGCCAATATCTCTGTGGAGGAACTGGATGGTGAGCAACGTCCTTGCGGTTTTCCAAAGGGGGCTGGGAAGAGGGAAAGGCTCGTTTTCACCTTCTCTGTGGCGTTGTCATGCAATAACCGGAGGTGTTCTCCCCGTGAAGCAAGGAGCAAAAGGCAGGTTAGAAGTGAGATGGCTCAGCAGATCAGGGACAAAGAAAAGGTCCCTGACCAAAGTTATGTTGAGAGCTTTAGACTGATTTTAGCCTCAGATTTTGTCTTTCTGCCTAGAAATAAGGCAGCTTTTTGAAAGAGAAAAGTCGCTTTTGATGGGCAAAACTTTGCAAGGGAAAAAGTTAGCCTAATGTCTTTTTATAAAGATGTCTTTAGCCTTTCCTGGGGACCTGCAGAGCTGAGTCTGTCTTCCTAGCAAGTCTTCTCATTTGCTTTGTGGCTGTTCAAAAGTGGGATTTTTCTCTATGTCTCAGTATAACAAGATGCGCGGAGGTGGCTTGTGGCTTAAGAGGCTGGAGAGAGCTTTAAAATTCCCTTTTCCAGGTCAGTGATTGGGAGCACAGACCAGCCTCAGGCTGGCAAAGGCTATCAGGAAGGTTGTCCACATCCACTGTCTGTAGAATCCCATAACTTCCTCCCTAGAAAATGGTTGCTGCTAACCCCCTCTGCCCCGCAGACGGGATGTGAGGCCAGGTAGACTCCCAGTCTGGTTTTTGGTGGGAAGATCTCTCTCGTAGGCAATTCATGGCTCACCAGGGTCATTTCTAAGCAAAAGTTAATACTGTTGACAGCTGGTCTTTGAGGGCTGTGGAACAAGTTGAAGCTCTTGGTTTGCTTCCCAGTGGCCGTTTGCTAAAAGCCATGATCATAATCAGTGGTCTCAATGGAGAACTTGATGAGGAAATGAGCAAGGGGATGGTGCAAGGTGGAAACGGTCCTTCCAGGACAGGTTGGAGCCATTTTGGCAAAACAGAAGGCCAACACTTCAGTTCACCCTCCTCCTTTTCACCTCTGCTTTGGTAAATCAGACCTTAGTTTTCAAGCTTTTGTTAACTTGGAACCTTTGGATTTGGTTTTGCGAGCTTTACATTAACTTATCTTGAGTACAAACTGTTTTCTGAGTACTTGTAGCTGCTTCTCTTCTTTCCCAATGAGTGTGTGCTGAATGCACATAGATGCAATGTGAGAAATCACTTCCAGTGCAGCTTAGCTAAGACCCTGGGAACACAAGGACTACAGAGGTATCTTCTGGGCTCTTCTCCTGGGCTACAGGAGCTCTGCTTGAAGATTTGAGTTGGTGAGCAGATCTGAACTGGCTCGGCATCCTGTAGATGACACATTACGTTGCAAGGTAAAGCTTAGCTGTTGTCCCTATTCAGGATGACAGGGGTTGGCTGAGCAGTCAGGAGGACGTTGGATGAGGTCTTGCAGTTCATTTCAAACACAGAGAACAAGGGTATTTCTTCTATGCCTGCCCTGATTAGAGCACGTCTGCTGTAAACGCCTTTGAGATTTGCAGACGACTGTCAAGAGCTGATTCAAGTGGCATCAGGGCAGCAATGCACTGTCGGAGCCACCCCATTGCACGAGAAAGACTTGTCCTTGATTTGTTCCCCTGCTGTCTGCCTGGAAATGGTCTGTGGCTGGACGTGGGATGGGAGCCCAGTCTCCTTTCCATCCTTCCCCTGTCTCCCTGCTGTCAGCCCAAGCCATGTCGGGTGATCTCCAAGCTTCACCAGCCCTCTCAGCATCGCTTTCCCACCAGTGGCCCCGAGGTGTGAGAAACAGCCGGGGGAGGCAGCAGGACACATGGCCAGACCCCCCCCTTCCCCAAGGAGAAACCATCACTCGAGAGGCTGCGGATCATCTCTGTTAATTAATGGCGAATGAAGTGAATTAGGTGTAGAGGAGCCGCCTTTTGAGAAGGCAGCAGCCGAGTCACTGCTAATGCGAGTGCTGCATCCATTTAATGTGGTCGGTGCCCCATTATGACTGTGCTATTGAATTGGAGAGCAGCAGAGTTCATTCATCTCTGTTCACAAAGAGTATCCCCCTCATTCTTCGGGAGAATGGTTAGAGCTCTTTAACTAATCATCCATTTATTCTCTGCCTGTTAAGCACAGGCTTCTTGTTAGAATTTAGTTATATTTTTTTTTTCTGACAGCCTTTTGCTTTACAAACACCTATTTTTGAGGGCTTTGTGTCTTTGCCATGAAGATATGCCCCAGTTCTTAGCCCAGAAGAGAAGAGCTCAACCTCAGGCCATTATTTTCCACCTGAAAACACAGAAGTGGTACCGGATTGATTCATGCCCACTAAAACCAGAGCAGCATAAGAAGCTTGAGATACTTTTCTGTGTGCCAGCTACCAGAGTACCTGGAAATTATATGTAATATTAGGTCAGCAGTCAGTATCCAACTGTATTTTGTCACTAAGACTAGATCAGTGCCAGGGTGTGCTAGTAATTGGTGAAGGTACCACTGTTGACTGCCCAAACCCAAAACAGAAATAGTCTTTCTGCCTTGAAGCATAAACTATCTCAGGGTGAGTAACAAAATGTTCTTTCTTGAGAAGTTAATGTCAGTGTATGGGAGCTTTGTGGATATATCAAGCTGTGATAGCTCGGTGCCAATAACATATTTGCATTTAATCTTACAGGCTGGGAAAGAGATGCCAAATTCTCCTTGGTTTCTTTTTCAATGAGATTTTGGTCCCCAGGGAGTTCCAGCCTATTGAGAAATTCCAGTCACACGTACTAAATTATTAAAGGTTTGAAACCGGGGAAGTTGGTGGGAATTTTCTATAATGCTCCTCTGCGCTCAAGGCTCCAACAAGTGCCTGATCTGTCGGGTTTTTTCCAGCAGATTTTCTTTTTTCCCCACGTCAAGCATTGCATGTCTCAGCACCGGTTGCTTTGGAAAGGATTTCTGCACGTGTGGGCTCTGGGACGCTGCAGGGCTGGGGGGCGGCGTGTCTCCCCCTGCACGTCCCCACAGCGAACACCGACCAACGCTCCGTGTTTGCAGCCTGTGGGTGGTGGATGAAGGATAATAGGGAAATCGGGAAATGAAAAATATTTCCGACTTCAAGTAACATAAGGGGGAAGGAGTCTGGGTTTTTGGACAAATGCACAGCGTGCTTAGGGTGCTTCTCTGCCTCTTCTCTGGCCGGTTATTTTTCTCCCACGAAAACTTTTCCGACTTGCATCAGCCATCTGTCGACTTTAACTCCGCTCTGTGTTTTTCCATCCTGCTTTAAATACTATGCTAGCAGCAAGGAAAGAGGCTGGAGAGATAGCGGGTCACTCTGCTGATGGCTTGTCTATTCCTAGCAGCGGTGTTTGCTATTTGCAGTTCTGTAGTAGCGTGAGGGTTTTTAGAAGCTGTCACCGTCACAAAGGGAATTAACTTGCAGAAAGCTATATTAGGCGATACTTAACTTTGTAACATCAAGTAAATGACAAAGTTGAAAGTGGCAGGCCATCCATAACCTGTCTTTTAGGGACCGTGAAGTACGGTGGGGTCTCGATGGATGTTATTGCCATATGCTTAGTGGTTTCTAGGCATGAGATTGTAAATTAAGGCTGGGAGGAACTGTTTTACATATAGATTTTCTGGCTGTTGTTGGTTGACATAAAATTGTGGCAGAATTTGTGCATACTCTGTGGTTTCCACATCCCTTTAAAAACCAGCTTCTGTCTTCATATTACAAACCACTAGGAGTATTTTTAATAAAAAATGGTGGATGGAAATCATCATGTCAAGCTTGAGTCATCCACCTCCATAGGCACTATCTAAAGGGTATTGTCAGGAGGTAAAAACATTTCCATAGTAGGAATCTGACAAATATCACCTGAAGGGAGGCACATGCATTCTAAGTAGGCTTTGCAAAAAGTCCCTGTGAAATGCGTGCTAGTCAGTGCCTTGCAGAGAAAACCCAAATGTGAACCGCAGCAGCAGCTATTTGTCCAGAAAGACATCATGATAAATCCTTACCTGACCCAGATTTCTTTGAAATCAGCAGTGTCCATGCAGGAGGAAGTATTGTTGTGTGGCAGCAGAAGAGCTATTGGTGTCTGGTGCCTTAGACCAGGTACCCCTGCCCCAAGTGGGGTCTACAAGGTATCTACAAGGATTTTTCTAGGCTGAGATATATATAGGTTGTTATTTTTTTTGTGGTTATAGACATCTACCTGGCTGGCTTGGTACAGTCCTTATGGTTGAGATCCAGAGCGGAGATGCCGGGGCATGGTTTCACTTGCCCGAACCGGAGATGTCAGCAGAGCAGCACATGAAATGAGGAGAAAGCTGCTGGCTGCAGGAGCTTGGGGTGCAGTAGACTTCAAGGCACAGATCTGGGGATATACCTCATGGGGGGACTTTTCTATCCTTAGAGATTATACACCACATGGCAGGACATGCTTTACCTGGTTTCTGCTTCTTCCCCCCAACCTCCCTTCTGCCACCTGCAGAAGCTCTTAACTGGGTCACTCTTTCCGGGGCTCCTGTGTAGAAGTCAACCAAGAGAGGCTTCAGCATATACTGGAAAACAGCTCTTGAAATAATTTGAAGGGCATGGTTAAATGATACCCCATATGGATTTTAAATTAACAGTTGTATCCCGCATGCCAATAGTGCAGGTGATGCCAAGTGGCTGAAGGTGTGTTTGGGCTGGAGCTGGTTCTGGAGTCCCAGCAGGACAACCGGGTGGTCAGTCCTGGGGCTGGTGGCATGCTGGGTCCCTGCTGGGGGGCAAAACCAGTTAAAATAGTCCCCCATCACAAACACAGCCATGCCATCCTAGCCCTGCCTCTGAAAATAAGGCCAAAATCCGGGGTGTTTACCCTCTTGTGCCTGTCTGATATGATGGTCCTCGGATGTGGTAAGTCCTGGGAAGGGGGGGACCGTGATGCTGCAGAGCCCTGTCACCGTGTAGTCTCGTTTAGGGGTTGTTATTTAGCAGAAACCCCGTGAGCCATGAGGACTGTGGCTGATCCAGATCCTCGCTCACTCTTGCGTTATCAGAAAGGCTTGATAAACAGTCTCTGGCTTGCTGGAGAGTTGGTGCTGCTGCGCGACTCCTCGTATCTCTCCCCAGGTGTTGATTTTTCTCCAGGTCTGCTTGTTTGCTAGCAGAGATTGTAATCCTGCTGATGGGCGCAGAAGGTAAAGGGGCAGGCAGGTTCCCTCCAGCCCCAGCAGCCAGCTGGCTGTGCCATGTCGGCGGCTGAGACTGATTATCTTTGGTGTCCCAGGTGAGATCAAACGGTGTTTTGGAGAAGCAATGTGCTCGCGGAGGGAAACCCAGGGGGGAGAGGCATTAGTCACTTGACTGACTCATGTAGCAGCAACAGGCTGAGCCTGCTCTGCTCGGCTTTTTGTCCATGGGAAGGAAAAAAAACACTTGGAAAAGGGGAAACAGAAACAAAGAAGAAAGAGCATCCTGCTGGTGAGGAAGGAGTTGCGAGGATATTCTCCTGGGACAGGAGACAGAGCAAGGGGAGCATGCTGAGGTATGGCATCGCTCTGCCCATGGATTTGTGCAGAGGTCTCCAAGTCCACCCTTCAGTGTAAGCGCTGCAAGCAGCCTGTTAATTAAATGGATGAGACTGTATAAAGCTCGTTTTCTCTTTTGCAGAGTTCTTTTTGAAGAAAGGTTTATCCACAGTGTCTCCACTGTGAGTGATCGTGGCTGGAAATGGAATAATTTATGTCTTATATTGGGCTTTAATAGTGTTTCGTGTCTCTGAATATAAAACTGCGGCATCACTATGCAGATTCTGTGGACAGAAGCAGCTGTATCTCTCACTTTTGCCGAGCTCTTTCTGCTCATTTTCCAGTTACATATATTAATTACAGTGTGGGTTTCCTTGGGACTCGGCAGTTCCAGGTATGAAGCAGCCTCCATTTAAAAATCATAAAATCTGGTGCAGTGTTAATATTCTGCAGGGTATTAATTTATTGCAAGGTGCGCGTTTGCTCCAGATGGTCCGTGTCCAGCGGAGTTGCTGATGGAGACATTGCGGTTACCTGTCCCAGGGTGTGTGATGGCTTAGCCTTGAAGATCAGTGCTGGGTTTTCTTCATCACTAGAGATCCTCAGCAGGAAGAATCACAAGATCACACAATGGGGGGGGGTGTCTCTGAAGGTCCCTTCAGAGATCACCCAGTCCAACCCCCTGCCAGAGCAGGGTCACCCTGAGCAGGTTGGACAGGAACATGTCCAGGTGGGTTTGAATGTCTCCAGAGAAGGAGACTCCACACCCTCTCTGGGCAGCCTCTTCCAGGGCTCTGCCACCCTCACAGCAAAGAAGTATTTCCTCGTGTTGAGATAGAATTTCCCGTGTTCCAGTTTGTGCCCATTGTCCCGTGTCCTGTCCCCGGGCACCACCGAGAAGAGTCTGGCCCCATCCTCTTGCCACCCACCCTTTAGCTATTGCTCAGCATTGATGAGATCCCCTCTCAGTCTGCTCTTCTCCAGCTGAACAGCCCCAGGTCCCTCAGCCTTTCCTCAGCACAGAGATGCTCCAGCCCCTTGATCATCTTTGTAGCCCTAAAAGATGGAAGGTGGCAGAAAGCTATGGATTGGGGGAAAAACTCCAGAACAGAAAGTATTTCCACCCTCCAACGCTTTACAGCCCAATTCCTACGCAAGGCACCAGTGCTTTGGCAGGTTGATTACCTAGGGGAACAAACGTTTTTCTGGGTGCAGCCTTGGGAAAGGCTTGCAGAGGAGCTTGTCCCCCTGTCCCATACCCCCTCTGCCATGGGGGGATGTGTCACCTGCACTCCCTGCCCTCAAAATAAAAGAACAGGCTCCAGCATCATCTCTGAGGAAAGAGTCCTTACAGCAAGAGAGTATAAATAAACTGAGATTGGCTGCCAACAAATTAGAATTACAGGGACACCATCTGGACAACAATTAAAGAGATTGTTTGAACTCCAGCTATGCTGACATAGTTATAGGAACTGGCTGGCGAGCAAGGGAGTTACTGGTGGTGGATATTCAGATATCCTTGGTCAGAGGCTTGAGGGTTTCTGACTTATTGCAGTGGAGATGGAGCCTCTTCAAGCTGGAAGAAGATGGTTGGGGGAGAGGGATGCAGAGTGTGTCTTCATCCAGCTCCTTCAAAATCTGCTGGTTGTCTCTCACCTCGAGGTGCTGCTGAGGCCTCGGTGCTCCCTGACGTGCCATGAATCATGCCGGGCGGATGCTCCTCGCAGCCGTCTCAGGCGCTGCAGGTTCGCCCGCAAGCCGGGCTCTCGGCGGAGCCAGCTGATAACTCGCTGCCCGCGTCGCCTCAGGCCACGGGAAAGGAGCAAATTCAGATCAAGAGCTAAACATGCTTTAAAAGGCATTTAAATCTTGCTGCGACACATTTATACAGATTTTAATATGGATTTTTAATTTTTTATGCAAGCTTCTAGGCTGGATCATTAATTTTACAAGTTCCTTCAATCCCTTGCCTTAAAACCCTGACTTTAGCAAGTCGCTCCCATTCTAGCAAGTGTTGCTGTGCAGACTCGGGGGTCTCATCCTTACCTGCTGCCTCATTGTTCTGCAGACGGACTCCCTAGGCAGGGGCTTTTAGCTGTGGAGGATGGGGCCCAGGGTCAGGTCACTGCAGCCCAGACCCATAAGGACGTGACAAACACCCTGGGATGGGAAGCAAAGAAGACAAAATACTGCTGTCTCCCCCGTTTTCGAGATGAAGGCATAGGAGAGCTGTGGGTATGGTGGGGTTTTGGTGTGCTGGACACTGTCCGCACACCCAGCCAGGTGGCCACCTCCCAGCACAGCTTGTCTTGCTGGTCCAGCTCCGAGTGAGCTCATTTGGGATGCGATCAGTCTGTCCAGAGCATCTTCCCCTGCAAAGGGAGATGCCAATTTCTGACCCACGTCTGTCGCTTTTTGGTCTGAGCAGGGTTGGCAGTGCCATGGGAGAAGATTTTTGGCTGAGGCAGCCTGGGAACATCTTCCCCACCCCAGAAATGGAGGTGATGGTGCTTCTTTTTTGAATTGGGTGGGAAGCGTCTCAGCCGTCCAGCTCCTTCCTGAGCCACAGCAGGAAACCTCAGGTCCAAGGAAGCCGCAGAAGCTCTGGAGAGTCAAGCAGTTGGTACCCAGCTGAAAAACTACCCTGACAAACCATTTCTTATTTAACTGCACAGACAGAGACAAAAACCCAGAATCTGGCCTGGGTTTCAGCTGCCTTAGGCATCCCCTCCATGGCGCTGAGTGCCAAGCAAATGACTTAGTATTTATTTCATTTCCTGGGGCCTCCTTATCAATGCTGGGCTTGGGGGCTGATGCATGGCTTGAAAAAGACTGGGTCAAGCTGCCATTAGAGCAAGTTGGAAGATGAACGGCTCAGCATGCCGGAGAATCCCAGCAGCAGGGACCTGAGCGCTGGCGTGGATGGTGGCAAAGCACAGGAGCAGGATGGACCTGAGGGTCTGGTGAGTGCTGCCAGGTCCCCGGTCACACAGTGTCTTATAGTTAGTCAGCATTAGGCTTTGCAGGTCCCTCCTTTAATTACCATGATTTTAAATACTTAAGGATTTGGGGGTTATTGTGGTGCTCTGCATGCTGTGCACGTGCCCTTTTTGTGGTCCTGATGCTGTGGACTGTCAGGTGCTCCTCCATGTTGTGGAGACTGATATTTTAGCCAGGCTGTGTTAGTTCACTGTGTCTTTCAGCGCGTCAGCTTCAATCAAGTCATAGCAAACCGTAAGTAAACCTGAATCAATTGCCTCTGTCGGAGCAGCCACCTCACCAAAGTGCAAACATCTGCAAAAAGCCTCTGTTCTGCACTGCAGCTACACGCTCTCTACAGAGGAACGCTCAGAAATAGGTTTGCCCCCTACATAATGAGGTTTAGGAGTCAGATGTACATACGGAGAAGCAGGAGACCAGATATCTGTTCGTAGTTCTTCACTGGGAGGTTTTGGGCATTGCTGATGTTTTTGTGCCTCAGTTTACCGAGCAGCAGTGACACTTGTGAAGGGGGAGGGCAGCAATACGTCCACCACTGCTCGGGGTGCCACAGGACCCCTGGGTCAAACATCATCTGTGGATCTTGCTCCCCACAAGCAACGGCTTGGCTTTGACTCCCCAGCCCCCATGCCCCTGTGCCTGTGGTCTCAGCCGAGCCTGTTGGTGACATGGGGGGGGGGACGGACAGACTTTGCACAGAAGGATACTGCCTTGGCACAGCACTGCTGCTGCAGAAGTGACAGGGAGAAAAACTCAGTGATCCGGAGAGGGTTTCACCTGGCTCTTTTGAACGTATTTTTTTGTGAATGCCATTCAAAGCACTGCGATGTCAAGGTTAGTGCTCCTGGCCTTGGCCTGGCTGTCGGGGCATCTGCTCAGCGGTACCCGCAGCATCCCGGTCCTGTGGGGCTCCTGGGCAGCAGCCATCCCCCCGGCTGCTCTTCCCGAGCCTGCTCTGTCCTGCCTGCGGTCCCCGTCCCCTTGCCCCCGCTTACAACAAAGTGCATTTATCTTCCCAAGGAGGAGGCCAGTGGCTTGGCAGAGCGAGAAGTCACTCAGCAGGGTGCAAGTCCAGATGAGGGAGGGAGGCAGACAACAGTAATGTGGGCAATTAAACAAATAGACCTGTCTGTCCTCTCCCTTTGGCTGGAAACCTTTGTTTCCCAGCTTTCCTTGCCCAGCTGTGGGTCCTGAGATCATCTGAGATGAGAAATAGGTGCAAAGGCTGGGCTTATTGAATGTTCTGTGCAAAGATGTTCCCTCCCAGGATTTGCGCTGGGTGGTTCCCCCCAGTCAGAGCTGGGGAAAGCGGGAGGAGAAGGGGGATGGCAGCAGGACCAGTCGGGAGGGAGCAGAGGGGGCAGAGGGCAGATTTTGGAGCCAGAGAGGAGGTAAGGGGCTGGGCAGCTGCATCCAGTGCTGGATCTGCTGTTCCCAGAGGGAAATGAGCTGGCAGCCAGCGCCATGCGCAGCATTTGTTGGCTTTCTCAGCACCCCATGGCCGCAGCCGCCAGCCAGATGGGTACAGGGGGACGGAGCAGGAGCCCAGCGGGGAAGTGCTGCTTTTTCCAGCTTGACTGGCTTTGGTGACATCAAAGAGGATCAGAGCAAATCCTTTGAAGTCAGACTTAGCTCCTGCCTGCCTGTGAAAACAAAGGGGTGCAAATCTCCCGGGGTGACCGTGATGCTCTGAGGAGGTGGGTGCTGCGCAGGACTGCAGCGAGCGTGGCTAGTGATGGCCATGCGGGTACAGGGATGCTCCTGGGCACACAGGAGCACAGCTAGAGCTCAGCCACCTTTGCTTCTCCGCTCCCATGTCAGGGATGTGCCCAGGAGCACAGAGCGTGGAGCAAAGCTCACCAGAGCCAGGCAGAGAGTAGTAGTTCATAAAATGCTTTGTGAGCCTTCGGTGCCAGAGCAGCCACTGCAGTGGATGGTGCACGGGCTGAAATCACTGCAGTTCCTAAGGCTGATGCCAATCTGGCTCAGATTATTCACTCTCCAAATGAAATCAGTTAAAACTATGGTTTTAAGGTCAGCCCAAGGTCCTGCACCTCCTTCATGGCTGGGT
This sequence comes from Numenius arquata, assembly GCF_964106895.1. Taxonomy (NCBI): domain Eukaryota; kingdom Metazoa; phylum Chordata; class Aves; order Charadriiformes; family Scolopacidae; genus Numenius; species Numenius arquata. The sequence goes on from NC_133593.1 coordinate 1,372,842, forward strand.
GATGCTGCTCCATGCAGGGCTGTGCTCCCTGCGGCAGAGAGGGCTCAGCCAGGGGCTCTCTGGGGGCACCGTGGTGGGTTTGCGGAGGATGAGCTGAGCCAGGACCTCGCTGTCGGCCCTGGTCTCCAGTTCATCTCCACACTGAATGACTGTTGTGCCCCAGGTCCACTTCGGCAGCACATATACTAAAATTGGATACAGAGAAGATTAGCATGGACCCTGCGCAACGATGACATGCAAATTCGTGAAGCATTCCATATCTTTTGATGATCAGAGGGCTGGAGCACCTTTCCTATGAGGACAGGCTGAAAGAGTTGGGGGGGGTTCAGCCTGGAGAAGAGAAGGCTCCGGGGAGACCTTAGAGCCCCTTCCAGTCCCTAAAGGGGCTCCAGGAAAGCTGGGGAGGGACTCTGGATCAGGGAGGGGAGCCATAGGACAAGGGGGATGGGTTTGACACTGAAAGAGGGGAGATTGAGATATTAGGAAGAAATTCTTTACTGTTAAAATTGTGAGACCCTGGCCCAGGTTGCCCAGAGAAGCTGTGGCTGCCCCATCCCTGGAGGGGTTCAAGGCCAGGTTGGATGGGGCTTTGAGCAACCTGGTCTGGTGGGAGGTGTCCCTGCCCATGGCAGGGGGTGGCACTGGATGATCTTTAAGGTCCCTTCCAACCCAAACCATTCTGTGATTCTATGAGAGGACTGAAAGAAGGACCGCAGTGGTGCTGGTGGGACAGGCAGCAGGGCCCATGGGAGCATCACATGAAGCAACACTCAGACTGAGTTGTGACATGAGACTGAGGACTTTGGTGTTCTCAGGGACCCAGTACGCAAAGTCCTGACACCATTCAGCAGAGAGAAGAGTAGATGGGGCCAGACCATGGAATTTGGATGGGTTTCACAGGTAGCGAGGTGCTCAGTCCCACGCCGTGTCCTGTCCGGAGCTGAGGGGTTACAGGCAGTGCTGCAGCCCTTTGCAGCAACAACCATGAGACAAGTAAGAGCGAGAAAAACAACTTTCAGAAACGTTAGCGTTTGGAATTTTCAATCTTAAGTTCTGCAGAACAGCACAAAACATTTCATAAAATGTTTCTGTTATTTTGATAAGAAATCTATTAAAAAAATATGGAAAAATCTAAAGCCTCGGTAGTGAAAGATATTTGTCTCTCATGTTCTTGAATTCACATCATTAAGATGTCATTTAAGAAAAGTCCCTCTTTCTAAATAAGCCATTAGAACACAAGCCTATTAGCAACATGTGGGATGAGGCAGTATTTTGTATTTTAGGATTATTCTTTTGGGCAATTTCTATTTAATTTGCTAGGAAACACAAATCTCATTACTTTTCTTTCAACTAAATCTAATCCAGGGCATGAGATTTTGTGAATAGGTTTGGATGGGGAGGGGGAAGAAATATGGCTGTGTAACTGATTGTAATTGCTGTTACTTCCTGAAGGTAAAAAAGATTTGAAGTGGGTTTTTTTTTTTTCCTCAGCAATTCTTCATGTTTGCACATAAGGAGTAAATTGTGCTTTGCAGGGACACAGTAATTTCTGCCTTTGAAATGTGAAACTGTGTTTGCCAATGTGTCTGATGGATGAAATGTCCATCACGCGTACTTAAATGTAGCTTGTCACTGCTTTGTAAATTTGATTTCAGTGTTGCAGAAGGGGAAAATGAGAAAATAGAGCAAGAGTTGGAGGATATCGCTGAAATGACGTGTTCTCCTGCGTTGTCCCTCAGGGAGGTGGACGTGCCACGGGCTCAGGTTTCCCTCTGTAAAAGCCCCAGAGGTAGCCCTGTCCCTGGTCGCTGAGGCTGTAGGAGCGGAGTCTGTACCTCTGGGGCTGTCAATGAGACTAAACAGCCCTAGGACAGGCGCTGACTCCTGAACTCAGCTGTGCAAATATGGGATTTTTCAGTTCACCAGCAATTTAAAAAAAAATGAAAAAAAAAAAAAGAAAGAAAAAAGTGGGGGGATCCATTTCAGTTTGAGCCAAATCAGCACATTTTTATTTTTGCATTTTTTTCCCCATGAATCGGAAGCTGGGAAAAAAATCTCATCTGTTCCAAAACAAAGTGTTTCATTTAGAGTTTGAACTTTTTAACTTATTTCTGGTCTGAAGGTGTGGCAAACTTGCAGATTTTGGCTCGCCAAGTCACGGGCTTCCATTAAAAGAGTCAAACCAAAGCATGTTATTTCAGCGGGAGCCGGGACACGCAGCTCGTGCAGCTGCTGCGAGCTGATGAGGTGTTTCAGAGAATGCCGAATCTGTGTTTTCGGTGAAAGTGCTTCAGGAGACAAATTGTCTTGTGATGTTTCTTCTCCAGCCAAGGTGACGGCAAGGTGCTGTGGTGGGGTGAGAAGGAGGTTTGGGCAGGGACCCGCAGCAATCCCTCCCATCCTGACCGAGGAGCCCCAAACCTGGTGGCATCATGACTGAGCCACTTTGAGACCAGCAACTTGACATCCGTGGAATCCTTCAATGTAGCCACCTGGCACGTGGCCTCTTAAATGCTTTAATTGCTTCGTTGCCCAGCTCCCATGAGCTGAGCCTGGTCTGCTGGCAAGCCCACGAGGAACAGGCGTTTCAGCCCAGCTTCTGAGCAGTAAAAATATACAAGGTTTGGTTTGGATTGAGATGCAAAAAGAAAGCACACTTTCCCTACCACCTCCCAATTTTGGGGCTGCTTAAGAGGTTAGGTAGCTAATGACTTCTTCAGAGTTCATTCCAGTTGCCTTCCAGGCTTGTTTCTCGATAGCTTTATTTTGCTGTATTCCCCATCTTCTTTTTTTTTCTCTCTCTCTCATTTTTCACAATAAAAGGTGGAATATACGAGGCAAGGAAATGGAAGCAAAGCACATAAAGAGGCTGGTTAAATACAGGGCTCTGGAGAGAGGTTCTGGCCTCAGGCTTTCCTGCTGTCCTGAGCTAAGGTCCGTCACTCTTCTGCCTTCCCTTTTTTTGCTCTGATAATAGCAAACGGGGGACGTGCTTTGGTTTTTGTAACTCTTATCAATAAGGGTAAGGCTTATGTGTCCTTTTTGGGGGAGAAGGTCACATAATAAAAATGCAGAAGGATATTGGATTAGACAAGCAGCCTCTTGCTTTAAAAGCTGTTTATCATTAGCTGTTCTGGGTTTTTTAGAGGGTTTTTTTTGAGCCGGTGATTGGAGGAATTTTACTGCAGGTTAAGTTTATTGTCTTCTGTGTAACGGTGCAGTGAGTCAAGGCTTTTGGCTGGATTATATGTGCCCGATGGACACCTTGTGCGTGTTGCTATGGCACGGCAGGAGTTTTGCTGTGGGAAAGTGCTGACTCTGTAATGCACTGGGTGATGTCTCCAGTGGCATTTATTTGCAATAACGGAAGCCTGAAGCTGCTGTTTGGAGGTATTTTGCGCAGTTATTATGCCTTCTAACGCTTTCCAGGGTGCTTTGCAGCACACAACTTCAGGTTTGGAATTGCAGTGTTAAGTCTCAGCAAATAAGAAGCTCTTCTGGTAACTTGTTGACCTTGACAGCGTGTGTTTATCCATCAGAACAATGTTTATAGCCAAACATTGCACATCCCTGAATTTTCCAACTCCTTGGCTGCATGGAGAAGCTGCCCATGGAGCGTTTCTTGAGAGGCAGAAGGGTTCATGTCCTCCTCCTTGTCTAGCCAACAGAAGAGCTGCTTTCAGCTTGGAAAGAGACTTGTTGTCTTCAAAGTAAAACGTGCTTATTTTGCAAATGTGAAATTCTGATCCCATTGATACAAGGAACAAAATTCCCATCGACAGAGCTGGGCTTTCAGTCTCCGTAGCTGAAGAAATCGGATAACTGACTAATCTCCTTAGGGTCTATTTCTCTTTCTAACAGAAAGCTTTTTAGTACCAACTCCTGGAGAAAGTTTCATCCTCGCAGCCTGAGTGTGCATCCCTAATTGAGTGCTAAAAGACCGGACATCACGTCTCATCATGGGGTGCTTTCTGGGACATAGCCTCATGTTTCCATCTGTGCGCATGAGCATGGGTAATACTGGTATCCCTTGTCTGCTGGGTGGCAAGGAAATGTCAGCTCTTGACGGCATGAAACCAGTCCCATGCCATTTTATAATGCACCTGAGCAAACCTGCTTGTGTGAGTGGGCTGGCCCCAGGCTGGTGTGGGTGTTCAGACTGAGAACTGATGATGGAGAAGAAAGAGGCTCTTTTGAACCTTAGTCCTTTGGGTAATCACCAGTATGATAATTTATGTGGTTCATTAGTAATCAACTTTCTGCATTCCCTTTTACCTCTTGCAGCACTTGTTCATGAGGCCTCTGAGGCTCTGATGGGGTGGGAGCAAAACAAATAAAAGAATGGACTAAGAAGAGAAACTCTGAGGCAGGAGGGTTATGAACCTGTCTGGTTTAGGTCTAAAAGGGATTAAACACATCAGTTTGATGCCAGCTTTGACATTTTCTTCCCACCCACTCGGAGAGGCACTTGCCATGTCTCCATCGTGTCCTCAGCTCTGCATTGGCTGATGGTGGTTTCAGACTCTCCATGACCTTGGTGGGAGCAGGACTGGCTCTGGCCACCCAGAGGACTAACGCAGATCTTAACCAAAAGGTGGGGAGAAACCCTGGTATGGTTCACAGCTGTGGGCACGGGCCACAGTTCATTCCCTCACCTGGAGAGTTCATTGAGACTTCTCTAACCCCTGATCTTCTGTTGTCCATGGGGACAGATGGGCATTTCCAAGGGATGACCCTTGGGAGCTACCAGGGACCAAGTCAGCCTCTGTAGCTCATTACAGTAGCTATTGAGGGACCCTGAGCTTCAACTTAAGTTTGATGCTGTGTGGGAAAATGCTGGACAGCTGTGACAAGCTTTTATGGATGTCGGCTCAGGGACGTGTGTAGGAATCTTCAAGCCATAAATACTTGGTGAGTGCTGCAGTGACTTTTTAATTTTAGTGGGAAAACCAGAATGTGGCAGCCAGAAAATGATACAAAAATAGTAGTAGTGCTTTTGGGAAGAGGAAATGATATTCCACTAAGAACAGCAACCCCAATTAAATGGGAGCCTTTAAAGAAGCGAATAGCTAATTACCTAGATAAAGATGAGGCAGATTCTTGCACACGGAAAACAGATTTATTGGGGAACTTTTATCTATGTACATATGTCCAAGATGATGTATTTTCTTGCCACCAGCCCAAAATTGTCTGTGCTTTGTAAATATTGTGGTTGATGGCTGTAAAGATTTCCGATGAGATCAAGTTGGAAAGAGTCATATGGTCAACCACAGTTACCAGAATTGGAGACTTTCATTAACGGCCTCAGCAGCTGAGGAGGCTTTGAGGGCATGGCACATCACAGCCCTTGTTTTAAATAACCGCTGGCACGTGAAGGCAAGGGAGCCCTTCCCCTATAAGCCCCCGCTGTGCTTGATGGCCTGGAGTGACTCTGTTGGAAAAAAAGCATTTTTAAAAGCAGGTTTGTGTTACAACTTGACACAATTGTGCAAAAGGGACAATATATCCATTTTCTAACTGGGCAGTGGGAAATGGCTCATGGCTTTGCTGCTGTCGCACGTTGGACGTGACCATGGTTTCAGTGTCTGTTTGCATTGCATGGGGTGGGCACGGGTGTCCCGCACCATCACAGGGCTCCCTGCACCCACGGGGGGCCCTTCCCTGCTGTCTCCTCTTCTAATATGAATTTTCATCACTTTTTTACATCTCCAAATCACTTATGTTCTGACATTAATAAGAATAGCAAAGAGTTTGGAGAAAGTAGTTTTGGCATGTACTGTATTTAATTTGCACAAACTTTCATGTGGAGTTTAATTTAGACTGATGAGAGAGGCAGTTTTATGAGTATAAAACTCCATTAATTACAGATCCTGTCTTAATTATAAATGGCTCTATTTTAAAGTGAGTTTTACAACCAAAATTAAGACTTGGAGCAGTTCAATCAATACAAACATCAATTAGACCTGACTTTGTACTCCAATTAATTTATAAAGCTTCTCAATGAAGTGTAAAAAGTGTGCCACTTTGTACTCCTCTTTCTGCCATTCCTGGGCATCAGGAGGTCTCTGTGGTTTCATTAGCAGCCTCCTAATGATAAGTGTGGATGGAATAACAAAGCTCCCGATGGTCTGCTTTTTCCCAAATAAACCAACAGAGTTGACTGCTAAAATGGCTGAATATGGCACAAGCGAAGGGGAAAATAGATATTCTTACGAGTGCTTAAATGACGTGTGTTTTGTTCATTTGCCTGTGGTCCAGTGAACTCTGTGGTCCTGCCATGGGAAGCCCTGTCCCACCAGACCATGGCTGCTCCGAGGAGCTCCAGGAGACCCCAGAGTAGAGCACAGTCACTTGTCAGGAGTGTGAAGCTATTTGAGCCCTTTTCAGGTTCAGCATTGTCATCCCGATTTTACAAGGCAGGTAGAGGCATGGCACAGATCATTTCTCTGCACCGTCTTTTCAGCAGCTTTGCCCACTTGGAGTATCTGATGTTGTAGCTGCTGACTTTGGGGACACGTGTCCTTTACAACCCTGGTCAGGAGCTGAGGATCCTGCCCAGATGAGGAGCTGGGATTTTCTCCTGGGGACATAGCATTGGTTACCTGAATCCCTGCTGGCATCTTCAGCCTGTGCTGCAGATGGTGGTGAGCTCACCTAGAGTAAGTGCATTAAACAAGCTTTTTCTCAGCACTGAAGGGTGAGATGAAAGGGCCTGGGACTCCCATGGGGAGCCCAAGCATTAACAGATGAAGTAAAATATTTTTTTGCTTCTAACCTGAGCACAGGTCATCTACAAGCTGCTGGGAAATAGTAAGTCTCGATTCCTGGAGAGTCATTTGGGCATCCTCCTCCCGTAAGCAGAAGGATGCCATTCATCCAGGTGCAGATGCCACCTGCAAGGTCTTAGGAAGACTTAAATCTTTAATGCAGAACTTAAGAAGCCATGGAGCTCTCTGTGAGCTTTAGACAGGTCCCAGGTGTCTTCTCCTCCCAAGGCTCCTTGGGGCAGAGACTCTGCTTTCCCACCCAGCAGCTACCACCCGAGACCCCAGCCCTCTGGGACCTGCAGTGAAACGAACCAGAAATTATAATTTGACCATGCATAAGGTCATGTAGGAAGTGGGGAAGGGATGGAGCTGGGTGTTAGCGTGGGGTTTATTTAATTTTTGGTGAAACAGGGTGTTTTAGTAAAGCCAAGCCCTGGGCTGTGTAACTGTTTGAAGCTGGGAACCGAAAAGCAAGCGACAGGCAGGCAAACAACGCGAAAGCCTGCTCTGAATTATCATAGGCTTTTTTGTTGTTTTAAACCCTTTCAAGCAGAGCCATTTGTACTGGAGCAAATTCTCCCAAGATATTTTTAGACGATATGAGCAGAAAAATATTACTCCATAGCAAGCTGTTTACAAATCTGCTAACCTTGTTTAGTGCTAGTAAAACTCTCGGCTTGGTGTGCTGTGGAGCACGCTAATTACTTGACAGAAATTACGCAACTATGTCTTTCCGAAGTGATATACATTGGCTCGGCCCTGCAGCTGGGCCCGTGTACAGCATTTTATATAATTAAGTGTGAATGTTTCTGCAGCTTTTCCATTAAAACGGGGAGAGCGAGGCAGGAAAGAGGCAGACCCTGCCAATTACCGTCTGCTCTCCGTCCTCTCCTCGTTTCTGTAATGGGGCCATTCTGCAAATGGTGAGTCTGGCCGTTCTTGGCTGATTTGGGCAGCATCGGAGGTGCCCTGGCCAAGCTGCCGCTTCCATCTCCACGGGAGGGTGGTGGAAATGATCTTGTGGGTTCCTGCTGGAGATGGCCAAAGTGGACGATGCTGCTGGCCCGTCGTGTGGGTCTAGTTTAGGAGTCCAGGACTCTCAGTCGCTCCCTGAGCCTTGGCTGGCCATGGAGTAGAGGTAAGAGCCATTCCCCATCACATCATGGATGTGTAAATGCATGTAGCAGGGTGGTATTCAGATGCTATGGTAATAGGGCCTATGAATGCACTGATATGGACTCCTATGGATGGGAGATATCAGTCCGTCCTAGAGGACCTCACTTGCCTGTCCCTCTCATGGGTGTTGGGCACAGGGGTGTGACCAAGCTCCTAGCCCTGGTGACCCGCTCACGGTGATCTTAGGGAATGTCCTTTTCCTGTGGGAGCTGCTTCCAGTACTGCTGGTGACTGCAGTGAGGCAGTGTGGGATTTCAGCCTTAAATATTTAGGGTGTTGGTTTTGGGGGCCTGGAGGTTTCTTTATTTCCCTCTACTCAAAAGGGCTCAGAAACAGACAGGTGGGCTCGGTGGACACCCAGTGTTTCTGGTGACCACTGAGAGTTTAGCAATGGTTGAATAGGCCAAATTGGAAGGACAGATTAGACAAAGCAGGTTTTGTGAGAGCTAGACAAAGACTTTTCAGCCTGAACACAGCTGAATATATGGTAAATCTAAGTTTATAAAGTGGGTGAATAGTGTGGAGAATGAGAACAGGGAGCAGTTGTTTCTCCCTGTTCCAAAACAAAAGCTGGAAAACGTCAGATGGAAGTTGGAGGCAGTGTTTCAGAAGAAAAGAAAGTGGATCATCACATATTACATGGTTAAACCATGGAACTCCTTGCCACAGGACAGACAAAAGAAAATGTGATCATAAAAGGAACTGGAAAAATCTGTGCAAGAAGTTTGGGGACTGTTTGAAGATGGGCCCTTGGCTGAGTGTCAGATCTCCTCCAGTCTGTTATCGCCATTCACAGAGGTGGACACGCAACTGCAGCTGGTAATTGGATATATGCAGTTGTCCCAGGACCAGCTTGAGCATTTCAGGTCGTCCTCATTATCCTTCCCTGTGATGATGTGAACAAACACTGCCCTGGGTGAGCTTCATCCAGGCTTCGGGTGAGCACAGGGAATATGTAACCTTGTGATAGCCCTTCCAGTCCCTTGCTGGGAATCGTATAGTCCTGCATATGTGGTGAACCAGATGGGAGGGGACAGAAAAGGGAATGCAGCTGATGTGCAACAGCAATTACCCAACTGACCTGCTTGGGATTTTTCCTCCTTTTTTGCTCTTCTGCACTGTTACTTAAATACACTGGAAGAGAATCTCAAATGGAGATGAAGAACAAGTAGCTGTCTTTATCCTTCCCTCACCTCTTGGTTTGTGTTGCATGGTTGTGAAGCAGTGGTCCTCTGTGTCCAGGATTCCCTGGTGGGCTCGTGCTGGGGCACAGTCCCCCTCTGCAGGCAGCTGGCACAGGGGATAGAGCTTGTGGAGGGAGCACGGCTGGGATTTCCCTCCTCCTTGTTATCCTTGGCCACTGTGAAATCCCCCGGAGCTATTGGCAACCTCCATAACGTGCAGCCGCTTTCCTAATAGCTCTGCTGATATTGTTTTATTGTAGTAACGTCTCCCCGATAACAGGCAGATTTTTGTCCAGCGCAGCGGGCTCAGCTGGAGAGGGATGCGGGGAGTCCCCACATCACAGCCTGCAACACAACCCAGCGGCACGTTTTCTCTTCTGCGAGAGAAGCCACTTTCCCAGGAGAGGGGTGAGAATATAACAGAAACTATTTTTTTTCCCCCCAACTTTTCAAAACTTCTTCTCTTCTCCTCTGAACTGACTTAGAAACATTGCTCCCTTGTCACTGGTTTCTTAGCGAGATGCTCCCCTGGTCCTCTCTCTCCGAAGGTGTTTTCATAGCAAACAGCTGCGCTAAGCTGTGCAGGTGTTGGAGCAGGGTCCTTGAGCCCTGGGGGAGAGGAGTTACCCCTGGAAGGGCCCAGAGCCCGTAACTAATGGGGCACGTTTCTGAGCCTGTTCCCTTGCTCAGCTGAGGGAGTTGTGTGACGGTTGTGGTGGGAAAGAGATTAGTGCTGGAGCTTTTTTCTTCCTGCAGTTGGTTTCTTTGTGCTGGCAATCTAGACCAGGGACTAGGTTTACTTTGAATTTAATTATATATTTAATGGCAAAGCTTCCAAGAATTTTCAGGTGGTTTTTTTTCTTTATTATATTTCTTATGAATCTAAATAGATTAATATTTGCAAGAAATACTTCCAGAGTAATTTTATCAAACAACTTCATTATTGCCATGGGACATTCAATGCAATTTTAACCTGGGACCCGTTCCACTTTGCAGTCTAGCCAGGCTATGAGTTTTAGAGGTCGGCACTGTGCGAGTATCATGGCTGTGGCACATATTGCACGTGTGTATTGAGATGATATGTTGAGCTGCTGCTGCGACTCAGCACATACCACCTCAGTGTCTATGCTGATGTCCTGTGTTTGCAGTTAATTAGTTAATAGTTGATGATAATGAATAAACCCCTCTCTTCGCTGTGTTACACTATTAAAGGCGAGAGAGGCGGTGCATACAGGTGAGCGATATAATGACAGCAGCCGGTGAGGATGAGCTACACGAGAGCTGCGGCTGCATCAGTCCCTCCTTTATTAAAACTTCAGCCCTCGTGTTTATTTGAACCGTGAGTTGCTCCCCCCTCAGCAACCTCAGACAGCAAATGAAGTATGCGCGTGGTGGACCTGCGTGGTAGCCCTCGAAGCCCGCTGTCAGATTGATTACTTAAAGTGCATTTGAACTCAAGTGCTGTACAGTCAGCTCGAGATCATCTCGCAATCATTTTTCATGTGCCAGTAAGTAAAACCCCGGTGAATGATACAGCCGGTTGAAAACGGGGAAGCTACTCCGTCTTGTAAATCTAAACGGGCCTCACCATCTCTTCCCTCTGCCCTTGAGTGCGATGCAATCATCATGACATAAATAACAGCCGCGGCGATATAATGGAATTATACGAGGGCTGCTATTGTGAGTGCTGTGGAAATAAGGCTGGCAATACTTGGAGGAGCCGAGATCAGAGCTGAAATAGAGGTTGAATTGATTTCCTTTTCCTTTTATCTGTCAGGAGCGAAGGAAAGGAAAACAAGTCCCGCTATGTTTGTAACAGCTTCAAGGAGTTGTCTGTGCCCATGTGCATGGTGGTGGAGCGGCGGCCAGCCGCCTGGACCCTCCTCTGCAGGCTTTTGCTTCCTTCCCCTCCTGAGGCAGCTGTGGTGCTTGGTGTCAGTAAGCTGCTGGTCTGGAGGTCTGGATGACCTGCGGTGGTCAGTGCTTGGGAGGACCCGGGACATGCTCTTGGCCGCCCTGCCATGGGGTGGGGACACGGGGTGGGATGCGGCTGTAAGGCAGCAGGAAGGAGCCCAGCACAGCTTGGAGAGCTGCTCCCTCTCTTTTCAGTCCAGAGTTTCAATTCAAATGGTTTCAGGATGAGGAAATGCCTCCTCACCCTCACTCTTTGTTGGCCACCACCAGCCATCGAGGTGAGTCTGGTCCGATGGTGCAGGTGGATCACTTTGTGGGTCCTCATCTCAAGAGACCACGGCAGAGGAATGTACCCAGTGCCTAAGCTCCCAAACTGGTCCTGTCTTCTGGTCTTTGTACACGCAGAGCCCATGGCTCTGGTCCTGCTGACTCTGTTGTCAGGGAGGATGGCAATCTCAGCCAGGTCTATCCACCTTCAGGCTGAGTCCTGGGGGAGAGAGGAAGAAGGTATGGCTTGGTCTTCAGATGGGACCAGAGCCCTGCAGTGATGCAGGGAGATAAGAAACCAACTTTAGACTCTCTGTATTGAACTACTGTGTCGGGAGACATGTTTCCATTTTGTTTTCTAAAGTTTTCTTTATGTTCATAAAAGACAATGCCCAGAATTGCTGGGTAGGCAGCACATGAACTTCACAAGGACAGGAGACCCAGGCTAAGAAGTTGCTTTGTGTGATCCCTTCTACAATGAAAACAGTTTCATGTACCCCTGCAACACTGTGTTTTCCTGCAGAGGACCTTGAAGTGTTATTTACCCAAGGAAAGCTTACCAGGAGTGTGAGCTTCTGTGCCGGGCTGGAAGAAGCAGATGTGAATGTGGGAGTTGAAAGCCCTTTCCAGAGTTCTTGTAGGCTTGGAGAAAGGGAGGCATCAAATGGCTCTTCCAGCGCTGGGCTGAAAGCGTAGCACGCAAGAAAGGGAGGCTTTCTTTTACCTCACCCCTGCCCACTGCCTAAAGGCCACCACTTGAATCACACCCAGGTGGAAGAAAAAGTTCTTTCCATGATTTTATTTTATTTTTCTTATCAGCTCTTGCTGCACCTTTTGTTACATTCAGTTTCTCATTTCTTATCTAGTTCCTTGCATGAATAAGATATGCCACATATTTCCCTGACATGTCTACCTACTATAAATACTCTATCCTTCTGTGGAGAGAGAATATGGAATATATGTGTGTATATATATTCTGTATGCATCTAGAATCCTAAATGCCATTTTTCCAATATTGTGTCTTTAATGGGAATTCACTGATTAGGTGCATAAAAGGCTACAGAAGATGACAGTTTCACTGTGCTCAGTTTTAATACAAAGAGTACTACGGTTGCTAAGAGACTGATACTTCAAGTTTGGAAATCTTCATCCACACTAGATATATTATCTTGGCAAATTGGACTTTCTGAGTTGGCAGCAAATGGAAAAGAGTAACTTTTAAAAATAGAGATAATTTAGATGACGTCAAAGACATCTGGTGTCCTTTTCCAGAAATGTGAGACTGATCTATTTTGCTTATGTGTATAAATCACTCTGCACCCAGTGTGAGGTTTTACTTATGCCTGCATTTGAGTCTGATTTATTAGTAAACTGACTTTGTGTTTTAGATGTTTAGCCAGGTATATTTTAATTAAAGTGGCTGTGTGTTTACAACAGGTAGTACCTGTCTGCCCTGTGTGTCTTGGAGAACCTCAGCTTTGTGCCTCTGTGCGAAGCAGGATCTCGTAGTGCCCAGAAACACCCACCAGGCTCCGCAGTGACTCAGAGAGGACAGTCACTTGTTTACCTTCCTGGGAAATTTGCTCTCCCATCCACGTACGGATGGTGCATGCTCAGAGTAGTGTGGCTCCAGACTTTATTACCACCTTGCTAATGGGCTGCGTCTCTCGTCCTAATTCCCACCCTGAATTGGCGGGTGCAGAGAAAGGGGGGAGGTGTGTCTGGGCTTAACCATGCCTTATCATCCCTAATGCATTTTGGTCTCGAGCAGTGCCAGTGCTCCTGAATGGCAAGGAGGCTTTGAATGACAGCTGGAAATCAGCTGGGTACTCTCTCATGCCGTACATTAGAGGAGAAGAAACGAGGGAACTGGAGAAAGAGCAGAAACGGGCAGCACGAGGCTGACATGAGAGAAAGGGAATAAATTAGAAATGACTCAAAGACATGGAGGGTGGGAGGAGATGGCAGCGGGTCACCAGGGGAGAAGGATTGCACTTGCGTGGTGGGTGTGAGGGCCAGGAGAGGAGGGGAGCGATGCAGTCCGGCCAAGGAAGGGCACTCGGGGAGCGCAGCCGGGGTGCACATGAGGAGAGTGACCTAGGGAGGATGAGCAAGAAGAGGCTCAAATATCTGCTGTGGGCTTTTCCAGCCATAACCTGTGTTCTGGTAGCATCTTTCCTAGGGATTCATCAAGGTGCCAGCACCTGAAGTCACATAGGTAAGGCATAGCTGCCTTTGTCATCTTTGCACTCTGGCTTGCAATGCTGGGGACAGCTGGTCCCCCACTTCAGGTGTTGTTCTCCTTCCCAGACAGAGATGGATGGCCGGGCATAAATTATTTCCTCCCAAGTAGCGTTTAAGCTGGATTTCTCCATAGTTGGAAGGAAGACATTTGAATTTTAATATCAATTCTGAAAGGCAATTGCAGCCTGCGCACTTGATTATGTGTCCAGGTTATGATATTTTATGTTATTTTAAAAAATATTCATTTGTTCCAAGGACCAGGAGATACAGAAGTGGCCTCTGAAATGTGAACATGTGATATATTTTTAAAGTATCAAGTGAACATAGAGTGAAATGATGATAAAGGCAGGTTACGTGGCTTTCTCAAGATTAGACAATGCACTGTAATTGTATGTCAGAAGTCATTCAGGTTTGATATCACGCCAGCTAATTAAACCATCCTCTCTGAAGAGACTTACTGTACTTTCAGCTTTTGCTGTTTCGTTCTCAAGAACAAAAAAACTCTGAAGGCAGCTCTCGTGTTCAGCGCTCACGTTGGCATTAATTTGGATGAGAACCAACACATGGGAAATGGGAGCTGTGAGCAAATCCTCCTCTGGTTTGACTGGTGCAAACCAGGTTCTTTTCCACCAAAAGTGGTGGAAGGAAGAGAAGGGCTGTATGCTGTCCTGTGTACTGCGTGCATCTGCTGGCACTTGTTTTTGGTGCCGTATCTCCATTCAAATTGTCTGTGATCCATGACACGTGAATCCTGCTGTAGTTTTTGTTTCTCCAGAGCAATCTCCTTGGGTGTCTTATCATTATGTTCCTCCCATGTATGTCACAGGGTACAGTTCATAGATCGGTGAAGGTGGGCATTGTGAGAAGGGGGCAGTGCAGGCTGCTAGTTAGTGATAAGGAACCACATCGTGGCTTGAGGGACCTTCATCTTGTACAGTGAGCTCACCCTGGCAGGTAAGAGAGCAGCTCTTGCAGACAAGGGAAGGAAGAGCTCTTCTCTATTACCAACATCTCATTCCTCCTTTTGGTGATATTCTTCCTGCATCCTATTAAATGCCTGAAATAGTTAATTCATGGCAAAGCAACATATTAATAACAGCAAGAAATGAGGATCTGTGCTCCCCAGACCACTTGAGGTCTAGTAGATGGTGTCCTGTAGGCTGGCTGAAGGCCACTGGTGGAAGAACTGTGGCCAAGAGGAGATGAAGATATCTCCAAGCCTCCAAGCCTTGCCTTCTGGGATGTGCAGTTTTAGCATTCAGTGCACAGACTGGTTGTCCCAAAGAAGAGTCAGGTGAGCCAGAAATGCAGGGGTGTGAAGTGCTAAGTTTACACTTAAAGTTGGAAAATAAAGGCTGTTTCTCAACTACTTTAACCTTTTCTGGAAGTCCTGGTGTCCTCACTGAAACATTGGATACCCCCGTGGTGCGTACAGTGGGTACAACCCGACGGCTCTAGGAGGAGCTGGATTTTTGGTCATGGGTACCAAAGTCCCAGCCTCCCAGGAGGAGAAGGTTGACTTCTCAACTCCAGTGAGCACTGGCTGGAAAAAACACGGTATATTTTCATGAAAACAGGTAGAGATAGTGTCCGCTGAGAGTCCTTGTAGCCTTTCCTGTAGCTGGGAGAGGCTGCCTCAGTTGAATAATCAAAGTGGCCAGGGAGGTTTGGATCCCTGGCAGACAGTCCATCTTCCTGCACTAGGCATCGAGCCTGCTCTGTGGCGAAGAATGGATGTTTTAGCCTTAAAAGATGCAATTTTTTTAAACGTGTTTCACTGCACCATCCAGGGGAGGCAAACACTTACTGGGAGTTTATTGCCTGTTGACATTGGCTTCTTGAAAGCTTAAAATCCTCAAGGCTTCGAGCAGGGTCTACGGAGGAAGCAAACTGCTGACTCCACCATCATATGGGTACCACTGTCAGAGGTGGGGTGGGGAGGTGGGAAGACCTGGATATGGTCTGGAAGCATCATTCTTGGGTCTGATGTGTGAATTTTGGTGTGTTTTCCCCAGAGCTCATCCCTAGGAGGAGAGAATCAGCTTCATCTTGAACCAGAGGCAGAAACCTTTGGGTTCCCCTTGTCTTACATTTTATGGGCTATAGAGGGGCTTCTCCAGTGGCTCCCAGGATGTTGTTAGTAAAGAAACATGACCTGGGGAGGATGTAATGTTCATCTACCCCACCGCAAATGGCTTCAGAGAGTGTTTAACCTGGGAGAACCAGAGGTTCTCTTGGTTCAGAGTAACCAAGGTTACTCTGCCAACTGCTGTCCTCACCCAAACGCATCTGATGATCTGCAAGGAGTAAAATAATAAAGTTGTCTTTTTTGATGTCCCAGCCCAAGCAGTCAGTACTAGCAAAGGGCCCAAATCTCATTTCTCTTCCATCGTGCCAGCAATGTTTCTCTTCGTTTCACCAGAGGAGGAGTTGCCGAACTCATTCCTACTTTTGGGACAGGAAAAAAAAAAGAAAAAGAAAAAAGCTATTGAAAGGTAGACAATGAAAATAAAGAAATTCTTCAATATTATTTAGAATGTTTTTAAAGCTTGTGAGTAAAGAAATCCCTTCTAAGCTGGATTGTCTGTGCCTGCCTCCAACACATATTTTACAACTGAATTCTCAAGGACTGCTTTCAGGTTCACAGCACAGAAAAAGTACAGATATTTATTCTTAGGAATGCTTTATTTTTATGTGCCTTTGATATGTAGAAAGTGCAGTTTCATTCAAATAACCAAACAGGGAAGAAATGGAAATATTTCAATCCTTCTCCTGGAACGTTTGGAAGCTGCAAGGTTTTTAATGCAGCATTTTTTCCTGGTTTTTGCAAAAGGTAAACATAGCAAAAAGAAAACTAGAAAAGCTTCTCCTACACCTGCTATTAAGCACTTTATAAGTAAAAGCTCTCTCTGGATTTGCAGGTGAAACCTTTCACATTGTGAGGTCCTGGGTAGGTCTCTCCGTTTCTCAGAGACCCAATATGCTTTACTTAATCTCCTTCAGAAATGTAAGTCTCCAGATCACTAGAGTTAATTTGTTCGTATCAGTGAGCAGCTTTCAGTTATCCATTTGCATTTCCAGTGGTGGGTGTTTTAAACTGGCTTCACGGCATCTCTGTCTGATTTCTTTAGCTGGAAACCAGGCTGGGCTCGGCTTGCTTCAGGAAAACCCTGGGACTGGTGGGTGACCTTGTCTTCAGCCACCACATCCTTCGGGAGGCTTGTGCAGATGCACACCAGACTTTTTGAGGTTAACTTAGCAAGGAATATTCTGAAAATCCCTTTCGTTTTCCTCCCAGCTGCAGCCTCTTGGGCCATAATTCACCCCAGCAGAGCGTGAGCTGAAGGAGCACCTCTGGGGTTTGGGGCAGGATTTAGGAAGGAGGTTTTGTTTGAGTATCCCCCTGACCCCTGCAGCAGCTCCTCTGACTTTGCACAGGGTCTCAGACCTGCTCAGGAGCAAATTTTCAGCTGTTTGATGAGTGTCTTTGGGCAGCCTGAATAGGCAGAGATCCCCTTGTGGCCTGGGAGCCCTGGTCTAGGAGAATACCCTCAGTGAGGCAACAGGTTGGGTTTGGCAAATACAGAATAATAGAAGATGTCCCATATGATGGGACATGCGGCTGGATGCTGCCCAGAGGTAAAGACCACAGATATTCCATTTCCCTCCGATAGATTTTAATGCAGGATTAGAATAACTTGTGGTGTCATAGAGGTACCTTCAGCCAGAGAGAAGGAAAATCACAGCTAACATAGCTCCAGGGAAAAATTCAAATTTTTTTTAGTGATTTGCAATGAGTTTTCTGCTATCTACATAAGGAAATACTTTGGAATTGCTGAAAAAAAAAGTGCTGAGGTTATATCAGCTTTGCATATGGTCTGAGAGCGTTTCTGTGGTGTGTTTTGGTGCTTCCTGTCCCTAAACGAGTATGTTCCAAAGATGCTTTGCAGTCATGTTGGGAAAAGCTTTCTCAAATTGCTTTTATACTTTGTAAAGCAATAAACTTGGACCAAAAAGTATAGAGGGAGCTGGGGAGCTCGAGCTGATTGTAATTCTTCCGGTGGAAACATTTTCCATCAGAAAAATGCAGATTTGATTACATTCCCTGTTGACAATGGCCTTTTCAACTGAAAATAATGGAAGAGCTTCATTTTAGTAATCTGCAATATTTCGTTTTGAATTTATGATTTCATTTTTTAAAATATTAAATAACACGTCCATGAAATACTGGGACTTCACTGCGGTGAAGCCTTTTCTGGAAACAATTCCTGAAGAGGAATGATAGATGAGCTTTGGTTTTGTTACACTGCAAAGCCACCGACAGAAAAGCAAACCAAAGGGCAGATTGTTTCAGTGTTTTCCTCACCTTTCTTTTGGCCAGAATATTTGAAATTAACCCTTTTGATCCATCATGGCCTGATGGTGGCTGCCGTAAGGCTGAGGAAGAGGCAGTGCACAGCCAAGCTGCCGGTAACCCAACCAAGCGCAGGATTGTAATTTATCACATGGCAGAGCTCACGTTTCAGGCACTGCCTCCGCTGCACCCCTCCTGCCTGCACCCCTCCTGCCTCCATCCCTCCTCCCTGCACCCCTCCTGCCTGCACCCCTCCTGCCTCCATCCCTCCTCCCTGCACCCCTCCTGCCTCCATCCCTCCTGCCTGCACCCCTCCTGCCTCCATCCCTCCTCCCTGCACCCCTCCTGCCTGCACCCCTCCTGCCTCCATCCCTCCTGCCTGCACCCCTCCTGCCTGCACCCCTCCTGCCTCCATCCCTCCTCCCTGCACCCCTCCTGCCTCCACCCCTCCTGCCTCCATCCCTCCCCCCTGCACCCCTCCTGCTTCCACCCCTCCTGCCTGCACCCCTCCTGCCTCCATCCCCCTTGCCCACATACCTCCTGCCCCGTTGTCGTTCTTTTCCCTTGTCCTGTAATGAGTTCTCACATCTGTCTGTATTACCAAGAGCTTGCAATCTTGGTTTTATCTGGTCTTCAAAGCAGTCGTCCTTATCTAAAGGCAATTTTGAGTCTGTTTGGGTAACTAAGGGAATTTCCAACGTAATTAATAGGTGTCCACAGAGGCGGTGGAGCATTGGTGCTGCAGGGCTTGGATAATGAGGAGTGAGGAGTACAGCCCCGCTCTTCTGTCAGGCTGTTACTGATTTCTCAGGGATTTGTGGACATACGAAGACCACCTTGAGGTAAAAGTGCTCAGCGGAGTTTGGAGACTGTAGTGATTGTGAGCCAGAAAAGATAAAGAAGTACCCATTTTTACTGTGCAACTGAAAGTGAAAATAAGGAGAAAAACTGGCCCAAAGCAAGGGAAAAATAAGAATTAATTTCCCTGCGTTAGAGTTTGGGTTTCTCTGAATAAATAGCAGAAATTGTAAATTCTGGCACTTAGACCAAGATGACATTTCTGGCATTATTGAGTGCTTCCCAGAAAGTTTCATTTAAAAATGGAGCTAGCTCTGCATTTTTCCTCCTTTTGAGCCAGGATTGTTGTTTGTAGGACAAAGCTCATATTCCCGAGCTTCGAAACAGCAAAGAGGGAGAGCTGGAGAGAGTGCGTTAAAGTCAGATTTGTTTTGCTGAGCTCCTGTTCACAAGATGTGCTCTCAGTGAAGCAACTTATGTGTTACAGTCACTGATTTTAAGGATAAAAACTGTCTTTTTTCCAGGTTCGAAGAGATTCTGGGACTTGGGAAGAGAAAATGCACAGGCAGCTTTGAACTGAAAAGCATTAAATCATAGGTATAGTGTGGCCCTTCCAAGGGGCAGTCTCTCACCTTGGGTGGTGATACTGGAGAAACAAGTAGTGGGAATAAATCTAAGGACCAGGTGATAAATGTGCTGATTGGAAGGGGAATGGGGGATGCTGAAGGTGCTGCTCCCATCCCACCAGGAGGAGTTGGTGGAAGAGCAATGAGCAGTATCTCACCAGGGCCTTACAGGTGTGTGGCTCATCTCATAAGTCCTGAGCAAGGGGCCGAGAAGCTTCTCTGGTCCTCAGTATAACCATAGTAGGGACATATTGAGTTGGGTTTAAAGTGCCACTGGGTAGTCATGTAGAAGTTAATTAAACGCAGAGGGACTGGGAAAGCAATTGAACTCCAGTAAAACACGCCGCAGGTACTGCCTGTCCTGACTGGAGGGTCATTTTGTGATGGGAAGAAGGATGCCAACTTATCATCTTTGTCAGAACCAACTCTCTGGGTGCTTGAGACGCTTGTAACAAATGGGTCTCTGCATAGCTCTTTCGAGGACATTATTCTAAATGGCAGGTACCTACGTTTGAATATTGGGCAGTAAATTTCCAACAGAGAGTGCTCAGAGTCTAATTAAGCCACCTTTGCAAAGTCTAGGGAAAGAGCTACAAATGATGGGAGAGGTTATATTTCCTACGCAGTTATTGCCAGGCAAGACTGCAGACTGAAACTCTCATTTTGGTAAGAAGTGTATGAAGACTGTTCTAGCAGTAAATCAGTACAGGATGCAAATTATATATATTAAGAAAAAAAAGAGAAAAGATGGGCAGCCATTATCTCTTCAACATTACTGTGAGTCGTCCCTAAGCAATCTTGAATCAAATCACTCTCTCTCTCCGAGATGCTCCAGGGCAGGGTCTTAAGCTTTAAGCATTACCTATTCACGTCCAGCAAATGTTTCAATTCTGATGATGAATTTAGTATTGATGTCAATAAACTAAATCAGAAGCTCCCAGATATTGCAGGTTTATATCTAGGCAGCTTAAAAAAAAAAATGTTGTGAAGTTAAACAATTCTCTACGTGGCTCAACTGTTCCCAGGAGGATACGTACTGTGCAGGAGGTTCTCTGAAGTGGTGTAGTGTCATGGGAGGGAAGATGGTTTGTGCCTGCTGCCTGTAAAGGGTGAGGGAAGGTAAAGATTGTTTCCTAATAAAAAGAATTGGTGAAAGACAAGATCAAGGTTTCTTTGGAAAACAGAAGTTGTCTACTCTTTCCTTATTCACCTTTTTAGTAGCAGGTTCTTAACTTGTAAACAGAAGTTATAGCATGCATTTAAATTTATCTGCTTTCATAGTGGTGATCTTTCATTGTTAGGAGTTGCTTTTCCTTTTCCTTTTCTTTTTCCATTAAGAATGAGTAATGAATTTTTACCCTACCTTGAACATCCTGGGTTACAACACTTCCAGAAAGCCTCACAAAAGCCCTGAGTCTGACTGCCCACATTAGTAACAGTCCCGTCACAGAGACCAAAGCTGGCAAGGACCATAAGCCCAACCACCACAGGGTCCAGCCAAGGTCAGAAGTGGCTTTCACCATCAGTGTGCAGTGGCTGAGCTGCAGCTGCCTGGAGATAAACGGAGGTGGGCTTCTGGGGTGTTTGCAAGGCATTTTCCAGTAGCTCAATAATCCACAACAGGAAAAGAGCAAAAGAAGCACAAGAGGAGAATGTGCAGGTCTTATAGAACTCTCTGAATTTACATATTTTGCCCCAATATGTGTGCTTGGAGGTACGTAGCCATCTCTTTTCTCTTAGCTGCAGAGTTTTGTGTGTGGAACAAGTCAAAAGAAGGGTGTCTTCTGATGGTTGCATTGAATACCCCACCCAACGTGCCTGCAGGCACACAGGGTCCCATGGGTTGTGCCAGGAGACCAAAATGCCCCTCTGGAAATGGCAGGAGGTGCAGTGCTGGCTCCACATCCATCTTCTGCAGAAGGACGGTGATACACAGTGGAGTCTTGCATAAAATGCTGAGACCTTTAAAAAGATGCTTTCCATCCAGTGAATAGAAACAAGACGTGTGCTCATGCAGCCAGCAGCCATCCTAATGCTGCTATTTATAATGACTTGTTTGATTGTGGGTGCTCAGAAAAAGACCCATGTTAAGAGCCGTTTGGTTGAGGGAGTGGAACCACAGAGCCAAGGATGCGGCAATACATCAGGAGGAGAGATCTGAGCAAAGTTTTCAAACGGGGATTGGCAGATGGTACACCTCAGCACATGATCCCTCGTGTAAGAATTAACATGAAATCACCTTGGTTTTATGCTGACTGCTGCAGAGTGCACTGATGTACTTGGAGTAAAAATGTCCTTACCGTGCTGAGGAGTAGGGGCACGGGCTGGAAGAGGTGCCTGAAGCCAGTTTCTGCTGCTAGAGGTGACTTGGTCACAGAAAGCGAAGCTGCCCAGAATGGGTGAAGCCCCATTTTGAGATGCTGCAGTCATTACTCACCTCTGAAACTTTCTTCCAATTGTTAGGCTGGATTTCATCATATCCATTTGTTCTTAGACCAATACTGCTCTTCACCTGAAACAGCTTTTCTTTGTCCCTGGGATGTCCCTTCCACGTGCATCACACATGGAAATCCAAGCACTTCCCTGGGCCGAGCCCTGCTCTGCTCTCGCCTGGCAGCCTGGCCAGTTGCATCTTCTCCAACCTCCTCCTCCCTTCTTTCATTCTGAGTTCATCCCTCACCCCTCAGGACAAGCCTGTATCTTTCTCAGGCACTGGAAACTTGATTATTCTGCATCATTTAACATTGAGGGCCACAGGACAGCATCTCCAACACCATGCATCCTTCCGCTTGCGTTGGGAGGAGCTGAAGGGGAGCCCTGCTTGTCTCCTGGATGAAATTCTGGCTGCAGTAGGGAAATTTATAGGGAAGAGTGGAAGCTGTTATTTTGCCAAATCCTTCTGACAGCTGGCTTTCGGCACCGCGCTTCCCCGAGGCTCCGTGCGGTCACAGGCTGCTCAGCAGCACCACCCGCGGAGGGGATGCAGCCAAATCTGCCAAGCATCCCTGTGCGAAGGCGTTGGAGCACTGCTGTCCACGCCGGCCTACCTTCCCAGTAAATATCCTCCAGTATTCCCAGCCCAGCCCCGGTTGCTTGCACTAAAAGCTTCCATTTAAGAGAGTATCTAGTAGCAGCAGATAGCCTTTATGTTGTGCATTTACGTGGTAATGGGGTGTTCCCGCAGGTTACTTGGCAAGTGTTAAATGTGTTTGGGAATGTAACTGCAGGAAATGTTATTTCCACAAATCTTTTTTTTTTTTTTCCTGGGGAAGGAAAAAAAAATAAAAAATCTGCCAAATTATGTATGAAAAAGTCCCTCTAAGGAAAAACAAGACAAGGCACTTTGTTTTGAGGCAGACCTTTCTGAGCCCAGATCCTTCATCAAGTTGACTCGCACCAGTTTGATTTGCCCGTCCGACATAACTGTGTCTGTCTGAGCTGCCGTAGCACTGAGGCCACTGTTAAACCCAGGTGTTTATGCCCCATTTCCCACTGCATGTTTTTGGTGACAGGACTTGGTGCCTCAGCCCTGGCAAGATGCTGCCGCCGTTCAGGTCGACGTGGCTCCAGGTTGCAGTGAAAGAATTTGATGCAGGGACGCAGAACTGTTTTGCTGAGATTGGGAATAATCAAGTGAAATATTTTGACACTTTCAATTGGAATATGTTGGGGGGGGGAGAAAGCATTTCCATTAAATGAAAAATGTAGATACTTTGACGCTTTGTTGCAGTTTACAGAAAAAAAAAAAAAGCGTAAGAATAGCAGATGGAGGGATGGAAATTTCCATTTTTTTAAACAGACATAGTAGTTACGAGACTCACTTAACAGTTCACTCAAGGACGTGCTATTTGCAGCTTTTAGATCATTCAGTTTGTACTTTGGTGCCCAAACCTGCAATTAAGTGAATGAGATGACTTGCAAGATTTTGGGTGGTGGTACTTCTTCTCATCATACTAATGAAAATAACCATATAGGGCTCTGATTGTAATTGCGGTGCACTTAGGGTGTGGTAGTTACAGTGTAATTACAAGATTTATTATGGTGGTATTCATACCCAGTGAAATAACCCGAAACCATCTGCAGTGCCCGAGGGTAGCTAGTGGACACCAGTGGCTCAGGCTGAATTTATTTCCCCGAGAATCATGATTCATTCTCATTCAGGAAGCAAAACAAGAAATAATGATGGTTGCCTCTAGTTACGAGTGAGAGGGAAAATCATCTGTAAAGAAAAACCTGGTCCTGAAGTCGGAGAAGGGATGAGGCGGGGAAGGGACCCTCGTCCCCAGGGCAGCCGGGGGTGTGGAGGGAGAGGTGTTTGGAAGGGAAGGATTGGAGCAGGAGAGGACGTTGTCTTTGCATCTTTCTGGATGCAGATGGAGAGAGTTAATGACTTTCTAGGCTGGGCATCTGGTCTGACTCTGACAGTGGTCTTGCTTTGCACCCTTCAGAAAGGTAATAAAAAAATATCCTTTTCCCTGATTCTTCCCTTCTCTCTTCCCAGAGTAGTGTGGGGGTAACTGGGTAGCTGTGTGCTCCAGAACAGGAAAGCTGGAAGGTGCAGCTGTTAAATGTGAAGAAAGAGGGGGAATGAATTAAAAGCAAACCCCCCACGCAGTTTTTGAATTCTCAAATAACTCTAAGGAATGAGTGCTGCGCTCTCGGCTCCCGTGGAACATAAATCCTCACCTGGGGAAAAACAATGAGCTAAACTTTCCCCAGAAATGTGCCTCCAGACCCAGCTCACCAGCCCTGGCCCAGCTGACTCTCAGGCAAGGGCGCTTCTTCTCCAAAACCTTGGGTCATTCGCACAGTGCTCATTCCTTCTTGCTGGACTTTCTGTCCTGGCAACTCTTTCTAGCCTTGTATTATTTGGGAATTTAATTAATGTTGTGTCTACTCCCTCTTCGAGATCATTAACCGAGATGTTAGTAAGGATGCTGATCCCTGCTCTCCCCTCGTTCCCTTGAACGCCGTTCAGCATTAAGCATCGTGTACGGTCCGTCTGACAGTCTCTTTGCAGCAGCACTGCTTGCTGGTGCTGCTTGAATTAATTTTGGGAGCGAGATGGTGTAGTGCTGTGACAGTCACTGGCTGCCGGGTGAGCACTTTTGTGTTGAAGTCACCTTGTAGAGAGGAGCAGTATCGCTGCTGCCAGGGGCTGGGGACACTGAGACAAGGAGAAGAGCGCTCAGGTCCTAGCCTGGGCTTCTTGAGAAGAAGTGACATTTCCTGACCAGCAAAATGGGCTACTTTCTGTTCTCTAAATCTTTCCATACTTTCTCTTCTTTTCTTCCCTTTTATATTCTAATATAGTTCTGTGTCACCTTCCTATATCTGAGACCAAAAAGAAGATACTATCTAGTGGAAAGGGGAATAAATATTAATATTTGCTAATGCCCCAGGGGAGATGTAATCCGAATATAAGTGTGTGGTTCGGTGTGGAGGGCTGCTGCTGGCCAGGCTGGGCAAGGGGCAAGGCAGCTGCTGGGGCAGCATTGCTTTGACACCCGCTCCCCCCGTTATCTTAACCAAAACTCTGCTTTTAAAAACAAAACAGGGCTCTGCTTTTCTTGACGAGGGTAAAGCATCCCGACGCAGAGCAGCTTCCAGCCAAAATGGAAGAGGTCTCAAAGTTTCTCCCAGGCCCTGGCCATGTCTTAGTTGAGAGATTTACTCGATGGACCACGTTCACTCCCAGTTCTGAGACAGGAGCATCAGTTGCCATGGCAACTTCATTGGGAAAGTCATATGGGGAAAGTGCTGGTGTATTTTTAGCTTTGGCTAATGAAATTTAACAGCTGGAAATAAAGGTGAGGGCCAGCCAGGGTGTCACACCTTCAGGGACCACTGTTTGGGACAGGCTCTTTGGCAGAGCTGGCAGGAAGAGCTGGTGGGGCTGTGTTCGGGGAGGATGCTCAGCCCCGTGGCTCACATGCTGGGTGCTGTGCAGGACAGCACCCGCGAGTACGTCGGAGGGGAGGGAATCACTATAAAGAAAAGCTGATAAGGAGGTGGTGTTACACATAAAGATAAAGAGGAGGCACCAACTGAGGTCATAGCTGCTTCGTGTACAGTGTGTTCAACCTATAAATAGCTCTTCAAATATACCTCTGCACAAGTGGTATTTATAGACTGATGAGTGAAAAAAGCTCCGTTTGGGGTCAGGAGTTGATGTGTGAAGGATGTTTCAGGCTTCGTCAAAAGTTCAGGTTTCTGAGAGATGTGGAACGGAGCTGGACTGCAAATGCGTGGAGTTTTCTCCTCTGATCAAGGCTCAGACGTTGCGGTGATGTTAAATGCGCCTTCTGAAATCAGTGTACCTGGAGAGGATGCTCACTAGATATTGGCATTCAGATATCCCACAGCAGAGCCCCTGTACAGACGTAATTTATTCATGTAATTTGGATCAGTCTACGTAGTGTGTAAACTTTTCTGAAGGTAGACTCTTATTTTATTTTCTAAAATACTTTCTCAACTCCCTGCAATATTTTTAGTTCTTTCGTCTTCAGCTGTCAAAAGTTTCTTTTAAAATTAATTGATTTTGATGTAATATTTACTGCACTTTAGCTTTCATCACAGCATATGAAAATAGATTTCACTACAGCTGGCAGTGTCTAATGGGATTCATTCCTACTCCAAAGGCTCTTTGCATTATGTACTGATACTTCCAGCCGAGCTTGCTTTGAGCAGCCTCACCATCTTCTCGTATCGCCGAGCTCACAGCTTGGGCTGGCAGGGAGACAAGGTGAAGCATTTACGTTTAAAGAAGCCACAGTTGATGCACACCTGAACCCAAAGCGTAGATATTTCAGATCTGGCCCAATATTAATTGGAATTAATAGGATCTTCCCTTTCTGCGTCAGTGGGCTCTTTGGCTGAATTAAAAATTGATCATATCTCATTAAGATAACCACAGCTGTGGTGCAGATGAAGCGGTGGGTCGCGGAGGTGCCCTGGCCCTGGCACATCACCAGGGTATTACACACAGTGGAGAGCAGCACATGGAAATCGGAGCAGACTTTGCTCATGCAGTGGTGTTGTCAGGGGAGGTGGTGAACTTTGATGTGAGGTGATTTAGAAGCAGCCTTTGAATTGCAAAGCTTTAAATAATCTGTTAGCAAAGACGTCACTGAAGCTGTTTCCTGGTGGGTTATGATGCTCTTGACTGTTTCCTGGGAGGAGCGAGGACCATCCGTTACCTTTCCCGTGGCCGCGTTGCAAGGTCTGATGCCTCCCTCGCCCCTGGGAGCAAAGGGAGTCAATTTGCCAGGAGTCCATGGCAGGACCGAGAATATTTTCTCATCTGAGGCTTAATGCCTGAACTACCCAGGGCTGGACAAACTTTTTCCATCCAATCTGTTTCCTGATAGAAAACAGAGCCTTTTTTAATTATTTGGGGTTATTTCCCCCCAAAACTGAGTTTTCCCTCCCACATCTCCAATAAAATGCTTTCATGTGAAGATTAAACTCCTCTGAGCAAAGTTGCAGTGGTCCCCGGCATGCTGGGTTTTAATATATCCTCATTCCCAAAAGAGATGTGATAAAGCATCCTGAGTTTTCCTCTCCGCAGCATGGGGCAAAGTGTGTTTAACCAAAAAGACATCAGCACCTCTTTCTCTCCCCACCTCCAACCAAACCCTTTCAAGTAAACAGGCTCCCAGCTGGACGAAATATTCCAATTTCAGAGAATCATAGAATCATAGAATGGTTTGGGTTGGAAGGGACCTTAAAGACCATCCGGTCCCACCCCCTGCCCTGGGCAGGGACACCTCCCACCGGACCAGGTTGCTCAAAGCCCCATCCAACCTGGCCTTGAACACCTCCAGGGATGGGGCAGCCACAGCTTCTCTGGGCAACCTGGGCCAGGCTCTCACCACCCTCACAGCAAAGAATTTCTTCCCCAGATCTCAGCTCAATCTCCCCTCTTTCAGTGTCAAACCCTTCCCCCTCGTCCTATGGCTCCCCTCCCTGATCAAGAGTCCCTCCCGAGCTTTCCAGGAGCCCCTTGAGGGACTGGAAGGGGCTCTAAGGTCTCCCCGGAGCCTTCTCTTCTCCAGGCTGAACCCCCCCAACTCTCTCAGCCTGTCCTCACAGCAGAGGGACTCCAGCCCTCCCAGCATCTCCGTGGCCTCCTCTGGACCCGTTCCAACAGATCCATGTCCTTCCTGTGCTGAGGACTCCAGAGCTGGACACAGTACTCCAGGTGGGGTCTCACCAGAGCAGAGTAGAGGGGAGGAATTACCTCCCTCGACCAGCTGGCCACGCTTCTTTTGATGCAGCCCAAGATGCCGTTTGGTGATTTCCCTGTTTGGCGTTTGGAACAGTCACATCTGGGGAGTTTGGTGGTGGAGCTTCAAGTTGAGAGGTCTGTGAGGAGTGGAGAAGGTGCAGAGCTGCCAAGGCGGTGGGTGCGGGGGGTCCCTCAATGTGCTGCAGAAGCGGAGAGCGGCTAGTAAAGGCGGGAGGGGATGTGCCAGGTTTAAAAAGCAAAACAAAGTCAGATGTCAGATGCTGAGCCAGGCTGAGGAAGAATGATGGAAGTGATTCCTTTGATGCCATCAGCGGTTTTATTGATCTGAGGCTGTAAAACAGTTATAAATTGGAGAAAAGCCGTGAAGAGGAGGGAGAGATGGACATTGCCCAGGTATAGTTTAAAAGATGTACATCTGCATTTATTGGAGGAGAATGTGCGCATCCAGGCTTTTGCTGCAGAGCTCCAGACCTGCAGTGGGGGCAGTGGGCACCCGGCTGTTCCTGTTCATGTAGTTCTGTTGGAGATAGTCAGATCTTGCTCTGCTTGTGTGACATAAAGTAAATCTGCCTTGTGGATTTACTGAGGGGCTTGGGGAAGGGTGGCAGGAGAAGGCTCTGGGGTGGGGGTTTGCTGTGCAGTCGTATGTAGGGTGGGGTTTTACTGTGGATCAGGATGGGTCACCCACAGAAGTCCAGGGCAGACACTGCAGAAGGAAATGGAGATCAATGTGTAATGAATAAATAATTCTGCACAGAATTTTTAGCACAGAAAATAGGCAGTGTGAGCATGGAAGCTGTTGTATCTATTTGCATACAGAGATATCCACACGAGTGCATACACACACACATATATGTGTGCAGACGTATCCTGATCACACTGCCTTGAAATGTTCAAATATGCATTAGAACATTAGAAAAGGCAATACATGCTGCTTCTGTGTCCTGTGTTCAGATGCATTGACCACACTTTATCCGTCTGACAGTCTCTTTGCAGCAGCATTGCTTGCTGGTGCTGCTTGAATTAATTCTGGGAGCGAGATGGTGTAGTGCTGTGACAGTCACTGGCTGCCGGGTGAGCACTTTTGTGTTGAAGTCACCTTGTAGAGAGGAGCAGTATCGCTGCTGCCAGGGGTTGGGAACACTGAGGCAGGGAGAAGAGTGCTCAGGTCTTAGCCTGGTCTCCTTGACAAGAAGTGACATTTCATGAGGCTCAGTCCACGGGAGTCTTCCACCATAATAACTCTTCTCTTCTTCCTTCTCCTTTACAGAAATCCGTGAAGCTTTCCGGGTGCTGGACAGGGATGGGAATGGCTTTATATCCAAACAGGAGCTCGGCATGGCAATGCGTTCCTTGGGATACATGCCCAGTGAGGTGGAGCTGGCGATTATCATGCAACGCCTTGACATGGATGGTAAGTCCTTGCTGTTGGTTCTTCTCTGTTACTGGTGGAGGGGGCTTTCCCAGTGCGTTAAAGCCCATGTTGCAGCCCAAAACTGCAACGGAGCTGATGAGGGGTCTGGAGCACAAGTCTTGTGAGGAGCAGCTGAGGGAACTGGGGGTGTTCAGCCTGGAGAAAAGGAGGCTGAGGGGAGACCTTGCTCTCTACAACTCCCTGAAAGGAGGGTGTAGAGAAGTGGGTATTGGTCTCTTCTCCCAAGTCACAGGCAATAGGACAAGAGGAAATGGCCTCAAGTAGCACCAGAGGAGGTTTAGAATGGATATTAGGAAAAATTTTTACACTGAAAGGGTTATTAAGCCTTGGAAGAGGCTGCCCAGGGCTACCAGAGGCTGCCAGAGGCTACCATCCCTGGAGGTATTTAAAAGCCAGGCAGACATGGTGCTGAGGGACATGGGTTAGTGGTGGGTTTGTCAGTGTTGGGTTGATGGTTGGACTCCATGATCTGAAAGGTCCCTTCCAACCTTGACAATTCTACTATTCTGTGATTCTATGTTTTTGGCTCAAATAATTTGCGGTCACCAAGGAAGGTCTGGAGAGGAAGTTGTGAAACTTTGCCTTTCACCACAGCAAGGAGAAGACAGAATGTGAGCCATCAACCTCCCTTAGATAAACCTGCCTCACAGGCGACCCACATAAGGGATGTCTCTTATTTGCCCAGCTGACACAGCTGGGTGAAGACAGACCAGCTCTTGCAACCTTTCCCTGCAAAGTTGCAAATGGTCTTTTGCAAGGCTGTTTTACCTTTCTCTTTGCATTCCTGGGCAGCATCTGGCCCAGTGACACTTGCTGGGAGATGACCTGAGCGCCCAACCGAGCAGAACTGCCCAGTCTTGTGGCCTCACGGCTCCTTGCAAGTAAAAGATGCTGTGGATGGGAGCTGTGCTGCGTCATAATGAAGTGTTGATGGTTTTTGAAGGAGAAGTTTAGAAGGGTGGAATAATTTTGAGCAAAGTCCTGCTGTGAGAGCTCGTCAAACGATTACTAAGAGGTAATAAAAGAAACAGAACCCA
Source organism: Numenius arquata (assembly GCF_964106895.1). Taxonomy (NCBI): domain Eukaryota; kingdom Metazoa; phylum Chordata; class Aves; order Charadriiformes; family Scolopacidae; genus Numenius; species Numenius arquata. Next base: position 1,402,895 of record NC_133593.1, read on the forward strand.
CCATTAAAGGGAAGAGAGAAATGCAGCATCAGGATGCTGGAGCCAGGGGGGACTTTTTAACTGCTGCAAAGCTACAATCAGAGCTGATCACAACGAGCAGGCTGTCTTTAAAATGTCCTTGGTCAGAGAGACTTCCCTGATGCCTGAAATGTTCAGGGAAGCTGGGATGTGGATCCAACCTTCTCCCTCCCTTCTACAGGCAGGGGTGAAAACACTGTGCAAAGTTAAATGAAATTACGCCAAACCAGAGCGCTGGATGCAGCCCTGGCGTGAAGGGAGATGCTTGGGGGATGTGACGCCAGAATCCTTGGGGAGACCACTGAGAGCAGAGCCCATGGGAGATGGTGGCAGCAGGACTGAAGCTCTCCTGCTTCCCTGGGGACATCCGAGTCGAGTGTCCCCATGAGCTGCACAGGACAACTATATTCATCAGGGCAGGCGAAGAGGCTGTCAGCCTGCTTGAGGGTGTTCAGCATCTCCCCTAGAGCAGGGAGACAACATAATGCAAAACCTGGTGGAAAGAGAAGATCAGTTGTTGAAATGATCTCATTCCTAAAAGAAAAGGAAAAAAAATAATAATCGATCGCTTGTAAAAGCACTTTCTCCAAAAATTATTGTTTGCACCTTGTTATGGCCTTTCCTAGTGGACCAGGTGATTTCTCTTTAGGTTTTGCAAAGGCCAGACTCAGCATGGTGCCAATTCATGGGGTCTTTTACTGAAACTCCGTGCTTTTTTGGAAAAAGAGTGCTGTGGACTTGGCTTCCAGTTCTGATTCATCTCCAGTTATTCCCTAAGTCTCGGTCTCACAGACTTGAGACTTTGGCACTCTTTCGTATGCACTCCTAGTGCACAGGGACCTGTAACCGGAGAGGTGGAGTTAAAATGTAGAGTAATGGGCTGCAGATGGAAGGTGTTAAATTCCTGTTTGAGAACTTTCAGAAAGCTCCGTGTGTTTTCTGCAGAGATGGGAGGCGATTCTCCACCTCTTCCAGCTCAACAGTTCCAACAGCTCCAAAGATACAGTTGGTTGTGCTGGGTGTTTTTATTGCTCTTGTGTCTCAGCTGCCTCTTGTTGCAGTGTTTTGAGCAGCGGGTTTGGGGGCTGGACTCAAGTCTGTGTTATGTGAAGGTCAAATGGGCCGTACATTAAAAAAAAGACAGGATAATGGGAAATTCCTTAGGCACTGAGCAAAGAGGGGAATATTATGTGAAAGATTTACCTTGCCTGCAAATTGAATTAATGCTATATGGCTTGAATTAACGTTATATGGCTTATGGCTACTTTTCCTCCGATGGATTGTTTTCATTTTTTTTCTGGGATTTAACTTGAAATATGTAGCGAGAATCAGCTATAGCTTCCTCTCCCACTGTGCGTGAGCATCATTCGGTAGCAGAGCTTGAACCCAGCAAGCTCCTGGGGATGTTGGTTGTGCCCTCCGCTCCCAGGGACAGCCTTACCCTCCTTCCCATATGTCCTGTTGAGGGTTCCCAAATTTTCCCAAGGCTTTGGCTCAGCATCAGGTGGGTGGGAAACTCGGCTGGACGACAGGTCACGTTCAAGGAGGAGTCCCCCTGTGGTCAGGAAAGCCAGGAGGGAGGCAGTGATTCTCCCGTGCATCCCCAGGCACCTGACATGAATTACGATGTGACGGCAGGTAGCGTAGCCAGACGTCCGTTCCTCCACACAGGGCTGCTGCCAGTGTCTGCTAATAATGAGGTAATACAATTGGCAGTGGTTTATATTTAATCTGAACCAGCCTGAACAGACCTAGTGAAAACATACGGTTTTCATCAGAAATTACCTTGGGAGTGCATTCGCATTGCAGGATGGCAGCGCGGCTGTATCTGCCGGGGCTTATTTAACTGATGGGCTTCACATAATGAGCAAGCGGAGACAGACTGAATTTGGTTTTCAAGGCAAACCCTGTTTTCTGTAGGGATACAGGGGGAGGCTCAGCCCTGTCTAGGTCAGGCTGAGGAGCCCTTCGAGCTGTGGGAGCAGGATGGCTCGGCTGGACAAAATGTGTTTTAAGAAGAGCATATGCAATATATGCTGGAGTGGTTTTGTAGCTGAGCCTAAAATGATATGACAAGAGCATTTCACACCTGTATGTCACCTTCTGCCACAAAGGATCTCACCAGGCTCGGTAAATGACACAGGGATCAACTCCAGAGATACCCAAGGACAGTTGCTGCTGAGGCTGTGGTGTGCAGCTCTTCAGCAACACACAGTGAGCCACCAAACCAGAGCAGAAGTGAAGGTGCATTTCATAATTCATTGCATTCGAAGGCAAAAACGTAGTTAGAAAATGCTGCATGAACTTAAGTGAAAATGGCAATTGCACAGCTTGGATTTTGCCCAGGAACACTTCACACATGTCATACTGCTTTTAATGCCTCCATGGGTCTTGAGTGCTACAGTCAGCCTTCCCCCACAGGTGAAATGCCAGTAGCCCTGGCATCGATGGGTGGAAGTGAGTGCAATGGGTGGGTTTGCCCCCAGATAATGCCATGAGGTGATATTAAGGATGATCAAGAGCTTCCAAATGTCTTCCAGGGCTCAGAGTGGCAGGAGGGAACTCCTGCCTTTCATCATCACAAGGATGTAGGTTGAAGCACAAGGATGAAGCTCATGGCACAGAGAGAGGCTTGGGTTACTTACCTGCTGGGCTTCAGTGCCAGGGCATGGAAAAGCTGTCACAGGGCTGGGGAAGAGGGAGAGAAGTTTAATCAAGAAATGGTAAGATGGGACTCCAGGATGGGTTGGGGCTCATAAACAGAACAAGATATATTTTCCCGTGCACAGGCAAGTGCAAACTCAGAGAAAATCCTGTATTAAGAAGCATCAAAACCAGCTTCCCATCCCCAGAGCTGGCTGTCAAATATTCCCAACAGACTGACCGCACAGTTGCACATCGACTTGGCCTTTTTTTACACCAACAGCTGAGGCGAGTTTGGGCCACTGGGCCAGGAGATGTTTCATTCCCATGCTGTGACAGGGGGTCAATGACGGGAGCTGGTGGTGGCACGTGTGAAGCCCTCAGCCTTGGCCATGCCTTGTCCTAAGGACACGCCACAGCCCGGCAAAGGACCATGTTCCCAGCTGCATGTGCCCTCTTAGCACAGCTTTGCTGAATGCAGGTATTTCCAGTGAATATCTAGTTTTTGCCAGTCCTCTTTGGAAGAAGGCAAACATCAGAGGCTGGAGTATCCACTGCATTTCCTAAAAATGCCTTCTCCACCTTTTCTTCCAAGTCCCTTTGTTGTTCTGCAAGGCATGCTTTACCCAGGTGAAGAGGAATGCAGCTGCCACAGGGGGAAATATTATAGTTGGCATAAAAAAACTGAATTAGTGAGAAAAATGAGAATATACTTGGAATATTTCAAGGTCTCAAGAGAAATCTCATAAATCATCAGAAACACCCTTTTATGAACTACCGCAAGATGCTATGGCACTGCTGTAATGCGGGGGATGAAAGTAGCAGAATAGAAGAGAAGGCAAAGGGGTTTTCTGTGCAAAAATGCCTCTTTCGGGGAAGAGAGGTGAGGAATGGTGGTTCTGTCACTCAGAGCATGAGAATCACATTAGGCCAAAGCTTTGCTTACATCTTGATAGTGGTGTGTGACTGTGTGCCAGGAGAAGGTTGTTGAGTATAGCTGGGCATCTATCCAGTGTGCCGTCCCTTATAGGGACATATTGTTTGCTTTTGGTCTGGAAATAGAGGTCAAATTTTACCTTTAGTTTATACCCTTGATTTGCTTTATCTTTTGACATAATTAGGTATTGCATGAACGTAAACATTGCAGACTCTGAGAGGTGCCTACATTTCTGTCTGCAATCTGGAGAATGACCTGAAATGTTCTGCCAGTATGTGGAAAGTAAAATATTTTATGTATTTATGTGCTGGAAAAGAAATTATTTGTAAATCCTTCCAATTGGCAGTAATGCTAATAAAAATGCAGAGAAATGGCACATTAAATGTGTTGCCTTATCTGGGATGCCTACTCTTTAAGCAGACTTTTGCAATAAAATAGATGAATGTGTGACTTAAGTGTCAAACTGTTTCGTTAAACATAAGACACTTTTATCTGAGGAATAAAATAAGCACTCAGTGTACTAATTAGAGGAGCAGCTGGTTTTCAGTACCCTGGAAAAATAACTTCAGGCTAACACAAGAAGGGAAAGAAAAAAACCCCAGTGTGTCAAATTGTTTATTATAGTACAAATAGGAAATACTTTGATCAAGCAAAAGACAAGCTGGTTTCATCAGCGTACAAGCGAGCTACCTGTTACCTTTTATCACATTATGTGATGCGTCAGCAGTAGTAGCGAAAATACAGCTATGACATCCTTATGAGCACTAAAAAAGAGGGGCAAGAAATGCCAATTTAAAATTCTGCATATTCCCAAGCTGCTTTGCAATGGCTCTTTGTGGAGCAGAGAATTGAAGGGGGCGGGGGGTAAAAAAAACAGGAATCTATTCACAGTGACCCTGCCAAAATAGATTTTGAAGATATGCAGCTCTCCCAGGTGGCACTTCTGAGGTCCATCTGGCTTTGGGCAGCTCCATGGTTGTGATGGGGGTCTGCAGATTTATTGGCTTTTTATGTTCTGATGCAGAAGTTTTGCCGCTTAGGTGCTGCCCCATGCAGCGAGGTGTACAGACTGCCTGTGATCCCCTTTGGAGAGGGAATAAATGACAGTGGAATAGCTGCATGGCGTCAAGGGATGGTGCCAGCACACTGTCTCCCTACAAGCCAGTGCTCCAAGCTGTTGTACTGCTGTTGGGTCAGGGCTCGTACACAGGTGTTGCTTTGGTTTGCTGGCACTTGCTTCCCCACATGAGGGAAGGGATGTCAAATTTGGGTGCTCCAGTAGCTGGAGTGTGTATCCTGTGTCACAGGGATGGGAATGACCAAAGGACCCAGACTGGAAGATCTGGAGGGAGAATAAATCTCTATTCTAAAAGTTAAGTGCTGAGTTCCTCGCTCTTCAACGTTGCATGGCCAAATGTATCCTTCTGTCCAGAAGACCAGCTTGCACTGCCCTGTGTGGGACAACAGTGACATGCACAAGCTGAGAGCCTTTTATCTCTTTCTTCTGTCTCTCCCTCTCTTCTTCTTTTCTTTGGTATTTTTTCCCCCCACTTTACTGCCATGGATAATTCCTTGTGTTTCAACATTTCATAATGAAACGCTGTAAAACAGCCCAGGCTGCTGGAGGTAGACCAGAAACAGTTTCCATGTTTAAAATGCAGAGTTAATAGGAAAAGCGTGGACAGGTTGTTGCAGACTTTGGGTTTCTCCTCTGTGCTCAAAGTCCTCTGATTTTCATATGTGAGAAAGGATCTAGCAACATTTCAGCGTGGTTGTCCTTTAAAGTGAGTTGCTGAGCTGAGAAACTCGGTCGGCGAGATGGATTTGATGAGACTTGTCTTTATTTATAGAGGCCACTTTCTTCGTGTCTGCTCTGATTTGTAAAATGGAGATTATCATATTATGTGTTCTCGCTGCTAAGAAAGAAGAGTAATTATTGGTACTGGTGAAGCTAGTCAGATTTGCAGCTCAGTACCGGGAAGAGGTTCATAAGTGATATTAAATTCTGTCTTCGATGGATGGCTGAGTGCAGCCGTGTTGAATAGACAGGACAAGAGGAAACACTGAATTGCAATTCCCTCCCAGAAACATGTCCACCCTGTGCTGCAGTGGGGCAGAGTCCCCTGCACAACACAGTGTACGATCTGTGGTCTGTCTCACGCAGCCATGCCCTGCGATTTCATAGAGTCATAGAATGGTTTGGGTTGGAAGGGACCTTCAAAACCATCTGTTTCCACCCCCCTGTCCTGGGCAGGGACACCTCCCACTAGAATTTGTTTGCCTCTTTGTTTAATTTTATTTATTCCTTAAAATGCAGTATTCCTGGTGTTATGCTTTTGGTTTCACAGAATGCATATGCCACAGGGAGTGTTTTAATGAGCCTGGGACTTGCTGGTCATCTCGAAGTTGCGCCGAGCTGTCTGATAGCTGCTGCAATGCACAGAGAGCCCTCCTGCTATTCCCGGGGCCTAGGGAGCAAAAATAATTAAAGTCCTGGCTAGTGGGGACGTGATTTTGCTCCTCTTGATCCATTTGACAAGGGGATCAACTGGCTACAACTTGCACGATGCGAGAACTCTGCCAAGACCTGCAAAATGAGCCCTCTTGGTTTATACATGCAGGGCCGAGGGTCTCGGGGGATGTGGGGTGGAGGGAACATGGATGGAGGGGACAGTAGGGTGGAGGGGACAGCAGGATGGAGGGGACAGAGGGTGGAGGAGACATGGGGCAGAGGGGACATGGGGTGGAGGAGACAGCGGGGTGGAGGGGACAGCGGGGTGGAGGGGACATGGGGTGGAGGGGACATGGGGTGGAGGGGACAGCATGATTGAGGGAACACAGGGCAGAGGGAACATGGGGCAGAGGGGACAGTGGTGGCCTGTGTGCCATGCTAGCGGCACACCACGCTCAGCAGGCTCTGCAGTGCCTTTTCCTGCAGGATGGTGGCTCACAGGGATGGTAATTGGGGCGTCCTGTGGCTTCCCAGGGCCAGCGTGAAGCTGGCACTGCTGCTTGGCAGGTGTCTGATGGATATGGGGTTTTTTTTACTGCAGTCACTGTTTTTGTTGGAGTTTTCTTCTTGCCAAGTGCTGACAGCATCCTGCTTGTTTTAGTGCTGCTGGTGGAGCATGGGACACGTCCCACCTGGCACCGCAGAGGCAGAGGCCCCAGTCCTCTTCAATCACTGTCTCCTGGACAGACTCCCCTTGGGCAAACATGGGGAGTTAATAGATTATTTTTTTTTTAATGGGGAAGCAAACAGGTCCTCTGCAGCCGTTTCCTCTTCCTTGCAAGACAAGCCAACGGACTGTCAAAATGAGTAACTCTCAAGGTCCTTTTCTCGGTGTCATGATGGATGCACCTCTGGCTCTGTCTTTCTGGGCTCCATTTGAGCCTTTCAGACCTCATGGAAATTTCCTCCTCCAGGAACATGTGTCTGTACAATTTGCTAATCTTTTATGTGTAGTTGTCATTGAACCAAAGCAGCCAGCTCCTCACAGCCGCTCCTAAAACCGCAGGACTTGGAGGTGCCCTTAAGGGACAGAGTAAGCTCCAGCAGAGATGTTTCACCCCTTCCTTCGAGCTGAAGGCTCAAGATGCAGTCATTAAAGCTGTGGGATGTATGGCGGAGCTGGGGAATGGTAAAAAAGTGGCTGATGGATATATCCCCACTGTTCCCAAGGAGCAAGAGAGATGAGAAACTGTATTTTTTACATGTATGCCTTGTATGACACTGGAATTTTTACATGTATGACACTGTATTTTTTATGTATATGCCTATGTATCATGCTGGCCAAGGTTGCCCAGAGAAGCTGTGGCTGCCCCATCCCTGGAGGGGTTCAAGGCCACGTTGGACGGGGCTTTGAGCAACCTGGTGTGGTGGGAGGTGTCCCTGCCCAGGGCAGGGGGTGGCACTGGATGATCTTTAAGGTCCCTTCCAACCCAAACCATTCAATGATTCTATTCCATGTTAAGGAATATCAGAGCCCCTCTGCAGGTGGCTCTGGGACAGAACCTCCCAAGGGAATGCAAATAGGACTCTTTGGACATAGGAGGTGCTCGTTGTCACCTTTCTCCATCCTGGGGACTGGTTGCATGTCCCATGCCTGTGGATCACAGCATAGCCAGGCAGGGGGGGGTCGAGCACCCGGCTCTGCTGGCAGCCTCCTTGCTGATAATGTTTGGGATGGTGACACTCTGCGCCTCAGTTTCCCCACCACAAAATATCTGTGTTGGCACAGTAGTGGAGCTTTTTCTGGTCTTTCCAGGCAATTTCATGGTTGTCTATAATTGAAACTGTTTTCAAAGTTGAAAGTTTGATGAAAGACTTTCCCCAGTTCTGGTTGAAGTTATGGATCGAGGCTGTAATTAGGCAGAAAGTGTCTGGGTCGTGCTGGGGAAAGGGCCAGACTGGCAATCAGGCTGTTCTCCTCTGACCTTAAAATCTCTGAAACCCAAATGCTCGTCTGGGAAATATCCTGTGGCTGGAGCTTCTCTGTGCACATCCTCTGCATCGTTTCAAGGCACAGCAGCAGCAGCCTTCCCCAGACAGCGTTATTGCTGCACAGGTTACTTTATGGGCACAAACAATGACACAGACCGGGACAGAGAGTCACTGCAGCTTGCTATTAAGAGAATAAAAATAAACAGGAGTGTTGTGTGCGCCTGGGACCCAAGCTGCAAAAGACTAGCTCATTAACTTTAAATATATCACCTAGCTGCACTCTGGAGGTCAAATTTGAGAAAAAAAAAAAAAAAAAGGTGTGAATACTTATCAGTCTACACACAGCAGATCCTCATCTCTGTTTAAATGTGTGCATCATTTCAGTGCCATGGCAAGGAACTTTTAAGAAGGAGAGAGAACCCGATAATCCTGAGAGTGGCCAGGGAAAAAGGTTATTTAGGAGGCAGTCAGGCCAGATGATGCAGGCTCCCAGTTTGACGCACAAGGCTCTGAAAACCAGGTGTAAGTCTCTGTTCTGCCCTTGGGTATAGGCGATGCAATCCATGCACGTTCTCCCCCTCTCTTTTTCTTTCCCTCTCCTGCCCTGTCTCTCTCCAACCCAATGAATATTTAATTACATCCTCCAAGGGAGCCACTCCGATGGGACACTCTTGGACAGACAGCGGTGGACTGAAGGCTGAGGGTCGGGGCTCTCCCACGGGATGGAGGGTGAGATGAGTTCACACTGCTGCTCCTCTGAGCGTTTAATTATTTCTTCAAAGCAGAAGAGCTCTGGCAGGAGAATTTGCAAGAGCATGGGCTGCTGCTACCTGGGACGTGGGAATTTGCCATCCCAGCTCAGCCCAGTCCCTCTCTCCTCTGCCCGGTCCCCCGTGGTTTGGGGGTGGTGTCCTCTGCACCCTCCCTGCCCAGCACATCCAACCTGGGCAAACCACTGCTGACAGTAGATCCTGTGGGATCAGGGCAAGTGTACCAAGAGAAAGGCAGGATGGAGCTCAGGCCAGACGGGTGTAGCTTGGTTTGGTGTAAGAGTGCAGCCAGGGGTGTTTAGTGCTGTGGTTGTCCTCCTTGGTGCCCTGATGAGGTGACTGCAGAGCTCTGCCTGCCCTCAAATGCTTCATTTTTCCTGCTAAACATCCTCCGGCAAATACAGCCTTCCCTTCTCTTCATTAAAGTCAGGGTGCTGAGGGAAGATGAACTCCTTGGACTGGAGCTGAAAGTCCATCAGCTCAGAGAGAGGGCTGTGATTTTCTGTGCTCAGCTCTGATGCACCAGTGAAGCACAGCACCTCCAGCAAGAGCAAATGGTACCGCCTTGAAACCTCTTTGACCTGGGGATCTGGAAGCACAACCCCAATATGAAGGAATTGAGGTTGAAGGCAAGTAGCCTAGGAGAGTAAATCCCCCTTCAAAAGTGCTGGAGGTTCCTTCAGCTCCTCCCAACATATACATCCAACCCAGAGTTTGCCCCCTGGGAGTGCAGTGGTAGTTTTAAAGGCTCCTCTACACATGGAGTCATTAACACTTTTCCTTTTACTCCACATCACATTGGTTTATTTAGAAGAGCTAATTGCCATTTTTCAGAGGTGCAGACACCCCTTCCTTGGGTCTGTCATGTCCAAGGCAAATTTCCTTGGGCTGCAGTCTCTGGGAGAGCTGGTAAAAGAACTTGGTTTCCCAGCTCCACGCTGCTCTTAGCTGCTGCTCCATTGCCGTCAGTGTCTTTGGCATAAGTGGATGTCGGAACAGATTGCCTAGAGGAGCTCTGGAGGCCCCATCCCTGGAGGGGTTCAAGGCCAGGATGGACGGGGCTTTGAGCAACTTGGTCTAGTGGGAGGTGTCTGTGACCATGGCAGGGGGGTTGGAATGAGATGATGCCCCTTAATCTCCCTTCCAACCCAAACCATTCCATGATTCTATGACGTGAGGCCCAATGTTTCCCTGCTGCAGCTCTGTGGACCTCTGTGGTGGCAGCCAAACTGATCTCACAGCACAGCAAACATGGACGCTGGAGGTGTTCAAACTCAAATTATTAAGGTCTTTCTGCACTGAGTGAGTGAACAATGAGTGTTGTCACTTTGGCAGGTTCAGGACCCCTTGCTGGCCATGTATTTAGGCACTGAAAAGGTTCCCAGAGAACCCAAAGCATCCTCTTTCTGCGATGGAGCAATTAGCCAGGATCACATGATTTTTCCTGGGCCCGTTGACAGTGCATCTAGTTGCTGTTCCTTTTTATTATCACATTTGCCTGGGTTTTGTCAGGACTGAGACAGTGTCTTGCAGGGAGCAACCTTTGTGGGTATCTGGAAGCACTTAGCGCCCAGCCGATGCTAACAGACTAGTAATGATAAGCAGATCTGATTTGTCTCTGATGATGTGGCCAGTGATGATCTGAGTCATAGTTTTAGTCATGCGAGGTTCAGCCACGTGATTGCTAACCCCCTTCTGACTCTTCGACATTAATGTCGGGAAGCACTATGGGGAAGGAAAATGTTAGGGCATAAGTGTAAGTAAATAAATAAATGTTTTAGGGGGTTTAAAACCAGGGGTTAAGCTCAGCTCTGGTGTTTTGCTAAGATCACCCGCACAAGCAGTGTCCGTCCCTTGGCTGTGGATGGCAATTCAGGGATGGGGTGGCATCTGGATCGCATCCTGGCCAGAACCCCTCTGCTCCTCACCCACCTTGCCACCTGATGGTCTTCCCCTGCCCGCGCTGACCCACACCGCCATGCTGTGAGGTTTCCCTGCCCTCCCAGTTTGTAAATAAGTTATTGCAACGTATGAATGCATTCACCAATCAGGGACTTCAGCATGGCTTGGGTTTATAAACCTCATCTGCATTTGGATCTGGTAGGAGCAGGGAGAGGAGAGATGCTGTGACCATCACTGGATGGGGAGCACAACTCGTTCCATCCTGGTCATAGCTTTTCGACTGCTTGTGCCCCCTCCCTCCTTACAGGGTTGTTTTCCTTCAGGGTGATGAGTTAATGTGAGCTTGGAGGCAGAAGGTGGAGGGAGGATGTGAACACCACACGCGTTTAGTTTGGAGGAGGCTGAGGGGGGACCTCATTGCCCTCTACAACTACCTGAAAGGAGGTTGTAGAGAGGTGGGTGTTGGCCTCTTCTCCCAAGGGAATAATGACAGGACCAGAGGAAATGGTCTGAAGTTGGGGCAGGGGAGGTTTAGATTAGATATTAGGAAGAATGACTTTCCTGAGAGAGTGGTCAGGCACTGGCACAGCCTGCCCAGGGAGGTGGTGGAGTCACCATCCCTGGAGGTATTTAAGGAACGTGTAGACATGGCACTTCAGGGCATGCTCTAGTGCCCGAGATTGTTGGTTTGTGTCTGTTTGTGGGTGGGTGTGGGGTGCGGTTGTGGGTGGGTTTTTGTTGTGTTTTGTTTTGGTTTTGGGTTTTTTTTTTGGCTTTTTTTGTGGTTGGACTCGATGATCTCAAAGGTCCCTTCCAACCAGGAAGATTCTGTGATTCTGTTATAAATTGGCCTGGGGGGATGGTGAGGGACTGGGGCTGTGTGACTGCTCATCAGCAATGATGTTTGGGGCTGGCTGGGTGGCTTGCGGAAAGGAGCAAGGGAGGGTAAAAGCAGTGTAGACAATACGCATGCTCCAGCCTGGCATTTTCCTCCCTTCCTCCCAGCCCTTAAACCCAACTAAAAGTTCATTTCTGAATAAGCCGCACATCGCTCGCTCTGAATATCAGCTGCTCCCAGGCGAGGAGCACATCTGTAGGCACAATGAAGCCAAACGTGGGGACGTGCGCCGTGCTTGATTTGCCTCCAATGCAGATTCTCAAACAGATGCTTGATGTGTGCATCGCACATCAGCTTGTAGCACCGTGTACGTGACTGTGGCTCGGAGTAGGAGGAGAAGGAAGGCATCTTTTGACTGTACCCAACACAAATTTCAACCTGAGCGATCCCAGGAGGTGATGAGTGGCCTGAACACTGATGGACCCTATAGGGGATGTGGGTATTGAGCATCACCTGGCTATGCCATGGTTGTAGAGAGCGACCCTTGAGCATTTTCACCTTGCAGCCATGCAGAGCTGCACTGGGTGCGTCTTGGAGCCTATGTGTTGTTTTTTATAATATTTCTTTCCTGGCTGTTGAATACTGCAAAAGGAATTTTCAGCCAAAATTGTGAGTTCTCTTTCTTGATATGATGATGCTACATTCTCCTGGGATCCTGATGGCAGGAAGGTTTGTTTTCTGCAGCTTAAAACAAATGTTAAAGGGATATTTCTACTAGGCAAAATGTTTTGGGGTCTAGTTTCCTTGCTAGTTAAGAGTTTTAATTGAAAAAGCAGTCAATAAGGGTATAATGCATTTTGTAATGGCATCGTTCTTCTGAGGTTGTGGAAAACGCCATAATTACACTGATAATTAAACCCTATGAAGCTAGTTATGATCCCTGGCAAAGGCGCATGGAAGTCATGAGCAAGGGTTTGCCCAAAGTCTTGTTCTGAGTCAGACACAGAGCCCAGGAGTCCTGGCACCCACTTTCTCATGAGTCATGTGTAGGACTGAGTCTTGCCTTTCCTCTGTGGATGACATGACATTGTAGAAAACACAAATTAAATAACTCAGTATTTTGGGGTCCCATATGGATAGACCAAATATATGCACGGGCAGGTACTAGAATCTCTTTAACATGCAAATTGTTTTCTTGCTAATCTGGCTAATTTCTTTAACCCAATTTGCATCATAGTGTATGGTTTTGTTACTGCCTTTCCCTTGAAGTGATGTACTGCAATATAAATCGCCCCGGATCCACTGTCACCTTGCATTACCTTCCCCAACGTGATCCAACATGCTGTGACTGATACAATCCGACTTGATGCCATAAACTGATGCCTCCCATGGGGAAGCAGAAGGAACGCATTTCCTCGTAGCCCATAAATGTTTTAAAGAATGGCTTTCCAAGTGATGGGGTGCCCACCCCTTTCCTTTTCTGCTTAATAAGCTGTCCCAGAAATGAGCTCCATCCTGCAAGAGCTCAGCCTGCTCCAGCCCTGCAAAGCCCTTCAGCGTATGCCGAGCCCTGAAGGTGTGAGCGACTTTAGCAGTTGGATGGGGTCTTCTTGCACGTTACGGGATCAAAGCTATTATGAATCCCTCCTGGGTTTCCTTTCAGAGCCCCTGTCACTGGCTCACCCCCAGGATATTCACTCTTGTCTTCAATAAATTAGGGGCAGAGCCAAGTGAATAGAGATCACTATTCTGGCAAACGAGCGTTTTGACTCTGCTTATTTTCACATTGTGTTTCTGTGAAGATAAGGACATGGAGAGATTTCAATCAGTGGTGCATATGCTCAGATCAAGCATATGAAATATTATAAGAGGGAGAGATAGCAGCAGCATGCAGGGCACGTGGTAAAGCTGTCATGCAGGGCTGCTGCAAGTACTGCAGTCAATAGTGACATTTTAATAGTAGCCCTTGCATTGATCTGCTTTAGTCTGATGGTTTTAGACACTTCCTACACCTAACAATTTAGCAACAGCAACTACATGGAGAGGTGGATGCAGTCAGTTCCAGCGGAATTTGAAAAAAAAAAAAAAACAGAACCAGAAAGTCCTACAGTTGCTGATTCTGTTTCCAGACTTGAAGGAGGGCTAATATATCCACCTGTATCAATTGGCCTAGTAACATGTAGGAGGATATGTCATGGACTGATAGACAAAGGAGAGGCATATAGACATTGAACTACCCTTCAGAGGTAGAAATACTACTTCAGAGGTAGAACTACTACTTCAGAGGTAGAACTACTAGTTCAGAGAAGCTCAAATTTTTTAGATCCTTCAACAGGCATGAATTTTCCTTTTTTTCGCCATTTTCATTAAGCATCACAGAAGTTCTCTGAGGGAAAAGTAATATTTGATACAATGCTCAGATACACTTCAAACAGCCACATGCCTCATTTACAAAACATACAATATACTGGAGGGGCTTGGGACTGCATAGGCTCAGTTAATTAATGGCAGGAGCAGTCTCCTCTTCCTGCTAATGGCACTGAAGCCGTGTCTCCACTGCCTGCTCTGCATGCTGAGCACACAGGGCTGTTAAGAGATGGATGCTGGTGGAAAGCTGAAATGAAATGCCTTGTGGATTCGCAATAATCTGGCTCTTCCCTCTGCGTGCACTCCCTTCCTCTGGAGGCAGAGGTTGGCCCTGTTAAAGGTTTGCAGAGACCTGGCTGTTGGGTGGATCTGTAGAGGGGAAGAGCCCTGGCCGTGCTGATGGCCACTGTCCTTCTGCCAAAATTGTTTTTTTTGAGAAGTGACTTCCTTACAAACTCTCTGGGCCTGGGGAATGACCTATTCATCTCTGTTTGTGCATCACCTGGTCCTGTCTTCAGTTGTGGGTGTGCCACAACATGGGCCATTCATTTGGATAGCAACAAATTTGGATCTATAGGTACCCTGAAGTTGATGTAGAAGGTGCTGTAATGCATGTGTGGATCCATGATATGCATCAGATCCAGAGCAGCACGTTGGACAATGGCACTAAGTGGTACTTCTGTGAAAACACTGATCTTTTTCTTTCATTCCAGGGGACGGCCAGGTTGATTTTGATGAATTTATGACTATTCTGGGACCTAAGCTGGTGTCATCAGAAGGCAGAGATGGCTTTCTGGGAAATACAATAGACAGCATATTCTGGCAGGTAAGTGATCATTTTTTAAAATGCATCTTTAGCCAACTATTCATAGCTTCCAGAACTGATTTGTTGAGGAGCACTAAATGTTTTGGAAGCGTGATTGCTTGTGTAAAGGCTACTCGGGTCCCTCTCGCTGTGTGCCATGTAAGACGGTCCCATGTTGCTGGAGGGACCTGCTCTCAGCTGAGCCCTCTGCGGGAGGAAGGGAAAGCCCTTGCTGTGGAAGAACTGCAGCTGAACACAACAGTTATTGGTGCAACATGTTTGGGAGCATTTTGGAATTCATTTTTGGAAGAGAAAAACATTTTTCTCTGAGTCTTTTAAGTTTGGAACCTTGAACCTGTCCGGGTGCTCTCAGAAATGTGCCACTGTTCCGTGTCCCTTGGCTGTGGCAGAGGGATGCTCTGAGCAGGTCACGTCTGATCGGTGCTTCTGTGGTTAATTCAGGTCTGAGGCTGATGACGATAAAGGGATTGTGCCGGTGCAAGTTTTACCAGTGATGCTGCTCTGGGGGTGTTTTGGCGCTGCCGGTTCCAGGCCTGGGAGGAGAGGCAGGTCTGGCAGCTCCTCGCCTCTGTCCTGCCCTGTGATTTTAAACAGCATTAGACCTTCCTGGAAAAGCAAGGGCAGTCCAGGCTGTTACGCTGGGGATTAAAAACCTCCCAAAACACAGTGCTGCACATTTCTTGCCAATGGATTAAATGTGTGGCTTCCTGTGAGATTACTGCTCATTTCATTGATCATCCAGCAGCCTTTTCTCACTAAAAAACTTTAGCTGTTACCAAGTTTATGTGAATCAAAAGAGTCAAACCTGGATATAAGCATTTCTGTCTTCTTTACTACCCTCCAGCACTGTCCAGACTGAATTGGGTGGAGTCTTGTAAAAGTCTTTTAAAAGTCTTTAAAAAGCTTGTTCCTGGCCTCCTGGCATGTGCTAGCAACGACTGGAAATCCTGGTCTGGATTCTAGTATTCACTTGTCAAAGCGCGAGTTTGGCCTTGGTGAAGCCGCGGTGGTTTGTAACGTATCTGGGGGGATGCGAGAGCTGAACCCACAGCACGAAGGGCAGGACTGGGAGAGTCACGAATGTTTTGTTGCCCCTGTTGCACCTCACAAGCCTCGTCCCAGCACGTGGGCAACAGGGAGGGAGGAAGCACCATCCCATCCCATCCCATCCCACCGAGCCATCAGTGCCTCCCAGACCTCCTGGTGAGACTGGCCTCAGTGGAGCCCTTCAAGAAGCAAAAAATATCCATTGGGGAAATCAAGTTCAGGAGCTGAGCTCTTTGATGGGGAAGCAGAGAAGTCTGGAGCCCTCCCTAAAATTTGCCTCACAGGTTAACCCGCGGCCATTTAGTGACCCTTTGGCCCATGGAAACGCCTGTGGTGGCTTCGCTCAGAGGAAGGGAGGAAGGGAGGACGTGTGCTCTGGTTGTAGAGCAGCAGGACTCCAGGACTCAGCTTTCGCCTTGCTCTTTCATGCAGCGGGGACCGTGGCCCTTCTGCCCCCCAGGCTGCGGTGGGACGAGTCAAAAGAGTGCAGAGACTTCAGGTAACTGGCCCCACGGTGGGAAAGAATGGCCCTGGGGCTTGTCCGCAGGCAGCAAAGCTTTTACTGAATTGCACAAGTGCTCCAGGGCCTTGAAAAAAAAATATTTGTGGTCTTTTACTTGTAAGGGTAAAAATACATCCCTTTACGTAGCACTTTCTTGGGTTTCAAAGCCCTTGAAGAGAAGGCTTCATCTCACATTTCTTTTCTCCTGGGGTAGCAGAGCTCATGAAGAATACAGTAATTTTGCTGCTTATTCCTGAAGAAAAACCAAGGATAAAACCACATAGGGAAGTGCCATTAAGGGAACAGGTTCCCTTTTCCCATTCCTACGTGGCTTTGCCCACACCTTCTGCAGGGCCATAAGTCACCTTATCTTTAAGCAAAGCATTTATGCATCTGCATTATCTCCTGTGGGATTATGTCTGATTTGAAACAAAGCCCTTTTCAGAATGAAGACCTGGCTGTGTTTTCCCATATCCCCCTGACGTGCGATTTTCACATATGCTGGAAAGGAATGGCAGGGAGAGGGGGATGAGTTTGGGTTGCTGATAGAGCATTTCCCCTCTGCGGTCATCCCCAAAGAATGATTTTTAAGGAGGGTATGGTGCCCACAAGCCTGTGGTTTGAGTGGTACTAGGTGACAAGGGCAGCGAGGGTGGGACAGGAAGGGACAACTCTGTCTTGGTGTCAGCTGGCCGGGCAAGGCTACCAGGAAACCTCACCCCAAAGCTGCAGCGAGCAAAAGGCATCTCGAAGAGGCTCTTATATCTCCCAGGGGGAGAGAAAATCCATGTTAGCATCCAGAAAGTGCTTCCCCCTCTTCCATCCAAACAACTTCCCCCAACTGTCACAATTTTGGCTCTCGGGGTATTTTTGTCGAGGGTTCAACTTTCTACACTGTGGCACTTCTGTGCAGACTCTGTTTCAAGCGTGCCTTAATAGTGCTTTAAATAATGCAATGACAGAGTTAAATAATAAACAGCAGCAGAAGGAGAGAGAAATTCAAAGGAAAGGCAAGGGCCTGGAGATGAGTTTGCAGACGAAGCTGGGAGTGAGTTGGTGGGATACAGGAAGGCGGTTCCAGATGGCAGAAGGTACAGAGGGGAAGGATTGTACAACAGCAGTGGGGCTGCAGGAGGTGGGGAGAGGGTAGAAACAGTGGAAGAATGGGGAGGAGAAAGAGGGATCATATGTGGAAAAGGCAGGCTTGAAATAATAGGGAAATGGTGCATCCTTCCTATTGGATGTGTTGCCCAAAGAGCAATGGCCAGCCCCAGAGAAGCAGGATCTGGCCGAGACCTGAGTGTTGGCAGGTGTTAGAGACATGGACCGTTTCTCAGATGTATTTTCCTTCCTTGATTTCCCATGTGGGCTTTAAATTAAATTGTATTGGTGTGTGCTTAAGGTGGCTGACTCTTGCTTTCTCAGGTAGCGGCGATCAGTTCTGCTCCAGTTAGAATGGCTCCCTGTGGTCCTTCAGATGGGTCAGGAGGTATTTAACAGGAGGGAAAAATCATTCTAGCAAATACTATTTCAGGCCAAGTCAATATAGACCAATGATATCAGGAGAGCTGAGGAAACATGGACTCTCCTCCATCTCAGAAAGGCTCTTTCCCAAGTGAGAGGGAGCTCACACCAAGCACTGTTTTGTGGAGAACATCCCCAGGTGCCTCCTGCTCTGCTTCAAAATGGTTTTCTCATCCTCATGCCAACTGTGTGCAAGTGGCAGTAACATGTACCTGGGCACAGACGTCTTTAACTGTCTTAAATTGTTAAGATGGTCTTAAACTGTCTTAAATCTTAAACTGTCTGATGAGACCCTGGCCCAGGTTGCCCAGAGAAGCTGTGGCTGCCCCATCCCTGGAGGGGTTCAAGGCCAGGCTGGACAGGGCTTTGAGCAACCTGGTGTGGTGGGAGGTGTCCATGACCATGGCAGGGGGATTGGAACAAGATGATCATTAAAATCCCTTCCAACTCTAACCATTCAGTGATTCCATGATAAATATTTTTTCTTAAGTACACAGCAGCCTGGTAGACATTAGCCAGACCTCAGGGTGCAAGATCACGGTCAGGAGGAGCTCGAAAGCTGGAAGCACTTGCTGAAGCCCCGTTCTCCCTGGTTTGGGGCAGACCTGCCATGACAAGCTTACAGCAACAAAGCGAACCTCCCCTTTGGCTGCTTCCACAGGTCTATTCAAAACAAAATGTAAAGCAAAAAAGAGCATAGATGAGATTTTGGGAGTAGCTATTGAAATCTGTTTTGGAAGCCAGTGGGAGGAGGTGAGCCTGGCCCTGCGCAGGGGTGTTAGACCTCCCATGGTCTCTCACAGAGTGTCTGCCCCCTTCTCTCTCCATCTTTTTCCCCTCTGTATTTTTTAAAAAGTGGCCACCCATCGCTCCCCTTCTCGTGCCCACCTTCTCTGAGCTGCTTCTGCTGGTGCTCACACTCACTCTCCCGAAGCTGGTTTTTTTCAGTGTGTCTGGCAGTGGTTTTGCAGTGATGCGGTAGCCCTTGTGTGGTCAGAGAGATGCTATTTGATCAATTTTCAGGCATAAGAATTTGTTTTTCCAGAGCTCATGGAATATGAGTCTGGTTCCAGTTATGCTCCAAGGGCTGTGTTTTGTACAAGTGAGTTTTGAGGCATTTCCAATGCATGGCCATTCGGCTCTGTAAAGCGATTTAGATCAAGAGCATTACAGAAAAGACAAACATTGCTAGCAGTAAATATTAGCTCCTTTTTTTGGCAAACAGACTCCAAATCTGTTCACTGTGCCCTGCCATTCTGAGCCAGAGAGAGGGATCAAAAGGGAGGGGAGAAACTGGGATTTCATATTCATTTACAATTTCTGCCCAGATTGTCTCTAAGTGCAAAGACCTTCAGGCACAAGTGTTAAATAGTTTGCACAGGACGTAGTGTAGTGGATCTCCAGTCCCTGGGGGTAAGCAACAGGAACAGAAGTAATAATCATCTTGGACTCGAGGCTTTTAATTAAAATAAACCTCTCTGTCTTGCCTAAAATGCTTTTTGAAGTCAGAGCATGTTTGAATGGTTAAACAACAGGGCTGCATCCACATCGGATGCGGAATAAATTCTGTACCCAGCAGCACTGATGAGATTATTTTGAAAAGTCAATACTTTGTGTGGTGATCATTTGAGAGGCAAAGTGCTGCCTGCTATTTTTTTCCCCCTCTCTCTTTACTGCGTGCACGTGGAAGCTGCAGGGAACATCATTTCAGGCAGCGCTAATGCATTGCCTGTGCACAGATATCTGGAAGCTTTGTCTTGCATGAGGGGACGGCACTGTATCATCAGCTCAGACATGGTGCCCATTCGTCGCATTAGATATCGTCCGGTATAATTCACTGGTGTTCAGGAGGAGGCTGGTTGGTTTGGGATAAATAAGGCTGCTTTGCAGGAGCGGGAAGACCAGAATATCAACACGGTGCTCTGGGCTGGGGAGATGCTGCTCAGAGATCTCTGTAGATCTCTGTAAAGATTCTCCATAGTTTTGTGGGGAGCAGCAGAAGGACTGAGGAGACAGGTCCTGTGAACGGAGCAGCTCAGCAACTGCTGGTGTTTTCTGGGCTCGGGAGAACCTTTTTCATCCCTTCAGGCTTCCACGTACTTTTGCTCAGGAGGAGGAATACATTGGTTTTTATGGTTTTTGGTGGATGAGTAGATGGTGGATGATCCCAAAGCTAGATCCCGTGGCACCCCTATGCAAGAAAGGAGGGATCGCCAAGGACTGGCCAGAGGCAGCAGAAATCCCCCTACTCCTGAGCCACCAAGCTCAGCAGTGGGCACCAAAGGACATTTTGTTCCCTGGATCCAGGAAAAGCAGAGCAAGAACCACATCAGTGCAGTATTGCATCTGGCGCTGACTGGGGAGGGGGCCCAGGGAGGTGAAGCGGGGCTTGGACCCAGCTGCGAACACCCGTGGGAGACTGGAGGGAGATGTCTGGGATGGGACACAGTGGTTCCATCCTCCCGGCACAGCTCCTGATGCTCTAATGATTTGCTGTGCAAAACTGCCCATCCATAATCTTGTTTGCAGTTGTCGCTGCAAATGCAATAGTGTCCCAGGGGAGAGATCTGGGCTCTCATGATCTGGTCAATCAATTAGTGCTTTAATAGAGTGAAATGAAGGAGAAAATGTGTGGGAACCTCGGTGGCACAGGGCAGGGTATGGAGAAGCCACGGCGGGCGATGGCATGGGAGGGAAGGCAAGGGACAAGGGACCGTGTCGGAGCCGTGCTGCCTCCAGCAGCACTTGGCTCTCTACAAAGATTTTGCTTAGAGAGGGATTTTTCTTTATGAAGTCCAGTAGATAAACCTAATGCAATTTCTCCCCGTATGTGAGTTTTCTCCTCTTGTCCCTGCAGAGGAGTTAATTTGATGATGGCAAATTAGCCTTGCCGGAGTTGTGGAGCAAGTGTTTGTGTCTCCCTGTGCCATTTCATGTGGTTACAGATCCTGGCTGGCCAGGCATGGGGTGTACGTGGCCTCCCCTCCTCACCCTCCTCCTCCTCCTGGGCTGGTGCAGCCCCTCCGTATGGGTGTGGGATATTGCTGAGCCCCAGGAGAGGCCATTTCACATCTCGCACCACAATTGCTTGCCAGTTGTGAGCTGCTCTGCTGCAAATCACAGAATCACGGAATTGTCAGAGTTGGAAGGGACCTCTAGAGATCATCTAGTCCAACTCCCCTGCTAAAGCAGGATTGCCCAGAGCACATCACTCAGGACTGCATCCAGGCGGGTCTTGAAGATCTCCAGAGAAGGGGACTCCACGACCTCCCTGGGCAGCCTGTTCCAGGGCTCTGGCACCCTCACCGGAAAGAAGTTTTTCCTCGTATTTGAATGGAACTTCCCATGTTCCAGCTTGTGTCCGTTGCCCCTCGTCCTGTCACTGGGAACCACTGAAAAGAGTCTGGCTCCATCCTCCTTCAACCCACCCTTTAGGTACTTGTAAACACAGGTCTTAAACATAGATAAGGTCTAAAATACCTCACGATTTCAGGTTTTCAGGTGTTGCTGTTTCAGCCTTTCGAAGAACCATCTCGAATTGACTTTTGTGGAGGAAGAGAGTTAGTTTTGTGGTTCTATGATTCAGATGATGCTTGGGGTCAGTGGTGGCTCCCAGCAGGGCAGGTTTCAGGGCTGGGCTGGGTGCGTGCAGTTTAGGGAGGGTAAGGAACTGTTCTTGTACTGATGCTTGGAAAGAAAGCTGAGATTCGGGGAGGAAAGACGGCTTAGTAGTCTGTGCAGACTTAGTGCCCGTGTAAGTGGCGTCCCTGTTGGTGCCTACTTTGGGGTTTAAATCAGGAAACGCTGCAGCAGAAAGTTTGGGTGCCAAAACTTGATGGATGGGATCAAGGATGGACAACTGGGGCTGTACCGTTGCACCATGCACACCCCCTCACCCATGCACGTCCTCCTCCACCAAACAAAATCTGCCACCCCACAGGGATATTTTCAGTGTTAGCAGCAAAACAGGTGCCTGCTTTTTGATTGTTGAACCTGAAACATCTCTCAGGTGATTTCCACAGAAAAGAAGTAGTTGTACTTTTTAAAGAGCTACCCTTTCTTGGGTTTCCCAAGCTGGATACCACCAAACTGAAGGACTGGTTGGAAACCTTGGCTTTGTTCCTCCTGCAGAAGCCACTGCAATTTGGCCTGGGAGCCAAGGCAGACACCTTTCCCGTGACAGCTAGTACTGGGCTCTGCTCAACTGGAGTCATTCAATTCACCCGGTGCACCATTAGCTCCAGCATCCTGACCGTGTTTCCTGTTTCAGAAATTAAATGTGGCCTACAGTATCTGGTCCTGCATTTTAGATTTGATGTGTGATTCCTTCTATCCAATTTTAAAATGTGAGATTTCCCATTACAAGGGCGCAGATGGCTGTGTTGCAGTGACGGGAAGAGTGACTCTGGCCATGAGCTGGTGTGGATGGTGTGCGGTTCATCTCAGCCAACCTGGGACACTGCTTAGACTCCCTGTAGAGTTAGCAGAGAGAAGTAGCCTCTCCTAGGGTGCAATTCAAGGGATCTGCTTTAGGCATCAACCTCAGGAAGAGATGCATCATGCTTCAAAAGTGCAAATTTTTCTCCATTTGGTATAAAGAAAGTCTAGAAAAGTGGCTCAGGTGGAGATGTGTGCACTGGGGACGGGTAAATGCCATCTCATGAGTCCCACCAAGGGTTTCACCAGCTCTGCCAGTGCTGAGGCTGTTATCAGTGGAAGCAGAACCCTTTTCATTGCCTTATTAAATCTTCTTTTGTTGACAAAGACATTCTCACTGAGTACGTGGCACTCAATGGTTGTTGTCGCAACACAGTGAAGGCTTGCAGGTGGTGAATTCATCAAGACGACACTTCTCTTTGTTCACAGTCTGTGTATCCAGCACAGAAGTGCTGTCACAGCCAGTGGTGCGGATGTGAACATTGGAGAGGTTCATGGCCTGGATTGTGGTGGTAAGGCTGTGATGTGAGATGGTCACATCCCTGTTAACCTCTTTGCAGTATATGAAGTTGTCAGTGGGCAGGAGTGAGCAATGCTGTTTGGGTGGCCTCATTTTTATCTGTTTCTATGAAGGGACCTTATTTTCACCAGTACACATCTTTCCCTGTAACAAAATCAGTTCTCCCAAATCATCAGGATCAAAGTTAGACCTCAAAACTGGAGACACTGGAAATGGTAGTTTTGAAAGCAATTGTGAACCAAAGCAGGACTGGTACCAATAGCAGGAGCAAAGCAAGACTTCATTGTCAGACTGTGTTTTGTAGCTTCAACCAGCTTACTTACATTTAGCCTTCAGAAACACACCACAGCTTTGGTTCAAGGTCTATTTAAAGCAGGTGGTTTATATCAAGAAGCATCCTGCCTGCTGGATGAGAGCAAACGACTGTCCTGGCAGGTGGTCATTTGGCTTTGTGCACACTCTGGAGCACTCACATACATATACTGCATCCAGCTCTTATGGTACAGAGGTTATTTTTCCCTATGCCAGTTTATATATAAACTCAGTCTGTGGCTCTGTGTGACATTGGGGTTTTTTGTCCCCGTCCAATGCGTGAAATAGGAACTGTGCTGTGGTTTTCTCAGTGATTCGCTTAGAAATGTAAGGAGCAATGCGTAGGAAAGATAAATGTCTATGATCATCATCTGACGTGTGCGTGGGTACCTGGAATGTGCACTGAGGAGAGAGTTTCTTGCTTGTTGTGGACAAGCAAGACCCCTTGCTGAGGGGGTCAGGCTCCCCAGCACCTCTGAGTGCCAGAGAACATCTCTGGGGCTGGTTTTGTTGGGACCGGTGTCTTTTTTCTTTGAATGCACTTTGATGCCTTTGAAAGCCACCATGGGGTGATGGAGCCAAGGTGGCATGTTTCGTGCAGGGGAGTTTCAGGGGCAACAGTTCTGTCTTCAAATCCCTTAAGCCCTACTCTCCGATGTCAGGAAGGAGTTCCTTTCAGAGCAGAGGTTCCACCAGTCCTCGAGTCCTAAGCCAGCAACAGATCTCAGGATCTGTCCTTCCTCTCTGCACAGAGAAAAGGACATGCAAGGATCTGCAACTCAAGTGTCACCAGAGGACACTACCTTTGGCTTGCCTGGATACTTTATGTCCTTGTAACAAATTCATCTCTTTCACTGCAGTAATTTTGTTGAGGGAAATCTAATTGACTATGAGGGAAGTCTGATTTTCATGGAGATCAGAATTTGGGAGTTGTTTAAAGCAGAGTTAATGGTGGTGGCCTTTTTCAATTTCTTTTTTCTAAAGAATCCTCACTTTGAGTTGGAAATCTATCTATTGCCCTGCCTCCAAGCCCTGGGTTTCAGTAGAGTAAAAATATAGTAAAAATTTCACTAAGATTTTAAAGAGAAGAATAAGAGGGAAAAACAGGAAAAAAAGGCACTCCGTTGCTCATAAACAAAAAAAAAAGGTAAAGTGTTGGCAACTGTTTGCAACAAACAAATGTGTTTAGAAAGAAAAATGACCTTTTATGCAAATGAAAAGCTAAAAAAAGAAATTACAGTCTTGAAGAAAAGAAAGAAAGAAAGGAAGACCTCTGAAAAAATGCAAATGGAGAGCTGCAAAAGACAACTGTGGTGGGGACAGTGGATGGCTCAGGCGATGGCTGAGGTTCGTTAGTGCGAGCCAGATGAGGGGTGGGTGCTGTGACATTGAGGAAGGACCTCCAGGTCCTTGCTGCCGGACAATTTCCACAGCACAGCTTATAACTCAGATTTTCCCAGTAGGTGTCCATCATTTTCAGTGCAGTTTGCTGGAGCCTGACGTCTGAAGCCAAAAGAAAGCTACCAGGTAGCATTGAGCCCTAAGTGACACCCCGGTTAGATTTCATGCTTCTCGGTTTTATCAGCAAAATCCCTCGTGCTACAGCCCTGAAGCAGCTGATCTTCAGGGCCAACAGCAGCTGTTGGAACATCTCGGTGCCCCTTTTAGGTTGCAGCAGGAAGGTGCCAAGAGCTGCCAGGTTTCTGCTCGTGCAGAGGCACGAGGAGAAGCTTGTGCTGCAGAGGAGAGGGACGTTTGCCAGCTGCCTGTTGCAGTGGTGGCTGTCCCTGCCGTACCCACCCAGCCTTCACCTCTGTGTTGTTCCCCCATGGCACAGGGCACAGCCTTGCTGTCCCAGACTGATGTTTCTGCCGAGCAATGGTGGTGGGCAAATTGGTGACCCTCACAGACAGATCCCCAGCCGACAGCCATCTTGAGCTGCTATCAGGATGGAGAGGTTTCCCTGGCCACCAGGATGGAGAGGTTTTCCTGGCCATCCATACAGGGGATTTTCCCTGGCCATCATTGTGGACATGTTTCCCTGGCCACCAGGATGGAGATGCCCTGGCCATGCTGCAGACACAGCCAGCTCCATCCTGCCCCTGCCTCCTGCCCTCCACCAGCACTAAGGAAAGGGGAAGATGGGGACATGGCTGCCTAATGGCCACTGGCAGCCCTGAGACCGTTTACCTCCATGCTGCTTTGCCAGGATGTGGGACAGGGTCTGGGCCACACACCTCCCTCCCCTCCCCCTGGGGTCTGCACAAGCTCCTGTCTTTGTTTGTCCAAGAACTTGTGTAACAAGTGCTGCTAACAGGTCTGCTGCACTTCGGTTTGGTTTTTTTTTTACTGTTTGGCAAGAATTTCATGGATTGGTGGGTGATGTACAGGTACTTGGAGTGTGTTCCTGGTGCTGTGAACATCACATCTCATGGCAAACAGTGCCACCACACTGGCTGAGCCAAACAGGTTCTGGTAGCCCCTTCCCCAAGGCCTGACTTTATTAACATCATTTTTCAGCAGAGGCATCATGTAGTTTTACCAAGGGGGTGGAAAGATGCTGATCTTCAGGAAAAATTCCTTAAAGTTTTTTTTTCAAACAGATTTGCTGCTTTATTGAGAACCTGTTTCTTTGTCCGCGTGCTTTCTGTGGTGTCATTTGACTATTTTGAGAGGTTTGAGTATATTTCTGTGCTGTCAAAGAAAGAAGTCATACACTCTGAGATGCTTCCGGTTTTCAGAGCTGGTAGTCGTCTGTAGCGCCACAGAGAAATTATTTTATTTTTACTGTTGAGTAACATTATAAAGTGATAATTAAAATAAATAATTATGTAACCCAGTACATTTACTCACAGTTAAGAAAATGGTTCAAGATGCAGATGCTTATGGTAGAAGTCCAGAGCAACCTGAGGAAGCTGGTGGAAATATTCAATATACATGTGAGCTTGGTGGGAAGCGTTCAAAACTGATTTTGATCCCTTTTTCATGGAAATAAGCAGATCTAGCGTGTAAGGGAAAGACTTCTGTTCAACATGAGCCAGGATGATGGTGGAGTTCCCACCAGAGATGTATTCTAATGTACACCTTCCCTACGCTGAGCAGAGACACAAACCTCAGGAGATAACGCAGCCAGGTCCACAGGTGGAGTTCATGGAAATGCCCAGGTTTTGGAGCCGAGTGTGGGAGACAGTCGCCTTCCCCTGGAGGAGAGACGAGGGGAAAAAAGTAACCATATAACAATGATTTGCATGTTTTTAATCTCTTTCTACTCTTGCTGAGTGTGTTAGTTTAGATGTTTTTCCCCCGGAGGCTGCCTTGCTCAGGGGATTATTAGTATAAGACGTCGCTGTCAATCCATCAGCTCCCCCCGCACACACGAAGCTCCAATTCCTTCCAACTTTTGGAAGTGACAGAGCAATGAAAAGACAAATGAAATAAATTGATGCTTTTTAGGGGAGCAGAAACTGAAAAGAGCTGTCACAAAGCAGACAGGCTGAACGTAGGTGCCAGATTCCAGGGCTCTCAGGAACTGCGATCCCCTGTGAAGAAAAACCCGTGAACCTCAGCTTCCAGCACTGGTGTCCTTTGCATTAAGAGACAACCACGCTAATATTAATATTTATTTTATGGCAAGTTGGTATGTGGGCACGTTTTTACAAAATTAGCCAGTATGTTAGGTTAAAATACACCCTTTCCCCAATACTAGCTGCTTCTTGCTACATATCAGCCCCGTCCTTGCACTTTTCTAATGCCACATCTCTATTACAGATGGGAATGAAAACTCTGCTAAACTCCCGGCTCAGAAATGCTCTTGTAGTTATTCAAATAGCCGTCGGTAGACTGCCTCTCTTTTTCCTACTGACATTCAAAAGCGCTTGAATCCCAAGGGCAGTTTCAGAGCAAAAGCGGAATATATTATAAATGTAGGATCAAATGATGATGAAACCCTCCAGGAGCTGCCGGTTCGGCTCAGGAAAGGCGTGCTCTGGAAAACAGCTCTTCCCCAGGACTTTCCATTGTTTTATTAACTTTGAAAAATGTTTAAGAGAACAAGAAGAAGCCACTATGATGATGGTATATCCAGGCAGGTGGAGAGGGACCTCAACTCTGGTCCCGGTGTGTCCGAAGCCAGCTGAGGCTCTGACTTCTTCTGCCTCTTCTCTTGAGGCTCTGACTTCTTCTGCCTCTTCTCTAGGTTTGCTCAGCTTCATGTTTCTTCCTACGTGGGACAGGGCTCACTTCAGGTCCATTAAAACACTTGATTTAGGGAAAAACCACCAGTTTAGTGCTATGTGTGCCTCAGACTTTAAAATGGGTGAGTAGTGAACAAGCAAACCCATGTAGAACAGGGATGGAGGATGGATCGATCCAAAATATGATCCCAAAGCGGCTTTATGGGCTGGAAGGGGATGTGTGCCAGCTATCCCGGGTCAAACTTGTGGGACTTGCTCTCAGCTTGCTGAGATTTAAATTTGATTTAAATTTGTGCTTAACTTTGCATCTTTTTGATTCATGCTGGACGTAACAGTGCAGGCAGAGAAACACCGACATAAATCTTTCAAGATTGGGATCTTAGGAGCTAAGGGAAGAGCTGAGCCTTGCCTATTTGTACTGCGCTCCTGCCTCTCCCATTGAAGTGGTGTTTTCATGTAGGATAGCTGTGTAATACCTTAGAGAACAGTTACGCTGATGATTAAAGATAATCAAAATGTTTTCATGAATCCAATTTTATTGAAAAATTACCCTTTGTTTTTTCCCAAGTGAAACTTTCATCAAAGACTCTTTGAAATTGCCATTATTCTCGGAATTTCTGCATTGTTTTTACTGAATATGTGCCTATTTTTTATCAACATGTTTTAAAATATTTTTTACTCACAAGTAACACGGCATTCTTATTTATCTGGAGCATGTTTTTCAGCAAACAAATCAAATGGGTTTTCTATTACATCATTTGTAACAGAAAATGGATCCATTTAGGACCTGGCAAAATGAAAATGACTTAAACGTGTTCGATGTGGGTTTTTCCATTTTTTAAGCTCACAGTAATTTGTTATGTATAACTGTCGGGCATAGCTCTGGTTGCTACATGTTACCTGGCTGGCAGTAGAAATGCACCTGATTTAGGGCAGGTATCTCCACAAATGGTGGCAGATACTTGCAAATGACGCTGCATTCCTATTTTGTTGAGCGCATTTTTTTCTACTGAAGTGGTGAACTGTTCTCTCTACAAACTTCCTACAGATATCTCTGGGTTCCTATGGGATAAAGGAGATTATGATCCATATATTGAGGAATAATCACCCCTCCTGGCAGTCTTACTTTTCTGGCTGCCCCTCTCACTGTGACGGGTGCCACTGATGTTGTGTCTGGTGGTGGCCAAGGACCCTGCCGCAGCGGGGTCCGGGGCAGGAGCGGTGCCAGCCCTGGGAGCAGGGCAGGGGCAGGGTTGGGAGATCCTCCAGCCCTGCCGAGCTCCTCTCATCTCCCCGCACGGGCCGGTCTGATTGCTTTGGAGACAGCTGACTGTTGATTGCTGTACAGGAATTAAATTAGGTGAGTTAAAAACCCGTATCAATCACCGTCATGCATACTTGCATATGAAACGTAGACTCAAAAGGTTTATGGTAATCAACGTGGAGTGGCTGATTAAAGTCCATTAAAATTCACTAGAAAAAAATTCTAATCCTCTCTCTCCACTTCCACCCCGGCTCTTCTCCGTGTTTGATAATCGCTGCTGACTTCACTTATCATCCCTGACAAAGTGCCCCGGGATGGGACGCGTTGCTGCTGCCATCACGGCAGCCCGAGTACGTGCTGCACACGCGCGTAGAGGCAGGTGGGAAGCGAAGGAAGGAATAATCTGGTTTATAGCAGACAAGGCATGGAATCTGCAGGAAGGAACGTGCTGAAAGTAGTCTATGCAGGGACACAGAAGAAATACAGATGATGTTAACATTTTAATTGCAGCAGGAATTGATGGTTTCAGAAATCCTGTGGTGTGTGGTTTATTGCATCTCAGAAATTTCTGGTGAATATGGTATATTCCTTTTAAATATGCTCCTTTTCTGAATGTGAAGAAAGTATTGACTCCACTGAGGAGACCACTTCTAACTTTCCTTCTCTGAATGTGTCTCTTCCACAACATACAGAAACATCCCAGTTGTTATTCATACAAGGTCATTATGGACCTTATTACAAGATGGTGCTCACGACTAAACCTCCATAGGATAATTGCATCATTATTGCCTGGCTCTGGCTATTTCAAAGCCCCCAGGCCTGTCTTGCAGGTGCCATTTGATAGACATCGAAATTGCCCCTAGAATTAAATCTCCATCCAGTTAAAATTTAACACCTGCAAAATTAAATCCTAAATAGAGACTTTTGATGAAATGGGGTCACAATTGTTAGGTGCTGCCTTCGAGTAGTGCTGATGTCTCAGAGATGCCAGCATGCCAAGGACCCCGAGTTAGCCAAAGGCAGGGAGCATTGCTGCCTTGCCTGCCACAGCACGACCAGCAGCAGATGCTTTTCCAGCTCTCAGCTGGTTTTAATGCACCCTGGAGTGGTTGTTAGAGAGCTAAAAGGGTAATGGTGTCCCGATTAAGCCTTTATGCGGTCTTTTGTCATTCCTCCTTGTTATTCTTTCTGGTCATGACTCTGACGTGCTGTGCTGATCTTCCCTCGCTGGCTGCTGGCGCAGTGCTGCACATTGTGTCCCTGCTGCTGTCACCTCGCTTGTCCTGCCTTCCCCGCCACAGCACGGGAACCTCTGATCATGCAGTGGGGTTGAGATGTTCCCGTGCCTGGCTGATCACCTCTCTCCATCACGGTGTGCAGCCTAGTCCTTGCCCAACATGCCCTTTACCTTTATCCCATCAGGGCAGTGGTTTGTGGGTTTTCTGTGCTGGTAGAGCACAGTGATGCTGGTGATACCTTTGGACCAGAGACTGGTACAGTTTTCATCAGGTCAAATCTTGGACACTTAAATATCTTAATTTCTTCAATAAAAATGAGGACACAGGAGGAGATGTAGAAATACCCCTGCATACCTCATCACAGACAGCAGTATGACAGTATCATATGTGTAGACAATCTCTGTGTTAAAATGCTTTTTTAACATTGAAAAGCTACTTGCCTGAAAGGGAGAAGAAAAGGGAGTTAGTGCAGTTCAGCCTCACAGAGACAATAATTCAGCATCCTTGTGTGTTAAGAGCGTGATTTACTCTTAAAGCTTGTGGTTGCAGGCTGCTCTTACACAGGGTCTGGCCAATGACTCCTGATCAGCCCCTGAGTGCGTGATTGCTTTTGTTTTTCCCTTGTTACTGATCTGTAGATGATTAATATAAAGGTTAGTGTCCATGGCGTGGTCCTACAAAACACGGCTAATTTGTATGGCATTCCTGCTGACTTCAGTGACATCTGCCGTGGTGAGCACTGCTCCTGCTCCTTGCTTTGCAGGGTGATTTAGAAATTATTGTGTTGTTGGATTCTCTGTCCTTGGACATACTCCGAACCTGAGTGGACACAGTCCTGGGCAACCTGCTCAAGCTTGGAGCAGGGGGTGGGAAGTGCAGTGGTAGGGGTCCTGCAGGAAGCAAAGGGTGGGAGATACAGTCCACACAGGTTTCCAGAGGACTGTAGAGGCTCTCATGCTTCTGCACAGCTTTCCAGCACTGCACAGGCAGTGGGGGTGATCTGGGGTAGCTGCTGTTTGCATCAGTGTCACCCACCCATGCTGAAACTCCTGTGAGGCTTGGGATACCCAGAGCCACAAAGGCTGCCATCCCTCTCCTCCCTCACAACTTTGCCGAGGCTTGGTCAGAAGTAAATTAGAGCTTTCCTGGCTCTCTGTGGTTACAGCAAATGTAAAGTGGTGATTTGTGGCAAACCTGACCAGGAGTTGAGTCTGGGTGTAACAGCGCAGTAAATACTGCTGGAATGCAGCAGTCTACAGCCTCCAGCCTTGTAGGTTTTGTCTTTCGTTCTCATTTTGCACATGGCCAGTTCCCCTCGGCTGGGATGTGGCAGTTGATTTTTGTTTGGAGATGCTACAACGAGCCTGGTCGCAGGTACCGCTGTAGAGCCAGGTGGAGGGCTCCACGGAGGAATGCTGTTACGGTGCTCACCTACGGACCCAGGGGTTATAGTCCCTGCTTGAAATTGGGATGCAAATTTCGGACAATAAAGTGGAAAACACTGGGGGTGATTTTATTTATTGGATGCTGCGTGCAAACATTTACTCAGGAGTTACAGGGTGCATGGATGCCCAAGAGCCTCTTTGGTGTCTCCTGGTCCATCCAGGGCTGCCCCTTCAGCCGTATCCACTCCGGGTCCGTCACAGGCAGGAGATGCACCCTTTAACTCCAAGGGCTGTGTTATGGAGCAATGTGATTTATAACCACCAGAGCCGTGGGGTGTTACATGGTACTGTTTGATAACGCCTCCAGAGGAAGCGCGAGACAGGACCGGAGAGTCCCTCTCTGTCAGCAGGTCCTGCTACTGTCACACTGGGTGTGCAGAGAGCTCATTTAAAATAACTCCATGCTCTGCTTAAATACAAAACACAAGCAAGTGGAGTAATCACATGCAAAATAATGAATTGCAAAGACAATGAGATATGGAAGTCAGTTGAGAAGGCTTTCCTGTAGCTAGGGATAAATAAAATACTTGATTATGAGAACTTTGATTCTTGGTGTTTGTGCCTGAGAACCTGCAGCTTGAAGTCAAAGCCTCTGCTTGGAGGAAACATTTCCTGTTAATAATGCCGAAGTAAAGAGCAGAAAGAAGACATAGCAAATAGGAAACAGGACCAAACACAAACAGAACCATAAATTTGAAGCAGACTATTAATATGATGGAAGTCGGAAGTGGAAAGCCTTAATAGTGGAGATGGGCTCAAGCCTTAATGTCCGGGATCAGTTTTCAGGATGGCTTTAATTGCTGGATCGTAATGATAAAAGAAACATTAATCTGGATTGATTGAAAATACTCTGCAATTGCAAAGAACGAGGGCATTTGCTGTCAAGGTGTTTTAAGCCAATTGCATTATATTTACTAAATTGGAGGATCTTTTGGGCATAATGACAATTAAATTGAATTTGAAGGGGCAGTAATATTATATCTCAATCTGCAGGTCATTGTGGGTGGCTGGATGATGAAGTCTCATTCGCTTTTAGTATGAACAAGACATTTACAGACTTTCAGATCTGACTTAAAATATCACTGACAATAAAAAGGTCACATTCTTTCAATATGATAAACTCAGTGATTCATAAGTCTCTCTTCTCTCTGGAATGGGGTAAGGTACCTAAGCTGAAAGTATTTCCTGTGTTCTGACCTAGAAAATCTGGGGTTTGGTATGTAGCAATGGGTAAGGACCCTTGTTCAAGGGTAGGCACAATTTTAAGAGGTGATGGGGCCACATTTGGAAAACCAGAGCATCCCGGTGGGCACCTGTGAGCTGAGAAAAGGCTGTATCAGGGTGCGCATCCCTCCGTCAGAAATCAGCCTGTGAGACACCCGTCATGTAACATAATCCCACGAGCAGATGCTGTCTAAGTAATTAGCTCTGCTGCTAGATGAAAGGCCCATGCTGAATCGTGCTAAGATTGCCTGCTTCTTTGCTGTAATTGCTAAAATATAGCAGTGAAAAAGCAAAAGCTTGGGCTATTGCTTTGGAAGGTTATTTCCACGCAGCTCAGGGGAAAAGTAAATCAGCTAATGGTTTTAATTAGCAATCTTTTCATGTCTTCCCCTCATTGTCCACGAGGAGCTCTGCTGAGGCGGTGCTCTTCCCTCTGCAAAGGCACACAGCACTTGACCCCACTGGGGTTTGCAACTGGCCATGGCAGTGGGATTCAAACCTCTTCTTTCTTGTTTTTATGCACCATACAATGGACAGAAGCCCATTTTTTCTGGTCAAAATGGACTTGGGGATCCATTGTAAGCACCTCTCCTGCCTGTCCATAGGACCTCTGCAGCACAGCCTGTACCTGGCCACATTTCTTGTAACTGCACCAATTTCTCTTATTTCCCTCATTCCATTTCTCCTCTGGCTACTTGGGGAATAAATCCAAGTGCTGCACATTTTATTTCTTTAAGTCTGTGCAGCAAACAGGAATTTAACATCTCCTGGAGCACAGTCTCAGTGTGTAATAAGGTATCGAGGGAGCGCGACTTCTGAAATCCCAGTAACTAATCTCATCACACAGGCAGAACTTGCAGTTGTTTTTAGGATATGATCGGATCAACGAGATAAAATTTTAATTAAATTAGAATGATTCCTGCTTTTGATAGATGCTTCAATTTCCACAGTTCCTGAAAACAGACCATGTAAGACCTGAGCAGGTTTCTGATGCTGAGGGACGCGGGGTTATTGCCCCCAACCTCCCAGGGCAGCCAGGATTGCAGAGGAGGGACAGGCTGTGGCCTCGGCGGGTGGTGGAAGTATAAATGATGGCCTTGGGATGGAAACGGCTAATGAATGAGGTCATCTGCTTGGTGATGGCTCAAGAACTCCTGTCACAGCCTCGCTGAAATGCCACCTGCTAAAGACTTGAGACTCAAGAAGTCTGAGGAGCACTCAAATGACGGAGTGCTCTGGGGTGCATCGGGAGAAGATTCACGTGGCTGATGGCTTACACCTGTTCATCACCTCTCTGGCTTGCGGAGCTCAGGCAGGTTTAGCCCCAAGGAAGATCTCAGCAATGTCACTGGTGTGGCTCTGGCACATCACCCAAGCTGTCACTGCTTTGGCAGCATCGCAAGCAAACTCCCTCCTGCAGAGAGAGGGCCATTTCCCACAGCTCAGGACCACTGTGTTGGGTCAAGCCCAGGAAACCCGTTTTTTTTTCCTCACTCCCTCACCCCTGCCTACATTTGGTAGCCTGTCTGCATTCCTTCCCACTGAGCCACTGCCATCCCAAAGTGTTCTCGTGCTTATCAGTTTTCCTTGCATCAAGAGCTTTTAACACAGACAGGGTGGTTTTAATGCTGGCCATGTGCATCTTCCTTCCCCATCTGTTTTTCACTTGCATCTGAAACACTTCAGAGCAAAAATCTCATCCTAATAAAATCAGACGTGATAGTCCCTAGGAACAGAGAGGAATGGGGCACCTGCTCCCCATGTATTGTTCCAAGTTGCCTATGGGGTGCATAACTGGACATTATTGCAAGTATGTGTGTGTGTCTACCTTTATTTTATTAATAACCTCTTCTAGCAGTGTTACGGAGCATCACGGGTGACTTAGACCGTGAATAGATGCCGTGGTCTTGCCTGTTGAAAAGCAAAGTGCCCTCTGTCTAAACCCTTTGGCTGTACATCTCAACAGCACTGTGTACAGCAGAGGATGTTGAAAGCCATCATTTTGAAGTCATCAGAACACTAAAAGGAGCAACAGTTAGACAGTGCTAACATTGAACACACCAAAACTAGCAGCTTCTGCCACTTCCATGCTCCGGCCATTTCTGGGCCAAACTTTTGCCGTGACCAGAAGGCACAATGCCAGTGTTTACCCATTTTCTAGGAGGCAAGGGAGGGATTTACCACCTTGTCTTGTTCCCAGTGAAACACCCAGGGAGCATTTATTCCAATCTGTCACTTTACCAGGAAGCATTGGTTGCTGGGGAAAAATAAATGTTTCACATTTGCAGATTTGATTTTGTTCCCCTCTCTTCTTGCTCTTGAGGATAAGCACTGCACCTTGGATTTTGCTTAAAGCCAGCCCTGTGGAGATCAATACATTGCTGTAATGTGTGTAAAACAATTTCACATAAACAAAACAAGGCAGACACATGGTTTTCTTTCTACTGTAATGCCTACCTTAACCTTGGCCAGGGCCTCCTCCAGGGGAAGGTCTGCTCTATCCTCCTCCAGTCCTCATTGAAAAGCATTTAGCTGCTTTGCTTTGCTGTTTGGGTGCTTTTTCCTACTGCTTTGGCTGAGATTTCCTCTATCTTCAGTTTATTTTTGTGTGCATGTGGAGTTGCGTATGAAGTAAGTAGTTCTCAGAAGGACTGCCAAGCAGGGAAGCAGTCTCAGATAATAAAAGTCGTAAAAACAACCCCCCTCCCAAACCCGAGCCATTATTTTCTTGCAGACATACTAAAAATGAAAAATCAACTTATTAGCTAAGCATTCAGTCCTGATTTCATGATTTTATGTTTGGCTTTTATATATATGTAATATCCATTTTCTGCTTTCATAACACCCAACAAAAAAATCATTTCACAATCCACTCCTATTTTGTTTTTGCCTATTTCCAGTCCAGTCAAACTCAGCAACAAAACATCTGGCAGTTCAGATGCAAGTGTGATCGCAGCCTAATGTGGTACATTTAGGAAATTTCAGACCTACCGCACTGAACCCGAGGTAGTAACTAAAGCTTGTGTTGAGATGTTGCCCCTGGCTGACCAAAGATATACGCTGCCAAAATGAATCTTTGACAAACAAACTGGTTTCTTCCTTTCATTTCCAGTGGGAAATTTGACATTTAGTTGAAAGTATCAAATAGCACATTTTCAAAGTGGAATTTTTATGAAACCCCATAAACTTTGAGTCTTTTTGACCAAGTGATGGCTCAGGCTGGGTTCTCGTACAAAATAATGCAATGTGACAAGCTGACGAGTTCACATCAGTGATCTGTATTATCCATTCATGGGAGGCAAACGATTCAAATTTCTATGGATAATTAGGCAGAAAGGAGCAGGTGGCATCAGGGTTTCCTGTTACTTGTCAACAACGTAAGTAATTTCCACCAACCATTAAGACGCTTTTCACTCCTCTCAGCAGGAAAAGGGCACATTCTCCGAAACATACACTTGGCTCAACAGTGCCTGGATTCAAGTAAAATTTAAAATGTAGCTTAGAGTGCTGAAGAGATCTCAATGAAATCCACATGTGCTTTCAAAGTCAAGGCTTGGCTTCTTGGCCTGTCAAAATAGCACGTTTCTTAAGTGGCACGTTTACACAAAGGGCTACTCTCGACTGGCATCTGCTGTGATCGAAGTCTTCTTCAGATAAAAATTGCCTCCCAGAATGATGCCTGGCTTTGCATGACGGGTGAGACAGTGTGGGGCTTGCTATTTCTGCAGCAGTCGTGTCTGTGCTGCTTTGACCCCACATCCTTCTCTGCAGCCTGGTGACTCAGTAGTGTTCCCAGCCGGATGGAGCAGGGATGCCACAAGCCTGGATGAAAAAGCTACAAACTTAGACTGGCTTCTTTGGTATCAGACTCACCTTCTCTAGGGCCAGCACGTGGCTTCTTGAAGTTTCTTCCTGAAGTCCCAACAAGCAAGTTGATATACAAACACAATGGTTTGAGCACTTAGCAACATCAGGTACAGCAGGTATTATAGTCAGCACTGAGACATCAGTCGGTCTTGCAAGAAGTTGAAGTTAGAGCCATTCCTGGTCCTCTCAAAACCAGCAGCAACCTCAGAGCAGAGCTTCCTCTTCACGATGTGCCTCCGCAGTGAGGGGAGGTACCCATCCTTTGCACTGATGCACCAGCAATGGGAATCCTGTCTCATTGCGTATGTTAGATCATAGTTAAAATTGCTTCCTTGCGCCGTACCTATTTCCATTTGGCTGCTGTACAGATACATTTGGTACGTCAGCTTTTCCTGAAGTGGTGAATCACACTGACACTGTGTTGAGTGTTAATAAACACTCACTGGTGTTAGGCAGAAGAGGGTAGAGGACACCAGTGTGTTTACAGCTTAAATAGCCTGGAGAATTAAAATTCCTATCAAAAGAGCAAGGGTTGGAGGAAGTGAACTACCTGCATGTCTAGACACTGCATCAAGAAAGGGAACAGGACACCCTTTTAGGCGAAATCAAGCAGGGGCATGTTTTTGGTGGAGGTTTCAGAGAGGGTGCTGCTCAACGCTGGTTGGACCGGTACATGGATTAGGGTCCTTTTCATGCCCACTCAGAATGTTTTCTTCCAGGTTTGCTCTCCGATGGAAGCTGTGAGCCAGTAAGGACACTGTCTCTAGGGTGATGGTGGCTCGTTCCTCTGCCGATTTACCTATCTGTAGACACTTGCTGGTGGCCAGGCTGGTTTCTGGAGGGAAAGACTGTGTCTGTGTTTTCCTCACTTTTGGAAGATGGTTACTCTGTGGTTG
The DNA here is from genome assembly GCF_964106895.1 of Numenius arquata. Classification (NCBI taxonomy): domain Eukaryota; kingdom Metazoa; phylum Chordata; class Aves; order Charadriiformes; family Scolopacidae; genus Numenius; species Numenius arquata. Next base: position 1,440,109 of record NC_133593.1, read on the forward strand.
TAGCATAGAGGATTTCATTTTAGGAGTAAGACCGCAGGCGAAGTGGATGCCTGCATCCCAATGTCTGGCTTACAGCTGTCGTTAACATTAGTCCAGGATCTACAGAGCAGTGGAGAGAGTGTCTGTTCTTCTGTAGTTTGCATGGACCTTTCTTTTGTCATTCTGAAAGTAGCAGCAAGGAACCAGTGAGACTCCTGGGAGAGTATGGGGGTATTTGCCTCTTTACTCCTGTTTTTGCAGTGAGTCTTGGCAGAGATTTCCCCTTCAGGGCTGCTTGGACACTCCCAAAACCCCAAGTCTGGCACAAAAGTTTTGATGCAATGGCTCAGTTGAGAGCTTGAAGTCAACTAGGAGAGATCTGGGGAGCTAGATGCCATTAGCTGCCATTAGCTTCCACCACTTTTTTACCTCCCATGTGGTTGGTAGATCAGCTAAGGTGACAGGAGCTCATGAAGAGGGACATGAGCCGGTATTTCCCCACTGGCATTTAGCAGCTGTTGAAACTCTTGCCCATTGGTTCTACTTTATTTCACCAAGTGTTGCCATCCTGTGTCAAGCCAGAAATCATTTTGAGCCCTACACATTGAGCAAGCACACTTCATACTCTCCAGCATTTACCTGCAGTTTAACAGGAATGGTTCTCAACTCCAAGTTTTTCTTTTGATTTATACTGAGTGGTCCTTCATGCTAAAAGCCTTCAAGCTACAAGCTGAAGTTGTTGGCATTGGAGGCCACTCGAGGCAGCAGATGAGTTGTCTGTTTGAGCAGAGCTCAAACAGCCTCATCGTCGTCATTGAGCCAGTCGTGATGTTGCTTGGATACAAAACCCAGAGTTTGCTGACAAGGGCAGCACTGAGACACCAAGGCAGGAGGTGGGCCTGAATCTTTCATTTGGAGCTGCTTCTGCAGCTGGCTGAAGGGCAGCAGTCCCGTTGTGTGTGTGGCACCTCTTGGCTTCACTGATCTTCTCAGATCAGAACAATGTTAAGCAAAGCACATGTGGTGGGATGAATGATCAACCCCGTGCCAGGTGTATGTCCATCCTGGTTGGAGCCTTTGCTGTTGCAAGTCTCATGCAGAAGCTGGGTCCATAGTGCAGGTCAGGATGCAGAAAACATTGAATGCTACAAGGCCAGTAGAAGAAAGATGCTGTTCTTGTTGCTCGTCATCTAGTACCCACCTTCCATGACAAAAATAAGCAAACGTTGAGTGACACCCAACCTTTTCCATATCGGGCATCTTTGGAGCTCTGAGCTGGCTGTTACCACTTGAGAATGAGATTTTCAAGTTATTTATAACAGATAGATCCGTGAGAATGTCAGCACAACCCTCAGCAGCAGTCAAAACAGCAAGTGGAAAGCTAGCAAACTTTCAGAAAGGAATAGGGAAAGAAACTGAGCTTGTTGTTGCACTGGTGTGAATCAGTGGTGCGTTTGCATCTTGGATGGCATTGGGTTCTGCTCCACTGCATCTTGGCAGGGAGATGGTGGGATGGGATAAATTACAGAGAAGGACAAGGAAAAAAGGGCACAAATTCCAGAAGTCCAAAAAGTGATGACTGGATCTGGGAAGGGTACAAATAGTAGGCAGTTTCAGAACAAGCAAAAGAAGAGGATTTCTCTTGCAAGGTGTGAAATTTCCTGACAGCAAAAGTTTTATGTGCTAGAAGTTCACAGGCCTTCCAAAAATAACTTGGCAAATTATTCAGTCGAGGTCTCTCTTCCGTCTAGCAATAAAGGCAAGATTTTCTTCTGACCTCTGTTTTTGACACGGAGACAGGTCCATCCGTAGATTATTACATCCACGTGGAGGAGAGCTTCTTCCCAAAGAAAGAAATGGATGTTTAGGGAACGGTAAAAGCAAGCAATGGGGCAATCTTGGCACAATGCCATCCTTACCTCTGGCATTGGAGAGCAACACTGGATAGCAGTTTTTAACCATAAACCAACAGCAGACCTCCTGGACTGGTGTCAGTATTCCAGCCTGGCATTTCTACTCTGTGTACCTTTAACCAAAGCCTTTAATATCATGTTTTCCTTTTTGCAAAGTGCTATGAGATAGGCAAATAACAGCTGTGATATACCATTAGCCTGAATTTTAGGAGTCCAGGCCTCATAGTTCCCACCAGCATCAGAGAAAGTGAGCACCTACGTTCTCCAAAAGCCAACACTTCATCTACTTCATCTTTCAGTATTCAATATTTCCTATTTCAGCATTGAATATTTCATAAGGAATTTGCTTCTTGTAGACCTCTAAACTCCACCATTGACCTCGAGTGGCACTGGAGCGATGGATTGCACCATTAGCATCTAAACATGGGGTAAAAAACCTAATTCATCCTTCCAGAGTCAACAGAAAACTCCGATTTAAGCAGTCACTTTTTATTTTTTGTTCCATAAATTACAAATGAGACTAGTGACATCTGGGGATTCCTTATTCCTTTCCCTTTGTTCTGTAGTTTAGCAAAGTCTGCATCTTCCTGGCTAATTGCCACGGACCACTGATCTGGAACAAGTCTCTGCCAAGGCTGAAGCAAAATGAAGAAATGGGATATTAAGGGTGGGAGGGAGGGATTTGCTGCCTGTTGTGGTTGCTGTGATTGCTGCTGGTGATGGACTCCGAAGGAACCACAGCCCTAGCCCCAGCACTGCTGCACGTGGACCACATCCATACGTGGAGCCAGGCGGCGGCCCCTGAGGATAACTCTGCATTTACCTGTTGGATGCTCTCCTATGTTTTGTTGGTATTTCCCAGCGAATGGCAAGCCCTTGGTGGTCTGGGAAGCTTTGGTAACCAGCCATCGGCTCTCCGCTGGGATCACCATCAGCACTGGGATCTCATACCTCTGGCAGCACTGACAGGCACAGTCCTGCTTCCTCCTGTGCTGTTTTCTGCTGTAATGTGTAGCTCTGCCCAGTAAGTGAAAGAAAAGGCTGCAAAGCCGAATTTCATCTGCAGACTGCAAATTACACATTTCACAGCCAACAGGCATTCTTACAGCTGAACAGATTGGTGATGGCTCCTACTACTGGCAATAAAGATAACATGAAAAGCTTGTGCCAAGAGTTGTTGTTTGTAGAACAGGGGCTACAGTTCAGTGCCCAGATCTGTAGGTGACCCTGAAGTACTCAAATCCAAAATCTAGTTTTTTTCTTTCTGAAGTCTGCATTAAGGACTGTGTTTCCTTAAACTAAAGGTACCAAGCTGTGAGAGGACTAATGAGAAAAGAGGCACCAGCTTCGTTTGGAGATGACCTCACATCTTCTTGTTCCCCTGAACACGGAGACTATGAAGACTTCCTTGGAAAGCTCTGTCTTTTCCAAGTAAGAAATCTTTCAGTCGAGTCTAGCTAGCTCCTTTATGCTTCTATCTGGATTTATTGATTTGAGCCCGGGGTTAGCAGGCACAATGAGAACCCTTCAGCTGAAAAGTTTCAAGTGATGGTGGACCTGGTTCCCCAGCACAGAAGAGGCTACCCAGCACTGCTCAACCAGTTGACAACTGGTTGTCACTTGGCAGAAGCTTCCTCAGTGTTGGTTCCTTTGTTATTGCAGGTGGAGCCATTTGAGGAGCCTGAAACACTTTTAATTAAACTCAAGAAGACTGAATTTTGTATTGTCAAGACTCTTTCCTTCTCCCTCTCTCTCTTCACTTTTTTGAACTGGCAACTCATAAAAGGGAAAGAGAAGTGTCTTACAGACCAGTCGCGTGCCCATGAGAAGGTGCCCTTTCTTCCAGCAGCTCTTCAGGAGGGAGGCTGTGATGTATGTAACACCACGTAAGCACGTACCTGTGCAGAGTGGAACAAGAAAGACCGTTACCTAGCTTTTGATGGTCTCCCTATGATCTGAGTCACCAGCAGCTTAGCAGCATGAATACGATTTTAAAAACATAAAAGTGGGAGTTGCTTAAATTTCTATTGAAAACATGTGCCAGATGTCACCCGTTTGACTCACGTCATGTCCAAGGAGAAAGCGGTTCGCGTTCAATGAGTCTGCAGTAAATGCTTGGACAACGAAGGCGTGCACAAGTTGGAGCCAGGTCTGGGAGCACCCATGCCCTCAGGCCACCAAGAGCTGTCTGGAGTCTTCTGACAGTGAAGGCAGTGGCTCCTCCTGGGCTTTGGTTTCTGCAGAGCTCCTGGTGGGCCGTGATTCAGTACATCAAAGGGAAAGGGAAGCAAAGAAAAGTTCCAGGCAACGTGATTTTTGGCATGACCTGGACAGAGTCATGGGCTGCGTGGAGGGCTTGAAAGATGACTTTTGTTCATTTGGGTTTTGTACTTGTACATCCCCGTTTTGGTGAGCGTGGAAAGGGACTGCTGCCTCATTCATAATGACCTGAAGCTGGCCTGACTGTTCTGGTTTCGGAAAGCAGTTTTACACTTCTCTGTTTCACCACTTACAGTCCTTCTTGTTCTCCATCTCTGTGGGACTACTCCAGTCTGGGATCATGACCACTTCTACTGACTCCCATGATTCTGGGATCATGACCTGACTTCCACTGACCCAGATGATGGAGTTTGAGAGTAACTCGCAAGAATTAAGAATCAAAGGAAATCAGCCAACAGCATAAACAATTTGATTACTTTTAAATCAGAACATGACCACCAACAGAAAGGCCAAAGCTACCTGGATAACTATCGCATGATGAATTATTTCTTTATGTCTAATGGCAACATAATGGTCTGCCTCCATGATGCTGCTCGAAGTGGGATTTTAGATCACCAGAAGACTCAGGAAACCACACTCAGCTAAAAATGCCTTTATTCCTAAAAAACATTTCTCATCTGTAGGATTAGTTCAGATATGTTTTCATAAAGCCACGTGACTTATAATTAGCTAGCACTCACACAACAAACTATTAAGAAGCAATTAGCTCAAGGAAATTCATCTGAGCTGTTTGCAGAGCTGATCTAAGGAGTGATAACATTTTCTTGATGGAGGCACGTCAAATTTACACAGCCTGACAGGGGCCGCTCCCTGAATTTTTATAAAATCCTCAGGACTCCCCACGCCCTGTTAATTTTAGGAAATCTTCATTAGCACTTATAAAGATGGGCTAACAGTAACACCTCTTCCTAGGGATGCTCTTTCCTGTCTTTTCCAGAGTGCTTTGCTTTGGCTGTCTCCAGGCTCTGAGAGAAGCAGAGTCCCCTTTGCTCTCCTAGATCCTGAGTATCTCATTTATACCCATTCCGTTATTAATTGACATCATGTATAAATTAGAAATTGGATTTTATTCCTTTTTACTGCATATTATATTGACTTGTCAGCTCTAATAACTTTTCTCTTCCTAACATAATTTGAGAATTATGCATGAATACTGCAAACTACTTAAAATTATATTTTACAATGGCTTCCTTTTAATTATATTCAGTTATGATGTATATTTATATACATATCTATGCACACACACAGAGCAATAGGCCGTGCAGTTGCCGTTGGGCTCAGCTTGTCTCTGAGCTCAGTGACTCGGCAACAAAAAGCTCACGGGGAGAGGGCTTCAGCTGAACTCACTTCCCTGCAGCTCTTACCAGCTTTTCCCTTGGAGAATTAACAACAACATCAAACTTCTCCAAATAGAGTGTGCAGGGGGAAAGAAAAATGTTTAATATGGAAGATGGTTTAATATGGAAACTATGAACTTATGCTACTTACCTGTAAATTTTATTCAATCAACCACGATGGCAAAAAAAAAGACAAAAAAGAAAACACACGTGGAAATAAGAGGATGGATGGTGTTGACAAATATGCAGCCCAAAATGTAACCTTATTGTTGAAATTGTCTCCATTAGCTAAATCTCCTGTGTGGCCTTTGGAAGCAGCTGTGTAGTCAGGAAGACAAAGTGCAATTAATTTCATTTCAAATAAAAATTAACTCTGTTTTCCCTGGCTGGGGCAAGTGCTGGTACCTGCAGCCTGTCTCGTGGGGTGAAGGGTCCCAGCCTCTCTGCTGCTGTTCCCTTCGCATAAAAGCCTTACAAAAAGAGTATCTCTACCAACAATTGTATCTATAACAGAATTGGAGTCCTCGGTCCAGGGAGGACTGGCCTTTTGTTCATTTTGGCCTCAGTCTAATGCATCAGGGGCTTGTTCATAAAACCTGAGCAGCATTAGTGACATGCAAAATTTGGGCACATTTTCTGAAGAAGCCATGTTTCCTTCTGCTGGAAAAAAATACATCAGTGAAAAACTGAACCATTTTGATGCCTAAGCTACAGACAGCTATGACAAGAGTCTTCTCATCTCACCTATCTGATGAAATCCAGGTGCACTTGAAATACTCAGGTAGAGAGCAAATATTTCAGCCTGGCTACACCAGTGACAGCAAGATTAGTTGATAGTAAAAAGCCACCGGTGGTCGTCTGCACAGCCTCAGGGACCAAGATACCAAAGAACAGCAGCACTCAGTACTTGTTTTTTTCCTTATATACTTTTTGTGAAATCAGATGTTGTGAAATGAGTGAATGCTTCAGGGCAGCAAAGGATGAGGTAGCCCAAGAAATTACTGCAGGACCACAAAGCCCATAGTGTGGGGACACCCCAAGGGCGGCAAGGCATGGCTTCACCTGCCCCTCACGGTGGCTGTGCCGAAGAGGATAGAATAAAGTCAGAAAATGAGCTAGTCAAAAATCTAGCCAGATATGGATTTCTCTCTCCTGAGGTATTGCAAAGCAATATCACAGGGATGAAGCGCTCCAAGAAAAGCATCAGAGATGACAGGCTGATGGGAGTCAATCAGCTGGAACAGTTGGCCAGGGACCACAGCATTCCTGCAGGGAAATCCAGCTTTTTGAAGCATCTTTTCGTGAGAAGGGAAAACAAAAAACTTGAAATGTGACAGAAAGAGGTTCTTGTGCAAACAGTGCACAGCTGGTACCGGCATCACCACGAGCTGTGCCCTGCACTGTGGAGCAGCCCACAGGTGACACTGGTGTCAGGGTGTTGCACAGCCTCTGCATGGGTTGTCCATCCCCGTGGTACTGATTCATTCCCTCCAGCACTTCCTTGGATGCAAAGCCTCATGCATCCCTTTCCCACCAGGAAAACACAGGGATTTTGGAGGGAGGGAGGTTTTCTGTTCTTACAAAAAATCCTGCAACGCACTTGGGTGTTGTGAGCAGGGCTTGACTTCCGTGAAGGAGCCCCAGGCCATGGGGAAGCTTTAAACTCATTAAAATATTTACATTAAAGGGTGCAGAGTACTTTAACCTTCCTGGCAGAGCTAGCAGTGCCCATGCTTGTTGATGGCTATATATGCAGCCTCTATATGCATTGCTGTCCTGAGCTGCTCAGGTCATTAGTGTCCTTGTCCCTGCATCTTCTCATTAACCGACAGCATGTAGGGGCTGTTTTCCTCCCAGTAGCTCCGTAAGGTCGGTGAGGAGCTGTGCCCGGGGAGCCGTCTCTCCTGAGCGCTGCTGTTGCTGATTGCTGTCTCTGGGGGCTACTGCAGCGCAAATAAACAGTGGCAATGACAGGGACATGCCTGGCATTGATTTGCAGTGAGATTAACTCGCGGCAGCCAGCCAGCAGGTTGTCACATACTTACATTGGAAGTGCCGCTCCCCTGCTCTCCCTGGACCTGGGCTCACAGCGTTGGGCAGGGGGAGATGCAGGACATGGGGGTCCAAAGCAGCCAAGACCTGCTCAGAGCAGTGGAGCTCTGCCCAGATGATTCCCCCAAATGTTTTCTCTCTGGTTCATGCTGCAACAGGATTATTTGGGTTCAAGCTTCTCTCTTGCATTCCCAGCAGAAAGCAGTGGGGTCGCCTTCAAAATTAACATAATCACTCCAAGTTACTCTTGCAAAATGGGAAGAGGTCACAGGAGAAAGAAAGGGGAAGTCAGGGATCAGTCAGAAAAAAAAGGCTTAAAAATACCTGCCTCAGTGAGATTGAAAGCTTTAAAAAAATCTGCTGTGAGCCACCAGGGTGAGGGATGGCAAGGGCATGCACGAAACCCTCCTCAGTGAGGTCTTGGCATTGTCTCAGGGAAGGAAAATATAATTTGGTTTGTGGCTTTTGAGCCTAATGTGTCATTCAGGCTGGGAAATCAGTAGCCCCATCTCTTCTTTAGCTCCTTGTTAGCTCAGGTCTTGCAGATCTGCACATCTGGTACTGAAGGATGAATGTCACGGTCCAGGTTCTCCAGACGAGCTCAGCCATCCAGATCATCAGCCGGGCTGGTCGGGCAAGGGTCAATTCAACAAAAAAAACCTCAATTTTTCTTCTGGTCCACTGATAGTGGTGAGATAAATGTTTACTCCTAAAGTTTAATCAATGTGAAAGTGCTTTGCTGAACTTTGACTGTGTGGTGTTACTTGGCGTGGATGCTACATGTGGAGGACTAAGCTGGTGCTTGGCCTGAATCAGGACCAGAAGGAACCTTCAAGCAAAGCCTCCATAAACCTGGAAGGGTCACTGCAGCCTGAATATGCTGAAAGAATGTGCCTGGGGGACTGCCAACAAATATTCTTGGTATCGATTGGACTCAAGCTGTTAAGATCCTGATGTTGTTAGGTTGATACAAGCCAGAGACAGGTCCAGTAGGGTGGTAGAAAAGGCCTGACTTCCATACAGCTTATTTTGGCAACAGGCGATGCTGCGCTCTCAGAGCGACGCAGCTGCATTTGTGGGAGGGAGTGTCTTTCATTTATTTGGACTTTTAAAGGGATGCAGTTAACTGAGTGCACACACTGTACCTGGAGAGGAAGAACCTCATCCAACAGGCAGCTTTTAACCTGGAGATGTGTTTGTCTAAAAATAAGCCCATCCTGAACTCAGGAATTGTCTGAATGGAAGCACTTGAGTAGCTGCGTCTGACACGTTGCAATGGAGCATGGCACATTAATAATTGAAAACCTTCTCTCCTTTTTTCCATCTTTCCTTCCACTGAGCGGGGGGGTGAGATGGGAGTGGGGCTCAGTTAAATCCCCTCGTGCTTTTGATGTTGTGCCTGGGGGCACAATGAAACCTGCGGGCACTGCTGGGCTGCACAGGACGGCTCCCAGATTGACTGAAAGTCCAAGCTGACTTTGGCCTCAGCAGCTCCAGGTAATACAAAAATGTTTTGTTTGGCATGATGGGAAGATGGACCTCTCCAGGCTCCCAGAGGTGGCTGGCATTCAACCCTCGGCCACAAAATCTGCATTTTACCCCCTCTGTGCAGGGTGTTTGCCTGCAAAGGGGCTTCTGTGCACCCCATTGAGCAGATGGCAGCTCTCTCCCCACCCAAAAACCCCTTTCTAGTCAAAGGTCTCCACTAGACTTCATTTTTCACAGCTACCAGTCTTTGGGCAGCTCCTGCTAATGGGCTCTCCTGAGAAAAAAGGAGGAAAAGGACTTTCTGGGGCCAGTCGTAAAGCTTGACCCCGGGCGAGGAAGGGAGTGGGACTTTTCCAGAAGGTACTTCTGCGGTCAAGCAGAGAGGGTGTCTCATCCCTAAGAGCTTTCATTTGGGTTGACCAAATAACCCCAAAAGGTTATTGTGCCGGGGCACATAATGTAGCAAGATTTGCATTCATTAAGAAAAACAAGCAAAATTCAAGGTAAATCCTAGGACAAGTGCCACCTCTCCTCTCACACAGGAACATCCATGCTTGTAGTATGCATTTGTTAAGATCCCGAATATCCCAGGAGACATCAGCGATCCCATCTGACTTGTGGCCATGACCAGCCATTTTGTTCTATCCAAACGGAGCTGTGAAGATGTCCACAGGTCAGGGCTGAATGAAAGGCAAAAGCGCATCCTTCCTTCACAAGCCATAGCCTGGTTCCTCCTGCCACTGAGAGTTACAATATTGATTTCAATCTCCCTGTTCTATTATCCTTTTCTTCTGCAAAAGAAGGCACTGCTGTAGCAGACGGGATGGGATGATAACGCTGCTGTCGAGCCAAGGCTCTCGGGCAAATAATAAACATTATATAACATTTGCAAAGAAACTGTAATCAAGGACTAATGAAACCAAGGTCCCTTCTAGAAGGGAATTAGGAGGAACGTAGTGAAGTTCAAAAGAGGCAAGTGTAGGGTGCTGCACCTGGAGAGGAATAACTCCATGCATCAGTATGGGTTGGGGGTTGACCTACTGGAAGGGAGATCTACAGAGGGAGATCTGGGGATCCTGGTGGACAATAAGTTGCCCACGAGCCAGCAATGTGCCCTTGTGGCCAAGAAAGCAAATGGTCTCCTGGGTTGCATTAAAAAGAGCGTGGCCAGCAGGTGGAGGGAGGTCATTCTCCCCCTCTGCTCTGCCCTGCCCTGGCGAGGCCACATCTGGAGCACTGTGTCCAGTGCTGGGCTCCCCAGTTCAAGAAAGGCAAGGAACTGCTGGAGAGACTCCAGTGGAGGTTACGAAGATGCTCAGGGACCAGAGCATCTCTCTGCTGAGGAAAGGCTGAGAGACCTGGGGCTGTTCAGTCTGGAGAAGATCTGATCAAAGCTTATCAATATCTAAAGGGCAGGTGGCAAGAGGATGAGGCCAGACTCTTCTCAGTGGTGCCCGGGGACAGGACAAGGGGCAATGGGCACAAAATGGAACAGGGTAAATTCCATCTCAACATGAGGAAGAACTTCTTTCCTTTGAGGGTGGCAGAGCCCTGGAAGAGGCTGCCCAGAGAGGGTGTGGAGTCTCCTTCTCTGGAGATATTAAAACCCTCCTGGACACATCCCTGTGCAATCTGCTCAGGGTGACCCTGCTCTGGCAGGGGGTTGGACTGGATGATCCCCAAAGGTCCCACCCAACCCCTGCCATTCTGTGATTCTAGGCCCAAAGCTTCTGGTGTTGCTGGTGACCCTCACAACAGACCCTTTTTTCCAGGGATGAAATCTATCAAGTAAGTAGATGCCATTTTTCATGCTCCCCACTGAGGGTGAGTGTCTGCAGTCAGCTCATGAGTCAGCTGCCAGGTCTAAGTTGGAAGCAAAGACCAGCTGCATCTTTCCCTCTCACTGTTAGGTCTTCAATTAATGAAGTTTTAATGAAATCAGGGTTTAGAGAGGAGACAGAGTTTTCATGGATCAGTGACATTTTCTATTAGAAAAATCCCTGATCAAGCTGTTGAAGATGCATGCCCTTCTTCAGAGCTGAACCAGAAGCTGATGACTCCAAGAAAAACAGGTTGGAAATAGCTTGGAAGTATTAATACATTTCATAATTTGGTGATAAATGGGGTTTGGCACCTGTAGAGAAGAGGAGACTTCATTGAGGCTACAGGTGAGGTCCTTGGTCCCGTGGAATGGAGAGAAATGGGGAATTATTCCCAGGAGAATGGCCTGATGTCAGGAGAAAGCAGTAACTGGGGAAAATTTTAATGTTTCATAAAGCTTACTTTCCATATCCAGGAGAGTTATGAATTTTAATTCCTAGGCCTATTTCTCTTGGAAATTTAGTACTTCAAGGATGGGGGTGCTGGCAGGGGCTCTGACCCTGGGAAACGGGCAGTTGTGGGTGGGGAGTTGGGTGATTTTACCACATTTTTCTGTTGTTCCTGGTCAGCCTCCAGGTGAGATATATCAGCCCGTGGGAACTTGAGTTCAGTCAAAGACTTTGCTGAGATTGAGCAGAGCTTGAAAGCTGCATGACAAAAAGCCCAGGGAACATCTTTTTGTTTTTTTTCCAAGACAACATCTTCTTTCAGTGTTGGTTGCATTTTTTCAACCTTTTTCCCTGTGGCTCCTGGTGTAAGGTACTGTGTGGCAATCAGGAGTATCAGGCAATGGGTTCCGGGTTATGTTTCTCATACACAGCAAATTTACACATCTTCTCATGTGGCTTGTTCAAAGTCACAGGGATTTTCCCAAGGGGAAAGTGCCTTACAGTGTGAAGATGATCTCTTCAGGGGTGAGACATGTATTGTCCTTACAGAAAGTGTCTTGGGGCAGGACGGTGTCTCACAGCCCTTTGGTGTGGTGCACAGGGTTGCTGATTTTCTGTCTGTGTTTTTTCCTGCATCTTTTTTGTGGATTTCCATGTTTTAGGTTGTTTATGACATACCTAATAAAAATTGATGTCACCTTTGCTAGGTAGGAAACATCCCATTTTTAGTGAGTCGCCTAATCCTGTCAGAGATAGCTTTGAACCAAAACAAATTATCCAAATATTTCCACGTAACTGTCAACACGGTGGAACAGGATTGTGTTTTCCTTGCGCGGTATCATCAAAATTATCAGCTGCTTTTTGATTGCCGTGCATTTCTCACTGCTGATAAAAGTCAGCTTCACGTTGTGGCTTGAGGGAGACAGCAAGCACTTGGGAAAACTGCCTTGTTTGAGTGCACAGAGAAGAAAAAAGGCTTAGCACGAGATGTCAGAGCTAGAGATGTGGGTCCTCAGGAGCGTGAGGTCTTGTTTTACCCCCACAGACTCACATACACCCCAGGGCTGCATCCAGTCGTACGCCACATTCCTGGGCTACCTGTGACTTAAATGCAGCAGCAAAGCTTCACTGTCTTCTTGAACAGCCTTGTTTCTCCATGCCTGGGGAAGCGTCAGAAGAGTAGCCCATCATGGCCAGTTGCTGACAAGGACTTTTGGGTATAGGGCTTGGGGTCTGTTGAATGACAAACTCATGTTGAGCTTTGATTGCAAGCATGGCCGTGGTTTGCCACCCAGACACTGTCCCTGGGCTTGCCGAGTCCCAGGGTGCATCGAACACATCTCCAGCAGCCGCACCAGCAAAGTGCCATTTGCAGGATCGGGGAGCTGAGCTACCATGTGACAGTTTATTTTAGTGTGAGAAGAGTCCTTAAGCATCGCTGAGCTAAATATTTCTCTAATTCATGCATAACTTAAGTACAATTACCAGCCCGATCTCACAGACCTAGGTCAGACCTCTCTCCCGTGACACTCTCTACAACTCCCTGAAAGGAGGGTGTAGCCAGGGGGGGTTGGTCTCTTCTCCCAAGGAACAGGCAATAGGACAAGAGGAAATGGCCTCAGGCTGCACCAGGGGAGGTTTAGGATGGATACTGAAAAAAATTTCTTCACCAAAAGGGTTATCAAGCCTTGGAACAGGCTGCCCAGGGCAGTGGTAGAGTCACCATCCCTGGAGGTATTTAAAAGCTGGGCAGACGTGGTGCTGAGGGACATGGGTTAGTGGTGGTTTGGGCAGTGTTGGGTTGATGGTTGGCTTCGATGATCTGAAAGGTCCCTTCGAACCTCTACGATTCTGTGATTCTATGACTGTACCATGACTGTGTGTTGCGAGATGGGGAGCTCAGGGCTGGGACTTGGCTGAACCTCCTGGACCATTAGTGATACTCCTCAAATCCCCATCAGCATTTGCTGCTGGTGTTGCGGAGACATCCCCAAGTCCCATTTTTGCTTTACATTGCCATACACTGTGGTGCAGGAACAAAGCAAATACCCCAGAGGGTTCACAGAGACTGGAGCAAGCACAGGTTTTGGAGAAAGTCTGCATTTGCCATCCAATCCTCTTGTTCAACTTCCCTCTGCTTCACCGCCTGCTGAGAGGCTCGTGGTCAGGTCTGCCATAAAAGATACCTTGAACCATCCAAAGGCGTTTATGTATTGTGATACCATATAGAAAAATCCAACAATTAAGCCATTCAGACAAGCTAAGGAAGGAATAAATGCCGAACCATTACATCCCACATGTCCTCTGCTTCAAGGAATAACAGCCTCTGTACCACCTGTCACAGGGACCTGGTGTAGAGTTCATGAAATGAAGAGGTGGGTTCTTGTGAGGGTTTCCATCATGTTCCCAGCAGGCTCCAAACAAGCAGGGCATCTGATGTGGAGCTTGTAAAGCTGTCACCAAAATGCGTCACCCCTTTTTGTCCTAACCCCGAGTTTGTCACCAGATGTGCTGCTCTTACCCCATCTCACCTACACACTGGTGTATGCCCTCCTGTCCTAGGCTGTGACACGGGCGCTGGAGCCCTGAGATGAGCTGTGCACCTCAGGTCTTCCTCATGGCCCCCCCATCTCCTCTCCAGCCTGGCAGCAGGTACCTGCAAAGATGCTCATTTTCCCCAGCTCCGAGGTGCGAGCGCTCTGTGCCTCCCTCCTTGTTGCAGACCCGCTGCTCTGAGTCATGCATTAAAATTACTTTCCTGAATTTTATTTTTTTGCAGTGACAGCTGATTTGTATTTTCTTCCTTCTCTGCTCTGGCGTATTGGTAGCTGGCAGGAGCTAGCAAATGCCAAGCGAATTGCTGGAGGGGACTTCAGAATTGATCACCTTGTTTTTACCGTGGCAAGGAAAAAATCATGTACTCCTAGCAACAGAGTAACTTAGCAGTTACTCCAGGCTTTAATTGAACTTTCTACCTCACAGTTTTCAGTTGAATTAATCTTGTTTTCAAACAATGGACATCATGGGGAGAGCAAAATGTTATACAAAAATAATTACAAAATGCAAATAAAATAAAAGACAGATCCACATCCTAGCACAACGTGACAGAGAGAAACAAATCAGGAAGGATTAAAATCAGTTACGACCTCTCTTCATATCTTCTGAGCCTTGGTGCACAAACATCGATTTTTCATATGCTCTGCTCTTGAATTACTAAACTGAAGTGCAAAAGTGGAGGGTTTTTCGCTGTGTCTCTGTCTCTAGCTGAATTCAATACTCACTGACTTTCTTCAGGGCTTTTGACTTGTCAGGAAAGATCCATGACAGCCAGGAGCCAAGTGGGAAGCTTCATCGTCACCGGTGCTCTGAGCTAATGTGTGATAATGCGAGCCACAGGCTTTGGAGGGCAGAAGTGATGGGCTTTAGAAGAACTCCAGCTTCAACAAGTTGTGGGGGAGGCTGTAAAAATAGCGAAAAACAGGTTCTTCAAGTGCCTTGACTGGGCAGGTGCTGGGGCCCCCAGGTCACTGGGCAGTCCCCACTGGGGCAGACTGGTACAGGCAGTTCCATCTGTGGATGCGGCCAGTCTGCCCATCAGCTCCTGGGCCTTATTATTAATGTCAATGACTTCTGGCAGTTTAAATTTTTTAGTTTTACTTCTCCTTAGAAAGTGCCAGTTTGACAAATCATAACTTCTACCTGCAGAGATGAATTTCTCATGCCTTATGTGAATTTCTTACTGTGAAAAAAAATTGCTTTTTTAATATTACATGTCCTCCAAATGAGAAGGTCCCAGTCCTGAGGTCATGACAACTTTCACTTTCTAAATACAGGCTATATGGTAGCAACAAACCCAGTGTGAATTAATAGAGGTCAAAATGAAACCCCAAGGATTGTACTACAATTACCAAAATGAGATGTTTTCACTGACTACATTTGGCTTTTTTTTTTCCCCTCCTGCCTCTTCTCGGATCCCATAGCCTTTGCAGACATTGCCATTATGGCCCAGATCTTGCAGGGAAGGACATTGCAGGATAGGAAAGATCCTCCCTGCTCCAGTTTCATTATCCACCAAGAGATGAGAGGTCCCCAAAAGTACCATTATGTTCCCAAACAGGGTCCTATATTTCGCTATATGTACTCTACAATAACTCAGCTTAATCTAAATCACAGAGTTAACTCCAGGATAAAGGTAACATAAGCACAAAAGAGGAACTTACCAAATTATACTGAAGCAATTAAAACCAAGCAAGCAGTTAGTCATAGAATCATAGAATCGTCTGGGTTGGAAAGGACCTTTCAGATCATCGAGGCCAACCATCAACCCAACACTGCCCAAACCACCACTAACCCATGTCCCTCAGCACCACGTCTGCGCAGCTTTTAGATACCTCCAGGGATGGTGACTCTACCACTGCCCTGGGCAGCCTCTTCCAAGGCTCCTCTTCCCTTTCAGTGTAAAAATTTTTCCTAATATCCATCCTAAACCTCCCCTCGCGCAAATTGAGACCGTTTCCTCTTGTCCTATCACCTGTGACTTGGGAGAAGAGACCGACCCCCCCTGGCTACCTCCTCCTTTCAGGGAAAGCAAGGTGGTCTCCCCTCAGCCTCCTTTTCTCCAGGCTGAACACCCCCAGCTCCCTCAGCTGCTCCTAACAAGACTTGTGCTCCAGACCCCTCACCGGCTTTGTCATGATCAAGCCACATATGTCTCTGAGCTTCAGGTCAGTTTTTGGCAGTGATGCAGATGTTGGTGCCTCTGAAACACCTGCGATGGGTGCCTAGAGGTGCCAGCACTCAGCCCTTGCAGAGCCCCGAGCCCTGTGTGAGCACCCCGCCAGCACTGCCCGTCCTGCCCCATCCACCCACCTACGCACGGTCTTGTGCATTTATCCTGTTTAGGACATGTTTAGGATAAAGTTGCCTTTTCCAAGCTGTTTTGTTGTGTGCTGCTGGTCTTCATCCAGTGGTTCTGTGTTGGACTAAGATTTTTTTTCTCTCTCCTATGCACTGTGCAAGCTGTTCATTTATCTTTAGGAGGAGTCCTCACAGGAAGTTATAGATTTAAGAAGGTGGTGATTATAGTCAAGCTGGCTGTCGTGGTTTTGGCCAAATTTACCAAAACCAGACTGACAGACAGCCCCTCCCTCCCCCACCCCCCCAAAAAAAGAGGAGAGAGGAAGAGAAAGAGATAAGGAGATTTAGAAGTTTAGAATGAACTAGACTACTTTAATGAACAATTAATATTAAAATAAAAATAAATGAGAAAATAATGAAATAGATACAATATATACAAAACCGTATCAAGCTCCCAGTGTGACAGTCAGGTCACCAGCAGGCACTGGGGAAGTCCCAGACTGGACTCAGCGACAGATGGGAACTGGATTCCAGCTCTGGAGTCAGGAACACACGGATCGGGATCAAAGGCAGATGAACAGACAGAGTCCTCTCTGGACGTCGGCCATCGCAGGAAGGGGCTGACCCTTTGATGCCTCAGCTTTTACACTGAGCATGGGGCAGATGGGATGGAATACCCCAGTTGGTCAGGTTTGGGTCACCTCTCCTGTCCACTCCTCCCCATTGATGTGACCCCTCTACATTTTTTCCGTTTCCGACCCTCTAAGGGGGCAAATAACGAAATGGGCTGACCTTGGTTGTTACAGCAATAAGGATAAGCGAGGGCCTCCCTGCACACCATTCCTTGGCACGGAGCACAAACATTGGTCTGATCATTCTGAGAACGAGCAGTTTTCTCCACAACATGCCGTTAATTTCAGAGAGTTAGAGGAGGCCTAGCTAGGATGTAAAGTTACAGAACAGAAAATTGGTTCGGTTTTACTTCAAACGGGGACACTGGCTTAAATAATCCCATTTCAACGCCAGAAGAGAGCTGTTCCCGTTCTGTTTGTGTGCTACATTTTCTTGTGTTTGTCACTGAAGTTGGGTATTTGAGCCTTGAATACATGTTACCAAACAGAACAGAGATGAGGGCACTGTCCCCAGCATGCTCTTCCCTGGCCTGCCTTCTCCAGCTGCAACCAAAGTGCACAGTTTCCCACCTCACCATCTCCATTTGTGTCCTGACTCCACTCCCGAGTCCTGAGAATCATAGAATCATAGAATGGTTTGGGTTGGAAGGGACCTTAAAGATCCTTGAGTTCTACCCCCTGCCCTGGGCAGGGACACCTCCCACCAGCCCAGGTTGCTCAAGAGAGCTGAGGGACGTCCACAAGGAAGCACCCTGCCCCTCCACAGCCTGCATCCAGGGGTTAGGTGACGACAGAAAAGCAGAATATATGTGGGTCCCCATGTCAGCGTCTGTGCAGGGATGATCTTTGGGACTCTTTGTCAGGAAGTGTACTGACAGGACAAGGGGTAATGGTTTTAGATTGGAAGAGGGGAGATTTAGATTAGATATTAGGAGGAAATTCTTTGCTGTGAGGGTGGTGAAGCACTGGAACAGGTTGCCCAGAGAAGCTGTGGATGCCCCATCCCTGGAGGGGTTCAAGGCCAGGCTGGATGGGGCTTTGAGCAACCTGGTCTGGTGGAGGTGTCCCTGCCCAGGGCAGGGGGGTTGGAATTCGATGATCTTTAACGTCCTTTCCAACTCTAACCATTCTATGGTTCTATGATCTCTGCTGCTCCTGGCAGCTTCATTGACAGCGCAGGCTGTGCTGCATTCACACCTCTGCTTCCCCAGCACAGAAAGTGCCGTGTTTCCCGGCCACTTTTCCCTTTCCAGTGCTGACCATGCAAGAAACAGCCTTTCTCATGAGCCGTAGCCTGGTATTCCCGCACACAGAGACCTCCCCATTGCCGGGGAGGGAAGGGGAAGGAGGACATGGCTGCACCCGCACAGTGTCCTGCTGCTCCCTTTCTCTGCTGCTGTCCAAAAACGTGATAGGTGTTACAAGTCATCAGTAGAAGGAATATTTAAGGATTAAATAATGGTAATGCTCCTTTGCTTTCTGGGCCAGGCTGGCAGTGCTGTTCGTTTTCTCAGCAACACCATTTTGGCTTCATAGCACAGCCCAGCTGGGTTAGGGGGTGTCTCTGGGGGCCCACCCAGACCAAATGCTGCAGCACAGATTGTGAAGGGCTCCTAGGGGTCTGTGTACTGATGGGGAGCACATCCTAGTGATGTGAGCACATCAGGAACAGCAGAAATGATGAGGTTTGTGCCAGCTGAGCCCATACGAGAGGGACCGTGAGTCGGGTTCCTACCAACTCATAAGTTCCTACAAGTCGGGTTCTCTTCGGGCCTGTGTGTCCCCACTAACCTGGATAAATTACCCCCTCTGCTCTCTCCGCCTTGCTCCCTCACCTGTAAAACAGGCTGTGATGGGGCCCGGGGGTGCGCAGGCTGTGTACCCCCCCACACAGATGCTGCTGCATTTCACAGCCATTTTGTCCAGTTGCCTCCTCTCTGTGTCTGGCGAGGTATGTATCTCCATCACCTCGGAGCAAACCAGCCTTTACAGCACCGTTGCTCTGCACCCAGCGCAGCACAGAGCATCGCAGCCAGCACTTGCGTTTGGGGCCAGCTGATTATCGTGAGCTATAAAACAAGGAGACCAGCCTAGAAGACAAATGTAGTTTGGGCAAATGGAGCAGCCCGAGAAGCTGCTCTCCATCTATCTTCACTTTGTCTGGTGCTAGGCAGCAGTATTAGAAGGTCTGTTTGCTGCCTTGTTATTATTTTTTGTTAACCGTCATCTGCAGTGTCAAGGATGCTTCAAGTTTCCCTCAAGTTCTCAGTCTCTGTGGTAAAGCTTTTATTAATTATTAGTGTCCTTCACGCATTTCGGGAACATGTCTCACCTTCTAATCCGCTCCTCCCGGCATCCTCGAAACATTTGTAACTGTTAAGTAAAAAATTGGTTTCCTTTGGCTGAAGGCTTTCAGGAGCCGTTCGGCGGCAGGGCGGCACGGACACTTCATTTACTTCTCTCGGGTTCCTGCTGCCTGATCTAATTCAGCAGCAACTTAAAGATCGCGTCTCTGGGCAGAGACGCTGCCTGCGGCCCTGCGTGAAAAAAAATGGGGAGAAGAGCGGTGGGTGGAATTCAATCTGTTTTGTGGAGCAGACAGGACAGGTTATTTTTGCTAGACATTGGCTTTCCCGCACTCCGTAATCCCTCTGCGCTCGCCGGGTGTCAGGCTCATCGGTATTGTCAAAAAGCAATAGCTCTGGGAAGCTGCTTTGCTGGCACCTCGCGTGGCATGAGCTTTACCCCTGGAGCAGCGAACGCAGGTCCAAGTCCCCTCACATCCTTGCTTGACGTAAATACGTCTCATCCGGTGCAGCCAGACCCAGGAGCCGCTGTCCCCCGAGGGTCCCAGCACATCACAGGGTGCAGACCCCTCTGCCCTCCCCCTGATGGAGGAGCATCTTGTGGGGCAAAGAGTGGGGTTTTTTTTTCTTGCAAAACGTGGGGTTTTTGTCACACCCACACAGTGACCTGCGACAAAACGCCCATGTCCTGCTCTTGTCAGTTGAGCTGGGGGGACCAGGGTGGCCTGAAATCTGCTGCCTACAGCAGGACACATGGGCATCACCAGCCCAGAGCACGTTTCACCTCATCCCGCTGATGGATTTAGGCTGGGGAGATGAATCCGTTAGAAACTCCATATCTGCAAGGTAGGCTGAAGGCACTCATTCCCAAACGGGAATTCTCAGCTTTAGCCCTAATTAAATCTTGTGAGTTTGCTCCTCCGAGAGGCTCCCACAGACCTCCCACCGAAGGTCAAGATGTTGCAGACCTATTTATGTATGCACTTTGATTGGGATCAGACCAGGAGCCTGTTGTCGAGGCTTAGGAGCTTTAAAACTAGGCAAAAATAAACTGTTAAAGCCTGTTAATTTGTGCTTCAGCCTGAGAGCATTCTCTAATTAAAAAAAAAAAAAAACAAACAAACATCAACAAACAAAACCCAACACTTCTCCATGTTTTAGTTAAACTATTTAAAGTTAATTGAACGGCCTCAGGATTAATATTCCTACCATGTTTTTTGCGGAGGTGTTACTGTGATTTACCTATCAGGGGGCCTATATCTCTTAGCCCAGTTATTAAATCATTAAATCCCAGCTGCGAAGCAAGGAGATCAGTGCAAAGGCAAACACAGACAGTTTGGACTCCTGTGTCCAGTGCTGGGCTCCCCAGTTCAAGAAGGACAGGGAACTGCTGGAGAGGGTCTAGCAGAGGCTATGAAGATGATGAGGGACTGGAGCATCTCTCGCTGAGGAAAGGCTGAGGGACCTCGGGCTGTTCAGCTGGAGAAGAGCAGACTGAGAGGGGATCTCATCGATGCTGAGCAATAGCTAAAGGGCGGGTGGCAAGAGGATGAGGCCAGACTCTTCTCGGTGGTGCCCGGGGACAGGACATGGGGCAATGGGCACAAAATGGAACACGGGAAACTCCATCTCAACATGAGGAAGAACTTCTTTCCTTTGAGGGTGGCAGAGCCCTGGAAGAGGCTGCCCAGAGAGGGTGTGGAGTCTCCTTCTCTGGAGACATTCAAACCCACCTGGACGCGTTCCTGTCCAACCTGCTCAGGGTGACCCTGCTCTGTCAGGGTGTTGGACTGGGTGATCTCCAGAAGTCCCTTCCACCCCCACCATGCTGTGATGCTGAGATTCTGTTACAGTGTCTTCATGGGTTCATTTTCGAAATGCGCTGGGTTCACCAACTTGTGTCCCAGGAATCCTGTTATGTAGCTAGGAGGTTTAAAGGTGGGGACAAGGCAAGCAAAGCCATCTCTGGGTTTGCCATGAGGGACCGTGGATGGAAACGTGAGCACTGGTCCCACACACAGGACTCATTGGGGGTACCCATCCCTCACCCAGCCCCTCCTCTGTAGGGATGCCCCAGCAAGCACTTGCATGTGAGCTGGGACAACCCTATATTTTAGCTTATCCAATGTTATTTTGCTGAGTAACTCTGAGACCCAAAGTAGCATGTGACAGTGTGGATGTCCGAGCCATCAGCAGCAGTTATAATCAAATGTGGGGGTGTGGAGGGAGCAGGACAGCACATGGGGAAAGCTGCAAATAGTCATCCTTACCAGGAAGACAAAGCTTTTCTTTACACTCTCTAAATGAAAAATATGTAGCAATAGTGGTGAGGGAGTAATAAAGAAATGTGAAGTAGCAGCACTAATATTTAGAAAATGGTATTTGGAGCATCCTGACTGCTGGGACAAAGGAGAGGGATGCTTCCAGACAGAGCAGGAGAGGGTGCAGGGACTCGGGCTGGGTATGAGCTGCCAGCTCTGAGCTGCGCAGCTTGGCAGGAATTTTGCCTTGCAAATGGTTTTCAGTATTGTTTGTTGCCTTATGGCAGTGGTTGAGATGTAAGTGCCCAGGGAAGGGGCTGTGCACACCAGTGCACGGGACAGTACTGAGCCAGGAGCTCTGAGCTATAAGGGCAGCCTGTGAGCAGCAGAGTGGAGTGAGGGACCCATCTCCATCCCCACTGTGCAAGCCAGGGGTGATTTTTTTTTCATTTCATTTAGCATTGGACTGAGTTGTGGGTTGTTTTTTTTTTAAGATTAAATGTTATTTTCCACATGGGAAAAGGCCAAGCTGTCAAAACCTGAACTGGTTTTGCATCAGTTCCAGGTGGGGGGATGTAGATGTGGATGATGCTCTGGGTGGACCTGCTCTGGCAGGGGGGGTTGAACTAGATGATCGCCAGAGGTCCCTTCCAACCCCGTATCATTCTGTGATTCTGTGATATGGATGGGGACAGGGGGCAGGCAGGGGTTCAGCCTTCAGTTCAGCAGCGGGGAGCTGGGGAGGGCACCCCAGGTTGCTCATGCTGACCAGGCACGTCACCCACTGTCAGCCTCTGTGGCCTCCTCAAGGTGGATGGCTACTTGCCTCTGGCACATGGCAGGCTCAGGACTGCCTCCAAAACATTTCCAGAAGGTTAACAAGGAGTTGGTGGGCACTTGTGCTCTCAGAGCATCCATTGTGTCTTTCATTTCCATTTGTTCTCTCTCCTCCTTGTCTGCAGAGTCAGACAGGTTTCCTATGCTGACCACCAGCCTGGGCCACCCTGACCCTCTTGTCCTGCTCCCCAGCCCCCGAGGAACACCCAGTATCAGTCACACTTTTCCCAAGCCCTGCTGAGGGCCATGCAGGACTTTTCTGCCCTGGGTTTCAGGCTGGCAGACACGCAGGAGAGCTCTCACACACTCACCCCATACACCCTTCTGCAGAGACCACCATTCTTTGGCGTGGTCTTGTTCCACCCAGACAAGCTGGTAAAGGAGGTTGTTTTGACCCATACACAGAATAGTTTGTAATCTATAGATGTCGGTGCCTCTTGCAGAGCTGTGGACATCCTGGCAGTGCTCCTCAGTGGTCCTGCATGGGCTGTGGGGTGGCTGGAGGGACACATAGGGGGGGTACCCACAGGCCAGCTTAGTATTGGAAGCTGCATCGTTTCATAGGGCAAACTTAGGCCAGGCACTCAGGGTGAAGGGTGCTGTGAATATGCACTTAAATCTGATTTTAATTTATCAATGTGTGTACAATTCCCTGCTGACAGAGCTGCCGGGAAGAATGGAGCAATCTCACGTTAGCCAGCGCGGTAACGAGCCTGTTACTATGGAAATGAGCTTGTTACCCCTTCCCGCTCTCCGGCAGGCAAGGTGCTCTGGTGCAGCAGCAGGGAAGCTGGCTGTTCCCGAAGGCTGTGGTACTGGGTTGATGGCCACCCTAAGGCCAGGGTGGTGGAGAAGCTGTCACAAATGGCTGGGTGTTGGGTGGCTGCAGGGCAGCGTGGCTTGGGGCAAACCCCACCGACACGGGGGCAGCTGGAGCAAGCAGACATGCACTTACGGTGTCACACAGCCCCAGCCACCATGTCACAAAGTGCATAAGTTTATTCCTACTGGGGCACTGGTTCCTACTGGGCTCCTTGATGCTGTGTGCTCCTGGTGGTGGCAGTGCATGTGTAGGGATGGGGGCAAGAGCAGCCTCATTGTCCCCATGAGTGATGGGAGAGCGGAATGCAGAAACACCCAGGGGTGCCCTGGCAGCTGACCCCCAGGGCAAACAGGGTCCTCAGTCCTGGGGTCCAGCCCAAGACAGGATGGCACCACGTCTTTCTGCAGCAGCAGAGCTGTGCAGCATCATCTCCCAGAAGGAGGAGATGATCTGTTGATGGATGGAGCTCTGCTCCCTCTTATGGGCTAGTGAGGAGTGTTGGAGGCAACTGGGAGCTGCCAAGGCTGATTTATATCTGCTGTCCTGCAAGAAGCCCCATCTCTGTCTGTGTGCTGGGACAGTGACGCAGCCCTGCATGGGGAGTGTAGCGATAGGACCAGGGGGAACAGTTTTAAACTGAAAGAGAGGAAAATTAGACTAGATATTAGGAAGAAATTCTTTGCTGTGAGGGTGGTGAGACCCTGGCCCAGGTTGCCCAGAAGCTTTGGCTGCCCCATCCCTGGAAGTGTTCAAGGCCAGGCTGGACAGGGCTTTGAGCAACCTGGTCTGGTGGGAGGTGTCCCTGCCCGGGGAAGAGGTGGGACTGGATGGTCTTTAAGGTCCCTTCCAACCCAAACCATTCTGTGATTCTATGGTGGCCATTCAGCAGAGAGGACACACAGAGCCTTGAGCTCTTCTCGGCAGGGTGACAGGGTGGTCTGCAACAGGCATCCCAAGGGAAAGATGTTTTTTGCTCCACAACCACCCCAGTTTAGGGTGAGGACATTTGTTTGCTTCTCTTACCCCAGGTGATGTTCCCTGCAGGGGAGCTGACAGCACGGAGGGGCTGGTGGCTCCCTCTGGTCTTTACTGAGGATTATCATACATCAGCCCACTCACAGGAGGCTTTTCCCAGCAACACAGGCACATGGCTAAACTGGGAGGAGGTGGGGGGTGAGTTTTGCACTGGGTGCAGGGAGAAGCAAATGCTCTCCCTTGCACTGCCCCATCTTCTCCCTCCTGCCCCACAAGAAAGGGCAACAAGTTGGGACGAGGCTTCTGTCAGTGGGGTGATGTGAGCCCTCCACGGATGGCCAGGCATGGTCTCCAGGTGGAGAAAGAGCTCATGCACACCTGGGCACAGCCCCTGGCCCTGCCACAGCTCCCCGAGCAGCCCTGAGGGACCTCTGCAGGCTTCCCCCTGAGTCATAAATACAAGTGTGCAGGCATGGGGCAAGTGGTGGAAGGATGAAAAAAGCAGTGATGGGGAAGAGAAAAAGAGACCTGGCTTATAGCTTATAGCACATAGAGCCAGCCTCGACAGGGACATGTGTTCAGAGCGGAGCAGAATCTCATCTTCTGTGCTTTCATTGCTGGTGCTGTGGACTCCCACCCCTCCATCAGTGAATGTGTGGGTCAGCACAGGGGGGGCAAGTAGAGGAAATCAGTTCTGCTGTAATGGTAGTCATGGTTTGGGGGAACACAGAAAGAAATCATTGCTGCTTTAATACCAGTCGTGTATTACAGGCTGCAAAATGGCTTTGTCCCTCTGTCCTGGGGGGGCTATGAGCATCGCTCCAGGTATCGGGCGGGCAAATGTTCTCCCTTTAGTGGTATGTTCTCTTTGATAGAAAAATACATAATGAGAAACCTTCTGATTTGGAGGGGGTGTATGTCTGGACATTCAGAAAACATTTCATATGACCCTGCATATTTTTATATATATATATACATACATGCACATTTTATACTTTACACTTTATTTTATATATATAATAAGACAATACAGTTTTTATATATATAAAAAAATATATAAGAGCTTTTACAATGGGGGCCTGCCACAGTGCTGTGGACTGAAGCGGCACTGGCTGCCTCTTTGGCAGGAGCAGTGAGTCCTTCACAGCACAGCGCATCCCATCAGCAAACGCAGCTTCGCTTGCAGGAGCCCACTCCCTTTGTGCATGGTCCCCCTGCCCCTCCGGGCTCCTGGCTTCTCCAGCAGACACCGTTTTCCTCTCATTGTAAAACAGCTGTGGCTGAGCTTATCTGGGAGGTACAGTCGGTACAAAACGGCCATTCATCCAGCCCCCAGGCAGAGATGGGAATACATTAGACTCCGCGTGGAGCACACTCGGGCTGTGTGCTTTAATATATGGCCAACACAAAATGTTGGTCCTATAGAAAAGTCCCAGATCAGTAGTTTATGAGCTCAAAGCCTGTCTGGCTCGAGGAGCAGCTGCTGCGAGCGCTCACAGAGCTGTTCTGTTCAGAGCCACCCAGAAATGACACAACTGTGGTGAGCGCAGCACAAAGCCCAGAGTCTGAGCATTTTTGGGGCCACATTCCCCGTTGTGGCCGTTGGCTGTGAGTGTGGGCAGAGCCAGTTTGCATTCGCCGTGCAGGGATTCATGGCCTGACATGCTGAGAGCAAAACAAAGGCTTTATCTCATTATTCAGAGGTTATCAAGGGCTGCCCCAAACAAGAAATCAATGAACTGTGGATGTGGCACTTAGGGACATGGTTTAGTGGTGGAATTGGCAATATTAGGTCAATGGTTGAGCTCGAGGGTCTTTTGCAACCTAAGTGATTCTATGATTCTATGAAGCTTTTGGTTTTGCACACATGATTTTCAAAAGCACCAGGCAAAAGCCTGCTCTCCTGCTGCTGTCCCCATCTCCACCTGGAGCCCTCAACAGGCCAAGGTGACCTTTTTAGATAGGTCTAACATAGGAACTTACATAGGAAACCTGTGCCAAATAGGCTCAGGAAAAACAAATAACCAAGCGTTCTCCTAGCTAAAACCATCACTGCCAGAGGAGCCAGTCCCGCCTCTTGTTGAGAAGAGTGTTTTTATTGATGTGGCTTCAGAAGATCTTGCAGGTCTCCAGAGTGTCCCCGCTCCCATTGCCACAGGGTCACAGCCTGGCATCACCCCGTCTGCACAGCAGTGAGGCCAACTTAGGACTTAAGAGAGGAGCCTCCCACTCCTTTTTTAAAAGCAGAGTTGATATTAAAGGAAATTATCATAAGTAATATTACAGTATTTAACTCTTCAAAGAAGCAAGCACTTCCCATAGGGTTGTTTCCCTGCACAGAGCAGAAGGAGAGAGTCCCAAGAAGGACACAGAAGCATCTGTAAAAGGTTCCAGGAGGGAAACCAGTGCTCTGCAGGCATGGAAACTGTCAGTCAGCTGCAAACTTTGGAAATTGGGGGTAGGGAGACTGAAGGAACCAGTAGGGACTCTGCTTTCATTTCTAGCAAGAAATTTAAATCAAGGAGGAGTCAGGAAGCTCCAGACTGGATTGAATCAGGTCCACTTTCCCAGCTGTCTCTTAGGATAGTATTCTCCAACTCTGGGAGGTGTTTCTGCTAGGGACAGGTACTGAGGTCCATCAGAAACTGCAGTGGACAATTCCTGGTGCTCTCCACAGCAGCCAAACTTGTACAAGTGCAGGTTTTCATTGGGGACACTCACTGCATCGCTTGGGGCATTTGAGCCTCAGCATTAGGCACAGTTTCTGTATCACTGCTTACAGTGTATTCCAGGAGCAGTGGTTCAGAAGCAGCTTCATTGATTTCTTGTAATTATAAATCCTATAGAAAGTTTTCAGCTTGCAACAGTCCCGGTTTTCCTCTCAGTGGAGCCAATAAAAGTTAAGAGTTGCTCCCTGGTTACTGTCATTACAACAATAAAAAGCCAGAGTAATTGAAAAGTGAATCAGGGAAACTGCCAGATTGGAGAGCAATGATAATAGAAGAAATTACCTGAGAGCCCAAGCCCAATGCAAAGTCTTGCCTCTGGCTGCGCTGAGCTTGAGCCCATTTTGGACAAACTCCCGTGCTGATACGTGTCCAACAGAGGACATGCCTCCTGCGTGCGAGTACCGGAGCATAGATCAAAGCAGGAGAAATGACCATATGCTGGCCAACAGGCCAAACACTCAGAACATCAGCCAACAAGGGTGATTTTGAACCCCATCTGGGACGGTTCCTCTTCCTAAAAGGCAAAATGACAATGGAACAGTAAAAAAATAATTTCTCCCTATATTAGCATAAAGCTTAAAAGCGAGACCTGGAGATGCAGCAACAGATGCACATTTGTCAAGAGAGCAATTATTTCCCAGTAGACAGATTAACTTGGTATAGGAGGACCCCAAAACCCACAAGTCATTACTGTTTCCATGTTGTTAAGATTAGACAATAACCACAGTTGTGTTTGTAATCCAGGTAGTTTAAAGTAAAGCAACAGGAGCATCACAGTAGACTCTACAAAAGCTTGTCAGTGGCAATGCTGGTATAGAGGGAGACCAGCAAAGACATGAAAGAGTGAGAGGAAAGGAGCAGCATATGTGAACATAGGCAATGGTGTGTCCTGAGGTGAGTTTTCACACCAGTAGCTCTGGAGGCAGACATGAAGGAGCTGAAGATGTTGTTCTTCCAACACAGTCGTCTTGGCACACAGTGAGGCAGATCCTGAAGCATTCAGTTGTCTTTTACTCTCCACAAGGACTAGATGTGTGCACTGTACTGGAGGTCACTCATCCTCAGGTACCCTACCCATGTAAAGTCTGTGAGCATGACCACTAAGGAGGCTCACACATCTCTGCAGACATCCTCAAAAAGGATGCAAGCAAAGAGCAGGTCTGAGAGACACTGCTCTGGGCTGTGAAGCACTCACAGGGGTGAGCATCCATCTGATGATGGGTCAACACAGGTTTTGGACAGCTTCTAGAAAGACAGTTACCTGGGGGGGTGGGGGGGGGTGGTGTGCAAAACCAAACCCATAAGCTACAGCTAAAAAGTTTGTATTGGCCTCAGAGAACTGTTCCTGAACCAAGAACTGGAAGAAAACTCCCAACACAGGTTGAACATCACACCCTGATGAGATGGGATGGGGTAACCCCATGCAGATGGGCTGCTTCTGTTGGTATGAAGTGACCATTAGGATGAAATTATGGGTTTGGCGTATCAGTGGGCTTGGGAAGACGCTGGATTTCAAGTTCAGATATGAGTTTCCCCCAGACAAAGAACCCAAAGGAGTGCAGGATTGGGTGGTAGGTGAGAAATCATTTATTTTACCTCCACGGTGCTGGTGTGTAATCAGCGCTGCAGCAAGACAACCTGGAGGGCTGCAAACCCTGGGCAGCCTCAAGGCGCCCTGCAAGCCCCCACTAACGACACCTCCCGACACCGCAGTAAGGCAACCGTGTGAATTAACCCCCATTTCCACACCTCTAGTTGCCAAGAGAAACGGTTTTCGTAATCATGCCAGTTGTGAAGTACACAGCTGCTCGGTTTTATTTGCTCTTTTAACATTAAAGAAAGCAGAATACGGGCGGTGAGATTTCCTCATGCACAACAAAGCAGGCTCGAAATTTGTGACTAAATACCAAGGGGATTTGCAATCCAGCTTTGAACTGTGCAACAAGGAGCCACTGGTGACAATTGTGTGCTCCCTATTTTTAGCTGAGCGGCCTGAACACTGAATCCCTGAGGAACAAGGACAGCAGCAAAAACACCAAACCCACCAGAGTGGGTTTTGCTTTTCAGAGAACTCATCTGGAGCAAACCAGATGCTGGTCATTCTGTCCATTTTTTCTGCAGATTTTCTGCCACCAGGTCTTTGATTGTTACTGGAAACAAATAAATAAACAGAATTGTAGAAATCAGTGCTTCTAAGGATAGATGGATAAGTATATATGTATGTGTGCATCTGTCCATACACACACAGATAAGAATAAATATTTCAGGATCCAGATTTAATTGAAGTGCAGTTATTTTTCTTAGTTAGCTACTGTGAGAATTAATGATTTTGCATTGTGCGATGAGGTGTGCAGCAATGCTCAGGGAAGACGACCTTAGATAACACACCGAGCAGCTCAGAACTGATAAGGCTTGTCCTGGCCTTATCAGGCTAGGGGGAAGGAGCGGGAATTTCTTGTGTACTGATTCCGAAATGCCAGCTCTGCAATCTGATCACACGCTATCACCACGTTCTCAATTGCAGAAACAGGCACAGGTTTATAGAATCACAGAATCATTTGGTTGGAAGAGACCTTGAAGACCATCAAGTCCAACCATTAAGGTAAAACTGCCAAGTTACCACTAACCCATGTCCTTCAGCACTACCCACTCAAAGATGGGCAGTTTAGAAGAGGATGTACAAGTCCTGGTTCTCACTGTTTGCTGTAGGAAAGCCCATGTTTTGGTCTATAAGGCCTGAGAGCTCCAGGTGCAGTTCAGATGATCACCAGCTGCAGCACAAGGGGTGACTTGGAGCATTTCAGTCCTTCTTTATTGACTGCTCTGATGGCTCAGAGAGATTGGTCTCCTCACCTGGCATTGTGCAAGTCAGGCAGTGTGAATGCTCTCTCTCTTCTGTACCATTAGCAGGTATTAATGCCACAAACCTTACACATGTGCAAAGTTCCTCTGCTGCAAAATGTTCATGTCTACATATTCTTCAGGAATCATCTGGTTTTAATATATGGTGTGTGTAAGAACAATATTTATCTACTGCATCTACAGCAGAAGTCATCTAAGAGGGAAATGTTCTCTGCTTGTGCTCGCCACGCAGTCACAAATGGAAAGTTAGAAGGAAAAAATGGGCAGATTCAAGGTTGTGGCTCATGGCAAAGTGTAAAAGCTACCAGGGGAGTGTCTCGGGGTTTAATCGCTGTTGGAATGGCCAGGACTGGTACCAGATTGCTGCGTCTCCAGCCTGGAAGACCATCCCTGGCATAGAGCTGTGTTTCTCTACCGCTCTACCGGCATTAAGTAAGCTGGCAAGAGCTCTAGCAACATCCATTTGCAACATTCACACTGTTAATGTTAAATGAACCCAAAAGAGCAAAATTTGCAAAGTTATATTGAGGTGTTGAAATGAGGTTGAAAAAAAAACACAAGCCGGGAACTGCGTCATGCCCACATGCCTCTCTTCCTCCAAGCACCGAGCTTGTTACCAGTGGCTGAGCCTAACTTGGTCCTCTTCCCACAGTTCGACATGCAGAGGATAACACTGGAAGAGCTGAAACACATCCTCTACCACGCTTTCCGGGACCACTTAACGATGAAGGACATCGAGAACATCATTATCAATGAAGAGGAGAGCTTAAATGAAAACTCTGGCAACTGCCAAACAGAGTTTGAAGGTGAGAGAGAAATTTTCTCTGTTTCTGTACAATTGTTCTCTTTCTGCTTCATCTGTAAAACTCACTCTGATCCATGACAGGCAATGGGCTGTCATGCGTGGATGCGTGGAGTTAGCATGGAGTTATTTTAGGGTAAGTAGCAATGACACACATAGAGAACTCAAGAGCTGTCGTTAGCCTTCTTCCATGTGGTCTAAATAAAACTAATCCTGTTTAAGGCAGGGAGATGAACTAGTGGGTGCTTTGCCTTATGGTCCTTCTTTCTCTAATGGGATTCAGGCAAGGGGATGTGCAGCCCGTGCTGAGGTGAGTGTCTAAGACAGGCTGAATTGCCCCACAGAAATATGCATGTGTCTCTCAGTCTGTCACAGAAAGGCTTTATTGGCACTGGGGCCAGCTCCAGCAAGCTGTGTTAGGCTCCACCAGTTTTCATAGAATCATAGAATGGTTTGGGTTGGAAGGGACCTTAAAGATCCTTGAGTTCTACCCCCCGCCCTGGGCAGGGACACCTCCCACCAGACCAGGTTGCTCAAAGCCCCCTCCAACCTGGCCTTGAACCCCTCCAGGGATGGGGCAGCCACAGCTTCTCTGGGCAACCTGGGCCAGGCTCTCACCCCCCTCACAGCAAAGAATTTTTTCCCCAGATCTCATCTCAATCTCCCCTCTTTCGGTTTAAAACCATTACCCCTTGTCCTGTGGCTCCCCTCGCTAATCAAGAGTACCTCCCCACCTTTCCTGGAGCCCCTTTAGGGACTGGAAGGGGCTCTAAGGTCTCCCCGGAGCCTTCTCTTCTCCAGGCTGAACCCCCCCAACTCTCTCAGCCTGTCCTCACAGCAGAGGGGCTCCAGCCCTTGGAGCATCTTCATGGCCCTCCTCTGGACTTCTATTGGCTTTCCATAAGCATAAAAGGTCTTCTACTCTGGGCTCCCAGGGAACAGCTGAGGAGAGTCCTCTCTCTGTGTTGTAACACCAGCAATGAGCAGAGATGGGGCACCTACTGCCCTGCACACCCCTTGTTCGGTGCTGTCAGGACCACTGGTGTGGAGCTGCGATATGCTACACTGGTACATCACAGGGCAGCTCATCTCCACACATGGGAGTGTGGCTTCAAGACCAAGGTCTAAGTAGTCCACAGAGGCAGCCAGAGAAAGGGAAACACTTGCTTCAGCATCTGTTATTTAACACAGCATCCTCTCAGCAGTTCCACAAGACCATTGAGCAAGTGATCAGCAAATGGGATCAGACATAACCTGAAGTTTTACAGGGAATTTTGCACTTCAAATGGAGCTAACACTGGCAAGAACATTCTCGTTTTGCCAAGATGGGCAATTAATTTAGGGAAAGCTTTTTAAGCCACTTTGGGAGAAGGATTTTCTTGACCAGAGGAACTTGTTCTGCTCCCAAGCGTTGCTAGTTGGAACAACTAAACAGATACAAATCATCTTAATGCAGAAAAGTCCGGGGAGATACCTACAGAGAACCTCAGGCTTTGTGCATGTCACCATGGGACAGCTGTTGTGCTTTCCCACCCACAGCAATGCCACTTTACATAGGCCATTTTGGGAGGAAATCCTGGTACACTAAGGGGTCAAACAGCCTCTGAAAGAGCACCAGGAAGAGACATTGAAGTGTCTTTAAAACAAAGCAAAGGATTAATATATTAGTGCAATTCTTAGCCTGGCTAATTAATGGGATTCAGAAGCTATATCCAGCACACTCACCCTCTGCTAAATACTGCAGAAAAGATGTAGAAGAGCACAGCTGAATTTTAAAAAGCCTGCAGGAGGGAGGCAAGAAGCAGCGCTCTCCGAATCAAGCCAAGCAGCACTTTTTTTGTTCCTCCTGGAGAGCGGCGGGGAGGAAGAGATGCTTGCTTACATGAATGGAGTTGTTAGTCCCCACTGACCTGCTGATTCAGTGGAGACATTCGCCAGCTGTCACCGCAGTGAGAGGCATCCAGGCTCCTTTCAGCTCCAGTACTTGGGTGAACTATCCCAGTCGCAAAAAAAAAAAAAAAAAAATGGGTCCGAAAACCTAAATGCTCAGCATCTCATTTTGGAAGTCCCAGCTTTCAAAAGTACAGCAAGAACAGCTTTTCTCGTGGGATGTTGGCATTGCTGGTGCTAGGCAGAACCTAGAAGGAAAACAGACCCTTTTTTAGATGTTGTTAGAAATACACACACACACGCATAAATCCACCGGAGAATAAAGATCAGCTGAACACCGTCAACAAAGATGCAAACTTTTGCTTCAGGTCCCAGAAGAAAGGGATGGTTCTGGTCCATGGCAGCTCTGACATGAGCATTTCTTCCAGGATGGACAGGCTGAGAGCAGGTGTGTCCCTGCAGCTCTCCAGAGTGGACATGCCATTACCTGAATGACTCACGGGTGCCTTTGGCGTTCCCACTTCCCAAACACCAAGATCCCTACAGGGATCAAAAGCAGAAATTATGGGGCCTCATGGCAGGTATCAGTGGCACTGAGGGAGAGCTGTCACGAAGGCTGGACAGCATCTCAGTCTAGCTTTAAATGGTGCTGTACAGAAGTGTCTTCATGTAAGTAAGCCATCCTTTATTCATTTCTTATTTAGTGGAGTGAAGGAGATGCTTTTGGGATATAATTCCTTGAGCTTATTTTAGATGCTGTGTTGGAATGAGGTGAATTGCACCTTAAAAAGCACCTATTTCTTTGAACTGTAAGGGTAGCCTAAAGGGACTAGCTTAGAGGCTCACATCTATATTTAATGTACATTCCATCCACCCCACTGAAGCGCCTTTAATTGTGGGTAGGAATGAAGTCAAGATGAGCCCCGACGGTTTTCACTGAGGTCTGGGAATGGCTCCTAAGGGAAGAGATGTAGCAGATACTTTCAGTTCTCACCATCAAAGAAAAGCCCCAAAACTCTTCTCAATCCCATGGGCAAAGACATCCCCCTTCTCCACACCTGGGGTTAGCTGGCTCAGCCCCACCAGCTGCTAAACAGCACTAAACAGGACACATCACCATCAATATAATATATACAAATTTCTGTCATTCTCACAATTCTGCTGTCTTGGCTTCTTGTCATAATAAGGTCTTCACAACTATGTAATATTCTTCCTATATAAACACGGACAATATACTTTATCTCTCTCTCCCACACTCATATCACACATACCACTCATATACACACACAGAGCCACACACACGCTTTAAACCAAATACAATGATCATATTATGGTCAGGGACAAGTCCGAGATTTTGTTCAGTTCTCTCTGAACAAGAGAGTCATTTGCAAGATGTCAGACCTAGGCTTACATTACAACTTTCCCTCCTACGCATTTCTAGGGCTTTTCATTTGCCTTATTCTTGATGAAGAGCAAAGCAATGAAAATGCCCAGCTCCTCAGTACGAGCAGCCCACACCAGCCCCGCCAATATAGAACACAGCCAGAAGGGAGGCACGGTTGTGTCTTCTGCCTTTCTCTCAATTTATATTAATGCTTAGGGCAGGAGAACAAAGTTGAGAGCCAAGGAGAGTGTATGTTTTATGAGAAAAGACACAACAGAAGGACAACTGTTTGCAGCGACATTGTACTACTAAAAATGTAGTAACAATGTACTACTAAAAATCATTTGTCTGGCAGTTCCCTTTATCCAAATACGACATTAAACTCATGGCAAACAAGAGTGCCCTCTGGTTACGGTGACCCATGCTGTCTGCCCCGTGTGTTTTATCCTCAGCCCTGACACTCAAATTAACTGAGCTGTACAAGAGCTGCCACAGCTTCTCTCCCTGCTCCCACCAGACAAGCACTAGGAGCATCTGCTCCTCAGCTGAGGGCTTGGGAATGAAAAACTGACCTCCTGAAACCAAAATAACTCCAGCCAGCCAGAGAAAGCAAATATCACTCACCTTTAGTGGGGTTATGACAGAAGCCACTATAAATACACTGTAGCTGTTCATGTTAGCAAGCCTTTTTCTGCAGGCGAGAAGGCTCTTAGCACTTACCCTGAGCATCTCAAACCCACCGTGGGCATCGTCACCAGCCCAGCAGCCACAGCCACTGGACTGATGCACCCCAAAATGGGCTGGACCCATTAACCTCATGTCCTGGTGGAGAAGTTACAGCAATGGTAGCTCTGACTCTGCCACTAGTGACACCGTGGTGAGTCCTCACCAGCACGTTCTCTGCATGTTGAGAAGATGAAGGATGGCCTGGTCTTGATTTGCCTTTACTTCTTGAGATCTCATTTACATTGGACATCCCTGTGAGTTTCTCTTCCCCATAAGGGGCCAGGATATCTCCAGAGGAGCTTCAGGCTCTGCCTGTGTTCAGGGAATCAGCTCAAGTCCAAACCCCGGCGTGTCCCATGGGTATTAAAAACTCTTACTAGCAACAAATGCAAAACAGATCGAGCATCCAGCCCCTACAACCACCTAACCATACCAGCTGTGGAAACCAGCAGGAAAAAGCACAGCTGCCATGCTCAACGGATCTATGAATTTGGAGAACGGAGAGAAGTGAGGGCAAAAACTCACCAGTTAGCTGGGGCGGAGGGGGAGCAAATGGGTCTTCATAGTTACGAGGGCGATTCATGGGGCAGAATGTAGTTGTGTTCACAGTGAAGTCAGTAATTTCAGCTTCTTTGTCTCCCTGTGGCTTGCAAGGGGGCAGAGGAACTGTAATACTCATCTTGCTGGAGTAATTCCTGCTGAGCCCCAACCAACAGCAAGAGGGTCTCTCCTTGTCTGCAACCTCTACATTTCAGCACAGACATTTCCCCTTTCTCTTGGAGTTATTTGGTAGGTTATTTGGTTATTTGGTGTACCGTCAGTCGATAAAGAACAACAACAATGACTTACCTGGATCCTGCTGCCTTAAAACTCTATTTTTACTTGATGGTACAACAGAAGACTGAAGGAATTGTTCAATTTAGGAACACTTCTGCAAGAAACACTGAACATGGCCTACTCTTTTCCTTTGAATAGTAGAGTTGCCATCACAAAAAGCCTTGGCCAGTCTTTGACTGCTGCTCCCAGTCACTGTAATCAGCACTGGAGCCCCACACTGAACGGCAATGCTGACTGTGATGGTTTGTGTCACTGTTTTGTCTGCTGGCTGGGAGTGTTTTCAAAGTACAGAAATAATAGAAAAGTAAATAAAGAAGTAACTAAAGCTGTGATTTAACAAGCTTTTCAGAGTGCCGGGGCATAATGCACAAAACCAAGGAACCACAGTATTGATTCTGTGTGCATTATAAAAGTGAGCGAAGGAATCAAGGAGCAGAGCAGTGCCAGCAGAAAGCAAGTAATTTAGAAGAGCTGCTGTAAGGGGGATTTCATTATCTGCACAGAAAATAGCGAGTCCCCTGGAGCACTGGTGGGGCAGCAATTCCCTGCCCTGGGCAGAAGGACTCAAAGTGCTTCCTAATGAGGGCTTCTGGTGCCTCGGGCACTGCCTGATGCTGGGGGACCGCCGGGGAGCTGGGATTAGGACACCAGCACCGCTAAATTCTGGCCAGAGGAGGTGAAGGGGGATGAAAAAAGTGTTCAAAATGCAGCATCCACCTCTCTGTGCGATGATCAGAACAAGGGGGTTTTTTCCATGTATTCTAAAAACATCCTCCTGGACTTTTCCAAATACAGGCACTCGGAGTCTTTCCCTGGTGGCATTTTCATAGAATCATAGAATCATAGAATGGTTAGAGTTGGAAGGGACCTTAAAGATCACCGAGGTCATGGGCAGGGATACCTCCCACTAGACCAGGTTGCTCAAAGCCCCGTCTAGCCTGGCCTTGAACCCCTCCAGGGATGGGGCATCCACAACTTCCCTGGGCAACCTGGGCCAGTGCTTCAGCACCCTCACAGGAAAGAATTTCTTTCTATTATCTAATCTCAATCTCGCCTCTTTCAATTTAAAACCAGTACCCCTCATCCTATCGCTACACTCCCTGACAAAGGGTCCCTCTCCAGCTCTCCTGTAGGCTCCCTTCAGGTACTGGAAGGGGTTTTTTTAGGTTTATTGTAATTCTGAGCTTCTTGTCCACCATCTGAATGTCTCCCATCATCACAAGTATGACCATCCAGGAGAAAAAGATGATGGATACGTCCCTTCCCAGGTCAAAACAAGACTGTGTGTTACTGCCCATAGCAGCAGGGAGGAATTATCCATCCCATGTGTGAGGATCTTCAGGCTTTCTGTGATTATCTCAGGGGACCTTCAGAGCCCTTTCAAGCAGATTAATCTTCACAGTAACCCAATACCACATATTGTTCTGATATTCATATGTAGAGAGGTTAAGACAGAGACATGAACTGTCTTTAGCAAGTCACAGCACGAATCCTCATTGATGAACTTAAAAAAAATTAAAATTAAATAAAATAATTCAAACACTAAAAATCCCAACTCTGTCTGCGTTTTAACTGCCACAAATTACTCGTACGTCTTTTGACAGTTATTCTGCAAGCATTCATTTGAAAAGGCTCTTAATAAGTCTGATTTTGCTTAGGCACAGAAAACCAGCTTGGAAAAATGACTAACGTACTGTGCATACTCATGGGAACTATCACAGTGGGTTTTTTAAATGTTGTCAGGGAGCACAACTTGAATTTCTGCTCGTTTCCAGTTGACCTGTAACTGGAAAAACCTGGATGAGTCTAAAGGGATTCACAGAAGACCAATATTCCTGATGAAAGAACTTTAGAGAGAACTTCATAAAGAACTTATGAGAAATACACAGATAAACTAAGGCATTTGAAGGGTTTAAAAGCCAAGATGGGAGAGAACGGACTTCCTGCAGTATGAGAGGGTGGTCTATCAGGAAGGGGTGTTTGGAAGCAATGAAAGGTAAGGTGGAAATGTCCAAGCAGGGAGAGGTAAGACTTGGCCCATGCAGGGGATCTCTGAGGGGTGGACTAGAGGGTTGGAGGCAAAGGAGGATTTCTGAGCTCAGTTGATCCTGGTGGAAAGCAAAAACATGACTTTTTCCGAGCACCTCATCTTTCCCATCTCCCCCCTGCAGTGCACGCCCAGAAGCAGAACAGACAGACCTGCGTACGGAAGAGCCTTATCTGCGCGTTTGCCATGGCCTTTATTATAAGCGTGATGTTGATTGCGGCCAACCAGATCCTGCGGAGCGGCATGGAGTAGCCTCTCGCCACGACACTGTGAACCCAACTGACCATGCATGCGCATGCCACCGGGTGAGCTTCCCCGAACCGACTCTCACACGGCAAAGAGACAGAGGCAGGCAGATAAAGCACCATTCGACAAGGAGCCTGAGGCCAGCAGCGTAATGTGTCTTGTGAATCAACCACATCCTTTTGGCAGGGACATAAAAGGGCTGTCTTAATGCTTTAAAGGTTTTGTTTCCTAATGCAATAAAAAAAAATATACAGGACTCCCGAATTATTGCTTCAAAACAGCAATGGTAACTTGGAAGAAACTTTCGTCCAGCAGCCTGTTCTGCGGTTTTAAGGAGGCACAGCCTCGTGACTTACTGCAGCAGGGCTGTCTTTTAACCTAGGGGCCGACTGACTATTCCACGTAGCTCTCCGCTGGGCCCACATTCCCAGGAAGTTGATCGTAGCATTGTCACAAGCAAGTCCTTGTTCGTTTAATTCCATGTACTCCGGCTTCACTTTGTTTTTCCCTTATGACCATGCCTTTGAGTTTATGGCATTAGAGGGGAGCTAGAGCATCCTTGTACAGTATTTTCAGAGTAAAAAAGAGGAGAAATTGCCAGCATCATACAAAATTTCTATTTTTGCTTCGTAAACACCGCCTTTGACACAAGACTGTGAGGTAGTACGAGTCCATTTGCCATTATTTTCCCGACCGTGAATCAGGGCTTGAGAAGCACCACCCGTTTCCACACATGGGCATTCCTGAGATTTGTGCACAGTCTTCCAACCGACTCTGCAACCACCAGCGCCGGCTAAAACTCCCTCTATTTGGTCCCATCAGCATATTCAACAGCATTTGCTTTCCAGCAGTTTTGCTCTTCTTCTATATTGGTCTTCAATAACCTTATCTGAGATGAAAATCATGAGGAAAAGCTCAGAAAGAGCTTTCCTCTCCTCTCCTTGCCCATCCAATTTTTATATATTTCATCTCATATGCCCTGGTTGTAATCTGCAGTGAAACCTCCGTGTCAGATGCCTCCTCGTGGGAGAGGTTATGTGTGGGTTTGACCAGCCAGCTGCTCCGGTCTCTCCCAGGAGCCATCCCACCGCCACCACCACCACCGTCCCATGGGCAGGCTCCGAAGAGGGTAAGATGAAAAGCAGACTGCAGCAGGAGAAGAAGGAATCAAACTAGAGCAGACCGCCATATGTTACGTAGTGTGTCAGACTTTCAGATCCTGCAAGTGTTAGTTAATTTTCCTGGAAGAGATTTTAATGAGCAGCAAGGAGAAGATGGAGTGATGCAGACTAGAGACACAACACGTCCCGTGGAAAGCGCAAGGACTGGGCGAGCCTGGAGCCAGGATTACATCTGAAAGCATTTTTACTTTTAAACTTGACATAAATCCTTGCATTTACCTTCGGATGAACAGCGCGCCTGTGCGTTGTCCCGGGAGAGAGCTGGTTTCCTTGCCCTCGTGGGAGAGGTTTCCTGGCCGGCGCTTATGGAGACAGCAGAGGGAGTGCTCCCTGGGGAGGTCCACCGAGGCACCCAGGCACTGGAATTGTGGTGGCTTCATCCTGCCAACCAGGCCAGCTCCAGAAACACCAAGGAACAGTGAGATCTTGCACCTGTAAATGTAGATGACTGTTTCCTGTGTCACCAGAGGGGGCAGGATGGCTCCCCAAGGGACTGCAAACCACAAGCTTCCCTTGTCCCACACAGCAGCCATTGGCTTACGCCTGGATCCATTCCAAAGACTCATTTCAGGTCTTTCTTTGATTACAAGTTCGATCAATAACACTTAACCTGTATTTTTTAGTAGCCTGATCTGAAAATGTGCTTCTCGTTGTTCCGTCTCCCATCACCCCTTTAAACTCATGTCACCACTTTGGATTTTGCCTTCAGGTGTGTGTCTGTTGCCCACCTCCACATTGTTGCCATTCTCCTGGTGCCCCCCTCCATCACTGAAGAGGAAAGCTGTCTTTACAGAGCAGCTGAGTTGTTGTTTTCTGCCTTTCACAGACACGCACCTTTGTGTTTCTGTTCTGCTGTGACTAATGGAGGTCAACTGCAAAATATTCTGCAGAAATTGTTACATCTCCCGGAAGATGGAGAGAATTATGTTTGCCATAGGGCAGCAGCAGACTTCGAACCGACAGTGGAAAATTTTAGGCAAGCTCTGAGCATGGGACCCACACCACTGGGGAGCCAAGGCACACTCCCAGCACCCGCTGGACGTTGAGCTTTGAGATCGTTTTAAGGGAACTGTCATCCACATTTTTAGGTCTCAGGGGCATGTGAAAAGGTGGCACCAGCAGAAAAAAAAAGTCTAAATGTTACTTGCCACTGAGTAATACTTACTAAGATGGTTTTTTTCCCCTGGGACTGTGTTGGAGTGAACATGGGCAGCGGGGGCAGATGGAGATGGAACAGAGAGATGGGCACCGACCCACCAGCCCCACTCAGCAACAGCAGAAACACGGGGCAGAGCGGTGCCTCTTCGCTGAGCCCAGAAACACAAGCTAAAACACATAGACAAGGCATTTCTCCACATTCTTCTCATCTGACAGCTAATGCCAGGCAGACTCCAATTATAACAGCTACCTTACAGACGAGATAATCTTTTGCATTCCTTTAAGCTTTCTGGAAGGCTCCATAATTTCTACATGCATGCTCCATAAAAGCCTTTGTAAATACTGTCATTTTTCAGTATAATTCTTCATCTTGAAGCTCCATTTGTAAAACCAAACTATAATTATTATATCGGTAAAAGCCATAGCCTGGTGTCAGTAGAGTTCATTGAAAACTCCCCACTGATTTTACTGGGTACAGGATTTGAGGGGGTTTTGGGTTTGCTTTTTCTGTAGGGAACCCAATTTATCCATTATGAATCAGTGTCATGTCTTGCCAGAGGTCTCCTTTCCCTTCCTGGAACAGCCTTTCTCCACCTAAAGGTGTCTTGAAGAGATCCCTCCTTTAATCAGTTGGGCTCCTCTGGTGGCAATGCAGAATGGATCAGGCCAAGCCATTTCATCCTTTCCTACCCCGACAACCTTTCTACCGACACCTTCCCATCCTTCCTAGCCAGCAGCACTGGACCTGTGCCTCCTACCTACCTCCCTGGCTCCATTTATGTAACATCCATTTATCTTCTTTTTTTTTGCCCTTCTACACAAGAAGAAAAAAAAAAAGGGGGCTTTTTGTTGCTTTTACAGACAGTAGGTAAAAATAGAGCAGTAAAATTTTGATTGGAACCTGATGGCAAAAGCTTAGGGGGAAGAAAGTAGAAGAATCAAAGAAATAAAAATAAAAAACCCCACATCCCATACTTCAAGAAAAAAAAAACTTTAAGTGCTAATTAACATACTTTAAAAAATACCCAGACTGCAGCAGTGCTAGGTAGAGCTGTCAGAAAAAGCACTAAACTTATGCTCTTGCCAGTTACATGAGAATTTAAGTGTCTTTTCAGCACTGCAATTCTGTACGAAAAGGATATTGCTATGGCAACCCTCGCTGTTCGTGACATGTGTGCCACCGTGCCGGAGCGACACGCAGCAACTGCAGACGCGCGCCCGGCCAAACCAGGGATGGACAAAGAGCTCCCAACAGCCCGGGACAGCGTTTTGGCTCATGAATTAGCAAATTATGAGCAAATTGTGAGCACCCCAAAGGCAACTCTGTTGGCTTAGCCACAAAAATAATGTGTGCAATTAAACAGATAGACATGCAGGGAAGGCTTTGAGATAGAGACGATTAGTTTAGCTTGAGAGAGGCTTTGGTTTTGGGAGCAAGTGAAATCAATGCAGCATAAGCACTGCTCAACATAGGTTATCCAGGGCTTGGTGAGGACATTTTGAGCAGGTTCTTCATGGAGGGATTCATCTCTGATGAGAAGAATTTGAGTTACTGCTCCTGCAAGGCGCTGGGTTGTGTCGCTGATGACACTGACTTTGACTTTAACCATTGGCTTTGACTTTGAAGGCAAATCCTGATTCTCTGCTCCTGGAGAAGCCAAGGAGGGATCAGTATGTGGCACGCTGAAATACTTTGGAGGCCACGGAGAAGTGAATTCCAGCAAAAGCTGCTTGCTGGAGGACCATTGCTTACCTGTCAGGTCCAAAGCCATACCATAAACTCAGCCGTGAAGAGAACCACAGCTGAGGAGTTACCAGGGAGGACAACTGCCTCATGGTGGTGGCGGTGGCCCTGGGGAGCAGGCTCCTGCCCACAACAGGCTGTGCCACTCAAGGACTAAATTGGGGCCTGATCCTCTCAATGGGTCCACTACTGAGAAGTAATTTCTAATCAGAAGCAATATCAACAGTAATTTAAAGAATTAAATAGGGTGCGCAACTGGGAAAGCTTGGCTTTGTTAAGAAGAATTTGGTCCTCATGCTGTTGGAGTTCATATAGGAAAAAAGACAGTTGACAAAGAAAAATTAATTTTTTTCATGTTTGATGGGTATGCCATCAAACAAATATGCCAGTTACTGTTAGCAGACACCCTGTCCTGGTGAAGGTGCTCACAGACCCCCCCAAGGACAAGGGTTGCCTATGAGCAGAAGGGTGGGAGGTGGTAGGAGACCCAGCTCCTTGCCCCTGCTCCCAGGTGAGCTACAGCTGAGTATTTGGGTATCATCTGGTGATTTGGAGAGATTTTATAGACTGTGCAGTGGTTATTGGGAACTTAGATGTTAGATGTGGTGCACTGGTAGGGCTGCACGTTGGTTGCTTTACGTGGGAGACTCCCAGCAACTTTGTAAGCTGGGGTAAATGGGCTTTTTTTCGGTCCTTCCACCATAAGAAATAGGATAGCAAGCAAGCAGATCAAGACAAGGTAGAAAGCATTCCCAAGAATGCTACTCTGGATGGCTGAAGTCTGTTTGACAGACTTGGATAAGAAAAGTCCCTACTGACAAACTTTTTTTTTCCATGGAAAGCATAGGAATATCCTGTCACAAAAAAAACCCCACGCTGCATCTTTCTGCCCACTGCAGAAGACTAAAACTTCTCCTGGCACACCCATAGGACTGTGATGGCTGTCGGAGGCCCAGTGCTGGCTCTGTTCGAGGTGGCACGCTGCTTTGCGAGGTGCCCGATACAAAGAGATTCAGCTTTTTTCCATGAAAGCCCCTCTCCCCCCAGACCATGCGCACGTGCGCGGAGCAGGCAGAGCTGGAAAGGGCTGTCACCGCACAATAGCGAGAGGTGCACAGTCCCGAGTCAGACGTGGATCTGCGAGGAGAGAAGCAGTAGGAGGAATACATTAAGATCACTAAGAATGAAGTTCCCTATTTTATCCACCCGTGTAATAAATTATTTAGTTTCTGCTTTATGGATGACTATTTGAAAGAAGAAAAACCAACTCTTCTAAAATGAGAATCTGATGAAGTATCTTTTTTCTTGGCTCTGAATCATGCTTACATTCTACAGATGAAGATGTACAGAACTTGCTGGTTTTCAATCTATTATTTTACTGTACTGCGTTCTGACAGTGCAATTACATTTCCCTGGCATCACTTAAAGCCTTTTACTTTCCTAGGAATTTAAAACAGAAAAAGAAAAGGCTCACAACATTTTCATCTCTATATATTGTCAGTTGTTATCAGGACTGGATCTTGTTGATCTCCAGTTCAAGTAGGACATTTTAGGCAGCTCTAGGAACTGTAGAAGCATCACCAGAAGTGAGATGGACAGAAAATCTGACAATATTTTAATTGGAAGAGTACTCCACTCCTATCTCTCCAGTGGCAAAAGTCTGAAAAACTGCCTCAATTTGGCATCTTCAGTAGGAAAAAATTTCAGCCCCAGAAGTGAGGAGAAGAGGGAGGAAGGAGAAAAAGGAAATCCTCTGGATCTAAAGATTGGTACTTGACAATTTGATGATGAGTATACCACAGGATTTTTTTTATTTTCTGTCAAGACAGACCAAAATACTTTATAGCCTTGAAGAGCATTACTCAATGAAGTTGCCATTTTCCAACCAATTATTTTCTACAGCTGTTCACAGCCAGTCTTTGTCAGCATCAAGAATAAGCAGCTTCAAACACTGCTATTTTTACAAAGCTTTAGGTGAGATCCATCATATGACCTTCCTTTATCAGCTGGTGTTCTGTCGTCCTCAGCCAATGCGTAGACGTTTGACCATCCCATGTGAAGCTGTTGAGCTTGCTCCCATAGGTCCCCCTCTGGTCTTGCCAGCTCTCAGGCATGTCCTGTCTCTCTTGTGAGCTGTCCCACCAAACCCAAACCATACAGCAGATGTGTTTGCAGCGTCAGGCCCCTGGGGTTGCCATTTGACAGCCATCTTCAAATAAATGCTTCTATATTCCTATTGCACCAACCCAAAAATTGTATTAAATTTCCTACCGCCTCTTTCAGAGGAGCCAAAGTTATTTCAGCTTCATGCAGCAGCTCTTGTTTTGTCAGATTTTTAATTGGGGTGGGGGGTGGAAGAGAGATGAAGTTCCTCTCGGACTCCAGGGTAAA
Source organism: Numenius arquata (assembly GCF_964106895.1). Classification (NCBI taxonomy): domain Eukaryota; kingdom Metazoa; phylum Chordata; class Aves; order Charadriiformes; family Scolopacidae; genus Numenius; species Numenius arquata. The sequence goes on from NC_133593.1 coordinate 1,484,116, forward strand.
TCAGAAGTAACTCATTAGAGCTAATTGGCTTAAACTAGAATAAGCCCAGAATCCAGCCTGTTGCCATTTAATCCATACTAGGACCTAAGTAATCAATGCCTCCTGATTCATCTCTAGAAAGTCTAATACGTGCACATCCTTTTTTCCCCTCATTTCATCTCTCACTGTTGTCAAGTCATTTACCATTCATTGTTAAAAACTGACCATTTTTTGCTTGTTAACAAAAGACATGGCATTTTAATTAAAGACAACAACTCACAAAGTCAGCAGCATAATGGTAAAAAAAACAAAAAAAAAAACTTTGTACAAAATATTGTAAATATTAATATAAATTAACTTGGCATGCAACTTAAATCCTATGTTATTGCAAGTTACCCAAGTGTATAAAGATGTGTATAAAGGAAAACCGAATGCCATATGTATCGGCTGTTTCCTCTAACCAAACACTACTGTAAATATATAATCTGTATAAAAAGATTTTAATTTTACCATTATTTATGCAATAGAAATAAAGGTTTTTTTTTTTCTTTTGATGAGGGATGAAGTTTCTTTTTCCTCATTTTGAAGCAGTCATTGATATTTATTCATGCCCAAGTACAAGAGCAAAAGCGAGATTTGCATAAAATATTAGGACAGGGACCGTTTCTTCCTTCTGAGGGATACATGAACACTGGGGCTTTTTATTTTGCTTTGAAAATAGATTTACATATTTTAAAGTCTGTTACTACAGAAAGAGCTCCTGGCTGAATAGATGCCTTGGCAGTTCAGAGCTGGGATCAACGCTTCGAGAGGGACACAGATGCACAGGACTCATCAGTGTGCCAAAGAGAGGAATTGAACTTCTCTGGAAGTGGAAGTCAAAGCCACAACCAGTGTGGTTGGTGGGCACCACACACAGATCCCAAAGAAAAAGGTCAGGCCATGCCATGTGCTCTTTTATGGCACTTGCTTAAAAACTCAAAACCCCTTTTCTTATACCTACCAGAGAGTCAGGGCCTGTTTTCTCAGATGGGCTTGGGTCCAGTGTGTTGCTGCTTAGAAGAGGATGTTGACCATGGGTTTTAATCCTGTCTCTTCTGCTGCCAAGGCTCCTTACCACGGAGAGCTGCTTCGTGAGGCTGAACTACACTCACATGTCCTGAAGAGCAGCTGCTCCCTTAGCAAATCCAGATCTCTTCATTTCCCTGTAGATCATTCTCCACAGCTACCAGTCCACCATGTCCTGCTAGCCATTTGGCTGAGAAAGATGAGGATGAGGTTAATGGTTGTCCCCCAGAATTGCTTGTAGTGGTGCCTAAATTAAAGCTTAAAAAGATAGAGCTGATGTAGGCAAGTCATCTTTACCCAGGTGGACGCGTCACAGTGGTAGGACTTCTGGGACAACCAGTGCAACCTCCAAAGCGCCAACCATGCCCAGAGGTGGAGTACCACCTCTGCCCTGTGCTTGGAAAGGAGCTGTGACGCTTTCCCTAGACCTGACAGTTTTTGCAAAAATAGCATTTCTGATTCCTTCATTTAAACTCTGAAAAAATGAGTGGTTTTCCCCAGACAATGATATGTATCACACTCCATTTCACGGGCTCACATTATTTATTAATCGTGACCATTTGGACAACAGCCTGGCGGCTCGGATACTGTTCCTTATTCCTGGAACCATCACAACTTCCAGTATGAGCAATTGTCTATGCATGGATTACCATTGAAAAGCAAGCGATGCAGAAAACTTATGTTTACAAAAAATTGTGATCTAATAGTTTAAAAAAGATGCTGTACACTCTAGTTGACCTCTTATGTTATGTAACCGGAGAGCATTTTAATGAATGGCTTAGGAATGAACCTGAACTCATTACAGGAATGAATCAAATGTATTGTAGGAATTCCTATATATTTATTGTAGGAATGAATGAGTAACTGAAGAAATTCTCTGCTGGAAGGAGAAACCTACACCACGCAGTCCTCCTTTGAAAGCAGTCTTCTCATGGAGATCATTGTGTTCAGTGTCCTCAATGAAACCACCAGTTTGTACGTTGTATTTCAGCCACCAGAACCATTCAGAAATTGAAATCCACCAGCGTCATTGCTAGAACACAGCCTCTGTGCCCATCAGCCCCCAGTGAGGATGAGCATCATGCTGGACAGGTTAGTGTGATACCATTGGAAATCTTCACTGACTGCAGGGAGAAAACAAACTTTAAAAGACAAAAACACACCACATTTTGACAGAGACCAAGCCTCTTTATCCCACCATAAAGAGCCCACGAACATGACCACTGTTCCAGCTCTACAAAGCCTGTTTATCTCTTGTGTTATGTTAATGCTCTCCATTCAACAGGGAAATACTGGTGAAGGATTTCACCAAAAGCCCCGTCCTTCAGCTGTGCCCCAACAGGGGGTTTCGGGTACCTGCTGCCGTGGGAGTGGAGACTGGCAATGGGCAGGAACAACCACACGGGTCTAATCCAGCTCCTGGGGAGTCGGTGGAAACATTCCCAGACTTAGTGGGATTTGGATTAGGTCATCATACAGCACTGTATTTCACACCCTGGCCCTTTGCTTTGTTTAAATGGAGTCTGGCCAAGGCCTCAAATTTAATTACTGAAATACAAATAGTGAAGAAATAAGGCTTTCCTCACTCTGAATGAAATTCAGGCAGGGCCCCATCTAAAACCTCTTGCCATCAGTGGGTTCCCCGAGCTCAGATCTCCCAGCAGACAGTGTCTTTGGTTAGACACAATGCTTTCCTCCAGGTAGGGACACTCTGCCCATGACCCTGCCCTGGCTTTGCTGCTACGATCTCACCCACCCAATATGCACTCCTTCCTGATTAACATCTATAGAAAGTATTTGCTAATGCAAATCCAGAGGCTGTAATTTATTTGGTACAAACTAGTTAATCCTGGCAAGGCTTTCCCATGTAAGTATAGACTAATATCATCTTGTTTTAATTGCTTCTTTAAGAGTTTCTCAAAAATCAAAAACATTTTAATTAAAAAATTCACCAAGAGTATCTTCCAGATCTTTTCCCATTTATTCTTCTTCCCACCAAAATTATCAGCACATTTGTTAAGTTCTAAAGAAAGTAATTACAGCAGATGTTGATCGCTGCTGCTAGCATTGAGGTTGCTGAGTGGTACACATCAGTCTCCCAATTACTACTTTTTTTGCAACTTTTTGAAACAGAAGTTTCCATTCTTGATGCCTGCTCAGGAAGGAGGCTCTCAGTGCATGAGCTGGGATGCTTTTGTGCCAGCTGCTAAGGCTAGGGGAAATTCTTGGGGTGAGAAGGGGGAAGAAAGAAAGAGATACAATTAAGGAACTGCTAAGGATACATAGTTTTGGGCAAGGACCAGCAAGAAATGGTGGAAAGCCCTTTGATTTTACCTGTAACATTATTTGTAATGAATAAAGGTCCTGCTCCACCACCACCGCCCCAAAAGGCAAGATGATAAATCCACTAGAAGTGCCACCAGCGCACTCACTGTTACAACACTGTGGAAGCATCAGACTGAAGAGGCCAAGTGCGTGCCTGCCGTGCTGTAATGAATGTCTTTTAACCCCAATTTCTGTCTAGATTTCCACTTGCCCATAATGAGCTGGCTTTAGAATAAGCTGTCAAAAATAGTTCACTATATAATGACAGAAAGCTGAGATAATCACAGGACAACCATACATGTCACTACAGACAGAAATTCAATAAAACAGGGTCAGGAACCTGTAGCATGATGCTGGTGGCACTGCCAAGCAAATTTTCAGTGTCCTGTGACTGCTCAGAGACAGAGATACAAAACTATTCGAGGAGCGGGGTTTCCCACCTCTGCTTTGGTCAAGAAAAATGTCATCCAGCAGTGCTCCCTTAAATGTTTGCTGATGGTGAAGTACCTCTAGGTCTGAGCTAAAATTACAACCACAGACAACTAGAGAAAACTCTGGAAGAGGACCTTCTGAAGTTGTGCAAAAGCTCCAGCTCTTCTTTCTCTACATCACAAGTTAGTCACACAAAAAATTCTCTGCCTTCAGCCCACCAGTTTTCAGCCTCTGCCCTTCTGAAGCCACCAAGTCGGGTCTGCTGGAAAGGTCCTGCCCAACTGGAGGTGCCAGAGAAATCCCCTGCAGGCACACGGACAGGCCCCACGTGGCTAGTTTCGAGACATTCATCACATCTTAGAGAGCAGAAGCAGTTTCCTTCAGCACTGAATTTCACACACACAAATCCTAGGGCAAAACCACAACTACTGCAATTATGGGTCTCTCTTGCAGGCAGGGTCACCTACCTGTAGTGAGTGGTGAGGCCAGCAGGGCTCGGCCAGCATCTCGACTCCCGGTACAGCTGTGGGGACAAAGCAGGGCTCTCAGAGACATCTCAGTCCCAAGGACAACATGCCCGTGAGCGTGGCTGCTACTGAGACATTTCCAGATTCAACAAGTCCCAGCCTGCAGAGCGTTTTACAGAAAACATTAAAACCTCCTGAAGTGAAGGATTTCAAATGGAGGGGCTGAGAGACCCCAGCGATGCAGTACGAACAGTGCCGCTATAATAAGGGTAATCACTGCATGTTATACAGAAAAACCTCTCAAGTGATTGCTGTTTGCAGAGGCTGATTAAATATAAATTAAACTCATCTGCATGTTCAGCGAGATATGTGAATCGAATAGCAAGAGCATCCTTCGTGTTGGCTGCATGGGACATTTGGGGAGCTCATCCCATGGCCGGGCATGTCCCCACACAGGGGTGGCTCCGCTCCTTCTGGACCAGCACCATCAACCTTGGCATCTGTGTATTACTGAAATTAAAAGAAGCACATTCACTTACATAGAGACGATTTCAGATAGAGTATGAATGAGCAATTCATTAGCCTCAATTTGTTTGTGGGGGAAGAATGCAGTTCCCTGAATTGCCACTGCCAATATTACTGGTTACTGATGCTTGTCTTCACTTCATTTGACTTCTCTAAATACCTCTCCCTCTTGTGTGACTGGGTTAGAATAGAATAAAACAGACCAGGACTGTTTCAGTTGGAAGGGACTTACCATGTCCAACTGCCTGACCACTTCAGAGCTGGACAAAAGTTAAAGCATGTAATTAAGGACATTGTCCAAATGCCTCCTGAACACTGACAGGCTTGGGGCATTGACCACCTCTCTAGGAAGCGTGTTCCAATGGTTGACTACCTTCTCAGTAAAGAAATGCTTCCTCAGGTTCTTGGCAACGCACTGGGTGCTCCATGAGCCCTTGCCATTAAGTAACCAGACAAACCATATATGATGAAGAGGCCACCAAGCATCCTGGATATGATTAAGAGATTTCTTAATCTTTTCCCCAATGGAATAATGGGGAGAGAGCCTTATTTCTAAATCTGAACTACCATCCAGCGACCCCAGAACTGGAGCCATCTCCAGCTTACAGTCTGTGGCTGGGGAGTATCATGGACCCTCCTGGTCCGGCTAACTCTGAGCATCCCGCACATGGAATGTGTTTGGAAAATCTGTGGATTTCTCCTGTCTCCATCAAAATGTGTCTGTTGACCCTGGGATGAAGGTAAGATCACCAAGTGAAACCAAGGTTTCTTTGGTTTCTCGAATTATATGGTCAGAAATGGCAATCACACACCCCAAGATATGTTATATTTTCTCACTGTTTCTAAGAAAGACTTTTTGTGTTCAAGGATGAGCCTGGAGAGTCTGTGAACAGACAGATCAAGGCAGATGCATGAAGAAGCTAATGACCAAGCTATAAGATCTGAGGGAGAGGGGATGTTCCTTCTTACCATGTTGTGTGAGCTCCTGCTGTGCTGGTGTCAATTTTAGTGTCTTCTCTCACTTCAAACCAGAGAGAATCTAAAAGCCTGAAAAATACTGAAAATGTGAATTGTTTCTTATGGTGGAAGTAAGGTCCAAGTATGAGAAAGAGTTTCCAGATTAGGACCTGTCAACACAGTCCTGTCAAAATGAAATGCATTTGCAAGTGCATAACCCATACTTTAATCCCGAAGACCTTCAACGACCTACTTTGAATATTTATTATTGCTTAAACTCAGAGAGCAATTTTTAAATCAGTTAGCTACTGTCCTATTCATTTGGAGACTGATAATGTTCACTGCCTCTTGGACAAATTAAACTAGCAATTAGTTTAAAATGTTTTGTCCCCTATAAAGAGGGAAAACAAGCATTGGTTCAGAGGACAGAAGGGAAGAAACAACCCAAGAGGGACAGCACCGTGCCGAAACTGAGGAGAGTTTGACCACATGTATTTGCTGACTCTGTTCTCGGTAATAAGCTCAAAGAAAGGGATAGGTAGTGTAGTAGGGGTACTATGAATCATTGCTGTTTCTTGGGAAAGCCGTTACAGTACTGCCGTGATAAACTGCTTCTAAGAATTCAGGGTACAGGCTGCCGACATCTGTCAGGCAAGAAGCTGGAGTTCAGATCACAATCACAATTATTTCAGTATTTTTAACCAAATCAGAGAGCGAACTTGCATGAATAAAAAGAAGTCCTTTATGTAGAAGCTGGCAAAGTGAAAACCTTTGCTGGCTTTCCAGAAACCCAAAGCAGCCTCCAGCAGCCTGGGTAAACACAGTGTTTCTTTAACAGACTCGCTGAACTACTAACCCGGTCTAGCAGAAAGCCCTGCGCCAGCACAAAGGTTGTTGTTGCTGCAATTACGCCAACGCCACGCTCCCAAAGAAGGATTAACATTTAATTCTTTCTAAATTTGGTTTATGAAATATTGACATGCTGGTGCCTTCGCAATAAGCTATAAAGACATCTTCTAGGCAGCGTGCAGCGGGAGCTCAGTGATGTTTATTTACTTATCCCTTTCACTAGGTTTGGCTCTGAACACTCGCGCTGAAATTGTTAGTGAACGCCCCAGGCTGAGCTAAGCAGATACCAGCAGGTAGAGCTAACAACCAGTGTTAATAAAAATCAATGAAGCATTCTTACAAGGCAAACTGTTATCCCTTTACAGCTCACAGTCTCCTCACTCTGACAGAAGATGATGATCAACAGATGTAGAAGCATCAGCTGGGAGCGGGTCCAAAAAGCTGTCTCTTAAACACATCTTTTTGCAGTCCCAACCATCTGATTTATATATTCACAGACATTTCTTAATACTTTTGGGACACCTTATCTCATTGGCTAAACAAATCCACTTATGTCTGCATCACTTCTAAGTGTGAAATAATGTGTTATTAAAGTTATTGCGACCCCGGTGATAGCAGAGCCCTTCCAGTCACACTGACCTCACCAATGAAAATCCTCTGTATCGAAACGGTCCAGCTTTGTGAAGGTCTTACTGCATGACAAAGAAGTCTTGGGATAACAGCATCCTCATGGCCTTCCAAACATGCTCCAGTCCAAGACATGACCTCACCACGAGGCTTTATTGCCTTTTGCCGAAACAATGCCTTCTTCTGTGTCCCAGGGAAGTGGTTCACTTCTCTGGTATGCTAAGGTAGGGTTCAGGAGCAGAGCCTGCAGCTCACACCTCTGTGCTAATCCAAACCAGGAGCAATCGCCTGCATTTACTGGGCAACTGCAAAAACACACTTAGAAGTAGTAATCTGCCTTCTTGCCGTCTCCCTGAAAAAAAACAAGGTGAGGAATTACTTTTTCATTGGCATTTGAGGCAGGAATTAGGCTGCCCACACACCACATGCACCCAGGAGCAGGGGGTCTGCTGCAGAGCAAACACAAGGAGCACCTCAGAGGCTGCCACAAGCCTCGTGCTGTCCCCAGTCCCACCAAACTACAGCCCCTGAGGTGGGTTGGTCAGAGCACTGAGGTCACTGACATGGGAGACAACTTCCCTGATTTATCCCAACTACGGCACAAAACATCATTATCTCTGGGACCACTGCCAGACAGTTTACACTGTAGAAATCCACTGGTTATTAGGGGAGGGTACAGTGACTGTGGAGATGGAAGCAGTTTTAATAAGCAGTTTAATGAGCTGTTCATCCAAATTGTGCCCTAGACTCTACTGAGTCACAGCTACTCACACAGGAAGACAAGTTCAGGTGTAGGCATCTGAACTGTACCCATCCACATTTAACCACCCGAAGCCTGTCCCTATTTCTGTAGCCAGCAGGAAAAAATTATAGGCAACCTCGTAACAGTTCTCCCCAGCCTGCATGAATCCCCAAGTGTCCTAAGCACCAAGACAAATTTTCCAGTTTAACAAAAAGCTCAATTTCCTCTTCTCAACACTCACTCTCATCCCTCCAGTCAGAGCTGACATCAATAGCAAATGACACCACATGAGACAGAGGCTGGCCCAAGAGTAAGCTTAAGTATTTCTCGATTTTAGGGTGATCCCCTTTTATCTTCCATTATAACCAAACACTTAATTTTTCAGAATCTGATCAATAACCCGATAAGACACTGTTGACCCAAGTTCTGATTTTCACAAATCTTTCACTGAAGCCAAAAGCAGAGCTGACCTAAGCAGCAAATAAGAATTCATGGTCACTCTGAGTAATACAAATTCCCGGTGTCTTTTTCCTTTGAAAGAGTAAATTAGTGTAAATAACATAGTCTACATCTCTTCTGGAGAATCAGAAAAGAATATTCTTTTTATTTGGTTTGGTTTTCCTATTACTGTCTGCATATAGAAGAGCTACCTTAATTAATGCAAGCTTATCATGAAATTAGAGCACCAATATAATTAAAGCATTGATTAAAAAGCCAATAAAACAACCAGCCAAACCTCTTTTGAAAGAGAAGCAATATGAATACTACTTGATTAAATATTACGATTCAGTCAATATTTAACCATTCAATTGTATTGACTTAATTTCTGCATTGAACTGGGAATAAGCTTCTCTCGGGACCTAATTATGTCAGTTTTGCTTCCTTTGTTGCTCGCTAGAGTTTGTGTGTTTATTTGTTTTGATATTTCCTAAACTTCTGACAGAGCAGATCTTCCATCCTGGGGAACCATACTCCATGAAGATAATTTATGGATAATGAGGAGTTCTGGTAATTGTGTTTATCTTTGAAAATTGACTTTAAAAAATCCATCACATCTATAAAAAGAAGTCATCTCTCCTTCAGATAGCCCCCATAATGAGTTTGTTAATGAATCTGGCAGCTAGGTCGAATCAATAGCCTTGCCCCAAATTTACTGAAGTACTTAGTGAAGAAATTTGCCTCCCTCCTTTCCACATCCATCTAGAGAAACGTTGCTGCAACATCCAAAGCAACCTCCAACTCCTTAATGATACACAGGGAGGCCACATCTTTGCAGTCACCTTTAGCACTGCACGAATCTGCAGCACAAGACTCCCAAGGAGGAGTGAACCTCCCCTCTAGGAAGCACTGACCTTCAAAGGGTCTAACCCAAGGCAGAAGGCACAAGAGAAATGGGGAATGCAACTCATACTCCCATATTGACCACTAAGTGAAACAAGTCAAACTTCTTTGTCACCTGAATGAGAACAACAGGGAAGTCCTTCCTGAAGGCAGGAAGGAGAGGAAAGAAGGTGTGTTGAAGAAAAAGGTAAAGAAGGAAACTCAGAGAAGCCAACTCAGATCAGCCATCCCCACCTCTTCCCTCTTGGAGATGAGCAAAAACTCCCATCATCAGGGCAAACTCAGTTTCAGAGCTCCTCGTCCTCATGTGGCTGTGCTCAACTGCTTCTCTCTTCTCATCGCAGCTCTCCACCTTGCTCTCCACACCTGGTGCCTCCTGATCAGGCTAAGCTTCTCCCAGGCCCAATTGCCTCCTGGTTTCTCCTACACCCTCTAAGCACACTATTGCAGCCATCTCACTTTTACCCCTTTCTAGCATTTGCACAGGCCTCCCAGTTAGTTCCACAGAGTGTTTCTGTCCTTTAAAGCCCCAAACTGAACTGTCTGAGCAAATGTGTCCAGCATAAACATGGCTACCAACCACCTATTTAGCAAAGACTTGCCAAGTGGTCACTGCCCCAGTGACCAGGTTCAGTCATCTGTCACACAATAGGGGTACCTGGGCTCCATCTTCACTCCAACCTCCTCACAGCAATGTGTGTTACTCCTTGTGGCTTTGAGCAGACATGGGCGCCAGAGGTCCCACAGCAGCTGGCTCAAAAAGTGTTTCCAGGATAACTCAGCCAACATCGCCCCACAAATCTCTCTTTCACACATTACCTACGCAGCTCCCTCCATGGGAAGCAAACATGGGTTCATCCATTTCACAACTGACACCCCAATATGAAATGTCCTGCTTTGTTGCCACTCTCAAACTCAAAAGCCCACAAAAAAAAATTGGTTGTGACAACAGGGAAGCCATGAGCACATTCAACCCAATGCTGAAACCTATTCCACCACCAAGGAGGTCACCCTGCACCAGGCAGAGCACCAGCACCCCTTCATGTGGGTCCAGGCTGTCCCCACAGCATTGCCTGTTACTCCCCAGAGCACTGGGGAGAGGCCACAGAAAGCTCAACCAACAGTGAAGCAGCGATACAATCCCTTGGGATGAAGAAAATTTCCATCTACTTTCCTCCATACTGAGGATGGTGGCCATGCTTCTCTCCAGGAAGAGCCAGCTGAAGTAAAATCAGTGTGACCCTGGCACTTTCTGTGCTCTCCCCAGCATGAACCATCAACACCTCAAGTAACACTTGGAAACATCAGAAAGCCTGGAGGAGGCCACATGCTCAGCCTCTTGCTGAAGCTGTGTAGGGTGAAGAAAGCAAGCCTGCTCTTGAGGTTGTCAAGACATTTTTAAATGCTTTCTAGCACTGGCTGAGCAGCTGATTGCAAGATAGATGGACATTTTTGGAAGAAACGAGGTTGTGTTTCAGATTCTTGCAGACTGTTTGCTTCTTAAGAAGTAGCACAGCTTTGCTTGCCTTTTCTTTTTCCCTTATGATATTCTCCAGTTCTTTTTACTTAGGGAAACAAAAGAGCTATGAAGTAAGCACCAAAGCAGCAGAGATGAAAGGGAAGAGAAGGAGTAGGTTTTCTAGCACTTTTTCAGCTCAGCATTTGCATTGGATCCTTAATTGGGTCTGCAGGACCGTCTGATCTCTCCCAAGAGAGCAGCTTGCTCTCTGCACGCTCACAGGCTACGCTAACACCTGCCAAAGCAGAGCTCACCTTACATACAAATATCTATGTTTCCATCGGGAAGGTGGCTTGAGACCTCTTGGGGCAACCAGAGAGCAGCCAGGGAGCTGACACCACACAAGCACAGTCTCTCCTCGTGGCCTGATGTGGATACACAGTCCAGAGCAGAGATTTTTACAATGCCTGCCTTCAAACCAAGCTGAGGTAGAGTGTAAAAAATTGCTGGTTTGTCCTGCTTGGACTCACAAATCCTCTAGCCCCAGAAAGATTGCTGCACATGCTGGGGCTCTTCCCAATTTCCCTGTTAGGAGGCATCACCTCCTGGCAAAAAACATTAACCAGTCTCCAGAGGGAGGGGTGGGTTGGGTTGGGTTTGGTTGTAACCTCCCAACCTCACCACAGAGTGGACACACTACAAGGTCTGAGCTGGGCTTGACCTAAGAAAAGCCAAAACGATCACCATTTTTTGTTCAGCAAACAGGAGTGCATGAACGGTATCACCGCTTCCAGGAAGGATGCCGAAGCAGTTTAAAGTTGAAAATGCAGATCAGAGCCCAAATGAGCTTTGAGATGGCAGCAAACGTGCCGTAGTGTGTCATTTGCAACATGGCAGAAATAATGTTCTGGCACATGTGTGAGATGTTAAAAAAGGCATATCGCATGTCTTATTCCAGCCTTGGAGTTAAAAAAAAAAACAACAACGCCCAAAACCCAAAAAGGGAAGCTTATTCGGGGGTTATCAACCTGACTGTCTCCATCAAAGTGATGTCTCACACACTGAAAGCAACTTCTGAAAATGAGGATAAAAAACAGTTTATGACATCTAGTGGTAAAAGAAGATATGCGCACACACTGTCACTGCGCGAAGCCCTGCGAGACTCACCCTCAAATGCCAGCCAGGAGGGAAAGGCTGTTTTCGGCAGCCAGTTCACTGTACTGACATCTGCACTTCTTGACAATAATCTGTGTGCAGAGTGTAAACTCTTGCTTTGCAGGTCTATCAAGAGTCAAGGCGCTACATGCAACGGATGAGCGCCTCCAATTCCACCGCCAACTGCACCGCACACGGAAAAACAGACCGCTGCGTAGCAGATATCACACCGACAATAGAAGATAGCTCCGGCTCAAACCCGGATATCTGTGAGCTTTTATTATAAGTCTTGTCGCTGGTTTCTCAGGAACGCTGACTGGCCGCATCCTTTACTCTTCTGGTTTGGAAAATGCCTTTGCCAGAGTAAGAAAAAAGCTGCTGAAACGGCACCCGGGATCTCTGAAATGAGCAGGTACCAGTCACTGCCCAAGCGATGGGAGCACGCACAGAGGCTGTATGACATCCCAGAGCACACACAGTTTCTGGTGTAGCTGTGCTTTTTTCTTATTGCAGCAGTAAGAGATGGCACCTCTGTGCCAAACCTTCTCCTTCATGCCCTTTATAATCCACCTTGTTCTTTAAATAGCCAATTCTTGGCATTCTTTCTAGACACCTTTTTATGAAGGTGATTGTAACAGTTTGCTGCTTCAGGATGCAGGATAAACTCAGCTTTTCTAGGTCATTTGGTGCTGCCTTCCATCACGGAAGAGCTGTCTTAGTCCTACAGGAGTCCATGGCTGGAAGACACGCCACAGCACCACTTCACCCCCTGCCAGAACTAATTCAGAAGTGCGGCAGGGCTCTCAATGTGCTTTCCTCCAGGAATCCAACGCAAATCCTATCTTTTGCTTAACAACCAGCACTGAAGCTTAGGCACAAGACTCTTCTCCATGCTCTCCTCAGCAGGCTGGCACTTATGGCACCAGGGACTCCTGTTGGCGGCAATAAGGTGAGCGCTGCTGCCACTGCTCTGCTCAGGTTCCTGTACCCACCAGAGATGGGCAGAGACCTGCAGGGTCTGAGAATGAAAACACTTTGCTCTAAGTGCCTCCAACACCTCAGCAGCTGAGTGTAGAGCTTTCCTCCTGATGATGGCATCCATCTCAATAAAACCACCATGCTCAGGGGTGGCCAGCACCCCCTCCAGCCCGTGGGACCTGATTTGCCAGCTTGAACAAGGGTTCAGATTGGTCTTGCTGTGATATGCAGTGAAAATCAGCAAGGGGAAAGCATAAGGGCTGGAGATAGTGCCCAGAGGAGGTGAATCAGGGTCCCTTGAACCCAAGGAAAACCCCGAGAAGGGGGAGGGGAAAGAAAAGGGTGGACACACCTTTTGAAGGGGGAAAGTAAGTATTGCAACCTCTGCCTGGCTAATGCACAACTGGGGAGTGCTGCTGAAATGCACACTGCTCTACCCAACAACTCAGCACAAATAGCATAACACTGAATTCAGATTTGTCCACAGTGAATTAATGAGTATCGATTTAGAAGAATATTAATGTTTACATAGGATAAGCTGCATCCCTGGCTGCCTTTTAAAACAATTCTTTAAAACATAAAAAGTACTGATTAAAAAGGTCTGCAACACTTGCCTTTTTACTGCTAGAAACCTTTTGTCTAAAGAGTTGCCATACTCAAAGATCAGCAAAAAACCTACAGTTTCTGCTTTAGGCTCACAATCCAATATCTTTTTAAGCCCTGGAGACTGTCCAGATGCCAGGGAAAGGACCAGGTGACTGATCCAGAGCACTTGGCACAGAGGGACTTCATCAAATGACACGGCAGTGGGTACATTGCTAGCACTGGTCCCTAGGACCTCAGTTATCTAAAGCTCTTGCTGCATAAAACAAGCCAAATTAGACAAAAAGCAGATTCTCCTGTGGTCCTGCAACTTCTGCCAGGTCTCAGGAGACCAAGTTCTCCCACCAAAGGATGGTCTGTAAGAGCAGGCAGAGCTACTTTGCCAGCACGGCTTTTTACTCTTTAATGCAAGTCTTTCAACAGAGATGGTCACAAACAACTTTTGTTTAATCCTTCTTTCTTATATCTCCTCTCTGCATCGAGAAGTGGTCAGAACTGGTGGGTGAGTTTAAATAGACCCAAAGCACAGTCGCAGAAAGCTTGTTGGAGCTGGGCACAGGGGACATCACACAAAGAGCTTCCTGCCCATGTCTTCTGCTGAAAAGTAGCTTGGTTGTTGCATGTAGTGGGGAAAGAAGTCACAAACGACCACGTCCCATCACTTTGGGTGCAACAACACCAGATCCACCCAAGCTGATGTTTGCAAAGACCCCTGAAGGGGATGGGTCTTGTTCAGATCTGGGTAAGATGTATCCCTAAAGAGAGGATGGATGCAGAGGATGCAGCTTGAGGACATTTGGGAAAGCTCTCCATGTGCGAGCCAGGCTTTCTCTCTCTCACACCTGGCTCTGACCAACGGGCATTTTGGGAGGGATCATAACACTTTCTAATCTTACAACACACCAGTGCTTTGCTGCTCTCACAGCACCAGTTCCTGTTCTGCGGCCCAGAGCAAGAAAATCAGGGTTTCATCATTTCCCCACATGACCAAGGGCACGGACATCCTCTCTTCCCATTCTGTTTCCTTATTACAAAGTGGAGGGGAAGCTGCTAAGTAGGAAAGGAAACATCACCTCTTTCTTCCTAATTTACACCAAAAAGGAAATGAAAAACCCTGGGAGAGAGGGAGCCCTTCAGCAGCCCCATCTCACACAATTAGTGTGATATTTTTTCCCTTCAGGATCCAACCTGGTGATGTGCTGAATGGGCTGTAAGAGCAGATCAATGCACAGAGCTGCCTGCAAGACTCAGATAAAGTTGTAGTTAAAGAATATGGTCAAAGAAAAAGAAATGTACAGTTTTAAATGGCGAGAGAAAACCTATTTCTAACTATTTAAAAGGAAACTCCCCTCTATACTCTCCTCACAGCTTGATAACATTAATCTTCATTAGCTTTTTCCCCTGTATTAATGTGAGAAATACTGCTTGCTCCAGGGCTTTCTGGAGAGGTCTCCTTCAAAGAGGATTTTTGCATAATTTACTGCAGGACTCTGGGGAAGTGTCATCAGAGAGTCCCTTCACCAGATCCTGTGCCCAGACACCCTACTAAGCGTCTATAGTTAGAAGAGGTGACACAAACGTTGGTACCTCTCACAGCCCCCTTCCCTCTCCTCCATCCATGCCAGAGCTGTACCTGCTTCCAGCCAGACATTATTATTGCCCACACGCTTCCCGCTAGGAGTCCTCTAGGTACTGCATTAGTCACACAGCTCGTCAACGTGAGCTTTGGGCCAACATTTATTTGAAACCCTTTTTTTTTTTTTTCCAGCACAACTACCACTGCCTTCAGCAGGAGTTTGAGCAAATTCAACAGCCAAATCCTTCTCGCAAGGGCTGCTGCTGAGCTTGCACGGTTCCAGCACCAGACCCTGCAATGTCTTGCAATAAAGCGGCTCAGACAACTGAGTGGGCTCAGAGTTTGTTCTCCCTCTTGTAGGAGGAGACTTCCCATGAAGAATCTCTCTTCAGTGAGGAATAAATGTTATTTGTGCACGAGGACTTGTCAGCAGTCTGTGCATTATGCTGGCTCAGCTGCTGAAGGGTGAAATTCATCCCCTTCCTCCATGAAGCGTGGTATATTTTCTAGGGTGAGGGGTGGGAAGAAGAAGAGAAGAGCAGTTCTTTAGAGGAACTCGCAAGCCACCTCTTGTGAGAATAGCCACTGGAAACTTGCCCACCTTCCAGAGTCAGTGAGGAGAACAGGGTCTGCTTAACTGAAAAGAAATCAGGAGACCACAGTGAAAATCATTCTCTGCCATTCACAAAGGCTCCATCTGAGACAAGAATTGTCCTTGGAAATGAGACAAGCTTTTCTTGTTTTCCACATGAAGCAGAAAGGAAGAGCTGCTCATCTGATGACAAAGCCCAAATACTTCTGGAACATCTGACGCCTTGTTAAAGAAAGAGAGCAAAGATGATGGAGAGTTGGTATCTCAGGGTGGGGCAGGGACAGTGGAGTATATTTGGTGGTGTGCTAAGCTCTTTCACAGCTGATGTTTGAAAGCCTTTGGCATCACATTTCACAGCCAGATCTCAGCAAGAGCTTGACTGTTTTCATTTCCTGAGGTAACACTTATTGAGCAAAACCCTCTTCTCTCTATTTAAACTACCTTTTTCTTGCGGGCAAGCTCCAACTTTAGGCTCATTGATTTAGTCAAGAGTAATTTCACTTCAAGAGTTTGAGAAATACCACCTCGAAAGGAGTGATAGGGTTCACAATTTCCCTCCTGCAACTTCGTCTGCCCTTTTGCCTTGCTACGGTCGAGGACTTACACCAACAACCTAACCCCACCGAAGTAAATTCTGCAAACAGTATTGGATAGAGTGGACTGGGCCAGGAGAGTATTTTTTTATATTGTCCTGGTTCCTTCCCCTGGGACACACCTGGGTATGTATTCATGGTGTGGGATGGGAAGAAGAATAATCCTGTGTGTCCTAACTGCCATGACCTGGTGTCTGGCCCCGGACACTATCCTACCTCCCTTCCCCAAAATTCCCCTTGTGACATTGTTCTTGATTCCCACAGCTGCGTCCTCCTCACCTGACCAGAGCTCCTCTCATGCACCATCCTGATGGTCTTTCAGGAAGAATACACACGCATTCATGTCATTGTGAGAACAATGCAAGATGTTTTTCTATAGGATCTGTCAGGTCTAGCACAGCCATTGCCCTCTCACAGGCTGCCTGAGAGCATCAGTCTGAATCCAACTTCTGCCAGGTTTTTGTTCTCATATCTTCCTCCGCTCTACCAACTAGAGACATGGTCTAATTAGACGTCTGTCATCTCCACACAACCAACACAGGGCTGTCAGGAGACCCAACACCCTGACCAGTTCCTGGAGAGCCTTTGGTTGGTGTCGCTGGTTTTGTCCACAAGAGAGGTGTCGAGTGCCCCAATGATCCAATGTGACATGAATCATCATATCAGCGTGAGAGCAGGCCCCTGTGCCTGTGTCCTCCACCCAGACCAGACAGTTTACCAGCCAGTTCTGTGACCATGGGCTTCGGCAGGAGGTAAGAGGTATCTATGGGTCTTGAGTGTTCAGATCAGAAAGTAAAGTATGCAAAGAGACCAGAGACTATGACTAAGTACAGAAATACAAAATATACAGTACTCATATATGCACATATACATGTACAGTGTTCAGACAGCACTGCAGGAAGAGGAAGGATTAGAGGAATAAGTCACACATCACCAACTATTCCTGCAGGATAAGAATGAGAAAGGTCTCTATTAACATTTAAAAGGAAAGATTGTTTCACTTTTGCCTGCTGATGAGCTCAAACTAATCACGACCACAGAGAAATCCATACTGACATCCTGTGATGAGCCTTTGAGTAACACCAAAGTGTTTTATTAAAAAGAAAGTTCAGGGCTCGTATTTCTCTCACTGTCAGTATCGCTCTGGTCTGGGGAGAAGGGTGAGAGAGCCTGTGCTTCTGCCTGGGAAGGGCTGGGGTAACCAGCTCCCATGGTCCCTCCACACAGTGAGGATGGCCAAGGCAATCTTGGGGGAGAGGAAGATAAAAGTTCTCGCCTCTTTTCTGGAAACACATGTAAAACCAGGCCAGGTAAAACAAAGCAGAATTACACCATTGACTTCTGAGCAACCTGCTCTAGTGGAGGTGTCCCTGCCCAGGGCAGGGGGGTTGGAACTGGATGATCTTTAAGGTCCCTTCCAACCCAAACCATTCTATGATTCTATGACTTGGCCATGCAAAGGCCAAGGGAAGTCTGCAGTGCAGGTGAGGGATGGCACTATGTGTGTGTGTGTCTGTGCTTGCTCACAGCTGCCACCAAAGATGCACCATGTGGCAGGGGACGGCAACCGCATGGCCAAAACAGGAAAGCATTACACCTTCTATGCTATGAGCAGATTAAATGGAAGAGGAAGCACTGGAGCCAGACAGGCACATGAGTCTATTGCACTGTGGCCGCCAGCAAAAATCCCAATAGGACCAGCTGGGAAACAGCGGAGACAAAACAGCCGCAGAGGACGCAGGAACAACACCACATCCAATGCTGGAGAAGGGCTGACTCTCCTCCGTGTGCCCCATCGCCAAGGAGGAGAGGAGCTGAGAGCTGCTGTTTCCCCAGGAGGTGCTCACAGCCGGTCTCTGAAGTGACCAGGGCAGATTTCCTCGCAGGGTTTGGAGGGGAGTTCACTCTGCCGCTGTTCATTTATCGCCGCAGCCTGAAGCTGGGCTTCCTATGACCGTGTCCTGCCTTCCTGCCGTCTCCAGCCTCCTGTTGTTTGCAACATTAAATTGCATGAGCCATTTATCTGCCTTCAAACCAATTCTCCAAAGCGCACGGCAAATTAGCCGGCTCCGATTTTGCTGTCCACTTCCACACCGTCCGCGGGGGAAAGGAGAGCGGGCTGCAAGGGCACGGGGACTCTCTCGGCAGCCTGTGCTAAGTGACAGGGGCTGCTCTCCACCTGGTAGCCGGTTTTGGCCCTAAATCTATTCCAGTAATGACTTCTGTTGTAGCCTTATCAGTCCTGTAGTTGACCTTTGCTCATTTCCACACCGAAATATGTTTAAACAGGGCTTTATTTGCTGTGAGGCATAGAGGGAGTAGGACAGGCAAGCCTGTGCTATGCATAAAGCCTCAAAGCATCCAGGCTGTACTTCCTCAATTAACGCCACTCTTCATTTCACTCCCCATGAAAACATCGTGACACATGTTACTGGAAATGTACTTAGCCTTACAACAGGGCTGCACAATAAGAGCAAGCTCTGCTTAGCTGGGGAAGGGGAGAAAACCTGGAATTTGGACACTTGATCACAGCCACTGAAGAGACCATGACTGCTGAGGAGGAAACGACCCTGTCGCAGCTGCCAGCCCTCCTAGTGTGTTGCCTTGGTGCATCCCATTGCTGAAAAACTTGGTTTTCCCTCAGTTTGGCTCTTCCTTTGAAGGAGAGGGTCCCATACTGTGCTGGGAGCACCTCGACTCTCCAACTAGCTGCCACACCTGCTAAGAAAGTTTGAAATCTCACCCCAAGGAGCCAAACCCAAACAGCAAGAGATACATTGCAAGTCTCATGTCTGGGAGAGAGGCCAAAGTTTCCTCCCCATCACTGGTGACCATCGGTGCTTCCAAACCTTGCTCCTGGATGTATTTTCCTTCCTTTTTTTTTTTTGCCTTAGGATCCTGGGGACCTCTTGTGGTGGAAAGTAAAAATGTGTTTATTTGAGAAAACTAAGAGCGGAGTGAGCAGTCCAGGCTGGCAGGCTCCATAGCTTCTTTAAAGAAACTTTAGAAACAGAAAACAGAGGAGACAAGGTGCTTCCAGACAAGACCAACTAACCCTCCCCTTGAAAAGACAGCAAACGAACAGCTATGCTAGGTAAGGTCCCTGCAGCCTCTATAGGGATACAGTGAATGAGTCCTGGTTCTATGGCACAAACTACGCAACCATGAAACTCGGAGGCTGCAGTGATGCCAGGCCAGTTGTCTCCATACTTGGAGGTCCCCATAAAGCCCCTGGGAACTGACCTCTGAAGCTTCACCCATCAGCGAAGCTGCCGGACCCAGCCCGGAGGAGCAATGCCAGCCTGTGTTTATGCACATTCAGGCTTCACTCTGCTCCCTGCTGGTGTTTCAGCCCCCCCCCCCCCCCCCAGCACTCTCTTTCTGACTATTTCACTTGAGGGGCCTTTTTTTTTTTTTGGTAGGCAAAAATTCAGAAAAGGAAGATCTGAGTTTCTCCATGTACAAGGGCTGTCCACCACATGGTCTGTCTGTCACCACTCGTACAGCTCAGCTGCAGCCATCAACTCTTGAAGGTGAAAGCAAATGTTGTGTTGAGGATGAGACCAGGACAGAGAACTCAAACAAAGCAGGTTTTTGTGTCCACCACAGGCACCCAGGAGAGAAGGGGCATGCTGCTGTGCTGACTTGTGGAGCTCATCATTGGATTACTTGCTTTAAGACTGGCCAAAGGGTAGGGAAACCAAAGAAGGGAAAGCCAAAATAGTTCAAGCTGGATTGTTTCTCTGCAAAATGCCTGTGGGTTGTTAAGGAACGATGGGTGATTTAGTCTCTTTGAAGATTTTGACATCCTCTCCAGTCAGCTGGCAAGATCAGCTCTGCTTGGAAAGACACTATACAGCCTGCAGATGCTCAGGCTGGGTGTCATCGTCACCCCTCCCTTGCTCTCTGCAAGATATGCTAGCGAAGGAGACCACAAAGACAAGCTCCACCTAAAGGCAAATAGAGCTAGGAAGCCTGTGGAGAAGATAGCCCATTTGCTGTGTTGTTGGCTTGCTTGTCTACAAGGGCTTTGTTCTTACTATGAAAAAAATATGGTGTAATTTTCAAAGGCTTTTTTTCTCAATGGGTGCTTCTGCTCAGCATCTCAAAGAGCTCAGGACATGCTTGGGTTGGCCATTCCACATGCCCGTGCTCCTGTAATAGTCCACACGGTCACAAGTGGCTCCCATCAAAGAGGCCCCAGCACAGTGCCTGAGCACAGGACAGCGCTGCTGGAAAGCAAGCCACCTCTGCACCAGCCCATGCAAGTCCCTTTCTCTCCTCTAAGCAGCTAAAAGATGCCTCCTTGCCACGTCAAAGCTTTTTAATGTGAAGCTACAATTACACACCACTCTGGCTAACAATAGCTCAACTAGCCATCGCTTTCTCTCTTGTCTCCGAGTGCCTGAATAATTAACCTGCCATTGACTGCTGGCAGAGCCTCTACCAGGAGCACTTTGGGATCGCTCAGCTCCCAGGGAACTGGGCTTTCCTTATGGGGTGGCAGAGCAGAGCCCACCCACAGGACACCCTGTCCTTCAGCCTGTTCCCACCACCCACCCACCACCCGGTGAACAGGGACTGGCAAGTCTTTTGCTATGATTTGTTCTAATGCCGTATGATATGATCTTCTCTGACATGCTCTCGGCAATCCTGCTTCGGCAGGGGAGTTGGACTAGATGATCTTTATGGTCCCTTCCAACTCTAAAAAATTCAGTGAAATTCAGTGAAAATCTGTTCTGCTGGGTGTTTTAGAGATGGATAGTTTCTGTAATCCAGACCTTTTGCCCCAGATGCTACTGCTCAAAGGGCAGATTAAGAATTCTTAACTTTTCTCCTTGTTTTGCCTCCTATCTTTTCCTTCCCTCCTTTTCTGAAGACCGTCCTGTCACTCGTGATGTGCAGAGATGTCTCTAATAGCTCTGATGTTGCCCCTGATGGTTTGCCAACTAGTTTAGGTGGAGTTTTATTAAGTTTACATGATTTCCACATCCAAGACCTCTCCAGACCCAGTAGTTGCCAGTGTTGATGATAACACATTGATGCTTTTGCAGCTTGCACGACATCGGGGCCATCTCTGCCTCCCACGCTGCCCCTCAGGGAGAGGTCTGGGGTGGGCGAGAGGCTGAGAAGAGACACGGCCACAGTGGGGGTGGGAAGTGGGGTCACTGGCATTAACCCACAACAAATGTCAAGGAGGTTTTCTGGGTCAAGGAGATATGGGCAGAATTGAGTGTGAAGGTGAGGTGTGACTCGGCAGCTCCATGTTTTCCCCAGACACTTCCAGCCCTGGTACTTGGCCATCCTAAGGCAACACAGCTCCAATGCTCTCCCCTTTCCCTCACCTCCCACCACTGGGATTTTCAAGAGGGCAAGCCTTCTTTCTTGCTTGACTGTGTAATTCCCCACTGTGATAGACCAATGGCCTTTAGTTAAGGATCAGGATGAAAAAAAAGACACACACAAACAGAGACTATTGGACTGTGTCCTGCTCCACTTGACGCTTCCCCAGGCTCAGCATCTGGATTCTGCATACGGCAAACCAGGGATGTGTGGCTGACACCAGGACACCACCTCCCTGAGAGGCTTCACAGGCAAGGAAAGCACCGGTCAGGCCCACCAGGTTTAAAAGTCACGTTCCCATTTATTGCCACATTTGCTGAGCATCTAACTCCTGACCCGGAGCCGCATCCTGAGGGTGTTGGCTGGACAGACTCCCCGGCCTATATTCCTCTTCAGCTGGGCAAATAGAATCCATTTTTAAATACACCTTTTAGTGAGGAAAGGCCCAACTTCCCTGGTTAAAGCTTCTCATAAAATCACATTTTCACCAGGGTACCAATCTCAGGGAGGAGCATTATTCCAAAAACATTTTTTGCCCCCATTTGGGACTTGCTAGCCCCATAGGCAACTCCTGGACTGCTCACAGCTTTGCCATCACCCTGTGCTTTTTAACCCTGAAAAACGGCCGGGCTGTTTGGGTTTCAGGCACAAGGTGGCACTGAGACAGCAGCTTTCTTCTCCCTGTCGCTGGTCCCTGGCAGTGCCCACGCAGGACAGGCTTCCCTCGGCTGCCATGTGGGGCTTGAGAGGAAGCAGAAATCCCTACATTCAAACTATCGACCCACTGCTTCACCCTCCGTGGGGGTAACACAGCAGTGTGTGAGCCCCAGGGGGTTCAGACGCACCACAGGAGAGCATCACCCCCCTGGGGTGCCTGTGGGGACCGGCCAGACACCTCCAGAGACCAAACCCACCACACTTTGCTGGTGTCACCCATGCACACCTTACCTGACTTTTCTTCTCCTCCTGAGGTCTCACACCACACACGGAGCACAGGGCAGCAGCCCACCATGGGTCACCCCACGCTGCTTTCACAGCACCCATCGTGGGACTCAACTCCTCAGTGAGGACACCCATCCCCTTCACTTCACCAAGGTGCTCCTCTTGCACTTGTGATTTCCAGTTCACCTGGGGGAATTTATTTATTATTTTTATAATTTTTTTTTCATATGAATGTACCGCAGCATGTTTCCTCTCAAGGAAGACTGAGAGAGGATCTCATCAGTACTTATCAATATCTAAAGGGTGGGTGGCAAGAAGATGGGCCCAGACTCTTCTCAGTGGTGCCTGGTGACAGACAGGACAAGGGGCAACAGGCACAAACTTGACCATAGAAAGGTCCATCTCAACATGAGGAGGAACTTCTTTCCTGTGAGGGTGGCAGAGCCCTGGAACAGGCTGCCCAGAGAGGCTGTGGAGTCTCCTTCTCTGAAGATATTCCAAACCCCCCTGGATGTGTTCCTGTTCAACCTGCTCTGAGTGACCCGGCTCTGGCAGGGGGTTGGGCTGGATGATCTCCAGAGGTCCCTTCCAATCCCTTCCAGTCCATGATTCTGTGACGGAGATGTGAGCACGCAGGAAGGGCAGAGGTCTCTGCCCTGAGAATGGGCCTGGGGCGCAGGGGAAATGTCCCCACCTGGGTGGTACCAGTCCCATGGGCAAGGAGTGGTGTCCGGGCAAACGCTGAGCACCACCACCCTCCTGGGGCCACCTGGGAGAGGGGAGCAGCTACGAGCACAGAAGACAATGGGCATTGGTGGAGGTCCCACATGAGCTTTGCTGCAAAGGGGATGGGTAGTGGCTTTCCAGCAAAGCCAGGAGACAACAGACCTCAAGCTGCTTGCCCACGGGAGCAGTGAAGACTGTAGCCAAGCCATGAAGCACCTCAGACCAGCCACTCTGTGGTATTTAGAGAGCCATCTGGCTCAAAGAGATGGCAGAGAAGGAGAGGGAACCCCAAATCTATCAATAAATGAAGCATTTTGCATCCTGTCTGGCTCTTGGGTTGGGGAGCAGCCCCTGGGACAGGCAGGGGTGAAGGCAGGAGCATTGCCCACAGCCACATCCCTGGCCTCAGAGCAGAAACAGCTCATGGCCCTGCCCCAGGACCATGCCCAAATAGTCTTCCCTGTCTCCATCCTTGGTCTCAGCCCTCTCCTTCGCCGTGCTTTGTGCAGGTCCCGGCACCAGGACACCCACGTTGTTCGGGGCATGCGGGGTCTCTCGTAATAAACGGCTGGAGCGTGTTGCATACAGCGAAGCTGAAAAATAACAGTCATGAAACGTTAAACACCGCAGCGAGGAGCAAATACCTCCTAGGTAGTTTTCCAGGCCAACGGTTACAACAATCTCTCTGTATGTTTAGACACAAATAACAATAATTAAAGCAAAAACCAACAGAACTGTGAGCACTACTAAACAGATTAAAAATTAAAAAAATAAAACCCTCCTTGGAAAACAATTACACTTTTTTCTGCACTGTTCAGCTATTCAGTCTCGTAGGAGTCCAGCCTTTTAACGAGATATGTTATAGGATGCAACTACGGGGGTTAACATCCCAAGTATTCAGGGAAAAGCCATGTCCCTGCTCCGCAGGATGGGAGCGGGAAGAGTTCCGTGCTCAAAGGCCCTCAGCACTGCTGAATTCTTACAAAAATTAGTATTAGCCTTATTGACTGGATTGTCTGTCTCATTGCAGTTTAATAGCAAAATTGCAGAGAAATGGATGAGCTTATTACTTTTTCTAATTTCACACACAAATCTGCGGTATGGGACAAATCGCTCATTAAAACATGAAAAGCAGCTTGCTTGATCTTAAGGTTTTAAGGACTCTGGATCGAAGGCTTGAATAATAAATACATTTCACCTGCCACCTTTTCACAGGAAGGATTCAAACACTATGGGGCCTTCGTTTTGTATGCAATCAAATATTAAGTAACATTTTAACCGGTGTTTTTCACTCCTCACCTTGCAACTCTAACCGTTAAATAATTCATGCAAGACTAACGACAAAATCCGCCCCCTCCTCTGACGGCAAGGGGCAGACACGCTCCTTCACATCCCTTCACCCGCAGTAAAAGGAAATTGGTGCCAACCGGGATCATGGAGGGCCGGGAGGAAGGTTTCTGGCTGCATTTCCAGAGCAAGCAGGAACGGTGAAGAGCCAGCCCTGGCGTTCAGCCCGCGAGCGCACTCCTTGCTAAGCATTACCTTTTTTTTTAAATGTGCATCTCAGAAAAAATCATGTTTTCCCTCGCCTGCTATTGTCAGTGATCACTTGCCTCCCAGCAGTCAAGAGATAGCAGCTGATTAATATCAAATCTCTGGGAGCTGTTAGATATCCATCAAAAGCCTGAAGAGTGTGTCTTTTGCCTATTGAAACAGTTTAACCACTGATGGGATTATAATTATCTCGCTATCAACTGCAACAAAGCAGCTCAGCAGGAGCTGTTACGCTTAAACAGAGGAGGTCAACTAAATTATCCTAGTGGGAAAGTAAATGTGAGACCGTGACCTTGCTCTATAGATTGCCTATTAATTAACTGCATTTATGATTTATATTGGGGTCGAGCTTTCACCTGGCGGTCCCAGACTGGTGGGTCATACACTTAGCAGCTGGATGGTCCCTTGCTGTCACCTCCCATTGAGGGTCTGAGATACATGAAGCCTCTGCACCAAGCGTGGAGCGATTCCTGGCTCCAGCAGCCATGGATCAGCAAGAAGGAGCCACTGCTGTTGGGCCAGGAAGCACGGAAGAGCCACAGCTCGCTCCTTTCTGGACCAGAAGGAACACGACACAGTGAACAGGAGCAGAAGGAAAAAAGATCCACCCAGCCTCCCTGTCGGGGCTGGGGAAGGCAGAATGCTCAGGCTTGCTGTTCAGCAGGAAAATTCAGTCTAGATGTGAAAAACATTTATGACAGCGAGGACAGATGCCTGAGGAAGCACTGAGGAACCATCAGGGGTGGCTCAGGACCAGATGGGATGAACATCTGCCAGGAAGGGGCCTGGGTACGGCCACCCTGGGGGACAGTGAAGGTGCTCGCACCTCCCAGCCCACTGTGGGGCTTGGGGTGACCCACATGCTGGGGCTGGGGGTGACCCATGCACCAGTGCTGGGCATGGCAAGGGTGACCCTTCCTGGGTTGGGCACCTTCCTCGTGGCCACAGACAGACCCATCCTGGAGCAAGCAGCCCAGGTATCTGCCCATTGCTCATATCACCGAGTGTGGTCCTAATCTCTTCCACCTCCCTTTCTTGATTCCTCCTTTCCTCCCCTGCAGCTCCTGGCTTTTCCCCTTGAAGTGCCACATGCTCATGGTCCCACCACCATACATCTACAGGGCACTTAGAGAGTAGGATCTGGGCATTTCTTCTGTTCTCATTCAGCTCAACTAGGGTAGCATAAAGACTAGTAGAGTATTTTGGGGGTTTTTTCCCTATAAAAAAAATGCACACAATCTCAGCCTACAGCGAACCCAGGTGCCTGAGACTCCCATCCTCCCACCTACCCT
Organism: Numenius arquata; assembly: GCF_964106895.1. Lineage (NCBI taxonomy): Eukaryota > Metazoa > Chordata > Aves > Charadriiformes > Scolopacidae > Numenius > Numenius arquata. Next base: position 1,510,241 of record NC_133593.1, read on the forward strand.
CACCCCTTCCCACCTCCCTCTGCATGAGTGATCTGGACCCTCTCAATGAGGGACTTCACCACCTCGGAGAGATGTGTCCCCAAACACCACAGCTTTCTGATGCTTGAAAGCAGGATTGACCCATTGCCTGCACCTTTTCATGGCAGGGAGGGCCTGGAGTCTGGAAAAACTATTTTTGGCCATGCAATCCCCACCTCCCAGCCTGTCTCAGAGCACTGCAGCACTGGCAGAGGCAGGATGGGTACCAGCTGCTGTAACAAGCTGTACCGGTGTCTATTTATTAGCAATAAAAAGAAAAATAAAAGGATTTGGGTTATAGGTACTATGATTAAAATTTAAAGAAACACAGAGCAGTTTCCAACTCAAAATGCAAACTCACGAGAGGAAAGTGGTAGATGAGGAAACTAAACAGCAAAACAAAGTTGTACAAAGAAAAAAACGACTAGAAGAAAGAACAAGAACATGGGGAAAACAAAGCAAGAAGAAAAAAAAACAGAAGAGAGATGAAATAGGAAAGAACAAGAAAGTGAAAAAAATCAGAAGTGGAAATAAGCAATCAAAAGAAATAGCAAAAGAAAGAGAGTGCAAACAAAAGAAAATACATGGAGAATAAAGGAACGAGAGAGGACAGAGATGGAGCAAACTCACACAGAGAACAAAGAGGGGGAATGTAAGGCAGCCCCAGACACAAAAACTAAGACAAGACAGCACTAAAGACAAAGGGAAACTGGAACAAAAATAGCACCAAAGTAGAAAACATGAAGGGAGTGAAGGTAGGGGTGAGATGACACCGGAGTCGGGGGCAAAGCAGAGCGTGGGAGGGCAATACCAGGGCAGATGATGCTCCTGAGCATCCCTGTGGAATGATGAGGGGCCCAGGGAGAGTGGGAAAAGGGAGCAGGTCACTGCAGAGCCCCACGGCCACGGCTGGAAGGGTTGGTCCCACACCATGTCTCCCCACCAAGCCTCCCTCCCCACCCTGGGGCAACAGTGTCCTTGGCTGCCTGGTCTGGACCCAGCTCTGCCCAAAGAAACCCCTCCAAAGGCGTAACAGCTCCTCAGGTGCTCTGAGTCATTGCAAAAACACCGCTGGCAAGGGGCATTCCTCCTTTCCATCATAATTCATCCCTCCCTCCCACAACCAGAGCTCTCTTGTCCCCTGCTTTACTCCAGGAGCTGCATGGGGTCCCAGCTGGGCAAGCGGGCACGGGGCAAAGCAAGGTCCAACTCAGGGTCCAGCTGGCTCCAATAGACCCACTGCTGGCCAAAGCCGGGCCCAGCATGAAGCTGGTGGCACCTCTGGGATAACATATTTAAGAAAGGGTAAAAATTGCTGTGCAGATGTTGTAAGAGAGAGAGGAGTGAGGAAAGTGTGTGAGAAACAGCTGTGCAGACACCAAGGTTGGTGAAGAAGGAGGGGAAGGGGGTGCCCCAGGTGCTGGGCAGAGATTTTTCCCCTGCACCCAGGGAGAAGATCATGGTGAAGCAGGTTGTTCTCTGCAGCCCATTGAGGAAACCATGGTGGAGCAGATACCACACTGCAGCCCATGGAGCCCTTCCCATGGAGCAGGTGGAGATGCCCCAAAGGAAGCTGCAGCCCATGGAGACCCCACCCTGGACCAAGTTTTCTTGCAGGAACTGTGAGCCCATGGGAGCCCCACACTGGAGGAGTTTGTGAAGGACTTTATCCCATAGGAGAGACCCCACGATGGCGCAAGTGAAGAATATGAGGAAGGATCAACATGGATTGTGTTATGGATTGACTGTAGCCCCTCTTCCCCATACACCTGCACCACCTCGGGAGTGGGGAGGAGGTAGAAAAGTTGGGAACGACAGAGTGAAGATGAGCCTGGAAAAAAGGGGGTTTGTGGAGAGGGCGTTTTATTTTTGTTTTTGTTTCTCACCATCCCTCTCCCTTTTTAATTGCAACAAATCAAATTATTTTTCCCCAAGTCAATTCTGTTTTGCCCATGATGGTAACTGGGGAGTGATCTCCCTGCCCTTCTCTTGGCCCACAAACTTTTTCATCTTATTTTCTTCTCCCCCTGCCCTGCTGTGGAGGGTGGCTGAGAGAGCAGCTGGGTGGGCACCCAGCAGCCAGCCAAGGTCAGACCCACCACACTTCTCTTCAGCTTGGCATCTCTGCATCCTCAGGGGCCCCCATGCCAATGACCCATGTGGGATCTCTGCACCATCCACCATGCCGGGCCGCATCGCTGGGCCAGTTTTCCCAGGATGAGCCTTCGAGCACTATTTTCAGGGCTGAGGAGCACTGCAGGAAATAACCCAGCCTCCTCAGGGGGAGCTTGCACAGCTAAAAGGATCCTCACGGTAGCTCTTCCACTCTCAAAATGCCAGAAGTTGTTACCGGTTTAGTGCTGGGTGACAATTCTGCATCTCAGCCCAGCAAATCACCTTGTCCCCACTCTGCTGTTATTTTCCTCCCGGCTGTGATTTCTGAAGAGCACAATAAGAAATTAGTTCCTGCATGGGTTCTTGCCTAACTATGAAATACTTGCCTATAACAATAAAACCTAGAATTACAATAGCCAGGGAAGACATTTGGAGAGCTATTACCCATCACGTCTCAGAGCCACCAGATGGGAATAAAATAAGAAACTCCTCCTCTGGAAAGCTCTCCAGGGTTATACAATCTTTCTTCTTGTTATTTTGCCTTCTGCCAGAGGAACAACGCTTGACACAGAGGATCAGGATGGCTGTTCTAGGTAGCAATTCCTGCGTGCCTTCAAAATAAATGCTTAGCAGTTTAGGAGACCCTGGAGCTAATTCCTGGGTTACTGTTTTCCCAATACATAGCATTGCCTTGAGCACAACCAGCGTGAAGGTATCTCAGCTCCAGCATGATCCAAAGCACTTGGGCCAAATTCTCAGCTGGGGCTTGTATGAATAGCCCAAACTTCCAGTCTTGTAAATAGGAACTGATGCTTTTTATTTCTTCTATAAATTCCTACCTCAGCCCAGAGGTGGGACCACCCCAGGGGTGAAGATCCATGGATGGCTCCAGCTGCTGCCCCCAGTGGAGATATTGGCAGTTATTGCCCTGGGATGTGACACTTAACCTGCTTGCTCTCGACAAGACACCCTGGATAACCAGAGATCACTGAGCTGGGATTTCAAGCTTGTCATTTCTGCTATGGCATTTTATTTGAATGTGTTGCTAGAAGGATGCTGTCACTTTGCTTCTACGCAAAAGGTGCAGCTGAGATCCCAGTCCCACCAGGGCTGACTTAGCTGAAAACCTGAATGAGCTGAGTAGCTTTACTGGGTTCAGCAAGTTGTGTGGCTCCCGCCTGCAGGAAGATTTAAAGCCATTAATAATTTGGGGAACTTTCTGATTTACAAGAAGAGTGATTCCAGGAACCACCTCCTCCCAACGCACAGGATCAATCCACCTACAAGATCTCGGCCTTTCAGGAAAAATACAGAAGAGCTCAGCCCCTCAGCTTCCCGGCACTAGGCTGGCGGGGCTGGAAGGGTCCCTAAAGCTAGCACAAAGTTCTTCTGATGTTTAGAGGACCATCTACAGACCACTTTAGTTCAGCAGTGACAGGGAAGGGCCCTTAATACTTCATCCCAATGTCCTTGGAAATCCAGCTGAGATTCCTAATGGTCATACACGCTTTTCCCACTCCTCAGCCCAATGCGAGATGGCTTCTCATCTGCAAAAGCGAGCTGTTGAGATTTCAAATGCCTAATTTCCCACTGCATAGTGGGCACTTAAATCTGTATCTATTAGCAGAGGATGAGTGCCCAAATTGCTCAGTCATCAAGCAGAGAGGCTTTTCTATTGGGAGTCCACGAGTTAAAGTTTTGACTTCGAAATGGAGACGTTTAACTTCATTTGAGGGCTCAGAGGGAACTTTAAGATTTGGCTCTCTGCCCTGGGCAGCACAAAGGTCCTGCTAAGGGCATGGAAAGAGTAAGAGCTCGTCATTGACTCCAATCCGCCATAAAGCACGTTGGATGGTACCGTTCTCTAACCTGGACTTTTCCCCTTAGAAGGTCTTGAGTGTGTAAAATGCACATAAGCACAGGTTTTCTTCCATCAATCTTGCATCATCCTTCAAGTGGGTGCAAATGGGACAATCCATGATGGATCTACCAAGCTCTGCCCAACCAGGCCCAAGGTTGGAGGCCACACTTACCTGGACTCATGCTAAGAGCCTCCTGTGTCCTCACCTTGGGTGGGAGAGCTGCTGCTCCCATCAGGAGAACTTCAACAGTGCCCTAATTACATGGTGCAACCACAGATAAACATCCCTATACCTACCCGTACCTCACTGTCCTTACAAGGACACCACATCACCCGCCATCCTGTTTTTTAGGAGAATAAGGATGGAAGAAAGTGGGTCTAAGGAGTGCCCCGAGTCAGGGTTATATTTAGAAACACCCAGCCTGGGTACAGGAACGCAAGCAATGCTTTTTTACCATGAAACGTCTCTTTTCAGCTTCTTCAATGTAACTGCATTATCTTGGTGAGTGGCAGCCAGCAGGGATGGATGAAACAGGAGGTTAATCTGCATCCGCCATCTCTCTTGATTTCTCCTTCATTTCCATTTCTTTTTAAAATGGAAGTTCCATTAAAACAGCAGCACTTTTCTATTAAATAAGTAACAGAGAAAAATGACTGTCTCTGTATCTCATCAGCAGTGAATCTTTTTAAAATCACTCAAGAGGCAAGGCTCAAATCATATATTTAATAAGAACCACTTCGATATCACTTTTTAAAGCAATTAACATATTATTAGAGATAAGCGCAAGATGCAACATTTAGATCCAGATTTCTAAGACAGATTTCTACGGTTTAGGAGGGTGCAGACCTTGGGTCGTCGCCTCAGCAATCATCTCTGCATGTCACAAACCAATGTCAGAACAGAACTTCAGTTACACGACACGGCCGATTAAATTCTCACTTTTAATCCTGATTTCACTCATGCTGCTTCTTTTCAGTCAGTTGAAAGCACACTATGCACACCAGTGAGACCAGGCAAACCACCGCAGCAGGGTTTCTGCCCCACCGGAGGCTCCTGGAGCCAAGTGTTCATTTCCACTGTTCCCTTCCTTTTGGATATTCAGGCATTTGGAGCATGAAGGAAAGGCAGTTCTGAACCTTTGTATTTTAAAGGACCTGAGAGCCCATCACCAGCAGGACCCTCATCACCAGGTCATCTTGTGTCTCCTGAGGGTGAGCTCCCGAGGAGGTACATCACCTCCATGGGCAGCTGGAGATGCTGGGTGGTGCACCCCGCTTCTGCCGGGGGGTGCTGCCTCCCCAGCGGAGCCACATGCCCATCCCAGAGTGACTTTGGCTGACAACCCGGTGTGTTAAATAGAGCAAGTCCCTCCTGCCTGGCAGCTGAAGCACGTCCTGCCAATTACGGTAGCCGAGGTGCAGCCACACATTCATTTCTGCTGCCGGTGACGGGGACAGAAACCTCCAGCAGCTGAAGCAGATGGAAGGCTGGGGGCGGTGACACCTTATACCACCACGATTAAATCTGACAAAGCCCATCTGTTGGTGCCCTGAGCACTGGCAGGACTAGAGCTGAACTGGGAACCGTGAATTATAGCACAGGCAACATCCAAGGGCTTTTTGGTTGTTTATCCTGAAACATGCAGGCTTTTCCCAACACTAAACAGTATGTGGCTTCCACTGACAACTGACAGCAAACGGATCGCTCAATTAAAGGGCATTTTACCATTTTGACCATTAACTGTGAAGTCTCAAATCCCCCAGACTTCCCTGGAGTCCACTTCATCAGTAAATTGCCTTTCTTAGAAGGCAGCAACAAATGCAAGGGGAAAGATATCATGCATCTAAAGACATTGTGATCATGTTGGTTTTGTAAGTGCTAAAATTTATTACACAAGAGATGATGCAACAGCGAATAAGAGAGCAAAATTCTACATTGACTCCCTACTTTGCAATTCAGGACAACTAAGAAGTTTTACTTCATTAAGGAAGGCAAGGGAAAAAAATCAGAGACAACCCCAGTGGATGAGGAAGCCTTGTCAAGCCTAAATGAACAATCAGTCCTATGTGATGCTCATGGCTGTAGAAGGAACAATGAAATGTATCTGCTTCTGTTCAATAAATTACTAAAACATCAGTTATAAAGCTGCTGCATGGCATTGAAAATTAAACTCATTAAACATCCAGGTAGCTTCATCCTGATGCAAATGGAAGACAGGCATGAGTGCTCTGCAGCAAACAACTCTGCGCACATCCCATCTTTGGGAAACATATTTACACATACATCTCATATATTAATATATTTTAGTGCACCCTAGCCAGAGGGCAACCAGAAAGAGTTTTATTCCATGAGAAGGACAGGAGATGGGCTGGCTTCTCCTCTCCACCGGCTGAAGCCTGTATCCACCCGTTAGTCTGGCATCCATGTAAAGCAACTTTGCAAGACCACATTTCCCTTTTCCAGATATTGGGACCCCAAACCAATGCTTTCCCATGACGACTGGGTAGATTTGGTAGCTGTGGGCCAAAAAAAGCAGGTGAGACCACCCCACCATATTAACAGCCTCAGGTGACTTCAAGGTCAAGAATCTCAGCCAAACCATCATTTACTGGTCTCTTCCTCTCCCTCTCCCTTCCTTAATTCACCACAGCTCATGAAGATCTGCAGCAACACGCACTGTTTGCGGTGGACCTTGACCACAGTCACACTCTGACCAGGCATGACAGCCTCGAGCCTCAGGAAGAGAACACCACTACAAAGTTACGGAGACTACCATTCCTGATGTCTTCGTTCAGAGAAAGGATGCCTTAAAAACAAACCCTATAGACTCCATGGGAGGGAAGACCAAGCGGGACATTCTCTCGCGTTACCTGCTCCCAGCCTGTTGCACACACCAGCGCATCCACCCTCATTTCTACAAGAAAAGAGCAAAAGAAGCATAAAGGTGGGTCTCCAAGAGGACAGTGCCAGGCCCAGCTGGGAAGGCAAGGTGGATCTGCAGCTCTTCAGGCTCCCATGGGGCAGGAAGCATTCCGCAAGCCTTACTCACCATGCGTGAGTCCAACTGACACCCAAAAGTACAGGCAACTGCCCAAACAGGCAGGTAGACACCCGAGGTCTTTTCCAAAAGGAACCCAATTGGGGTCTCCATGGGAGGGAGTGGTGCTTCCTGGGGCTGGCTTGGCCAACAGGAGCCCCTGGGCAATGGAGAGGAGGCAATGGGAGATCAGTGTGGTTTTTCAATGTATCTTGTTTGATGACATCTGTGATTAAGGGTTAGAAAGATCCATGGGAGCTACCGGGGTGAGCTTTACCTCTCCCGCACTCAAGAAAGGGGCTGCTGGGCGCAGGGGCCAGAAAGGGGAGAGAGACAGAGGACCAAGCAAATCACCACATCTTTCAAACTCAGCTCGTCGGGGGCTTGGCAACCTTTTCCTCTCACAAGCACGTAAGTTTTCATGCTGCCAGACCGGTACATCCAGGGTCTCTCGACTCTGACCATGGTGCAAACCTACCTGGCTCTTTGGGAGAGCTCGGAGCTGTCTGGGAAAGCAACAATTCCCTGTCAGTAAAATGCTCACAAGTCTGCATGAGCTTATTACAGTCATTCCAACAGAAATAAGTGGTACCTTTTAGAGTGCTTGCCAGAAGAAAATAGCAGTTCTGACCCAATTTCACACAGTTGGAATCAGCTGTGGGAGACTAATATACAGAAAAATAAAAAGACACAAATGCCCGTTTCCCCCACGTCCTCTCCTAATAACATGAATAAAGCTCTGTTTTGATATTTTGTCCGTTCCAAAGAAGTCCAGTCGGATCAGTCCAAGTCAGCTGCATTTCAAGCCAAACTCTTCTGACTCTTCCACCCTTTACTTGATGAAATTTTTAATCGTCCACCTTTGTCCTGTGCAGCTGCGAAGAATCAGATCAATGCCGGCCATTCCCCTGTTCTCCACTTCCAAGCATCGTCCCGTTCCCTTGTTAAGGATGGCACCGTTCTAAAATTAAAGGATATGGGGAATATATTAAAAAAGTTAAAGGCCAGCCAGGACCGTGTGCTGCCCAGGAGTGCAGCTGGGTCCTTGCGCGTTGCTGGAAAGTGCACAGCACTTAGCTGGGCAGTAAAGCGATTCAAACAATAAAATAATTCCTGAAATAATCAATGTGAATTGAATGAGCAACATTTTCCACTGACAACAGATCTCTAACACATCAGCAATCAAAGAGCATTTGTAATGTTGAAATAGCATGGCTGCATCCCTGCATTAGGAAGGTGTACAGTGTATTTTATTTACTCTCTGCTTTGGGAAAAAAAGTACCATTTTTCCATGCATTTCACCATAGATTATCTGTAAGTAACAAAGAAATCTGGAAGTCATCCACAGGGCAGGTTACATATACCTGAGGGTACCCGAAAGGGAAACTTATACTGGAAATTGTCCTAAAACACTGTCCCTGCCCCTGATCCCACTTTAACCTTTTCCCTCTGCCCTAGGACCTGGCACCTGCTGTCACATGGGACCATTTCATCCTTGTCCCCCACTGTCCCATGCCAAAGACGATGTGCCACAGTTTGGGAAGCAGAGGGGCGGCACCGATGGCAGTCCCGTAACAGACCTGTATGAAATTCCAGCGCTTATGGAGGCTGCTCTTGACCTTCTCGCAGTCGAGGAGCTGAGGGAAGCGGCTTTTCACATTGTCCACCAGGCAGCGGGTATCGGGTAGGAGAGTCGTGGTCCCGAGGGCGCCGAGGTGAAGGAAGCCCTCCTTGGTGTAGCGAGCAAGCTGGGGGGCAGGGAAGGAGAGGAAAATGACCATCAGTATCTTTGGAGCTTCATTACAAAAGAGGAAAGGACAAGTCTGCAGAGCCCCAGGAAAAAAACTGCGAGGATGGTGCACAGAGAAAGTAGAACTGATGAGGAAAAAAAAAAAAGGAGCTTCTCCAGCCTTTTTTTCTTCTTGTTTTGGAGTTTTGCAGATGCAGTTGAGGAGCTGAGGCACAGGGAAGGGGTAAGAATAACTCTGAGCCTTAAACCCATCACTGCTCCAGCCTCCTTTGGGCCCAAACACTCTGCGGGTTTGGGCCATGGATGATTTCCCCTGGCTTTTGGCCAGAGCCAGCTGTCTTGGCCGGTCATGCTGGCCCATAATGTGGCTTCTCACACGCTTGGCAAGCCAGCCTTGCTCTGGCCTACGCATGATGCTGCTGGTGTGTCTGGCACAGCCCACCGGCAAGCCCAGTAGCAGCCAAAGGGGGACAATCTCTAATTGGCACCGGTCCCTGGGGACACGAGTCCAAATCTCCCCCACGGTTCCGCACCAAAGTGAAGGCTCAGGATTGCAGCCAACCCCTGGTGTACCCCCCTGCATCCCACCACCCAGTGCCTCCAGGGACCCGCTTGGCCACTGGGGAGCTGCAGGCTGGGGACATCAGGCAGCGCTGATGGCTCTCAGGGGCATTGGGCAGGCAGCACACAACTGGCACCGAGAGAGCACTGAGAGAACGCCGCTGCCACCAAGGGACCGCCACACACAAAGGGCTCCTCCATTTGCAGTTTAAGAATCCCACCAAAATATTTGCCTAAATATATTTAAATTCAGGAGTGGAAAGAGATGAATGACAGCGGCCTGCCTTTTATAGTTCAAGGGAAAGATATACACAGCTGCTTATTTAAATTATGAATCAATCTATTATCCGGCAGACAAATAAGGAGTATTCAGCACGTTAATTAACTGAGCATATCTATGACCCAGACGCTTAAAAAGAGACAGTAAATCACACCAGGAGTTCGAGTTATCACAGTTAGAATAATTAAACATTGAAAATGAAGTTAAAACAATGTAACGGGGTCCAATTCCAGCTGGTAACCACAGACATAGGTCAGGTGCCAATTTTGCCTTCCTTGAGTGATGCTGGCTGTAGGTATAGGTGTGCTGGATCCTCCAGCTGGTCCCCGTGTTGCTGCCCTCCTTGGGACGGGTGCCAGCCGCGCTTTGCTCCCAGCTGCTGGTGGAGTTACACCTTTAGCCACCACGTTGTGTATCAAAGCAAGACCTCTGCTCCTTTACATCTCACTGAGGTCCATTTGGCAAAGGTATTCCCCCCCCGAGGAAGATTCAGCCGCAGCAGCCCACACTGTACAGTTGATGCTGGTGTGGGGCAATACTGCCCCATCCCATCCCATCCCAATCCAACCCATCCCATGGTACAGGATCTGCTCTTCTGTCCCCAAAGCCCTTTACAAGACGGTGCAGAACAGTACATGTCTCTTTAGTTTGGCAGTAATTCCCCCTCCAAACTGCTGGTGGAAAGAGCTTAAAGCCATAACCATCATCTCCTCCTCCCACCAATTCACTGTCTCCTGCAGGTGTGAAGTGCCCGACCACAGGACGGATCCCATCCACCACCCAGCTCAGCTGATGTCGGGCTCCCACCAAGGGATCTGCCCTGTGCTGGCGGAATGACCCCCCCGCCCCAGCATCTCCAGCCCAGCTGAAGGCTCAGATTCCCGTGATTTGTTTTTAGCAGTTTGATGTTTTGATGAGCCAAGCCTGGAGCGAGACGGCACGCTCAGCCTGACAGTGTGTTTTTAATCACGCAGCTCATCTGAATTAGTATTTGAGCACCAACACAGAGGATGAGGCCACTTGCCTTGCAAAAAGGAATAGATATACAAAGACAAAAAAAAGCCAAGCCCTCTCCATGACAGACGGAAGAAATCCCACAAGTCCCACATGGGCAGTGCAAGTTACCCTTCTTCTCCTGTTTCCCAAATGTTTTCTACCACGTACGTAATTAGCGTGCTAGACACTTTCTTTTTTTTTATGATGTTTGGCAGCTTATCTTCAGACAGTTGGCCTAATGCCCACAAGGCAACATGATTTCTGCTCTTACATGTTATCGCCTAATGTGGTGGGAAAAATAAGTAGAGCAAAAACCAAATCTTTCCCGAGGAAGGGAGCGGGGTGGGGGCTGCGGGGAGACAAAACGAGCTGAACAACAAACACGTGTATTATGAAAAATGTATTAAGTGCATCTATTAGATGTGTCATCTACAACTTATAATAGCCACATAAACAAAGCCCCAAACATGCGTCTGGATCTAGCACGCTGCCCGACGCCTGACCTACTCTGCCCAGCGTAGCGGAGGCTCAGACACAGCTGTCCCAGCCATCAGCCCTGTCCAACCATCAAACATGAGTCATTATTCCCAAAAAATCCCATCTAACTGCAAGTGCAAGCTCCACTGCGCTCCTAAGACATTTAAGGGATTTTTTTTTTCCTTTTGGGATATTATACTGTTGATGCCCTAATTCTTTTGTTGTTTTGCTCCTCTCCAGAGAGAGCTGGCTGCGGGGGTCTCAACCACAAGGTGACTTTTGGTTTTTGTTTTTTGTTTTGTTTTTTTTTTTCTTGGTTGGACTTGATGATCTCAAAGGTCCCATCCAAACAAAAATATTCTGTGACAGCAGGGGGTGAAGCTCTTGGGTAAATGGGAATCCTGCAGTGAAGCACCGATCCTGCTACTGGTGGGTCTTTCTTGAGCAATAAAAAGGAAGAAAATGTTGAGCAGAAGCTGACACTGGAGCTGCCCCACAGGCAGCTGCGGGGAGCGTAGCTGCAGCCTGACCAGCACTTTCTACCTGGATTTTCCCGGTATGAGAAGAGATGGGAAGCCCTTCTGTCTCAGCACCACATAGTGCATTGACCAACATTTCAAAGAGCAGCTCCAGACAGTGGGCTCAGATAAGATCTTACCTTAGTAACTGAAGGTGTCATATAAATACTTCATATCAGTAAATTACACGTGCTGTTTTTATGAAGACCTTCTGAGTGGTTGCAGCAATTCACCACCTCAACAACTCGGAACTTCAAGCACAGTTGGGTGCTTCAATGTGGCCAGCACAGCCCCACATGCTGGTCTCCGAGGGATGAGAAATTATTCCTTGGCCACATGTGAAAGCTGAGTGAACAAGATGTAATAACAAGAGGTTTCGGCAAGTGCCCATGGGGATATTCAGCATCAGCACAAAATACCCCTGGGGTAACATCACTCCTTGGCTCAGGGGAGCACAAGAAGGGCCTGCCACGAGCAGGAGTTCAATATGCTCCTTCTTTACACCATGTTTGGAAGTCTCAGTGAAGCAACCGTGTCAATCCTGCCCTCTTGGCCCGGAGTGGACCTGATCCACCCGGCACCACCTGAACAGTCTGTGCTCCTTCCTGCTCCTCCTCATCCTCACAACGCAGTCTGGCGAGATCCCACAGGATCTGGGAAGGCACTTCCAACAAATGTTTTCCTGTTGGACCACATCAGTCTTCTGCTCTCAAATGTTTCCAAGGATTGTCCCTCCTGTTCTCAGTTCTTTCAATGCCGAACACTCCAAAAACGTTGTCTATGTCAGCAAGTGTCTGAACAAGGTTCCTCCCTTGGAGATTCCATGGCTGCTTTGAGGTCACCAATGATTTTCTCAAATAGTCATATGGTGCTTAAAGATAATATATATTTGTATTTTATCAAAGGAAATTATTTCATTGATGAAGAAGGTTTTGCCAAGGTGCACTCCAGTCACAGGAAGTTAATGACAGCCTACGATGTATAACCACTTAAATCCAATGATATTTCACCTATCAAACCAATGTTTTCCTGACTTTGTGGGAAAACAAATCCCTGAAGTGATCTGAGTTTAAATTCTGCTCTCTTACCTTCTCAAAAATATATCTGTCCTTTAAAGTGATCTGTCCTGTACCTCATTGCCTGCTAAGCAGGTTTGTCAGCCTCCAGAAAACAGAGCAAGCCAGGCATGAGCTGAACGAACGGTGAAGGATACGGTCAATCCAGCAGGAAAAAGATAAACTTGGAGGCACCAGGTTGAGGAAACGCCTGAAGGAATTTCCCAGCCTGGCACAGGATGAGAGACAAACCAGAAAGACTGAGGAAGGACCAGAGAAAAACAGTTTGAAGATATTAACAAGCAACCCATTTAAAAGTGGTTAATATTGATGAGATCTTAAACCACTTAATCAGTGTAAACGGCCCAAAGCCACGTTCCCAGAGAGAAACACACATTCATACCCACAGCCTCTTACAAACACCCTTTCAGGTAAAACTGCCTCTTGCAGAGTCCCCCACCTGCAGGCACCGCTTTGGGGGGCTCCTTGGCCCTGGGGGGACCCACAGCCACCGCCGATGCCGGGAGAGCACCGATGCCCCCTGCACCACCAATACATCTCCTTTGATTATTGTTTCTGGCTCGCTGCATCTCGGGGATGGGAGAAAGTTAATTAGATGCCTTAGCACCTGGGAAATAAAAGCCTTGATGACCTTCATTGACTCTATTGGAAAATAATTTAGGGTTGTTTAGCCTCCTTTCTGCACTGAGCAGATCATCAATTAGCAACCGTAAGTAAAGCATACAGTATTTTCTTTTTAACACGATTTAATCTGATGTGCTATTTTGTCACCCTTCATCCTGCAGTGTCCCGGATGATCTCAGTATTGATGGGTTTGTCCTCAAGTTCTGATGCTTAAATGGGCAAAACATATTTTATCCTATAATTAAATGAAATGCTCTGGTGGGTGAACATTATCTTAAGTTTTATAGTATTATAGTGCTTTCTATCACCTTAATATATCACCATAGTTCTGTCACTCCAGTGAGGTATTACTATATTATTAGTGTAATACATCATTACGGCAAGGTGTTTTCATGATGTATTGCTTAAAAGATGAAGCCATCAGGAAGAAAAAAAAATCCACAAGCAGGCTCAATATAATTACAGGATAAAACGATACTTCATCATGAAATCTGATAATGATTTGACCTGGAAGTGAAGGAAAGCAGGGAGAATGGAAAGTTAAAGAGAAAACAAGGGAAAAACCAAAAATTTCTCCCCCTGATAGAATAGGAATTAGAATAGAGCCTGGAATAGATATGGTGTGAGCAAAATCCAAGATCTCACCCACATTCACTTAGAAAGGGAGGACTCCCACCAAAATCCCAACATCACCCTGCGTGGCAGGGAGCGGGACCCACACCACCACTGTCCTCGCACCGTTAAAGTTCCAGCAGGGAGCCTGGACTTGCTCGCTGCCGCCAAGAAACTTGCTCCTTAATTGTGTATTGCATTTAAACACCTATGGGATGGGCCACAGTATGGAGAAGAGAAGCTGAGATTTCAGGAGACGACATGAACACTGAGCTCAGGCGCCCCTGTGTGTGTTTTCAGGTGCTGAACAACTCAAAAAGAATGCAACTCCTTGTGGTTTTATAAAACAAGCGAGCTATTTGAACAAAGTGTTTACGTTACTTCTAATTATATTCCCAGCAATAAATCACAACATGCTGCCCACTAATTAAACAGTAGTAGTGAAAGCCCAATTTCTTTCGTGTGGCACCCGTGCTTCTGCAAAAGGCTAATTTCAACGCTTCTGCACTCACTGATAGCTACTTTTAAAAAGCATTTTCAAGGAGTTAAACTAATTGCATGTATCATGAAACAAAAGAACTGCCAAGAACTGGCTCTCAGCTAGAGAGGGAAGGGACAACGTGGAGGTGGAAGAGCAATAAGAAAGGTCTGTGCTGAGCCGGCACGACGGGCGAGCTGAAGGGAGGCAGCAGCGCCGCAACGTTTGACTTCAGAACATCAGGTAGGAAAAGAAAACATCGTTAAGTTTAATGACAAAAACAGATGAGGAAAAAATAAATCACCTGCTTTTAGCCATTCATCTTCAAGCCCAGGGTTAGCAGACAGTGTCAGGCTAATTCGGTTTCTCATACTATAATGCACTTAGAGGTTTATGTTTCCAGCCAGAAAGTCCAAAAGGCAGTTTCTGCCATTTAAGAAAAAAAATTGTGTGCATTTAAGCAACAGCTCAGTTATATTTAGCAGTGACTCAATCAGCCACAGTTGACTGATCTTTGTTTAAAGGCAAGGATAAGCCAACGTGAGATTCGTCTCTACCCCGAAGGGCTCCCACAGCCAGTTCCCGGGCTCAGGTGGCTCCTGAATTTTGCAGTTCAAGCTCAGATGGTCTTTGGGATTACTCAGTCCCTTTGTGAGCCTGGAAAGCCTGGGCTGGCCATATTGTGAGAACGGGCTCTTTACACATTCCCATCACTTGAACTATACATTTTTTTAGTTGAAAATGAACCTCCTTGAGCTTGCTGGAACCCCCAGATACTCACTAGGGCTGCCACAGCTGCGGCTCTATGTCCCCACTCGCTCCATCTCAATCTTCAACTCATCCTCATGTCAATGAGGCTCATTTTGCAGGCAGAGAGTTAAAAGATGTGTTTAAGTCGTATTTGAGACCTGTGACGGAACAGAGGACTGACACCCCCGTCTTGCTAATGATTAATGCCCCAGATTTTCAGCCAGATTTGACGAGCTAATCATTAAGATACGACAAAAAAAAATCAGTTCTTATCTCAGGAGAGGTACCAGGAATGGGATTGCATGTTCCCAGGCCCTAGGGAATGGCTCCAAGATTTTGCTGTGAACTCTAATACGTGTTTCCCACCTGAAAAGCAGCAGTTGGGGCACCCCCCTCCCTCGTAAAGACCTTCTCCCATGTCTGGGCACTGTGGGGGAGTCAGACTGACATTATCTGTAATGTCCAATGGATTGAAGAAAGTTCTGCTTTCAAGATCGAGTTTAGATATCTCTGGTATTCACATGGGTATTCAAAAAAAGACACCCAGACGTGCTACAACCCATCGTCAGAATGCAGCTGGGGCCAGCAGACCAGTCGCAGCAGCCTCTGTTTCCACTGGAAAGCTCTGATGCTTAAATCACAAATCGCTAATCAATAAATACATTACCCCAAATACATTGGGACACCCTACTGTCCGGTGGGGCACCTTCCTTCCCCTGATCTCCTTTCTGATTCCTGGGAGAAATTTTCACAGGCAGGGTTCTACCATGCAAATACCTGCAGCTGCTTAATGTGATAGTCTTTATTGCGTTATATTTCACAGTTCTGGTCACAGTGCTGAGCTTTCTTTCATAGCATTGTGAAGGAGACAGAAGTTTCCCTGCTCCATACCTGCAGGGAGATGCAGTGACCCTGGAGCAGAGGTGCAGGACAGGCTTACGGAGCTCGTGGGAGCAGGAATTCAACCAAGTGTTGAGCATTTCTATGTAATTTATGCACTTTTGGGCTGAGGGGAAGGTTTGATTCAGTAACTTGCCTCCACTGGCACAGCAAATCTGTCAAACCCTGGAATGTATCAGGTGTCCTGGACCTGAGTCTTCACTCACTGCTGTGTCACCTCCTGCGCTGCTTCATCACTGCAGTTTGCTGCTACCCAGTAATTTCAGGATTTAGGTGCTCACAAGGCTTTAGACTTGTGGTCCTGCCCATCCAGCAGTTCCCAGCCCAAACCCCGTGTCATCTGCCAGCACTGACAGCTCTGGCTTGGGGTCCTGATGTTAAAACAAGCTGTTGGAAGGGTTGCCCGATGCCAGAATAATCAACATCACGATGCCAAGACAGAAAACGGTGGAATGACAAGCCAGGGCTGCCCTCCTGGGTAAGGCAAGAACACAGCCCATACAGCACATCCACAGAACACATGCAATGAGCGGGCAGGTCTTCCCTAAAACACATTCCCCAAGATAGACTGTTGTCCTGTGAATAAAAAGAAATCTCTGTCTCCACCTTAAATGTCCCAAACTCAGCACCTGGGCACAGCTGGGGTGGGGTTGTCTCACCTCACCTCCCCCAGATCAATGGAAGCTTCCAGTCTCAGCTTGGTCCTCTTGGCAATGGGGAGTGACAGGCAGGACCTACCCCACCGTGCGAGGTGCCACGGGCCCCCTCCTGCAGCACATCTCGCCTTCTTTTGAGAGAATGTGGATGATGGCTTCAGCCTAGAAATCTGGCATTCAGGCAGCTTTTAGGTCCCGTTTTGCCCCAATTTCTAAGCAGATCAGTGGACGCAATCCCTTCAGCACAAATGTGGCTGATCCAGAGATGGTAACAGGGAAATATTTCTGAGTCTGGCAACGAGCATGGACTTTTCAACAAAGAGAAAAGAAAAGCTGCAGAAGAAACAGCTTTGTCACAGAGGAGTTTATCCCTGTTTCCACCCATCACCACTACACGCTGTGTGAGCACAGTGATGGTAAAGCCCATCATCCGCAACGTCCCTGCCTTGGTTAAATTTCCATTTACATGGGAAAAGCAGCATTTACATGGGAAATGCAGACAAAAGCAGGAGGTTGAAGTCAGATCCGTACATCAAATCCTGATGATAAACACCCAGGGTCTCACTGGATAGAGCTAAAATGCCAGAAGAACTACTGTGGCTTTAGGGAGGTCAGGCATGATTTTGGTAATGAAAGAAAAACTAAAAATCACATCACAATTTTTGAAAACCCCATGTGTCACAAGATGGCCATTCTGCTTCCAGACCTAAAGGGAAGCTTGTTGTATTTTCTCCTTAAAGACTGTAGGGAAGAAGGACATTGTGCTAAGGGCTTTTCACGGTGAGATGATGACCACTAGGCATACAGAAAGAAAAACACAATGGAAATCACAGGATTTAGGCAAAATACTGACATGGGGATATGGGCAGAGATAAGAGAAAAAAAGACAGGAAAAGTTAGTGGGAAACTGGGTAAATTGTCTCGAGCTGCAGATCTTGAAATTCCAGCTTAGAGTCTGCTGTTGGCTTAACAGATGCCAGCAGCAACAGAACTAGAGTTGTACCCTGTTTTATTCCAAATCTATGGCAATCTAACCAGCAGCATTCCCATGCTGCTGTCTTCTTAAAATACAGTAAGAGACAAAACTACAGAAGAGGCTGAATTAGCTCATCATCACTAACTTTCAGTATTTGACACATCCACCAATCCTTTAAAAGATACAAGATCTAGAGTGAATCTTGGAAGGATGACTTTTAATACAGAATAAGCTTAAAATTAGGGTAAGGGGCTTTTGGTTTACTTTTGGAGAGGCAAAAGGGGTGCTAGAAAACTAACACTATAGTAAATCCCAGCCAAGCTGAAATGGTGAATTATTATCCCATTAAAAAGCATTGTTGGCTTTCTTTACCCAGTTGGTACGTTTTTACTCCGCTGGGTGAAAGAGAAAGGAAATGTCTTAAAACGCTCTCCTTGTGTACGCTCTGCTCTACTCACTGGCTATTTGCTTTCAGCATTATTTACCCTCATCTGGAAGATTTTTTCGAATTGTGCTTTTACTTGCAGCTCTGGCGTGATTATGGTAATCCAGAAAATAGCTACCCTAAGAGTAGCTGGGAAAATGCACCTTTACATCTCAGGTAATTTTAACAAGATTAAGCTGGGCATCCTGGGCTGCATCAAAACAAGTGTGGCCAGCAGGGCAAGGGGGGGCATTCTGCCCCTCTGCTCCACTCTGGAGAGACCCCACCTGCATCCAGCTCTGGAGTCCTCAGCACAGGAAGCACATGGACTTGTTGGAGCAGAGCCAGAGGAGGCCACGGAGATGCTGGGAGGGCTGGAGCCCCTCTGCTGTGAGGACAGGCTGAGAGAGTTGGGGGGGTTCAGCCTGGAGAAGAGAAGGCTCCGGGGAGACCTTAGAGACCCTTCCAGTCCCTCAAGGGGCTCCAGGAAAGCTGGGGGGGGACTCTGGATCAGGGAGGGGAGCCATAGGACGAGGGGGAAGGGTTTGACACTGAAAGAGGGGAGATTGAGATGAGATCTGGGGAAGAAATTCTTTGCTGTGAGGGTGGTGAGACCCTGGCCCAGGTTGCCCAGAGAAGCTGTGGCTGCCCCATCCCTGGAGGGGTTCAAGGCCAGGTTGGAGGGGGCTTGGAGCAACCTGGTCTAATGGGAGGTGTCCCTGCCCAGGGCAGGGGGTTGGAACTAGATGATCTTTAAGGTCCCTTCCAACCTAAACCATTCTGTGATTGTATGGTATTTGAGTGAAACCAAAAGACAAGTTGCACATCCCTACTGGGGCCTCTGTCCATCCGGGCTCTGCCGGTACCGCCTGCTCCCGGCACAGCGACTCCTCACCTGCGGTCCCCAGCCGTGGCACGGGTACAGTATTGCTGTGTGGTTCTCCTGCGGGCCCTGGTCAAGGCAGACGTCTTTCGCCTTGTTGTTTCGAAGCTGTAAGAAATCAAAAGTGCAGAATTACATGGCCCTGTCTCTTCGGAGATAAGCAATAAACTGACGTGCAGCAATTCCTCTGGCCTCTCTCTTGCTATAGAAAGAATGGACGGTGCTATATCACTGGGCATAATCAGGCAGAGAAAGGTTTAGTGCGCCATATGTTTTCTTTAAATACAGGCTCTAATGATGACTGCTTTTATGTAATAATCACCATTCGAAGGAGCCAACTTCCTTGAACACAGTTTTCTTTGTATTTGGTCATGTGTGGTGATAACAAACATATTTTTAGACTGCCGCCAGCGTGTTGCCAGGAGCCTGAAATCAATGCAGAATCGCTTGTATTTCATCGAAATCTCAACGTGCTCAACAAGGCAGGCAAAAAAAGTCTGGCCAGCACAAGGAGCCCCTTTGAATCATTGTGGGGATGAAGCAGCAGACGCAGAGATGGCCAACCAGCCGTCAACTACTGAAGGACACGCTTTGGAGGACCATGGAGGTGCTGGGTTCATGCCACGAAGCCAAATGGTCGGCTGAACACAGCCGCCAGAGCTGTCGTCTTGCCAGGCTCCCCACGAGGGCAACTGCCGTAACACCTCTGCAAATACTGCTTTTTGGGAGGTTTATCTTGAAGGCATTAAGTAACTTAGATAATAAATCTTTCTTAAAATTAATGCCCATCTGGGGTGCTTGGGCTGCGCTTCGAGAAGCCTTCTCAAACTGCCACTATTCCATAAGACCTATTGCAACAGAGTATTATAAGTCCCCATAAATGTCTGGTTTTAAATTCCCAGTATGGTCTCAAAGCCGGCAGAGATTGAATTAAGTCTCCTTACTTTATCTCATCCTTAAGCTGTTGTGACAACATGCTGTATCCTACAGAGACCTTGGAAGGAATTAGGCTGAGTTTAAGTCAAAGGGTTTTATAAAACGACTACATATTAAAAATATACATACAGCTGCTTAATCCATGGAGTAAATGGGTAATATAGATAATTTTCTGTCAATTCAGTAATTGAGGTATTAAAATCTTTTACTGTATACAGCCTCTAAGATCAGAAATAAATCCCAAAATAAGGTTTTAGAAGAAATTGTGAACAGATTTGTACAGATTTATATAATTATACACAAATAGTAGGTTTTGACTCACATTCCTTTCCTTTGAGGCTATTTCTCATCAGAGACTCACCAGCTGTAAATGCTCAGCTCTAATTACCTCGCCATAAGCAATGGTATTGTTGTATCTTCTCATTTCCGGATAAACGTGGTCCAGGTACCACTGGAAATTTTTACACTTCAAGCTCTTCCTTAACGCTTTTCTCTCGGAAACATCCCCAATGTCAATACCTGGATTCTGAAAAATAAATACACAGCACGTCACTGAATGGATACTCTTAAAAAAATTTTTAGAAGCGCGTATTCCGTTGATGTTTGATATTGTTTCCAAGTCGCCTGGCAACTGCCAACAGCTGAGTAACTTCACACAGAGGCTACGCCAGGGAATTTTAGCATCTGTGTCCAAGCTGAAATCACACTCATAGAAATCAGAAGAAGACTTGGGTTTCACAGCCACAGCAAGGAGGAGATGCACAGGTTTTGAAGGCATCTTTGCCACGGCCACCAGGCTGATGCTGGACACGTTTTTGCCCTGGGAAGTAATTTAGAAAAGAGAACCTAAATGGAGAAGAAAAGGTTTTGGAGGAAATATGAGAAGTGCAGTGTAACAGTGGTGAATCTTCTCACCGATTCCCCTGGGCTCTGGATCCACCTGAGAATGACTGAAGCTGTCAACGGGCACAATGAAAAGTATTTTTAAAAGATCTCACCTCCTGTTTAGGCACTGACATACAGGAGTTCCAGAGGAGCTCAACAGTAAATGTACATCAGGATTTAAAAGATGGTCATGGGCTGAGTCCTGGAAATGCAAACCCCTGTCTGTGCACCAAGCACCAAACCCTTCCCCTTACACACCAAAGGTGTGTAACACAGAGGACAGCATGGTTAAAAGGGATAAAATAAAGGGGGAAAAGAAGAAAAGGGAGAAAGGTTTAAGGCTCATATATAAGGATAAGAATAAAGGCTAAAAATTACAGGAGAAGAGAAGTTGAGGCTGAGCCTCAGAAAAATCTCTTGGCAATTTGGACAATTACCCGGTGAAACAGTCTCCCTGGAGACACAGAGGAACCCCACTGCCCCAGCCCATTTGGAAGCCGACAAAGCCATGATATCTGTCCCCAGAGGAAAACCTTACAGGAGCTGGGAGCAGGGGCTGAAGAGATGTGCCCCCCTTTAACCTTTTCTTCCATTACAGAATTTGGAGAACTCATGCAGCAGCCAGGGGAAGGAAAGCAGAGGCACATTGGAGCCCCTTATACTCCCTCCTACAGGTGTCTGCGTTTCTACTTTATTTCAGCTCCTGCTCTTGTCTTTTGCAGTGATCATTAAATACAGCTGGGAAAGCAATTTTCCATTACAACGCTTGTAATGATCTTCTAATGAATTATTCACTCTGCTTTAGCGGAGACACCGTTTTAATGCGTGAGTGGTAGCTCATAGGTAAAAATAAAGATGATTCAGTGCAGACAGGTAGGACAGGTTGAAATCTGAGTGGGCGAGGTGGGACGCAGAGCAAAGCAGGGCCACAAACCAGTCAGCACCTGAAATATTCAGCGCATGGGGTTTGCCTTGGTTTTGAATATAGTGGCATCGCAAAATAATTCAGTGTATATCCATACCCCGCCCTGCACAATACCACCTGTCAAACACAAGGCTTCTTTAAAATTAAATCTCAATTTTACTAGACCTATATAAAAAGACCTATATAAAAATCCCCAATCATATTTAAGGTAACCCAGACCTGTTTTCCCAGACTGATTCGTGTGATGTCGCCTTTTCCGAGCCATACAGGACCTGTGGCTTCTCAAAGAATTTTAATCCCTTTTTGCCACGCTCCAAAGCTGTTCCTGAGCAAGAGCATGGTGCCTCATCTCTGAGAAGGAATCAGCCAGAGGATTGGGGCTGAACCCACAGAAATTTATGAAATTCATGAGTGTTTGGATCTTGTGACCTATTTTTAAGAGAGACCTGAAATCACTCAGTCCTGCAGGCAACTCCCTGCCTCTCCTAATGCTTGGAGCGGTGCCATCACAGCCAGTGCCCCCCCACAGCTCGCTGGGTAAACAGCTTTTCTTTCCATCAGTATCCATCTATTTCTCAATAAGGAACTAAGCCAGGGCTCCCCAGCACCCCCAGGACGACAAACCGTCAGCTCATCGACCCTTCCCGGGTACCTGTTGCTCCCTAATGCAGTACGAAGGTGTGATTACTGTGGCTCAAAATGCCAGTAACTCTCCCCAGATGGAACCTTTCCTCATAAAGCAGCAGCAGCTCATGTTTTTTTATGTTTTAAAGTTTTTCAAAAGGCCCCAAAGCTGCCAGCCGGGGACGCTGCCGCAGCAGGATCAGGATCCGCAGCAGCTCTTTGCAGGGCTGTGATCTGCAAGGTGTGAGTATTTGGGGTTTATTTTTAGCACCAAAAGGGTGGCTGTAAATAACTGCTCACAGGAATGGTCCGGCCCTTCGTGGCAATGGTTTTTCCTCACAGTTGAACAGGGCAGCCCAGCTCGTGATTAAGTTCGCTGCAAGTGGAGTGGGTGTCGGGGAGCTCCCTGAATCCTCATCCCACCCATCACCCGGACAATATCGCTGCCTTCCCCTCCCCACCAGCCCTTCTTCTCCTTCTGGCAGGACCAGAGGCAGGAGATGGGGGGACTGGCCCATCCAGGAGAGCTCCCAGCACGCTCCAGGCAGTGGTCAGAGCTGGGAGGCTGGAGATGCTCCTGGGTTTCATAATTAGACATAACCTGCACGGAGACCTGAGCCCAAGCAGCAGCCTTGGACCTACATAAAGTCCTCCTGGAGCCTATAGAACTTTACTCAGAAGTGCAGAGAATCACCTAGAGAGGTCACGTGCAGGATGTGTGGACATGGTCAGCTTGTCTTGCTGGTGGGATCCCATGGTTTTCCAAAGACACACCATGCTGTGACATGGCAGACTTATGAAAAATAACACGTCAGATCTAAGAAAACATAACCGTTTCTGTGCAGAAATTAATTATAAACACCAAAGCTGTTTAGAGAGTGTTTCTGAAGCACTTGCACATGGTGCTGCTGGGAGGGAATCTTCTGTGAGCCACGAACCTCCAACCCTTTATCTCTGAACATGATTTCTAAGGGCTGATGGCCTCGACTTTCCCAATGCTGGGAAAGCAAACAGCCGAGGCACCTGGACCACACACTGTCCACAGGGAGCTCTGGGCAGCAACAGCATCTTCCAGCTGGGAAACCCCAGTGGGGCGGAACACAGACCTGCCCGAGCCACAGGGAAAAACCTTCTGCACTAATGATGCTGATATTAATAATCTTCTGCCAACCGACTTTACAGACAGACTCCATCTGCAGAGCAGTGTAATGACATAAACTCACGCTGGGTAAACACTCAACAGGGAGATAAACACTACAATACAGGTTTAATTTTTAGAAATGAAAATAAAAAGGCTGATGTGAACAGTAGGAAATCCTCCAAAGTCTACAGGTTTGGCAGCATCTTGCTCAAAGCCGAGGGAGCTCTGCTGACTCTGGGGATGGGACCCAGGGCGTTTAAGGCTCTCCTTCACCCAGGGGCACTAAATGCTCTATAATTCAAGCTTTTAGCCTAAGTGAAGGCTTACAAGAGGGTACAATGGCCATACCTCCAGCGGCAGGTTCCACGCGATGTAGACGTGTGATTTGTAGTCGTCCATCCACACCTCGGCCACCCGCAGAGCGTTGCGCTTGGTGTAGAAACCGATGTTGTTGTTGTAGGGCTTCTTCTTGCGCTCGATGTGAGCCACCCTGGAGCAGGGCAGGACCTCCATGCTCCCACCGCACAGCCACACCTGCAACACAACCATACAACACCCTCAGCGCCGGGAACCACGTCATGGGAGGGGTCCACACATCAGTTAAAGAGAAAGAAGTGGAAAGAAGTGGTGGGTTTTGAGGTTTCTATAATATTCTGGCGAATGCAGAGCATCACATCATCTAGCTGGCAAGTGGAAACCCATGGCCAGGTTTGGTCTTTGCTGAAAGGTGAGACACGTGTCACCTTTAGAGGGACCCGGTATCCAGCATGCGGTATTAACGCGCTGTAGGATCGAGTGCTGAGTTTACGGTGATGTTGCTACTAAATAAAAGGGATTAGCGACTGGAATAGTTGAAACAATTGCAAGATCTCCTCCTGCAGAAGGGATGACTCAGTGAAACATATGGCAGGGACAGATTTCTCCTGCTTGAAAACATTTGTTCATTATTTTTCCTTCACATGCTGTTTAAAATTCCCTTAAATTACAGTTTACAAGTTAATAAAATGTTTTGGGATCTTCTTTTTATCATGTGGAAATGAAATTCAGAGAAAGACATGCCATACCTGGGTTCTTCCCTCCCTGTTTGACTTCACCAAGAAGTTATTTATCTTAAATTAAAGATGCATATCCAGGACAACCAGGCACCATGCAATCATTACACACATATGCCAAACAGGCCTAATCCCAGTTCTGCCTATTCTGCAGTCTGCTCCGCATTATCATTTTGCTCAGTTGTTACAACACCCATTGTTTCTGGGATCTCCTCCAGGCTCACCACCTTTTATCCCATCTGCGTTCCCTAAATTTTACCAACCCTGCTCAAGCCGCTCTCCCGGCAGCACCAGGAGCCTCCTGGCTGTATCAGCCGCCCTTTTTAATCTCTCAGCGGGGGCTTTATCCCACCCAACGCGGGGCACGGGCACATGCCAAGCCCAGGAGACACAAGCAAGGGGCAGTGCCGCAGGGAGATGTCTTTCCTTGGGACAATCCTGCTGCTTCTACTGTTCTTGCTTGGATCACTACAGATTATAGGAGCCCACATCAAAAAATCAGAGACCCATTTGAATAAACTGGTGCATCAACACATAGCAAAAAAAAATGCCATCTTGCCCCTGTTCTGCTGTTTGATCTTTCTGAGCACTTTAACTATAATTTTGCACCTCCAGAGTGAATTCAGAGCTGATGTCTGAGATGAGGGCCATGTCCATCCCTCCTGTCTAGGTGTAACCATGCTCGCCTCTGGCCAGCAAAGCTCACAAAGTCTGCTTGAAGTTTTGCAACAGGCCACAGGCTGGCAGAGTCAGTAACAAGTGAACGAGGTAGTTCTGAAGAAAAAAATATATATATTTTAAAGGAGTATTTTCATCAGTAGTTTGACAAAGTGCCTGTGTTTCTTGCTTGCTCAGTTCTTTAGCTTCTCGGTGTCTCAGTGAAACAGGAGCGTTGAGCTCTGCTCTTGGGTGGAAGCTCCACCCAATCCCCAGAACCACACGTTTTTGTAGTTTTGGGGATTTGTTAGGTTTTGTCCTGATTTGAGGTAACAATAATTATTTTTAAAAAGTAAAAACCACGACGTAATTAAAATGTCGTTTTCCAGCAAGCTTGCCTCTAGCAGTAATGGTGCAATATTGTCTTTCCATGCTTTAGTTAAATAAGTCATACGGCTTTGTGCTGGACAGTTTTTCTAGATTTCCAGAATATCTGTACAATCTATCTTGCAATTCACATGTTGTAGTAAGCTGAGAGACAAAAAGTGCCCAGCATCATGCATATATGCACCCACAAGCCAGTTCCAGAGAGATCAGTAAAAAATTAATTCAAAAAAAGTCAAGAAAAAGGCCATACTTCTATCTCCAAAAGAAAGCCTAAGTTGTCATTATAAACTAAACAATCTAACTGTTTTCACAAGGCATTTATAAACATTTCTGCCGGTAACAACCAGAGCAAAGAGAACTATTACACGGGAATTGGCCACGCAGCACCCGGCATCGCTATTCTCGGTGTACAGAGGAGTCAACCATGGCCCCAGCAAGAAGACGTTGCTTCTTCCCATGTGGCCTGGCAAGGACTTTCTGTTCCTGCTGACATCCAAAAATAATAGAATAATAAAATAATAGAATGGTTAGAGTTGGAAGGGACCTCGGTTAGAGTTCGAAGGGACCTTACAGATCTTCCAGTCCCACCCCGTGCCATGGGCAGGGACACCTCCCACTAGACCAGGTTGCTCAAAGGCCCAGGTCAACTGGTGACCACAGTCCAGGGAACATTCTCCAGGACCACAAAGCACAAGGGGTACTTGCCCCACACACTCAGCATGATGCTCTATTCTTGCAATAACCATGACCACGGAGTGCTGAATGGCCCTGAGAAAGGCCCCAGACTTTGTTCTCCTGGTGCCAGAATGAGATGAGCTGTGAGACAACGCAACCAAAGGGCTCAGCAGCCCTCCATCCTCCCAGCAGAGCTGGAAGTCATTGCCTCGCTGATACCCTGATGTCCCTGTGGCACTCAGACCCTGAGGGCAGAAGGTTCTTTGGGAACCTTCGTTTATGTCCCTACTGAGCAGCCATTTGTCCCACCAAAGACCTTTAACAAATAGATTACCTTCCTATTAAGCAGATTTTTTTATGCTCATAGCAAATAAACCTACAATCCCTTAAGATACTTTATTTACCGCAACCAACAGCACTAACAGGACAATCAGTCCAGCACGTTGTTTCTGCTAATTCCTTGAAGAATCACCTCTTTGCAGAAGGGTAATCAAAAGCCAGCACAACATTAAGAGCAATCAGAAAAACAAGGTATCGTCAAATAAATTCACGTTTAGCCTATTTAATGAGGCAGAGTCTTGTATACTGCTTCCTACAAAGGATGAAATCATGATAATTTTATAAAATATGCAAGGATGGTATGTAAAGGCATGTTTAAAAACTCAAAATAGAGTATGTAACACAGCAGGCTAAATATGACAAGCAAGTCTCAAGTTTCTCCCTTATATTCTGACATTCAAATCTCAACACGACTATTAGCTTGCCATTCATCCACCCGTAAAGAGACACAGAATTAAAAATAGAAGCATTCCCCTCCAGTAAATGACGGTGACTCAATAACTTCTCCATCAGTCTACACACAGGAGTAATCAAACACACAGAAGGATGTTTGGATTTATAAATAACCAGTTAACACTGAATTCTAGTGAAGAAATCCCAGAGACACAAACAGAAAACAAATCCATCACCCAGAGATCTTTGATGTGTTTTTCAGAAAGCTGGTGGGTAATGCACTTGTAATTATTTTCCAAGCAAAATGGGACTGTCGTAAGAATTCATCATGGAAAAGCAGCGAAATGGCCAAGTACAGCTGCAACTGCATCAGCCAACTACTTCCTAGAAGCTTTTGCACATGTGGGAGGCAAACTTTGGTGAGCACGAGGCTTCACGGCCATGCGATAGGACGACCCAGCTCCGCTCCCTAATTGCCCTTCAGAAGCATGAAGGCATCATAAGTGTGTGAAAGCATTTGTGAAACAGCCTGATTTGTGACCTGCACTGGGGATAACCCGAAATGGGGAGCAGACTCGGCGTGATGCAACACGGCAGTAGGGCTTCAAGGGAGGTCCGGGCACCTCTCGTGCACGGGTACCTCCCAGGCAAGGCATCTCCTATGCCATCAGCCTTCAGGCTTCCAGTTGCAAAACCACAGTTGCTTTTACAGTGCTCTTACAGAGCACTCTATACATCTTCATTCCTAGGACACGTCCTTCCTTCGGCTAGGACAGGAGTAACCCCAGCGTTTGGGAGCATCCTGGAAAGCAGTGGTGTCCATGCCGTTAGACAGGACTGGGAGCAAGGAGAGGGAAGAGACACCCTGCCATTGCCTGTGGAAGCACATCCCCTGTGGTTACTGCGGTCCTGGTAATGGAGGGAGAGGGAACACAGCTCAGAAAACGCAGCGTACTGATGGCCCTTTATGCATGTAATAGAAACAGCGAGAAAATCCCAATTTCGCTTGACCAGCTCATGGCAGCAGCTGCAGAAACAATTTCCCAAGTGTTCTACAGTTAAGAACAATTACTGTCCATGACCCCCTTTGTCCTCAAAAATATACTGCAGCCATCAATTTACTTCGCTCCCGTCTGCCAGAGCCAGCAATTACTCCCAAGGAATATTATTTAACTAAAAGGGCTTTTGGCAATCTGCCTAATGTCAAAGGAGCCAGCCAGGCAGAAAAGGGTGACCCAGAGGAGACCCACCACCCAGGAGGATGCTGAAAGTCCCTCCTGTGCTACACCAGGGCCAAGGCATCGACTGCGCTCCCCAGTCGAGTGGGGCTAGAATTACATGTTGGAAGGGTTGGCCAAGCTCATGGCTTCAGGTTGGTGGTGCTGGTGCTATCAGTGCTTTACAGGTCTGGTTTGCTTGGAGGGAGCAACCCAGAAGATGTGTCTGGATGGCATCTGGGCAAGCAGGAGGATGCTGCTGAGCACGGGGGTCCTTGTCCCACCTCATCCTCTTCAACAGGTCAGAGGTGCTTCCTCCACCGTGTGCTGTCCCCCTCCGCTGACCCCACAGAGCAGGGGTCTCTTGGGGTTCCCTCCCCTAGGTACCAGCACCCGCTGAGCAGCAAAGGACACACACAGAGGAAGGCATGGATGCAGCTCTAACAAAAGAATGGGTGAAAATATTAATTTAAATTTAAAAAAATGTAATGCATGTACATTAAGAAAACCTTGTTCCCCTCCCCAGCCTTCTGCAAGCAGTCCTTGCTATGCTACGGTGCCCACTGGCAGGGAAGCAGAAGATAAAATTATTAACTTAGGAGAATATTTTCATCAGAGAACAGTGACGCAGGGGCTGCTTCCCCTGGGATGACAGAATAACTCGTACGTCCCGCTTCCCTTACCGTGGCTGCAAGCCATACAAGGGAATTTTGTCTCACCATCTGTTTTTTGCACAAAGAAAGCCGGCATCAGAAAAAGAGAGAAGGACTTTGGCAAGATCAGGGGCAAAACTGGGGCTGTCTCCTCGCCCCCTCCCAGCCCGGGCAGCGCCGGGACGGTGCCCTCCCCCAGCACAGCACCTTCTCCTCTCATCCATCAGCATCTCCAGAGGAAAAACCACACTATTGCCGCCCCGGGGCTGCTGCCTTACATAATGCTGTGCTTCCTCTCATCCCTGGGATATCATTAATAATAATAAAAATAATAAAAATATAAGAAGGGACAGTGACTACCTTGGGTCCTGGACGCGGCGTTCTAGCTGGAGCGCGGCGTGACATCCACAATGAACACTGACAGCTCCCATTAAAGGATCCTGACTTTAGTTGCTTATAACTTTGCCAAATTTTAACTATTCAGACTGAAATATATCCTAGAACAGCTCGAGCCCGCCTGCAGTTAATGCAAAGAGACATCATGTCTAATGGTGTCAAGATGAGTCTGTAAGGTAAACTTTTAATCTCCGAATGCATTGTGACAGAAGGAAACGGGGCGGGGGGGGAAAGCCCCGCTCCTAACGTTCATTACACAAACTCCAGGCTTTTTCAGCTGATAACTTCATTTCTAAGGTGATTAGCAAAACCGTGCCTTAATTAGCAATAGATTTCCCATTTAACAGCTTTGCCTTATCTTCACCCCCCCATCCTTTCTTTTAAAAGTAACTTCCTAAGTTAAGGGAAAAACACAATTACCCAGGGCAGCATAATAAGGAATGTATCAGAACAAAGACCTAAATAATAAAATCGAGAAACAGCAAAAAAGGCAGAGAAATAATCATTTCTCCACATGCTCCCTCATATAGTTCTGAGAGACGGTATCTCTCCAAATTACTCCTTTTGTCAGAAGAAACAACACTTTTACAGATACATTTTCAGCTACGTATCTGAAGCTGTTTCTGTCCTTTCTGTTCCCGTTTTGGCTTTGCTCCGTCCCACGTTCCTGCAGGACATCACAAGAGGACGTCCCCAGGGCCAAGCTCACGCTGCCACATCCCGGTCCCCGAGATGCCAGAGCAGCAACGGGGTCAGGAATGGGAGGAAGAAGTCGCTCCCCCAAAACCTCTGCAATTCCTTGTGCCCAAAGCGACAGCGGAGCCGAGACCCGAGTGGGGAATTGCCGAGGTGGGACAGGGCAGCCCAAGCCAATCTCCTCACCCCCAGGCAGTGGGGCGAAGGTTTCCCACAGCAACTGCTTGGACAAGGAGAATAAACACACCGGGTTTGGAGCAACCAGCACTTACACTTAAAATTCCTCTTGACAAGAGGAACTGACAACACAGTACCTGCCTGTTATTTAAGCATCCTCAGCACAGAGCAAAGGCGTTGTGTTGGCCTTACTTCCTCTAGAAAGCCTTATGGTTTGGTACTTCCAACAAGTATAATTTAGCTGTAGTACCTTTATTCCCCTGGCACAAGGTCCTTGTGACGGAGCGGCGAGAGACACGTACCACAGCAAGCCTGTTAAATCCAAATATTGATAAATAAACATTTCCATGCCATTAGCTGATGCCTGCTTATGGGAGACAATCAAAAGTTGTATGACTCACAGCAAGCCGGATAATATTTTATATACATATATATATACATGCTATATCCTATATCATCATTGAAGTGCTCCTTCAAGCTATTGTGAAAGCCAATATCTCGTGTAACAGTCACAGTAAGAACTTCAGTAGAAACGTTAAGCTGAATCACATGAAGGCGAGTTAAGAAACCACATACAAAGGGGGGCGGGGTGGGGGGGAAAGAAGGAAAATGAGCTCTCTTAGGGAACTTTTTACTTCCACCACAGTGGAATACAGTATTCATCATCTCTGCAGGGGGACACAAGCACTCGCTGAAGAGGATTGCCTTTTAATTTGGATATGTGGATTTTCACAGATCACATCAAGGGAAGGCTGGTGGTGTGAGAATTAATATAAAAGCAGTGACTGTACCACCTTTGAGGCCGTTTTGCCATAGATCCAGCAAAGCTGCAGCGTTGCATCTGTAGCCAAGACCCACAACTAGACCAACCGAATGGTGAAACATTTCTAATGTACGGGGAGGGACAAACCCTTTGGACCTCAGAATAAGGCAATACCATGCAGGCAGGGACAACATCTGCACTGATGGACCCAACAGAGACCATCTTGTTGGAAATCTCAACACACCTTCATCCTGAACAACTAATAAATTATCTTGGAAACTTCTATGAACAAGCAAAAGAGACTCGACATCCTGCAGCTGGAACGGGAAAAGGAATTTCATTGCTAAACGATTTGTTTTCTCTCTCATGAGGCCATGGAAACCCTTTCTGAGAGGATCAGGGCCAAGCAGCCAGATCAAGCATGGTACTCACATGCCATCTCCTTAAAATATGGTTTTTGAATGGACCATGCCCTAACCTGATCATTTCAGACCATGTCCATTCAAGCCAAGAATGGAAGTGGGAGGAGAGAGTAATACTACATTTAAAACAATAAATTCTTTTATTTTTCAGCATTCCTTTTCTCATGGATGATACAACTTTGGACAGGTTCCTGTCTATGCTGTGCCAGACCAATAACAGAAATGTCCAGATTGTCCAGTGTCCAAATGTCTTACCTTTCCTGCTGAGACTACTAAATTCATTCCTTTTATAATGGCCACTTAAAAATGCCAAATAAGAGTGGAACTCAGGTGCACAATTTACTCAACAAGCCCTAACCTACAGCAAAACCAGGTAACAGCTGTGGTTTTCATCCTCTTAACTCAGCAAGGAACATAAACAGTTTAACATTTGACATATTGCAGAGGTTAGAATAAAGCACGCTTCACGTCAATGCAAAGCAGTGATTTCTCCGCGCTGCCCCAGTTGGAGGCGACTGATACACACACACCGCGACCGGGTTTGCTCAAACTGGAGGCTTTTTCAATGCAAAATTTATGCTGTGCTTCTCCAAACAACGAAACACAACCTGTTCTAAATAGTTCCTCATTCCTGGCTACAATAGGTATTGATTGACTTTATCATCAGGTAAGATACATAAGAATGGGCTTGGTGGGAAGCTACATTTAAAAGACTCTGATCACAAAGGCCAGCCCGGGGAGGACTAGCTGTAATGACAAGTGTCCACATCCTCTTGGCTCAGAAAAAATGCTGAAAAGAAGCATTTTGCTTCTCAGTACATCGGGATTGACATTTTAATTGCCGCAAAATTAAACTATAGCAACCAGAGCAACTGTAGCTTTGTCATTTAAGCACTTCCAAAAGTTACTTTTTTCAAAAAAAGAGGAAGAGGATATTTTTAAATCCACATCTTGCAAATGCTTGCTGAGACTGGAGAGGTGTTCTCAGACCTGAACCCCCAGCCTTGGCTGGAGCTGGAGCTGGTGCCAAACTGTGTAACACCAGCTCCATACGGCTGGGACCGGCGTTCCCGCGCTGCACAAAGCTCCAGTGGTTGGCAACTACCGTGGTATAAATCTGGGTCTCTCCTAATAAGTTCAGCACTAAAATTCCTCAGTGCTTTCATGTTATCTGATCAGCCTTGGCAGCATGACAAGGACTTGATTATGTTGTAATAGTATAATGCAAAGATTATTACAGACTCATAAAAGACAAGTGCCTTAAAAACAGCATCAACAATACCTGTAAGCCCTTTCACAAGGAGAAGAACACGCTGGGCTTTATATGCTCATACAGAAATTACCGGCAGGAATTGACCCTGAACTACTTGGAGGCTGCTTTTTTTTTTTTTTTTTTTATTGCCAGTAATGTACCAAAAGCATCTTGATCTCATTTTCCTATTACCATTTCTGTCAAAGCTGTAAAAATAAAGTAGCGTAAATAGTTCAACAGAATTTTGATCTATTTTTCATGCAAAAAAGCCTTCAGAGAAAATTATCCGCAGACCGTTCTTCGAACTAATGCAATTCCACGTGGGGAGCAGCAGGAGGCGGGGGGAGAAGGTGCCGTCTATCATTTTAACCATAAGAGGCAGTTCTGAAACAGAATTATTTATGTAGATAGAGGCAGGCGCGTGATGGAGCAGCTCCTGAGCTGACAGACCCCGGCTCCACCGAGCTCCTTCCACTCCTCTGAACATCACGACTACGGCTTCTGTGATCTGTAATTATAGATACCCCCTCATCAGCCGCTGACGGACAAGGCACTGGAAGGAAGCTGAGCTCCTCCGTAGATGGATACCACTGAATGTGACTCAGCCTCTCCTCTGCAGAAAACTGCTCAAGTAACTCGTCAAAAAGAGCAGCTAATGAGCTTAGAACTGGAGGATGCAAATATAGAGGGAGGAGACATATGCAGTGCCTGTGTGTGTCTGTTATTTGGTGTGAATGGCTGTGAGTACGCACAGACACGGGCACACACCGGGTATTTCATGCCTTGTCAGCGCTCAAAGCCAGACTGACAACGTTTCCGAAGCTCTCTGATGTTTTTGCTATGGTTTTTCTCCTTCATTATGCTTGGAAAGGATTCTGAGCAACGGTGTTGAAACAAACTGTCGGGTTTATCTAAGGCACTCTGCCTTCGTTTTACATCTTCTTCTTCTTCTTCTTCTTAGGAGGGGCTTCAAAGGGTCCTACCAATTCCCGGAGCCCAAAGCCTGCTCTGCCACCCAGCTGATGTGTCTGAACCAGAGGTATATACATTCCTTTGAAAAATGCTCCATTCTCAATTTTATTGCTGTATTTTAGTTGACTGTGGGTTAGACAGTAAGAAAGGCTCAGAACTGATGTCCAGAAGAGCTGGAGGGAGTCAGCCCCAGCCTTGGAGTCCTCAGCACAGGAAGGACATGGACCTGTTAGAACGAGTCCAGAGGAGGCCACAGAGATGCTGGGAGGGCTGGAGCCCCTCTGCTGTGAGGACAGGCTGAGAGAGTTGGGGGGGTTCAGCCTGGAGAAGAGAAGGCTCCGGGGAGACCTTAGAGCCCCTTCCAGTATCTGAAGGGGCCTACAAGTGAGATGGGGAGGGACTCTTGATCAGGGAGGGGAGCGATGGGACACGGGGTAATGGTTTTAAATGGAGAGAGCGGAGATTTAGATCTGGGGAAGAAATTCTTTGCTGTGAGGGTGGTGAGACCCTGGCCCAGGTTGCCCAGAGAAGCTGTGGCTGCCCCATCCCTGGAGGGGTTCAAGGCCAGGTTGGACAGGGCTTTGAGCAACCTGGTCTAGCGGGAGGTGTCCCTGCCCAAGGCAGGGTGGTTGGAACTTGATCATCTTTAAGGTCCCTTCCAACCCAAACCATTCTATGAGTCTATGGTGGTCCCAGCACAAAACCTGTTTTCTTGGTCCTGCCAAAACCAAGAGCGGTGCTGCGCTGCCACAGACACCTGACTGTCCCTTTAGTAAAGACCCATGGGCAGCTCAGGCAGGACAAGCGAAATTTGGAACCTACCTGTTGTCTGGCCCTTGTTTTAGAGGGGGAAAAGTCTCTGCCCGTTCTATGGAGATGAGCCATCCTGGTCTGTGTGCTGTCATCTGCTACAGCCCAACACACTCCCCTCCCAGCACCAAGTCTGCCGCAGACGGACTTAGTGTGTGCAAGTTTGAAATGTTACAGTAAGGTCCAAACCAGATGGTCAGAGACCAGGGCAGCTCTGTCATATTCGTGCCAGTCACTCTGCCATCTGCTTATTTTCTCTGGCAGTGTTAAAATCTGCTCTTCTGTGGAGTCGTCTCTGAAATAATGAATACTTTTCAACTCAAAGCAAGTATGAAAGTTTAAAGCCTGAGCAATTGCTGTGGCTCTGAAGCTATCATCAGCACAACCACTGGTAAGTGGTTGTCACAGACAGCCTTCAACCTTCCACTAAATAACGATGTTAAAATTCTGATACATGTGCAGGTACATTGTGCAAAGACTCTCTAAGATTAATAACTTACGAACAGCTGCTCATCTCAACATGGTAGGCACGATCATCTGTTGAACATCACTCCTTCAAGCCTGGCCAAGTCCTGAAACATTTCCTGTCAGGATAGATGAGCCGCTTAGCTGGAGTTGTGATTTTAAATTTAGAAGCCCTGTCTTTGAGGGCAGCGTTCAGGGTGTTAACTGTGGTGCAGCTGCTTGATCTATCCATGAAACACTCCAAGACCATCGAATTACCTTGGTGGCCATCCATCTGGACTCCCCCTTTCATCTTCAAAAGTTTCCAGAGCAAGCGGTCAGAACTCGTACTCACTGTTAGATGTTGGTTTAATAAAGACCACAGCATTTCCTTGATGTAGACATACTTTGGGTGCGTGGCCACTGACTTCAGAGGACTTGAACTTGCTTACAGCAGCCAGAAATTCAACCCTTCAACTAGCACCCAACAGCAACAGCCAAGAGGACCGAGGCCGTGCAGTGAGCAGGGACAGATTTGGGAGGGATGGAAGCAAAAATGTGTCTGATGCAAACTGTTTTTTTTCCTCCTGTTGTACACAGCACTGTTTAAAAACAGAGCTGCATTCCTACTTTTGTTAATAATAGTATTAACACCGCTCCTGTGCACTCTAATCTTGATCAAAGATATTAAGTCCTGCCCTCCTGGAGACCAGCAGCACAAATCCCATCGTCTCTCCCAGAGCCAGGATTTCAGCCTCTCTCTCTATCCAGCAGCAGCAATAGCTCTGTGTCAAACGCAGAAAGGATTCACATGGGTTTGATGAGGACAGTCATGGACATATCTGCATGCCCGGGTGGTACGTCCTCCACGTTGCAGCGTGGGGACCCAACTACCTGTCTCTTCTGGAAAGATGATCAAAAGGGCGTCCTGATAGAGCAGCTTGTGCCGCCTCTTCTGCAGTGCGACAGCCAGGTAATGCCAGAGTCACCTGGGGACAGCGCAGGGGTGAAGCTTTGGGTCTCACTGCCGTTAAATCGCACTGAAGGTAATGAGCACAACAGCCAGCCGGCGGTGGCTACATGAAAAATCATTTAGTCGTGATGCTCTGCAAAGTGGTGTCCGTGCTGTGACCAGACCCCGAAGTGAGCAGAAGGAAATGAAGGAGATGCTTTATGGCAGGGCACTGGGGAGTGGGAGAGCCTTGGAACGTGCTCCTCGGGAATGGGGCGCCAGCTCTAACAGACTCCTGGAGTCTGCAAGTGGCAGAGTAGGACTTCAAAACCTCTTTGATCTCTGCCCTGGTAGATTGGTACTGTGGATCAAAGGAGTGACTTGCAATAAGAGGACTTAATGTGAAGCAAGATGCTTTTTGGGCAAGCAGTGAGAGGTTGTGAAGCCTCTGTTCTTTATCCTCAACTGGGCAAGTTCCTGGGAAAGCTGATCCAACTCTAATGCTTGGCCAGGTTTGAGCTGAAGGTGGATGACAGCCCTCCAAAAGTCCCTTCCAGCCTGAATTATTCCTGCGCAGAGATGCTTAAGACAGATGTTTCGAGGTCACAGTGAGGAGGCCTCTGGGCGAGGGTAGAGAAAGTGTGAAATACTGTCTTGGTTCTTCCACTAAACATCTTGACAAGTTATTTCTGTGCTATCTACCTTTGTTCTCTCCTTTTACAACTCAGGTAGTCTAACTGAGACACAATCACATGAGAGAGGCTGTCACAACACAGGAGGATGGTTCCTAGTGCAATGGCAGTCTAACCTCAGCTGAGACCCGTTCAAGATACTGGAATATACGGAATTGTTTTGTACACCATGACTTTTAGGGATATTTTAAACTTAAATGTCTACTATGATGTTTTTCAGACATTTCTACTCCCCGAGTCCTGTGAACTTTTCCAGTTCCCCTCAGGAATTTCTCCACATTAGATTACTGTGCATCATATAGAACTATATTTTCTTACCCTCTTCACAGACACTGTAAAATAATTCCTGGACAGCCAATGTCCAGGTAGCAGACTGAAAACCCACTCTGAGATGTTTCCTAGGTTCCCAGAGCATAGAGGAGATGGGACCATCTACGGTGTGATTCTGCTGGACTAAACAACTAAACACAAGTGAGATGGATCAAGGTATATATTCCTTTTTGTCCATGTAGCAAATAGCACACAAGGACCTGGAACCTGGGTGGGGTCTATAAGAACGACGGGTTGGTGGACAAGGAAGACATGGTTAGGAGTCTTTTAAACATCAGTCTCTACTTCAGCTGATCAAAGATCTTCAATAAAGTTACAACAGAGAAGCTGAATCAAGAGAAGAGAGTTGGGCCACACAGGCATATTGCCAAGTGTCGAAGGATAAACCTTAAGGAATTCTGACGTGCAATAAAAGCACAGTTTTTCTGAGCAGTCAAATCTCTTGAGTGAATTAAACTGTGCTGGAAGCTGGTGAGAACAGTCATTTCCCAAAATGCTCTACAGCTTGGCTGCAGGAGCTCCATCTGAAGTCTTTGGATCAAAGCAAATCAAAACACCTCTGAACGGGTCATAGACTGAGCTCATTGATTTATTTACACAGTTTAGGAACTAATATTATTTATTTTGCATGAAATGTGCAGAATAGAGATAGTGGTAAAAACATACACTAACACTTTCATGTGTTCAATCAGACAGGACACTGTTTATCCATTTGACAGTGCTGCGGTTACCACACTTGTGTGCTTTCCCTCCTCCTGTTAGGTATAAAAATCTTGTTAAATTTTTAATAGATTTTTAAGAATTTTGGTTCTAAGTCCCCAGATGCATAGGTTTTGCTTAAGAACACCTAGTATCTATTTGTCTCTATTTTCATATTACATCCCTTTTTAAAATCACTAATTAATTTAATCTTCAAAAAAAAAAAAAAGAAAACCTCTATAGAATAATGATGCCCTCACTCCCTGCAAAAGGCACTGCAAAAGCCCGGTTAGCATCACTGCATTTCACTCAGCACAGCCAATTTTGAGATTGCATTATAATAAGAGGAGCACAGTCCTTATCCGTTCTTCCCTGACTCCTCTTGTCCTTGATTTGCCAATTAGAAATAACTGCGGTGGAAGCGATACGATCCCTCAACGCTGGTTTCAGACAGACTGTCACCTGAATAGCTATTAGACGGCCAGAAAAAGAGCTCATAAGGAATATTTTTTTCCCAATGAAGCACATTGACAAAAACAATTGTTTTCATTTATTTCTATGTATACACACTTACTAACAAATACTCAGGTATTCTATTCTAACATGAAGAAACCCATTACCATTCTCTGTAACTGAGACCCCCAAAACCCACCAGGAAGTGTGAAAATGGTGATTATATTCTAATCACACGTTTCCAGGGAGAATATTTCTACTTTCTCAGCTGAAGTCTGGAACAGCACACAGAACAGACTCTCGCTGTAGAAATTTGTCTTTGAGTCAAAAATTGCTGCTTTCCAAGTCTGCCAAAACTGGGCTGCACTTCAGGCTGCTCAACATGATGGTATCTACCTCCTATATGCATTCCCACCCATGCCCTCGTGGCCGCTCTGGCTGTGGGCATCTCAGCAGCGTTACGAATGCCCCGCTGGGCACCCTGCAAAGGCTGAAGGCAGCACAGGGAGTAACCCCGCACATCTGAGAGACAGACAGAGCAACCACCGGGCCACACAGGCTGACCACACTCCTTGATGGACTCCAGGCATCCTTATCAACTGGAGTGTCCCACGGCTGTAGGCTCCTGTGGCCCCACAAGTACAGAGTCCAATGGTGCCTCCCAGGTGGGAAAATCACCCCCTTTGCACTGCAGGGACATAGGCCTTAACTACACTGTGTAAAGATTAGGACAAGCTGGCTTTGTACACACTAAGACTGGCTTCTCCAATGGCAACCATGTTCATGGACTCCCTGAGAAAGAGGTGAAGTCTTTGTATTCAATAACCCTCTGCAGATTTAATTTCATACTTTTTTCCAGGAGCAGCCATGGGGAGAGCAGATGACTGTTTCCAAGTGTCTGCAAATGCCAGGCCAGGGCTATTGCATGTCATGACCATGACACGTCTTGAACATCACAATCTGTGCTTTTGTTTTCTCATCTCTCACCAAATAATTTGCTTCAGGCCATTGCCAGATTTAATGGCATTTAATGCGATGGGGCTCTATGGGATCCAAGATGACCCCAGTTGTCTTCCTTGACCATGTGAGACTGCTGATGCTCAGTTTGAGCTGGCACCAACAAAGAAGGGATGTTTTTTTTATAAAAAAACATTCTTGTTATCTTTTGTCTGGAGTAGGACATGCCACCTCATGGAGAAAGGCTGGCCTGTCTAAAATTATTCCCTCTTTTTCCTTTGGCCTCCAAGAGAAGCAGCAAAGTTCTAGATTGCAGAGCACAGTCTGACTTTGGGGGCTTTGCTCCTTCTCAGCAGCTTTGCTATGCAAGGCCAGAGCTGCAATTGCCTGGAAAGAAGACCACCTCTTCATTCTATATCTGTGCTGTGGACTCCGTTCCCCGTGGGAAAGTCATTTCCTCCATCTCTTCTCCTTCCTGCAGCTCCAGGACCAGCGAGGGCTAACTGGAGCATGCAGGGGAGGAAGCTGGGCTACTTAGGAGGCAAACTGCTCTCCTGTCCCTTGGTTGCAGCCAGAGAGCAAAGAGTCCAGGGAAGAGCCTGAATTTCTTTCATACAAGCAGCTCTCGTACAGGTGGGCTGGCTGACGCAGCCGGGTTTCACTCAGTGCTACAACAGCTCCTCCACATCAGCTGTCTCCAGAGAGCAGCTGAGAAGATGTGGGCAGAAGATGAGAAGAAGATGAAGAGCGAGAGTTTCCAGACAAAGGATGTATGGGAGAAAACAGACCAACAGGAGCCCACGTGGTGTGGGTGCAGCAAGGATGGTACAGGACCACTGTCATCATCACAGGGCTGTCCTGTTGGGTTTGGCCACTCTCTGCCTCAACAATGAAGAGATTCAGCAGAAGAGGACTTCCCAGGCTGGGCTGCAAGTCATATATCTACAGGACCCTGGTGACATCAACACCCAGAGGCAACAAGTGCCTTGTTTTGGACCAGTACAGAAACCCAGCAAAAGCACTGCTGATTCTCAAGTATTCCTAGCAGCTCCCAGCGAGGGTACAAGGAGGCAGGCTTCCACAATCGGGAATTAACAGCCAGCAGTAATCATCCTACCTTATGGGGAGAAAATAGTTTTGCCATCAGATATTATGTCCTCAAAAATAAGCAGGTTTAAGGTCCTTCATGATGTCATCCACCCATCTAGCCAAGTTCCTGATACACATCTGCTTATACATATAGTATCTTATAGATACATCCAGTTCAGGCCAGGGCACCACAGCTTCTGTGATGGCCCTTGTCCACAGAGGGGACATTCCTGTTCCCTCTCTCAGCTGGCCTAATATATGGAAAGTCACCTGTTAGAACACGCTGGCACACCAGGGATGGGAAGGGCAATGGGACCTGTTGTGTAGGGCCTTCTAGAGGCTCATGGACTTTGTGAGGAACCGGTGAAGGACAAGAGCAAGTCCCAGAAGCAGCTACTGATGTCCAGGTGGGCGGTTGGTTTTCTATCAGCACTCTCACCAACATATTCAAGCTGCTCCATCTGTGGAAAAAGCAATCCCTGTCATTTAGCAGGAGTGCAGAAGGATGAAAGACATCACCCGTTAACAGTAAACAATTAACGAGGCCAGACTGTTCTCAGTTATTTCGGTCTGAGAGACTGAAAAAGATGGGTGCGCCTGATGTAACTGTCACTGAGCTAATTTATTCTGCCACATTTTCCACCACGCACCTGAAGTATCTCCCAAACCATTTATCTAAATGAAGTATCCCGTACTTATAAACAAATAAGCATATGGTGGTTACCCAGCCATGTTCCAAATTCTGCCTCGTCTAAAGGATTCATCCTGCTTTGGAGCCCACTTCAAGCGTTACTCCTGCCTCTTCCAAGTGCTCACAGTCACACATCTTGAGCCAGCTTTCATTAAATTGAGATTAAAAGGACTTTCTCCACAGACAAAATCATAAAATGGAAAATGTCTCATTTCAGCTTTTGCCTCCAAACACGAAGCCTGCCATTCAAGGGCGCACCAGCACTAATAACTTTTCTGCTGAAGCAGCTACTTCTATTTTATTCCTTTGAAATGTATGACAGAGGGGACAAAGCCCAGAGCAGCAGCACAGGACACGTTTTTCAGACAGGCTCTATGGGATGCATGCGTTGGGTTTTGCTCTGGGAGACTCTGCCGCACCGTGAATACAAAGGACGGGGACGTGAGGTGCCCCGCTCTGTTCTTGCACTTGTACCTTACACGTATGTGCTGTAAATTCAGTATATAAATGTCTGGCCATATCTGAAAACAGAGATGAGTCAAAAGCATCGAAAAACTTTTTCTTTAAAAATTTGGAATATGGTGATTTCAATGAAATTCTGCCAAAAAG
This sequence comes from Numenius arquata, assembly GCF_964106895.1. Lineage (NCBI taxonomy): Eukaryota > Metazoa > Chordata > Aves > Charadriiformes > Scolopacidae > Numenius > Numenius arquata. Next base: position 1,551,522 of record NC_133593.1, read on the forward strand.
GAAATGTAGCGTTTCAAGATAATGGATCAAGCCTCATTTAGAGCTCGGCAGAATAGAGAGCATCTGTATTTTTGGTTTTGCATTAAGTTCAAAATTTGTAATAAATTATAATAAATATGAAAGCTGTGAATGGAGCAAAATTTCAGATTTAGCGAAACAAAACATCCTCATCAATGAGAGCATTTTTTAACTTCAGTTCTGGAAACTTTTCAGAAACGCATTTCAAAACCCAAATGGAAATAATGAGTTTTGGAAACTGGAATGTATAAAGTGAATAACACAGAAGAAAAGAGCCAATGAGCAGCGCTGTGTCTTCAGGTCATGACGACACTATGACTCACTGCTCATTCATTTGTTTCGATTTCAACAACAATTGTTATTAGTGCCTAATTCATCAGCATTCCTGGGTTTGGTACGATTTTAAAATGACAAATACAGCAATTTCCTGTTAACACACAAAACCCACAAGAGATGGAAATAAAATCAGAAGATCCCACCTTGATGGCTCCCAGATTGCTGTCCCCAAATTTTTCTGAACCATCGTCTGGAAAAAGTGTCCATCGGGGCAGCCTCGGAGATGAACAGAGGTGGCCTTTGGTGCATCCCTCTGCTCCAGCAAGGTCATGCAGGAGAAGATGGCTCCAATGCTCCTAACGGGTTTGCAAGTCACACCAGCACGTATAAAGAGATTTTATTTGATTCTACCTGTAAGTCACCGGGCAGCCTTAAAGTCACTCCAGACCTTCAAGCAATGAAAAGCCTTCAACCAAATTCCCTCTAAAATGAAGCGTGGGCCACATTCTGGCTCCGCTTCAAATTACACTTGTAAAGTGCGAGCCAAGTCTCTAAAGGAAAATGGAAACGCTTCCATCCACTTCCATAGGCTTTAAATCAGCCCTAAGCGCGGTCCCACACACCGAACTCGGCAGCGGCTCGTTTGGGAGGTGCCAATGCCACCATTACCTACCAGCGCTGAGACTGCAATCAGAATATGACTGGTAAAACTTTTTTTTTTTTTTTTTAATTAAAAAGATGCATTCAGGTGCAAAAGGATCTGTTCCTCTGAGGCTGTGGGTCTGGAAAGTGCCTCTCAGCTCTGCTTCATTAGTTTAACGAGTAGCCGCTCATTGATCTTTGCTGTAAATGACGGGTTCCAGCACAGGGATAAGCACAGTTACACACATGGTGCTGGAGGCAGGGAAAACCCCTGCCTGGATGCTTGCATCTTCCTTACTGCCTTGGAGAGCCCAGACAGGGAAAGGCTGGACTTCTCCTCCTGCCTCCTTGGCATTTCCGTGTATTTTTAGCTTTGTGTCTGAGGGCAGAGAGCAAGACTCTCTCCTTCCACCATCAAATCCTTCCCCCATATATAAATAAGCAATTTCCTGCTGGAAGGACCATGACAGAGCAGCTGCACGTCTACGTTCATCACTACCTGACCCAGCTCAGAGTCGATAGCCTTCCGTGCTGCTGGGGAAAGAAAGGATCTGGCTCGGTGTCCCCAAACCTGCCCCGCACCGGAGAAGCATGTCACAGGTACACAACCCCCCGATAAGGTGTGTATCAGTGTTGCAGCGATAATAGGGCTTTGTATATGCTCACAAAGCATATAATAACTTACCTTGTTCTCATTTGCTATATTCAGTCTGTCATGGTTTGGGTGCTTTTAAATGTCTTTAGAGCTATTTAGAATTACTCATCCTTCTGCGGCATGAAATGAGAATCTGAAGTCAAACTGCTGGTACGGAGCTTGTCACTGGCTGTTTCCATCTCGGTATAATTACTTTTGAGATAGATGCCTCCCCCAGCGAGGGATGACTCAGCTCCCCCAGAGACCAGCACGCTCTCCAGGTCTCCAGCACCCTCCTGCTGCAACAAAACCAGCTGAAGGTGTTGGGGGGGATCTAAACCCCAGCCTTGTCCCGGGCTCTCTGCCCCCCAGTCCAAGCCCAGTCTGGCTCCAACTAGAATGGGGCAGGCACTGAGGTGCCCAGCAGAAATTCCATTGAGGAGCCACAGCCCAGTCAGGGCAGCCTTGCCAGGTACCAGGATCTCCATTTCCATGGAAAACAATGCAATTGGGAAATTCGTTCTCACCAGTCCCAGGGAAGGGGACCAGAGCAGAACAGAAACACAGACCCTGTTCTCCTGGAGCTTCTCAGGTTTGACCTGCCACTGCACTGACTTACTGGGAGCACTGGGAGAATACGCACACAACGTTTAATTATGGGTGCTTCTCACCAAACCCACACAACCACGCCACTAATTAACCCCTCGGCCAGCAGTGTCGGTGTCAAACCAGTCTAACACCAGCCGCTTTTCATTTCTTTTGAACTCCATACATGTAGGAGAGGGACAGGATTTCACCTCATCTGCATTAAGATCATCCGTTCCCGGGTTCCACACGTGCTGCACAAAGCACAGCCGAAGCCTCGGCACTGCCAATGGCATCTTGTGATGATGGCAAAGGGACTTGGGTTTAGTCCCAGATCTGTAAAAATCTCTTAAAATGAACTAATAGCAGCTGTTAAGCAAATGCATGGTTTAAAGGTAGCAATTAATTTATGCGCTGTCAGGGGTTGAACCCCACACTATCCGTGGATCAACAATTAAGTGGTATTTAACTCTTTCCAAAAGGCAGCAACAATTACTTAGGACAATGGCATTGTAGTTGTTGCTTTTCTTGAAAGTGCTCTGCTTTGACCAAAGCCTATTGTTGTATTTAATTTTCACAGTGGTGGAGTTTCCCTTTTTCCCTTTTCTAAATGAAAACCAAACCCTAAAGTTTTCACACACCAAAAAAGGAAAAGAAAGTTGAAAACCAGTCTTTTTCTGCTTTTCCCTTCCTGCTCTGGAAAGAAAGCACTGAAAAGCTTTTGACAAGTCAAATACTTTCATAACCAGTTCATGGTATTTTTTTTTAAGTGGGGTTTTTTTTTGGCATCAGCAAGAGTAACTCTGTTCATCTTCCCAAGCAGTGGGAGGCAGTGGAGATGTGGCAGAAGCTGAGGGGGTAGCTGCAGCCGACACCGTCATCTACCCAAGTCAGCAGAGGACTCAGGGACAGATGACCTCCATCCCCAAGCTGTGAAGCAAAGGCACATCCCGCTCAATCACGGCTGTGGCAAGGGCCACCACTGCCGCAACAGCTTGAATCTGGTGCTGGATGTGAGTTAATGACCTAAACTGGGAGACCCAGCCCTGCAGTCGTGGCTCTGCAAAGCCTGAAGCATCCATTGAGCCACCCGGCCTGCTTGCACGTGGTGTCCCACTCTTGCCAGATCTTTTCTGAAATTCAAGACCAGTCTTTCCTATTCTTATTTAGCTCCAGTCTTATCAATGCTCATAAATACTTAAAGGGTGGGGGTCAGAGGAATGGAGCCAGTCTTTTTTCAGTGGTGCCCAGTGACAGGACAAGAGGAAATGGGCAAAAACTTGAACATAGGAAGTTCCATCTAAACATGAGGAGGAACTTCTTTCCTGTGAGGGTGGCAGAGCCCTGGAAGAGGCTGCCCAGAGAGGGTGTGGAGTCTCCTTCTCTGGAGACATTCAAACCCTGCCTGGACAAGTTCCTGTGCAACCTGCTCTGGGTGGACCTGCTTTGGCAGGGAGTTGGACTAGATGACCTCCAGAGGTCCCTTCCAACCCCATATCATTCTGTGATTCTGTGATTCTATGCAGTTTTGCATTAAAGCAAAGCAGCAAAAAATGGTTTTAGCAGGGAGCATCTCTTCCCCTCCCAGATCTTCTAACCCAAGCTCATCCACCTTTGTTTTTCCCAAACACACACCGAGAGAGAGGAACCTCCACAAACAGCTTTACCCACTGATGTCAGGGTGGGATGAATCATCCCTCAAAAGGTACTTGTCTCCCTCTGACCTGCAGAGAGAGCCCAGACGTGGGGCCAGATGCAGAAAAACATTTCAAGAGAGGCGAGATGGATATTATACAGCTCATCCACACATGGGATCATTTAGGAAGAGCTTTGGCCGGGGTTGGCACCCCCATGCTCTTGGCTCTCTGGAGACCAGCGCGCTTCTACGTGTGCCTGGTCGGAGCAGCGTATTTTAGGCCTAAGACAATACACATCAAAATCAATAAAAAATCCCTGCACATCTCACCAGACATTGAATAAGGACTAAAATATTTAGTCACCAGAATGAAGCTCAAGCTGTCATTAGGTCCTTATTAAGCAGAATAAAGAGATTTGCTTAAAAAAGAGAAAAACGGCCTTCATCTCTGCAGGGCAGATGCAGCCACGCTATGACCAAGGTCCCACGCAGGACCCCCCGATGCCAACGGGAGCAGATGCCACGGAAGAGCTGGCTTCCCCGTCCTGCCACGGGGAGGGACAGGCACCCTCAGAGGATGAACTGCCCCCTCTGAAGTACCCAGCCCCCCTCCGGCGCTAATGAGGCTAATTACGACTAACTATCTTCATTTCTACCCAGCTCTGTTTCAGTGCAACAAATCCCACTTGCAGTGTCGCTGTGCCATGAAAGGGATTTCTGCTCGCCATAACACCGAGGAATTGAGCCACAAATGCTGTTTGCTATAGGCAGCTGTTATACACGTGTTTTTATACCTACAGTAACTACAGGAACAAACCCAAACACTGCACAAATACAGTCACCACGAGATTCACACTGTCATCACCACTGCTGGCCAAAGGATTATAGGTTTCTGAGCTCATCCACACAATAAAATAATAAATAAAATAAAATAAAATAAAATAAAATAAAATAAAATAAAATCTATAAAGCAGCAGGAAACACGCAGGCTAACACTGGAAAAAAACACCTTTGAAAAGTGAAGTGGTGACTCACTCGAGGATTGCAAGAACTGGTAGGAACTGGGATAATCTAAGGATTAAAAAACCAGAATAACGAACCCCAGGCTTTAAAAGACGAACTGTTAATCCATGATTTACATTACTGGGTGGTTTCCGTTAGAGAAGGGTGAATTCAGGGGCAGGCTGGGCACTTACTGAGACTCTCCTGGGACAAGAGCCCACCAAAGCAAAGGAGGGACCGAAAATACGGAGCTGGGCACATCGTCTCCGGCAGCCTCTGCTCAGTCTCATGTGATTTCCCTCTGACTCATAAACCTACTGGCCTCAAACCGTGGTAAAAAGGCAGATCCAAAATGAAAGGCACATTCTTGGAGGGTTCTTCTGCTGCCATCTGCAAATCATTATTTCTCCTTCGTAAAAATAATTAAGTGCAAATGGCTACAAGAGGGCGAAGAAATTCCTTAGCTCCTTCCAGCGGGAATTTTTACCAGCAGCCGAAAAGGAAGAGAAAAGACCTGTGTGCAGCAAGCGTCCACATATCCTTTCGACGGGGCACTCCCACAGTAGCGGGAGAAGGAGAGCAAACGCTCCCTGCACCTTGCTGCAGGTAGGGTCTGCAGGACCAGAACCCACCCAACACCATCCCAAAGCACCAACTGCCGACACACCACTCCACTCGCACCCCGGGGATGGCCAGGAGGGCTTCAGGTCTAGAGTCAACTTCCAAAATTAATATATATAGAATCGTAGAATTGTTTTGATTGGAAGGGACCTTTCAGATCATCAAGTCCAGCTATCAAACTAACACTGCCAAAACCACCACCAACCCATGTCCCTCAGCACCACATCTGCCCGGCTTTTAAATATCTCAAGATGGGTGCTGAGGGACATGGTTTAGTGGTGGTTTTGTTCCATATCATTGCAAGAGGCAGGATGGGGCAAAACTGTGCCCCTGCCAGGAACCTCCTGTCCCACCCCTGGCAAGGCACTGGGTGCATGAAGAGGGACCAACAGGGCTGCTCCAGAGACAACAAGAGCCAGCACTGGTGAGGCCACAACTGGAATATTGTGTCCAGTTCTGGGCTCCCCAGTTCAAGAGAGACAGGGAACTACTGGAGAGAGTCCAACGTAGGGCAACTAAGATGATTAAGGGATTGGAGCATCTCCCTTATGAGGAAAGGCTGAGAGAGCTGGGGCTCTTTAGCCTGGAGAAGAGAAGGCTGAGGGGAGACCTTATCTGTGTTTACAAGTACCTAAAGGGTGGGTTGAAGGAGGATGGAGCTGGACTCTTTTCAGTGGTTCCCAGTGACAGGACGAGGGGCAATGGGCACAAGCTGGAACATAGGAGGTTCCACTCAAATATGAGAAGAAACTTCTTTCTGGTGAGGGTGGCAGAGCCCTGGAACAGGCTGCCCAGGGAGGGTGTGGAGTCCCCTTCTCTGGAGATTTTCAAGACCCGCCTGGATGCAGTCCTGAGTGATGTGCTCTGGGCAATCCTGGTTCAGCAGGGGAGTTGGACTGGATGATCTCTAGACGTCCCTTCCAACTCTGACAATTCCGTGATTTCGTGACATCTGACCCACAGTTTAGGGACTGCAGCGCTGGGGCTGGCGTGACAACTCATGGCTTTGGCTTTGTTCTGTCCTGGGAAGGAGGGGGAGAAGCTTGGCCCAAAGAAAGGAGCTGCTCGGCGGCTATCTCATGTGATCTTTTAGACAAATTTTTTTCCTTTCCAATGTGAGTCATGAGACTGGAACGAGCGAGATTGTAAGATTAAACAAGTTATCAGCTCCCCATCACTGGAAACATAAAACCCACTTTTCTCTCCAATGGCAATTAACAAGGAGCAAAAGCAGATAAAACTCGAGCCGGCTGCTTGCCATCTCCGCTTAATCTTCAGATAACTATTTTCTTAAACCTCCTCAGACTAGCTGTTCCGCGTCTGCAGCACAGTGGTCCCTGCAGATGAGGCTGTCTCAAGAAGGAGGATAAGGACATAAAGGCAAAAAAGAAGATAAAGAGATGGGGGAAATGCTCAGCATGCTAAAAAGGACGAAAACCTACAAAGCTGTTGCTGAGAAGCAACAGAGGAGCAGAGATGAAAGGGAAAAGATTAACTTCTGTTGTTCAATTTTATGAAGGCGCTGTACACAGCGTGAGTTAATAGGGCTTCTCGCTGAAAATCATACAGGACAGAATTAGCAGCAGCTAAAGCAAATGGGGGGATTTGAAGATTAAATCTCAGCGCTACGTAAATGCTGGTTCGCCAGTGTTCTGCCACGCCGGTTTGAAGTCTTTATTGCCGCAAATCAATCCAGCTGAGCCGGGGAGCGCTGCCCGTCTGTCTGTCTGTCCCAGGGAACCTACAGGGAACCTGAAAGCTGCTGCTGAGCAGGGATGTGCCACGGATGAGGCACAGCCAAGGTGAGGACTGCACCAAATTCCCCGTGTGATTCCATGTGTTTAACCTCAGAAAGCATAGCTTTGGAAGAATATAAAATATGTAAATATGAAAAAATATAAAGTCAATATAAAGTAACTCAGAGTATGTTCCAGTCTTCTTGGATCTCCTCTCTGAGCTGAGAAGTCTCAGCGAGCCCTACCAAAGCTACACTTAGATACCAGACTGATAAAATATTATAGATAAGACATCACAGAGGAATGATTTTGGCTTTGTTTTTCTTGAGCATAGAATTGCTAGAAGCAATTTTCCTCTCTTTTATCCAAACCTGAAACATATTATTGAGCTCTCTAGATTCCATTAAAGCATCAAAGCTGTGTTCCACACCACAGTTCTTCAAAAAAAAAAAAAAATTAAAAAAAATCAGTGCACTAAAAAAAAGTCCAAACTCCAAAGCCTGCTTTCAGCTTGAACTGTCAAAATATTTTCCATATGCAGTGCAGGTACACACTTACGACTGCCAGTCATTCCAGATGTCTTCCCTGGGAAGGAGAATATTACTTTCTTACTTGTTAACTTTTTTTCCCACTTTGTGGAAACACTTCATCCTAATTGTCTATTAAAGGCAAGTAAACAAGATGTGATTTCCAGCAGGACACCCACGTAAGGCATGTGAGAGACTACACAGCAGACACATCACCCAGGATTGCTGCTTTGACAGAAGCAACCAGAAGGATTTGGATAAATCAACACACCATTAGTGCTAAGGCTTCTCAACACAGATATTAGGAAAGCTTTAAAATATTTACTAGTATCCTCTCAAGCCCCCCAAATCTGCTGTAAGTAGCTTTGGCAGTTACTGAGAACCTCTCCTGTAAGCACTGGCTGCTGCTCTTCCCTCCGTCCCAGCTATCAGCATGTTTCCCTTCTTCATGGCTGGTCCCACAGGGGGCTGTCCCCTGCCATTTCACCCTCAAACACCATCAGATGAACAGACTAAAACAACCAGAGGGTTCTTTTGATAAACCAGCTAAACTCTTGCAAATCGGTGGCAATTTCACATCCTCCAAGGGCTTCTTCCACCTTCCAGATGAGGACTTTGAGTAAGACTTAGACCACCTGTGACCAATTCCATCTCCCTGACAGTTTCTACATGAAAAAACATGTTGAATGGTGGCATCTCAGCCCCTTTGTGACCCATCTGAAGCTGGACAACCCCAGCTCAGTTTGCTTGGACAAAGTTGAAGGATTATTAAAGCTGGTTCAGAGAGGAGCTGCTCACGTTGGAGATGGCCATGTTGTCTATGGAGGTTGGCATCAGGAATTTCAGTGCTCAGAGCTGGCAGCTTCCAGGCCAGAAGGTACCACGTCACCTTGGAAATAAGCGTTTTCTCTTGCTCTGCAAGGTATACTCCAGGTTCGTTAAAAGTAATTTGTTATCTGAAAGGTGGTGACAGCGTAACAGCGAGATTGCCCGCGCTGCCGGGGGGCACGTCGCCAGATTCGCTGCCGGCGTCAAGGGGACAGCAGGATTCACAACGGTCGGCTGCCCAAAACAAAACACTGCTTTGTGCTCCTTAAACAAATGCCCTGTATCCAATTCCCTTATGTCTCTTTTACAAATTGAGCTGCTTAATTAGTCCATGATGAGTTATTGCATATATTAATAGGAAGCCCATGAATAAGCACCGTGCTGCTGCCGAGCTCAGCAAACGGGCTCCCAGAGCTGCCGAGCACATCGACTCGAGCACGTGGACTTTGTAAATTAAAGTCAATGAGAAAATCCAATCTTCATGGGTTTGATTTTTTATTTCGCTTCTCACCATGTCCCTGACAGCCTCTTGGCAGCAGCAGCCTGAACCGCAGGTCCAGCTTACTTTGTCATGTTTCCTTTAATGTCAGTCTGATAACAGTATGAATATTCAAAATCACAAACAGGCCAAAACACCCCACAGGCCGCCCGCAGCAGTGTCAGTGAGCTACCACCGCTGCCCAGCCATCACCGGGGTGGCCCACAATGGCTTTTAGTGCAGTATTAGCTACAGCACTTCAAAAAAATCCTCATTCTCAGCTCACTTGGAAGCTCAGCCTCACATAAATATACCCAAGGTCTTCCCAAAATATCTGCTGCTCGTTCATCTTATAAAAGCACCCTGAGTTTATGACCCAGACAGCACCCTCAGCCCCTTGGAAGCCACTAGCCCAGGCAGCAGCATCAACAGGGCTCAGGCAGGACATGTGCATGGGACCCACCACCCCGTGACAGCCCCGAGGTCTCACAAACCTTGAGGTCTCAAGACCCTCTTGATGGCCCTTTGCTCTTGGCAGGTGCCACAGAGGACTCACGCGAAGGTCTTTTTCAGGAAGCTTGATTTGCAAGAGAAGCGAAAGGAGAATTAAGAGCTTGGCAGCCCGGAGCAGCGTTTGGCTTGGCAAAAGTGCAACCACCACCCACGGTGGCCTCCAGCCAGGACCGCGGGCTGGGTACTCACCGGATCCTCCACACTGACAGCATCGGTAATGCTAACGAGCCTGTCACAATTACCCGGTGTCACGGTAACCTCGCACATCATCCTCTGACAGTGCTGCGGGAAGCTGGGCAGCTCAGGGTAACACGCGCTTTTTATTCTTTGAATTAGTGGCAATTAATTGGAAGCTGGATTTGCTGAGCGCTGTGTCCAAAATACATTCTCTGCTGCTCCCATGCTGCATAAAAAGGGACAATAAAAAGTTTCTTATTCCCGTTTTAAAGATGGAGAACCAAAGAACAAACCAGTTGCGTGACACAATATTACAGAAGGAGCCTGAAACAGCCGGAGCCTCAACCAAAGCTCAAGCACTGGTTTTGTGTGAAGGACTGACCCTTCAATGCACTGGAAATAGGTGAAATCCTACATTTACTGCACTGTAAGCAAGGATGGGGGGAATTAACGGGAAAAAAGAAAAATTCTTGCTCTCTACTTATTTATCGCCCCTCTCTGTGCTGCAGGAGAGACTGAGCCTGCTCGCACCCATGAGACTGTAAAGAACCACAGCAACCACAGCCAGACAGGCAAATTCCCTACAAAACGCTGGCAAGGGACGTGGAATGGATCTTTGCTCCTGATCAGGAGGCTCAAAGTGACAACATTCAGTTTGCAGAAAAGTCATTTTACAGCTTTGAGCCCTCCTCTGCAGCAAACATGGTAAAATTCACAATTCCCCTGGAATGAAACACAAACCTGGACCTGGCCGGGATGTTAAACTGTATGGAATATGATCAGGATGGAGAAAAGCCTGGAGTTTAAATTTACCCTCCAAAATTATTACAGGAAGGTGATTTTAAACTGAAAGACGGGAGATTTAAATGAGATACTAGAAAGAAATTCTTTGCTGTGAGGGTGGTGAGACCCTGGCCCAGGTTGCCCAGAGAAGCTGTGGCTGCCCCATCCCTGGAGGGGTTCAAGGCCAGGTTGGATGGGGCTTTGAGCAACCTGGTCTGGTGGGAGGTGTCCCTGCCCATTGCGGGGGTGGGACTGGATGACCTCTAGAGATCATCTAGTCCAACTCCCCTGCTGAACCAGGATTGCCCAGAGCACATCACTCAGGACTGCATCCAGGCAGGTCTTGAAGATCTCCAGAGAAGGGGACTCCACGACCTCCCTGGGCAGCCTGTTCCAGGGCTCTGGCACCCTCCAGGAGCGTGGGCGCCAGGCAGGGCTGGGGCTGTCACCAGGGCAGGGCTGGGGCTGTCACCAGCTGCCTCGGAGCACGACTGGCCCAATCCTTCACGTGCGACACAATCAGGCTTTGCATTCACAGCAGCCCGGAAGGTTCCTTGCATACAGTAATCCAATTAAAGACCTGAAAGGCGGCCTCTCGTACCACTTTGCCCAGGCAGGCACAGCAATTTCTGCCCACAATTAACTAGAGCGAAAAAAAAAAAACCAAAATGAAATCTGAAAGCGACTCTCATTCTCTATTGACTAAAATTCATACTTTGCTTTCAGATAAAGGCCACTGTCAATCTATCACCTTTGTCCAAATCAGGCTGAGTAAGCGTCAAAAGCAGGAGACGCTGAAGCTGATTTTCAAGCCAGGGAAAACTTCAAAGTGACAGGAGAGAGAAATAAAAAGACTGCAGGGAAGCGGAGTGATGGGAGGTTATGGAACCGCCGAGAAGGAATGGGATTATCTAAACAACCTTGAAGACAAATACCCTTCCTTGTGATGGGCTACATCTTGAATTTGTATCCTTGCCTCTTCTTTTGTTTTTTTTTAATTTGTCTTCAGCTATTTAAATTCTCTTTATTGTTCCATTTTTCAAGCAGTCCCCTTCTCACATCATTTTGACTTCAATACAGACTTTGGAAACGCATTATTGATGAAAGTGAGAGGACTGTGGTCCTCACTGCTAATTGCTGCTGCCGTGACAAACCCTTTCCTTTCCTCTCCTATTTTAACTGCCAGTACTTAAAACTTATCAACTATGATATTAAGAGAAAAGGTAAAGCAAGAGACAGGGCTCATTTATTCTTCTTGCTGCTTCACTTAGGAGACGTCACCAGAGCCAAGACTGCTAATCAAAATGTCCTTTCAGACGTGCAGTGGCTTTTTTTCATGTGGAACATTGATTAAAGATTTAATTCAGATCATAAAACTAATTTTATTGGCTGCTTCTAAAAAGTCTTAAAGTTTGGTGAGGCCCTCCTTCCTTATTTCAACATTTGCTGACAACTGACCGCCCCGAACAGCCCAGAAATGAACTCCATCACAGGGGCGTTATGCTCCACAGAACGCACAGCCTCTGGTAATACTGAAAAATTCAGTACTTTAAATTGTTTGAATTCAGAGGCAAAGCAACAACAAACACGTTCCTGAAAATTTTCAGAAAATGGGCTATTCAAAAATTAATTTCCCCTCTGGGATTTTAACATCAGAAAAAGATTATCTTCACTTTTTTTTTTCCATTTTTGTATCATTTTGCAATAATTTTGAGCATTAAAATGGTTTATTGAAAAATGTGCAAAAGATAGTCTTCTCTGGACACAAAGGTGTCTTGCTCAGTATCATACAGAGGAATCCTCCCATATCTTAGAATAACAAAGAAAACCAGAAAGTAGAATACAAGAACACAATAAAATTTAACTTTAATGCAATATTGCAATATTTGCTTCAAAAGTCAGCTGCTATGACTTTCACGACCACGTACAAGTCATAAATATAAAACTGTTAAACCTAACACAATTCAATTTGAAATTAAATTCTGAAGTGCCCACAGTTTTTCAAGCTCATATTTTAAACACAGGAAAATCTGTTACCGCATGGATTTTCATTCAAATTTATGAAACCGCCTGAAAAAACAGATCTTGAAATTGGGTATTTCCAGCAAACACCAGCTCAGACAACAACTCTCTGCCCCACCCTAGTGCCACGGAAACCACCAAGTCCGTGGCAGACCCCAGTATCTCAGGTATGTTGTATGATATATATGATATGTAATATAAAATATTTATTTGTGCAGCCTCCCCACTCCTGCCAGGCTCCACGGGGATTTCAACACAGACTCCTCCCCTGCCTCCAACATGCCAAGGAATAATTTAGTCTTTTCTTTTGGCCACTTGGCAGCGAAAAAGAAGAGCGGGAAGTGTTATTTATTTGAAAGAGCCACACTAGAGGTAGGATGTGATGTGATGTGATGTGATGTGATGAAACACATGCTGCAATCCAGCAATCCAGAGTATCATCCAGCCAACAACTTCCCTTTTCCAACAGTCATTCCAGGGTTTCTCTTGAGTGATGAAGAGATCAAGTGACATTGAAGGCACTCTTAGAAGGCAATGCTGAAGATGGCCAAAGTATGGGCAAGTCCTTAGAGTCTCAGTCTGTAAAAGAGCCACACTAACATTATGTCTATGTAAAAATCATAAAATAAAATGTACCTGCACTACATCCCCTCCACATCATCCTGGAGCCAGCCATAATAAAAGATACTCCATTCAGACGTGATTTCATCCAACATGACGAAACCCTCAAGACACGTTGGCTTGAGGAAGACAAGGTCAGTCTGAGGCCAAAGCACTGACCTACTTTTTACTTACTCTTTCTCAGGAGAAAAACTCAGAGGACTGTGGGCTCAGTCCTGCTCTGAGATATGCTGGCGCAAAGAGGGAGGAAGAAGAGGAGGGTGAGTCTTTGACTCTGTTCCTCTGGACAAAAGGCAGGCCAGAAAACTGGAGCAGCAGCAGAGCAACCACAGTGGTGAGCAACACCACTGAATTAATAGTGGCTAGGTGATGGTAAGAGCACATACGTGCACAGTCATCACAAAACGGTAAAGCAGCAAATCCAACCCCATTCCTGCAGCCCCACCTGAAGTGACCAGCTCAGGGATGTGGTCTGAAGAGCATCGGGCCATTGGGACTTGAATCTTCTACATCTGAGCTGGGTGATCTAAACCAATGTCTTTGGTCATGCTTCCAGCCCACCAGCACCTTCCTGCCATTTTAGAAATGATGAAAGCTGAGGGGTATGAGGAAAGTCAGGCTGGTCCTGAATGGGAATCCCACACCTCCTTGAAGCATAATGGCTTCAAGCTGCAACAGGGTAGGTTTAGACTGGACATTAGGAAAAAAATGGAAAAAACAGAAAGAGTGGTCAAACACTGGAATAGGCTGCCCAGGGAGATGGTTGAGTCACCATCCCTGGATGTGTTTAAGAGTTGTTTAGATGTGGTATTGGGGGATATGGTGTAGGGGAGAACTTTGTAGAGTAGGGCTGATGGTTGGACTCAATGATCCCAAGGGTCTTTTCCAACCTGAATGATTCTATGATTCTACCCCTCATCCAGTGTCCCCAAGAGCAGCCCAGCCACCACGCTAGCCCGTGGCTTTCTGGATGGCTCACACCCAACCGGGACCATGCTGGGCTGTAAGATTTTTACTCCATGCCAAATCCAATGATTTAGACCAGCTATAAAAAAAACAAGCTGGCTTCATCTTCTCTTCTGCAGCGGTTGCATCCAACTAAGAGCCCAAAATTCAGGCAAAGTTTGGGGTTTTTTTACTGACCACTCTCTGTACAAACTCAATAGGATGTGCCTGCTTTGCTGGCAGAAAATAAGTCTAAGAGTCAACAGGAGTTCAGATCCATAACAACAAAATGATGGAAAAAAATCTAACAGAAAGAGCCAGAAAGCTTACTTCTTGGCTGCTGTATAAGAAGAAATAAATGCTGTTAGCTAGCTCAGTCCAAGAAGTCAATATTTTTCTGTACTAGTTTAAACTTCATAAAGATAATAAGGAGTAATTGCATTGCACAAACATTTCAGCTCTTTGCATGGATTATTTCACATGAGGAAAAAAAGAAAAAATTGCTTCAGTAAAAGTTTTAAAGGAAAACTAACTTTGAAAAACCAGGCACTAGCAGCCAGTTAATGACACCTTTTGTTTTTGCTGGGCAAGATGCCTAGAATGCCTAAAACTCCCTTTATTTTCCCTGATCAAGTAGGCAGCCATTCAAGTGCCCCAACAGCCCAACCACAGGAGCTGGGAAGTGATTAATTCTCCACCAGCTGACCCGCTGCAGTCCTTAATGTGTTTTTCCCAGATAAAATTAGAAAATACTTCATCCTCCTTTTAATTTGCATGATATTCACCTGCATTTTCAACACTTATTACCGCATTCATAACAGAATAACTAGGCTAAAGACTGAATGTGAAATTGAGTTTCATTTCCCAGACCACATATTATATTTTAATTAATTCTAATAACTGCTTATAACTATTAGCACAGCGCCAAGTTGAGACTTGCATATATATATGAAATTTCATGAAAGATATTTCTGGAAGTGTATTTTTGCAGAAAAATGCTCTTCCATATCCCTGGTCTTGTTTGGAATTTGGGAATAGTGGGTATCATCCAGGTCGACGGATTGAGACACCAGACCCACCTGAGCCAAAGGAAAGGTGCGGAAGAGCCTCCCCCAGCTTTGCATTTGTGGCTTCTTCAGAGGAAAAGAGAACATGGAATGTTCAAGTACTTTCACAATGAGGAGATGCTTGCAGTAAATACTCAAAGGACTTTGCCCCCAGAAATCCCAGCTCAATCTCCCCTATGTCCTGGTGTCTTCAGCACTGAAGACCTTAGACGTTGGTCCACAATGGTAACTCCTTACCCAGTTGGATCCAAATAATCCATATCCATGTGGGTGTTTTGGGCTGTTATACAGAAAAAGGATATTTCATTAGACATAGAGCTGCTGGAAACTATTTGACACTTGGAAGGGAAGGGGTATGACCTACAGAGGCAGATGGATCCAGTCCCCACTTCTGCTGATGGTGTGAAGTGGATTTCCCACCATCCTTGGTGGCTATGGAACCACCAAGCGACATTCAAACAAAACAGAGTTTAGGCTCTGAAAAAAATCTGTACTACATTTTCTTTTGAGGCAAGTAATCTCTTACGGGCAGAGTTTTCCATCACCCAAGAAGCTGTGTGAAACCAATGAAAACATTTCCACACGGAGAAAATTTCAGTGTTTTCTTCCAAGTGACTTTGCAGCCAATTCAGTCAAACACGCAAAACTTGCACAGAAACAGCCCTGCCCTCCAGCGAGCACAAATCATGCCTTTAAGTAGGAAAAACAATTTATTTTCCAATAAAAGGTTTCCATTTCATAGTCAGGAAAATAATATTCCAAGTGTCCCCTCTCCTCAGTGAAACTATTTCACGTAATTCCCCCAGCATCTGGTTTTATTTCAGGAATTTTATGTCTGGCTTTGCCAAGCAACTGTTATAACTGAGACAAGGGATGTGAACTAAAATGGGGATAAGAATTCACAGTATGTTTATTCTGACTTCTCAAAAGCTTCATTAAGGTCCAGGCTATCCTTTTGGACAGGGGGATCCGATTTCTGCTTCCAGCGGTTTCCTCCTGAATTCAGCCCAAAGACAGAAATACCGAGAGAAACTGAGAGCTTTGTATTCTCTTCTTTATTGAGCTTTAAATAATTATGCCTTTTTTCTGTGTGGCACAATCTATATTTGAACAAGACAAGTGGGAAAGCATACGAAATCCAGTGATTTGTAACTGAGACTGAGAAAAAACAGATATTTTATATGTGAGGTTTTAGGTTTTCACTGTGAGGGCGGCAGGGGAAAAAAAATGCAAGTGAATTTATAAGCATGATCTTTCCTTAAATCCCTTCCAAGGAACTAGGAAATAATCAGGCCTGGGAAAAGTTTTGATAAGCAGCTTTCCAGTGTGGAAATAATATATTTTTGTGTGATAATGCTGGCCAGTGGCAGAAGAAAATGACGGTTTAGGGCTCTTCACTGGTACTTGGATCTGAAACTCCTTCTAGCAGGACCTGCTTAGAAAGCTTCATCCAAAGTCAGCTGCCTGCAACACCCTGAAGTTCTCCGCCACTTTTACTCCAAATTCCTGATACCTTCAGGAATGCAGAGGATTTGGTTATCAATGATGAGGCTTTCCCTGATTTCCCAGACCATGAGCATCTTTAACACCAGTCTGACGGAGCTTCGCCGGAGAAGAGGACTCTGACGCCTCCTGAACCACAGTTTCCAAAGACCATCTCTCTTTAGTACACCATCATTATTTTTACCCTCTGGTATTCTCTTTCCCAGCTGTGTCAGAAATAGTTGTAGGCTCTTCCCTAACAGGGAAAACATCGGCTTTTCACTCCTCAGCTCGCAGGACGGTGTGCTCCTCGCTACAACGCGATCGCCAAAAGATGACCCCCCTTTCAGGACTTTTCTTTAGCTTTCTGATTTCTCAGTATGCTAATTCCCGGTATTAATAATCACTTGCTTCATCTGGTTGCCTGTGCAGCATTTGCCACTTAAAAGGATTTCACATGTCTCAGAGCACACTTACTCCGGGAAAGCATTTGATCTGGAGCAACACGCGGTGCCTCAAATCGCGTAAAGCCAGACTGCATTAGCTCTCGGGGGCTTACGCCGAGTATATTGTAAATATATAGCTTTAAACATATCCACTTTTGATTTCAAATCAGAGGAAGAATAATAAAATAATCCACTAAAGATGGGAGCTTGGGAAGATGCGGTGACTAAAGGCATCCTTTGTTTTGAGGCTGAGCTGGCTCTGAACCAGAGCTCTCCTACTAGAGATGGAGAAAGCAGTTAATTTGTTCTGCTGCTAAAAAACAGATTAACGTACAAGGCTGAAGCACAGTAAATAACATCATGCTCCTTCTCAAAGCCAATCGAATGGTTGTATAAAACAAAGGGAAACATTTTATAATTCAAACGGAAAAGGAAAGGAGGCTGAATTTGCACAAGGCAGACCCAGGCACAGTCTTTTGCAAAGTATTTTTCTCTCCAGGAGAGAAGCAGTAGCAACCTGTCTTCCATTCAGGGAACACTCAGCATGCTGGCACCTAATCCATCATTTCAAGCTCTTTTTTTCCTTCAAGTAATTATTTAGAGTTCACAGTGTATTAATTTAACGGTAGATCTCATCTACATAGTATGCTAAAAGCTCACATTTAATCAGAAATCAGCCTCACTCCTGCTAAGCACCACCTCTCCCTCGTTTCTCTGATTTGTCTGATTCCGGTGGTGTTGACGAAGGACAAGGATCTTTTATTCACAGGCATTTATACCACACGTTACCCCAATCCCAGGAACTCACGTGGACGATGCAGTGCCCAGCTCCAGAGCTGGGAGAACATCTCACACGGAGCAATTTATCCAGTTCAGACAACAATTTCAACCACCTTCTCTGCTTATGAATTACCAACAGAGTTTTGTAAGTGTATGAAATATTTACAGCTGTAGGATGAACACATTAATACAAATATTTGGACGGGGCTTCAAGCAACCTGGTCTGGTGGGAGGTGTCTCTGCCCAGGGCAGGAGGGTTGGAATGAGGTGATCTTTAAGATCCCTTCCAATCTCAATCATTATATGATTCTGTGATCTGGGATTCAGGGGTAACCCCAAAGCTCCAGCCCCGAGCAAATACCACACCACGTTCCAATAAACGTACAGAAACCGGTGATGTTTTTGAGGGACAGTGGGGGGACAGCAAAGCTGGTTTCAGGTATGGTTGGAGCTACATTATAGACACACTACACGAACGAGCAGAATGTATTCTAGTAAGCTCATTAGTTGCTATAATAGGATATAAGCAATGATGATATAACCGATGTCATACACTGATAGAAGCTCCGGAGTGATCTAGGGATAGAACCAAGTCCGAGCAGCAGGGTCCATCAGTATTTATTAATCCTCCACATCCCGTTCACTAAAGGACGGCTTCCTAACAAATGCCCCCCCTTCCCTCGCAGGCTAATGCACACCCAAACCCACCACTTTGCATTTCATTCCAATCACAAGAGATGCGTCAGGAGGTAACAAATTGAAGGGATTCTTGCCCTATATATTTTCACAACAATAATTTGTTTTACTTTATGCAAAGAATGTCATGAATATGTATTCCAATAGCAGCACACATAAATCAGAGCTTGGGGTGAGCACACAGCACACAGCTCCTCAATTAGAAACCTGCCTTCCCTGGGGATTAAGCAGAGTGTTTGCAGAAAAACACAGTGCAGGAGCCACTTTGTCCACAGCAGCAATAGGTTTAAGCAACATATTTCTCCAAGTGATGTACACTCTGAGCACATTCCTATCGCCAGGTTTGCTGCGCTTCCCTCACGGACCTGTTTTATCACATGCAATGTTTGCCGGATCACCCAGTCCCAGATATTCACAGGTCATGGCGGAATCAGCCTGGAACACTCACCCTCAGCAAAAAGCACTTGTTTGAAACACTCCAGCATTGCTCCAAGGCTCAATCATGGGACATGGTGCAGAGGTACTGAGTCTCCGTCTTTCTTCAGACTTTCCAGTTTGGAGCAAGGCCAGGGAGGGAGATGATTTTTTTCATGGCATCTTTATATGAACAAGCGATTATTCGTTAATGTAGCACATTTTATCTGGAGACATGATATAAATGATGACATGATGCTGGTGCCAGCCAAGTTCATGCAAAGAGGATTTGGCGCTGTGGCTGTCCACGTTAAATCACAGCAGCCACCCTTACCCTTGCCTGCTACAGACCGAGCAAAACCCTGCCCGAGGCTTAGCCTGGCTGATAAACACACAGCCTCTGGAAATTAAAATGGTTTACAACTGACACGTGGTTCTCACCATGAGATAACCCTCTCTGACTAGATGTTGAAGCTCAGCAGCCTTTTATTTCTGCAGAAATCATAGAATAGCTTTAGGTTGGAAGGGACCGTAAAGATCATCTCGTTCCAACCCCCCTGCCCTGGGCAAGGACATCTCCCACCAGACCAGGTTGCTCCAAGCCCCCTCCAACCTGGCCTTCGAACCCCTCCAGGGATGGGGCAGCCACAGCTTCTCTGGGCAACCTGGGCCAGGCTCTCACCACCCTCACAGCAAAGAAGTTCTTCCCCACATCTCATCTCAATCTCTCCTCTTTCAGTGTCAAACCCTTCCCCCTCATCCTACAGCTCCCCTCCCTGATCCAGAGTCCCTCCCCAGCTTTCCTGGAGCCCCTTGAGGGACTGGAAGGGGCTCTAAGGTCTCCCCGGAGCCTTCTCTTCTCCAGGCTGAACCCCCCAACTCTCTCAGCCTGTCCTCCCAGCAGAGGGGCTCCAGCCCTCCCAGCATCTCCGTGGCCTCCTCTGGCCCCGCTCCAGCAGGTCCATGTCCTTCTGATGTTGGTGGCCCCAGAGCTGGAGGCAGCACTGGGGGGGGTCTCCCCAGAGTGGAGCAGAGGGGCAGAATCCCCCCCCTCGCCCTGCTGGCCATGCTGCTGGGGATGCAGCCCAGGATGCAGGGGCCTTTCTGGGCTGCCAGGGCATGTTGCCAGCTCGTGCTCAGCTTCTCATCCACTGACACCCCTAAGTCCTTCTCAGGGCTGCTCTCCAGCCATTCTCTGTCCAGCCCATATTTGTGCTTGGGATTGCCCCAACCCAGGTGCAGGACCTTGCACTTGGCCTTGTCATGAGGTTAGCACGGTCCCATCTCTCAAGTCTGTCCAGGTCCCTCTGGATGGCATCCCATTCCTCCAGCATGTCAACTGCTCCACACATCTTGGTGTCATCGGCATACTTGCTGAGGGTGCCCTCAACCCCAACATCCACGTTGCCAAAGAGGGCAATAAAAGTTGCATCTTCTCCTGCTTTTAGAAAACCTGCTCAGGCTGCATTTCTGAGAAGAGCTGAAGCAGCAGCAGTGGGAGGGCACGGGAGCAAGGGGGGTTTGGGGAAAGCTGGCTGAGATGCATCTTCACTGAGCTGTGGTCCCACGGACTGACATCAGCCCGTGCATTTAATCCCTGTGCAGACCACTCCCCAGCAGCCTGAAGAGCTCAGCAGCTTCTGGCCACCTGCAGAACCAGTGTGTGGGTGCTCCAGCAACGCAGTGAGTCTGGAGAGGAGGAGCTGGGGGTCCTGAGCGTGGCCCTGGACGGCAGCAGCACCGGCACTCGGCAGGGCCCAGATGCTGCCAAACACAGCGCTGGGAGAACAGACCCCAGTCACACTTCAGAGAAACCAGCAGGCACTGGAGACTTCAGCAAGCGCCCAGCCTAACCCAATTCTTTCATTGTAGCCAGATCACAGGTTTGGAGAGGACTCTGCAAATCTGCTATGGAAAATCTGACCTAGAGAAGTACAAAGTGTTATTACCATCATCAGCATCAATCGTACAGTTAAAAGGAAGGATCAGTTCCACCAGGACCGGTGGTTTGACTCAGATGCCATCCCCAAGCATTACTTCAAAGCAGCAGCAATTATCAAAACAGAAAACTGATGAAACACTCAGGGAAAATACATTTTCAAATACTCTATTAAAATCGTCCTCAGCCAGGGGGATTATTTTCTGTATTGCGAGTGGGCACAATCACATATCTCCCAAAAACCTTGAGAGCAGAGCAAGGCTGATGTCCCGCAACTCAAGTTATTGGAAATATTTACACCACAACCAGCATAAGGCCAGGACAACTCTCAGGAGGATGAGCCAACTGGTTTATAAAGGAAAAGCACATGCCTGTCCACATCCCATTCTGCTGCCCATTGAAGGCACCTAGAAAGGAGAAGAGCAGAGCAAAATGAAGAGGCTGGCGTTGGATGCAGGTCCCTACCCTGGAAATGATGCCTGGGAACATGTTCTTGATGCTCAGAAGATTTCTTGCATGGTGCAAGACCTTGTATTTCCATGCTTAGGGATTCATCATGCTCAACGTTGCTCTTCTTTCACCGTCACTTATTTCATCATCAAACAGGGTCTTGGCAATAAGGTTGGGTTCTGCAGTTCCTTAAATTCAAAAATACTCCAAAATCTGAGGATGTGCCAATAATAACAATAAAGATCCCAGAGATCCAAACATCCCATTTCAACAGAAAATTTCCACCTACTGTGATGGTAACCAACAGAAACAAGAAAATGCCTGAATAAAGACTCCCTTTTTATTCTTAGAAAATTCATAGAAACAGGTGGGTTTATTCCATTTTATGTTTAAAGATTTTTCCCTTACCTAACACCAAGGAGTTGCCATTTTGTGCCTACAGGGAATTTGCTGCAGATCAGCTCCAAAAGCACGAGAGCATAAAAATGGACATTTTCTAGTAACTTTAGTTATTACCTGCTGCCCTGCACATGGTTATGGGGAAATAAGTTACCTCATTTCTTTAAGACATGATCATGCCACTTCCAGGACATCACCATAATTTATACAGCAATTCTTATGCACGTGCAGGAACCGCAAGGCAAGACGTCGTGAAATATGTTTGATATTTGTACATGCTCGGGCGGGACGTTTGTTGTCTTTAAATAGCGTTGCCTTTCACAGAAACTGATGTAGAAAAGAAAAAGTAGGTAACGACAGTCTGGGAATAAGACTTTTACAGGCAGGTCCTCCCTGTGAAGAGCCCTGCATGGGGCAATCCCAAAAAACTCACTGCCGGAGCCGAAATAAGAGTGATGTATTGGTTACCCGAAATAAATGATGTATCAGGGTGGTCCAGCATTAGAAGCGTTAGAAACTCAAACTTATATTTGAGATGATAAACAAGGAAGAAGCAGCAATCAGTTTTCTTGGGTGTGAAGTGTCTGGCTGTTACACAGCGTGTTAGTAAGTATTTAAGATAAGTGGATCGACTGCCACGCTGTTCGCTGGAAGGCAGGGACCGTTTCTCATTGATAGTTGAGGCTCGTGGTGTCATGTTTGCTGGCTTCAGACTTTTCATGTACTGCTGGTGCTAAGGCTGCGGAGACCTGTCTTTCCTTGACCCAGCCCCGGGACTGTTACATACCAGCTGCTTCGCTGCACTTCAAGAATCCTCCATATTCTTCCTTTTTCTTTTTTTTAAAGCAACATTTCAATCACTCTTAGAAGAGAAAAACGTTTTCTAAGGTGGCGACAATTTCTCAAAGCTGCTCTTCTGAAGAGTATAAATGTCTCCTGCAGTGATTTTTTTCACCCAGGCTCCGCTGATGCATTGAATCTGTTCATCTTCTTTCTAACCTACTGTTCATGTGAAAAAAACCAATTTTTGGCAATAACAGCAGTGCCAGAAATTGCATTTGAGATGTCTACTCTGTCAGCTGCATCTCCACAACTCATCAACGCCAGCGTGCATGTCCCTGCTACCTGTACATCAGCTTGCCGACAGCACACTCTTTTATGGCCCATCTAAACCTCCCTAAAGTGGTTTAAAATGAAAGCGCTGACGCATCAGCCCTCACCGCAGAGCGGGAGAAGCCAAATGCAGTATCCGCGCAAAAGGGAAGAGGTATCATCTTCGAGCATCTCTGCTGGTGATGTACAAGGAAGGGTCAAATGAGGAGCTACAGCAGGGAAAAAAAAAATCAAATAGAAAAATCTGTAATTTCTGCCAATGCTGTCTTTCAGCTGGCTCGGATGGGCTGGCAGCGATGAGGAGGATGAAGTCAGGCACCCTTATCTGATTAACAGGTGATTAAAGGACAGGGATTGAGAAAGGAAAGGGGTAAAGGGTTAACAAATACTGCACTCCCAACAGCAGGAGAGAGGCCACTGTCTGCCTTGATGATGAAATGAGTGTAGTTTTGACAGATCTGGGTCTGCTGTGCTTAACCTCTCCTGCAAGGAGATTTTGAGCTGATTTGCTCTGTCAGAAGAAATCCTGCCTTGCTGCCGAGCGCTTCCCCTACGTATTACCATTCCGCTGGCGGCAGGGCGCAGAAACAACTCGGAAATCACACGCTGTAAACTTGTGTGCATCTTCTGTGCTTTATGGCTTTCCCAGAGTCATCCTATAAACACACGCGAGTTGTGAAGCGAGGCCACACAAACAGGGGTGAAATAAGGACTGTAAGATGCATCTCTCCTCAAGGATCCAAAACTCAGGCACCCAGCCCAAGGCATTTATCCAAACTCCCACCGCATGAGTTAAACAGGATGAATCACTCCAAGTGCTCTTTTCTCCTCATTATAAAGGGCACACGTTCCCCTCTAGGATTTTCCAGTGAGATGCGAGAGGAGAACCTTCAACTAAGAAGGCCAGAGCTGCGGCAGTGTCACCGGCAGCATCTCATGGCCACAGCCACCTGCATCCGAGGTGGCACCGTTTTTGCACGCACTAAAACAAGACGGAAATAGGTGGGGAAGAAGAGACTTGAATAAGCTGAGCAAGGATAACATCCAGGGGTCAATCTCTTTGCTTTCAGCCAAATCCAAGCCAAGGTTTTGAGAAGAGAAGGGAAGCTGGATGTGGCCAACAGCCGACGCTTGGTGAAGAGGAGAAACATGAAGTGCTGCTGCCCCAGAGCTCGCTCCCACACCTGGGCAGAGACGTGGGTGACATTTAGAGCCAGAGGTGGTCACTCTAAATTTAATAGCCCTCAGTGGATTTTTCATCTGATAATTAATCCAGGCACTTGTTGAGTAAGTGACGTTTTAGCAGGCAAGTGCCCACAAACACCATGAAGAAGCATCTTCTTCAGGGTTTTCAAAAGGCTCTGTGCTCTGTTTGGTATGTGCCCCAGCAAAAGGGCCCAAGAAAAGGCAACTCTCCATTCTCTTGCCCTGTGCCACTTCTGATCTTGCAGCTTTCCCACATCCTCCTCCTCTATCCAGGCTGGAGGTGCCCTCTCTGCTGAGCTCCCCCCATGCCAGAGCCCTTCCGTACCCTCCATCACCCCCACTGCCCTCCTCCGAACTGTTTCCAACTCTAAGTCATCATTTTTGAGACTGAGGTCCAGGAGCTACACAGCATATCTCAGGATGTGGGTAGCCACAGCAATGTCCTCACCTTCATTCTCAGCTCCTTTCCTGATAAATCTCTTTTTTTTTTTTTGTTGCCTTTTCAATTGCCGCTGACACAGAGATGATGTTTTCAGAAGCTGCCCAGGATGAGCCACTGTAACACCAATCCCCAACTCCCCATGCAGAGGACAGAGTTCCATAAAGAAAAGGATGGACATCAGCAGAGAAATCAGTGGGACACGCATGACCCTACATCAAATGTGGGTCAACCATAACAATACTCCTACATTTCCCTGCACAGGGAAGAGTGTGGCCAGTAGGTCGAGGGAAGTCATTCTCCCCCTCTACTCTGCACTGGTGAGGCCACAACTGGAATACTGCATCCAGTTCTGGGCTCCCCAATTCAAGAGGGATAGGGAACTACTGGAAAGAGTCCAGTGAAGGGCAATGAAGATGATTCAAGGATTGGAGCATCTCCCTTATGAAGAAAGGCTGAGAGAGCTGGGACTCTTTAGCCTGGAGAAGAGACCTTATCAATGCTTATAAGTATCTGAAGGGTGGGTTGAAGGAGGAGGGAGCCAGACTCTTTTCAGTGGTTGCCAGTGAGAGGACGAGGGGCAACGGGCACAAGCTGGAACATAGGAGGTTCCACTCAAATATGAGAAGAAACTTCTTTCCGGTGAGGGTGCCAGAGCCCTGGAACAGGCTGCCCAGGGAGGGTGTGGAGTCCCCGTCTCTGGAGATTTTCAAGACCCGCCTGGATGCAGTCCTGAGTAACATGCTCTGACATGCTCTGGGCAATCCTGCTTCAGCAGTGAGTTGGACTAGATGATCTTTATGGTCCCTTCCAACTCTAAAAAAATTCAGTGAAATTCAGTGAAATTTAAAGCACCAAACACTTCTGAGGTAATGCCAACAGAGAACCCTGCACGTGTGTTTGCTTCTGAGAGCCCAGACCCTTCCAGGTGATTATCAAGAGCATTTGTACAATGGGCTTTTCATGCTCTTCAGTCGACGTTATCAGATATTCTCTACAATCTATTCTATTTACATGATACACACTTGCCAAGAGCTAAATGCTTTCAATGAGAATAATTGACTACACGCAGCTCATTTAGAATAAAGTTCTCCTTTTTCCTTTACAGTAATGCTTTCCAGTAATGAAAGCAGCTGGTCCCAAAATGCCCCAGGACTTACTCTTAACTGGAATTGAAATATGGAAATTTGGGAAACAAAATATCTCTTTTGCAGTCCTTTAGATGCGCTCTTACACCAGAAAAAGTCAGCAGAAGCAATATCACTCCCTCAGTGCAACGCCCGCAGATCCTCAGCCTTGGGCCAGGTCTCCTGCAGCTATAAAAAAAATATTGCTCTTCTCCCTCCATAAACCCACATGAATTTACACCAGCAGGGTAAGTACAACTGAACACAAGCTCTACCACATATAACTATTTCATTTATCTTCAGTTCAAATAATGTACCTAAGGTGTGTACATCTGCCTGAAGAGCACGTACTGAGCACCGCTTCAAATGTTGCTATAAAAAAAAGGAGTTTTATGAATACCTGTTGTTTAGTTAATCAGGGATTTATTTCTGAAGCCTGCATACTGGAAGTCAGATCAACTTTAGGAGAAAAAGGAAGAGAGATACAATTTTATGAGAAGATAAAAAAAAAGAGCTTTATTGTATATTACCATTATAGATCCTCCTTCAGATGTTTCAATGTCCAAAGAAATTTAAAGCGCTCTCTGTATTTTCCTCCCTCCTCCATAGCAATGATTGCCTTTAGATATATACACCAGTTACAGCAATATAACTGAAAATGATGACATGCCATAGGTATTTTATTACTCATTCAGTTTTTTAGGACTCGGATTATAACCACACCGCAGAAGCCTGGTCAGTAAAGCTGAGAGAACTTCTGCAAAGACAGCAAAAACTGACAATTTCCCATTTCATATCACATTTTCAAAAGCACTGAACGTATCTCCCTCTTAAACGTTACAGGTCTTCTAAATTTAACACCAATAAACACATTTTTCCCTTTATATGTGTCACAGAAAGAGCCAAGCGAATGCATTAAACACGCAGATGGCTACACCATGAACGAGGCCTTCCCCCCCAACCAAATGAAATCAAAGCAGCCCGGGCAGATGCTTTCCCAGGCTGCTCCGTTTTTAGGTAGATAGTGCTCAATTTTACTGCTCAGGAAGATGCTGGGAAGAGGGGAGGAAAGGAGCGATTCGGTGTCTAAGTGTCCCTCGCAAAAAAATGAAAATATAGTTCCTGTAAATGGTTTTAGAAACAGAGATTTTAGAAACAGGAGCCACTTTCCAGAATCTACAGCCAAGTTCTGTGCCCTGATGTGTAAATCTCTACCAAGAGGGAGGGAGGTGATTCTGCCCCTCTGCTCTGCTCTGGGGAGACCCCCCCACCCCGAGTGCTGCCTCCAGCTCTGGGGCCACCAACAGCAGAAGGACATGGACCTGCTGGAGCAGGGCCAGAGGAGGCCACGGAGATGCTGGGAGGGCTGGAGCCCCTCTGCTGGGAGGACAGGCTGAGAGAGTTGGGGGGGTTCAGCCTGGAGAAGAGAAGGCTCCGAGGAGACCTTAGAGCCTCTTCCAGTCCCTCAAGGGGCTCCAGGAAAGCTGGGGAACGACTCTTGATCAGGGAGGGGAGCCATAGGACAAGGGGGAAGGGTTTGACACTGAAAGAGAGGAGATTGAGATGAGATGTGGGGAAGAAGTTCTTTGCTGTGAGGGTGGTGAGAGCCTGGCCCAGGTTGCCCAGAGAAGCTGTGGAGATGCCCCATCCCTGGAGGGGTTCAAGGCCAGGTTGGAGGGGGCTTGGAGCAACCTGGTGTGGTGGGAGGTGTCCCTGCCCAGGGCAGGGGTGGGACTGGATGGTCTTTGAGGTCCCTTCCAACCCAAACCATTCTGTGATTCTAAGAACAGCAGCTTCTGGAGGCATGAAAGGCACAAAAGAGACAGGCACACCTGCTCCATCTTCTATGCCATCTTCTACCCCTTTTGTCACAAGCGTTTTCCTCTCAAGGGAGTTGGGGTCTTGCCCACACAGTACACAGCAGGACACTCTGCACCCTTCCTCAGGCCACACACGTCCTGTCCTCCCCAGCCACAGTGGGGAGCCCTGCAGCCACCCCCAGTGGCCCTGCTGCCCTCCCTGGGGACACATCTCCTCGTCACCAGGTAATTAAACCAACTACGCACCAGAATAACAAAACCCGCTCCACGAAGAGACTCCAAAGTATGCTAAACCCGTACCTGCCTCTGGTCCCTCACCTCACCTGGTCAGGTGAAAAGAGACACTTCACTCCCCAGAAATTCTCCTGATACTGGGGACAGAGTCAACACTGGATGCAGCTTTAGTTACTGTTAAGCTTATACATTAGGAAAAAAAAATTAAATAGTAGTTTCAGCTGAGGAGGTAATCACCCTGTTACTGTTCTTGAATGTCCTCCTTGTATCATACAAATGATAATCCCTGAACAACTGTTTGCTCCTGTAATATAATCTAAATAGACAACATAACTCTTGTAAAAATGAGACAAAAGACATGACAAGACATTCTTCCGTGTATTTGACAAAAGCAGCAGATGATGTAAATGAACAGTTCTGAAAGGCTTTTCAAATGGTTCACTTGGCTGATTTTTGACTGTCAGCAAAAATTACCATTAAGATGTCCTGCTTATAAAGGTCTGTGTACACTGTTCCTGCAGCTTGTACAGATCCAAGTAACCAAGACCTTTGAGGCAGTGATCAGACAGGTCTGTTTTCTAAATAATTTTTAAGCCTTCTGTATTTTGAAGCTTTTGCTCCATGGCCCTAGAAGCACATGGAGATGCATCATCAGACAAGATGAGGGCCCTGCACGCAGACTTGGGGGTTCAGCAAACCCTTGGCCAAGAGGTCAAGTCTAAAGAAGGCAGATGTAGTCAGTAAGAGAGGCTACACGTGCTCGTTATCAAAGTAAAGCAGTGGGAAAGCAATGGCATTGCTCTGACAGGATGGTGTGGGACAAACGGGCAGGTGAGGAGCAAGGCTGGGCAGGAAGCAGAACCAGGGACCTATCACCATGGCACTTCAACAGCCCCAACCCTGGGCAGCCCTTCATCTCTGCCTGGGCAGCAGAATCGCAAGAAAACTACTGGAGACGCGGTGGTTGTGATGAGCTTGGACTAGAAATGTGGCTGCAACCTTCTGATGATGTAGGTAGCAAGAGTTATGAAGGGGGGTTGGATGGACAATGTGGCTGGTCATCCTTTTGGGTGCCCTGGCAACATCTCCTGGTCTCTGGGTCCCACAGCCACACACTGGCCCTTGCTCGTGGCCTTGAGTATGGCTGCAAGGAGCCCTTGGTGGGAAGAGAAGGGTCTGGGGGCTGTCAGGATATCTCAGCGGCTGAAAGATCAGAAAACTGCAATTTTTTTCCAGCTCTGGGTTTTTCAGATTGTGTTGAATGGAGACATCTGTGCTGGCCATTAAAGCGGGCAAGAGAGAAACCCCTGAGGCAGGCAGTGTGTGCCATCTCCTGTGACTCACCACCTCTGAGCCACTGGAGATGCCATCGAAGCAAGCCCAGATAAGGAGAACACAAAGCTTGCCAAAATGGGAGTTCACCAGCTTGGTGGGATATTATGGGATCTGGAGCTGGCTGAGCAGAAACCAAAGCTATAGGAATGTTTTTTTATGTTCACAGCCAAAGCCCAGGCTCCTGATCCTGGAAAAATCCAATAAGGAACATGAGCTTTTTGCAGAACCACAGCAAGTTTCAAGTACAAATGGCAAAAGCGAAGGTTTTGAATAAAAAACAGATGCAAATCTATAAATTTATATGGTTTTAAACTCAAAATCACAGGAGGGAGAAAGGAAATATCTTACTCCTGGATGCAAATTTTCTTTGCATTTGTTTGTAACTCCACAGCTGCCAAAGCCAACCAAATCAGACCAAACAGAGGGGCAAGAGCTGAACCTCAGGTGTGGCTTCAGATGTACTCTCCTGGAGCTCAGGGCTGCTTGGAGGGGGCTGGGAAGAGGGGGATGCGTCCTGCCAGCACAGGGGAGCCAAGGAAAATCACAGAGGGATGCTTCGATGCGGGGATTCAGACCAATTCTCTCCATGCAGAGCTCCAGGGACACAGTGGGCAGGCAGAGGGGGCACACAGAGCGTTTGGGGTTAACACAGACACATCTGTGCTACAGGACCACGTAAGAAAAAGGAGAATATCAGCAGTGACCTCCTTTGGTGGGAGGATAGACAGCTCTGGATGGAAAAGACCATACAGTAAGGAGTTTTGTTACCACTCACCATGTCTGTGCCACAGCGTTAACGCTGTCTCCTCTTCAACACTGAAGGTTACAGCCCCTCCCCACAGTCCTGGCTCATCATTTAATTAGCCAGCTTAGATCCTTCCTTTGGAAAGCAAACAAAATGCATCCTCAGAAGCAATTATAAAAACACTGATATGCCCTTAGCACAATCAATATTCGAATGATACCGAAGCAACAAATAAGAAAAGAGAGATTATGGAAGACAGCTGCTGAGCTGAACAGCACTGAGACCATTACCCCACCTTCTCCTGCAGACAGGGACCCACCTCCCATAGTCTGGGAGACGCGCAGGACACAGATGTGCCAAGACCTGAAGCATTTCAGAGCTGATGCATCAGGAGCATCCCCAGTGTCTCTCCTCAGGAAAGAGGCACCGAGAAGATGCCACTCAACCTGGTGTCCTGGGTGTTGGCAACCTGGGAGTGGAGAAGAGTGACAATGCCTAGGATCCGGTACCTGGACTGCTGTGTCCAGCTCTGGAGTCCTCAGCACACGCAGGACACAGACCCATTGAAACAGGTCCAGAGGAGGCCACGAAGATGCTGGGAGGGCTGGAGCCCCTCCGCTGTGAGGACAGGCTGAGAGAGTTGGGGGGGTTCAGCCTGGAGAAGAGAAGGCTCCGGGGAGACCTTGGAGCCCCTTCCAGTCCCTCAAGGGGCTCCAGGAAAGCTGGGGAGGGACTCTGGATCAGGGAGGGGAGCCATAGGATGAGGGGGAAGGGTTTTAAACTGAAAGAGGGGAGATTGAGATGAGATCTGGGGAAGAAATTCTTTGCCGTGAGGGTGGTGAGAGCCTGGCCCAGGTTGCCCAGAGAAGCTGTGGCTGCCCCATCCCTGGAGGGGTTCAAGGCCAGGTTGGATGGGGCTTTGAGCAACCTGGTCTGGTGGGAGGTGTCCCTGCCCAGGGCAGGGGGTGGAATGAGTTGGTTTTTAAGGTCCCTTCCAACCCAAACCACTCTATGATTCTATGATCATCTTCCTCCTAAAGCAAGCACAAGGCGGACAACCCAGGAAATCCTTTGTTATCTATTGCTTTGGGTATTGCTATCACCTTGTGTCTTAGAAAAGCAGAGCTACAGACCTAAACCCCTATTTTACATATTAAGTTAGATATATTTAGTCTAAACGTGAATTTATATCTAATTGTCTCTCTCCATTTAACTCTGTTGCTTTGACAGAATGAAGTACCTTCTACAAAAATAAACTTGGGTTCTTTGTGCCTGAGGCAGATCGAGACAGTTATCTCCTCTATAGGATTACATATGAATTCTTCATTATAAGCTGCATTATTTGCAGCAGTTTCTGCAGCACTAGGAAATTCTAATTTTCTTTCTCTTTTCCGTCCTAACATTGAGCTTTGAGGCACAAATCTGATATTAAGGAACTGCAGTCAGCACAAAGCAGTATTTCTTAATAAAGTAAGAACACAAAAAAAAGGGTGATCCTGGCTTTGATTGATGCCACTTCATTTGCATATGCCCACTAGCAGTACTTTGGTTAATTAATACGTATCTTGTGTCTGTAGATGAATATGATATAATGGGTTTGCTATTGAAGGTTTAGCTATAAATTTATGCAATGAACAGGTTAGTTTACTTCCTGGTGTCTTCTCCCAGTATTTTCTGTGCGAATAAGACATAATAACTCTCTAGAGGGTGGTGACACATGACAAAATCCTAGAAGGATGCACTTGTATTTTAAAGCTAGATCAGTTAATTAGCTCATAAAATGGAAGAACTGTTTGGAGGGGACAAGGCGGGGGGAAGGATGAGAAACAACACCTTCTTCCAGTGACAAATTTTGTTTCAAAATTATTAACCCTTGTGGCTCAAGTTCGGCTCTAGGGGCCTCGGCCCCTAAGAAGCACTTACATTTAAGCAGGCGTGATAGTGCCACAGAAATTAAGACGACTGCCCAGGTGCTTGAAAGTTAAGTGCTCTGCTGGATCACAGCCTGGGCTGTCAAAGGTGGAATTTCATTTTCTTCTCTGATCTGCCTCACCAGCTTCCTGTACCGGCTCAGGGAGAGACTGGATGCTGAAAACATCGCTAAAACCCTGAGTGCAGAAAAAAACCTAATAGGCACTTTAGTTCCATGGTATCTAACACCTTAGTGGCTGAGTTTTTACGCAAAGCCAAGGAAGTTTTGGTCAACGACCCAAATTTGACAGAATGTGAGGATGGGATTCGGCTGGCAGCTCAATGCCAGCGCGAGGAGGCTGCCGAGGAGGCAGCCCACGGTGCGGAGGTCAAGCTGCGACATTTTCCCTTACCCTGGGACTGCCGGGAAAACCCTGAAGTCAAGGAGAGGAATGACAATGTGTGTGCAGTGTTACTGGGGTTAACTACCTTCCCTGCATTACGGCAGCGGTGCATCACGGCGATTAGATCATCTGTGAGGCAACAGTCTTGCTATGAATAATAAACGCGCCACAGGGAAGGCAGAAAGTTCACAGCTGTGATGGTATTCGCTTTACAGGGAGCTCTGACTGTGAGTGCTCTTCAAAATGAGTCCCACGGAGCACCACCTCTGCAGTCTCCACCGGGTATCGCAAGGACACACTAGACTGAAGGATAAATGCACTGGGAAACATAAATCATGTCTAGTTATTTCCACTGTTACTCTCCATGATGCACAGGGCAAGTCTCAAGCGGTATCACATCAAGGGACACGCATTCGGCGCCAGGCTCTCGCTAGTCACAAAAGGAAAGAGGAGATTTTCCAGGATGGCTGAAGGAGACAAATGATTAGCTCCCACTGAATTTTGCTGGGAATTTTCTCCTCCTTGTCGCACTGAAGCCGTCACTCAAGGCTGCCGGTACTGAAAGAGCTGTGGAAGAAGAGAGCCAACTAATCTGAGAACACTGAACAAGCTGATACTTCTTATCACTGCCCTTAATGCTGGCTGAGTCCAAAGACACCAACAATTTTTTCAGACACAAGAGACAATGCGATTCCTACCCCAAATAACCTTCATGTATATTAAAACAAGCCCAAGTACCTGGTATTTGTTCAGATCAAAGCCAGCCACAGGCTGGACACAGCAGGATCTGCCGGAGGCAGGGATCTTCCAGGGCTTTCTGCAAAGCTTCGGAGCCGGGAGGGAATGTGTACCAAGTGTTAACATCCTTCATTAAGTGTTTTACACCCGCTTTGCACTCAGGGCATGCTGCAGCTTGTGACAGCACAACGGCAAATCATGCCCAGTAACATGGGAAAGCAAAAGGTCAGGCGGCGGGTGACCAGCATACAAACAGGCTGGACTCGGCGTCTCGGAGGAACGGGTGACAGTGACACGGCACAATCCATCACACCTGGCCACAAGCTGACATAAAAGAAAGTGCTATAAAGCAATCCCAAGGAGTGGGGCACCGGTCTCAAAAGGATTCGGATGTTCCGGGGGGAGTCCAAGGAGATGATGCAAGTTCTTCCAGCAGAACTGGGATGCTTGAAGGACACGTGCACGAAGGAGGCAGGGTGGAAAGACCTTCCTTCATTTGGGAGCGAAGCTGGCCTCGCCACAGGGCTGGGACAATATTTGGTCATGAACACTGTTATTGTTACTCTAATTTTCTGCTGAGTTGGCAGAGCCGGGACGGACATACGCAGGGAAACACAGATGGTCTCTGTCTCTTGCCATCAGCCGTCGGGCTGTCAGCTGCCTTTTAACCGCGCTGTGTGTCGATGAGGAGTTCAGATGAAAGAGAAATACGGCTTGAAGAGTTCTCGGAGCCAAGGCTGCGGCTGCAGCAGGAGCTCTTGGAAAATAGTGTTTTCATTTGTAAAAATGAACAGGTTTGACCTGAACGTCCTTGACAGAGGATGACTGCAAAGCCTTATAGAGACACCAAACACACTAAAAGCTGGTTGGGAATTTCTAACTACAAGCTTTTTTGGTTGAAAATCACAGCAGTGTAACGGCATTGATTACTTTTTCACCAAGAACAATCCTCAGGCCTAGGAGAAATCTCTAGTCAATGAAGAGAGTGTCTTACCCTTGAAAGCACCCAGCGCTTGGCGATTACGAGGCAGGACCGCTCTGAGGTCCGAGGCTACTGCCCTCCCTGAGTCACCGGAGGCTGGCGGGAGGGATAAAATCATCTTTGTGGCTCTGTATGAGGAGGGAAGAGATCCCTGTGTCCCACAGCCCCAGCGATGGCATCACAAGTGAGTCTTCTCATAAGAAAGAACAGGCGAAAACACAAAAAAATAACCTTGCCTTTGCAGCCATGATGAGCAGGGAGCTTTCTGAAAGCTTTATGAATATAATGGGATGAAAAAAAACCTCATTCCTCATCTCAGTTTATTAAGAGCCTCATTTATTGGTGCGTAATTTCACGTCAAATTTTCTCTTGGCATTTCCCAAGCGTGCTTTTTGTAAGAAGACAAAGTTCAGTTTGGCTTGGAGTTGGTTTTGAGGAAGACACAAGCCCGTTTTTTTGTTTTATAGGGTAATTTATATCCCAGGCATTGTAGGCACAGAGTAAATGTGCTGCTGCTCACCTTGTATAATGATGAGTGAAAGGAGAAAGCAGATTTCAGAGAGTTATTGTTTCATACACCCAGAAATATTTTAAAGGACAGTTGTCCTCCAGGGAGCGATGCTATAAAACCAGCTTTCATGGGCCTAACTTTGCTGCACCTCAGCAATTCCTGACCGAATCGCAGCCGCCAGGCACTTTGAGAGCTGGGACCGCTCCAGCTCATGCATCATCCCCACAGTAACGAGTGCTCGGCGCTGGAAACATGACCACGGCCCAGGCAGCGGGAGACGGGAAGGGATGTCCCAGGGCCGCTTCCACTCAGCAGGGCCCAGAGGGCTAATAAAGAAGCAAACCAATGTGCCTTGCCGTACAGAGGGGAATATGTCAGTTGAAACGGTACAGGAATCGTTCTTCAGTTGCTCATACCCATCGCTGCTGTTTAAGAGGACTTAAGTAATTTATTTCCCTGCAAGAACATGAAGGGTGAGAGCCAAAGCATGGCTGCGCCAAGCCTGCTGGCATCACCTGTGCCATCCCTTTTGCTTCCCAGACACACCAGCCTGCAGCGAATGCCACGACAAGAAGCCTGTGGCCCACATAGTCCTTAAAACACCTGCTGATGTACCCCCCAAGGTGCAACCTGGATCCCACGTTTCAGTAAGTCGCGATGCCTTGCCTGGACAGCCAAGAAACATCTCCTGCTACAACGGAAATGTCTCTTGAGTCTCCCTCACACCAGCAAGGGTTGGACGAGATGCACAGCATGGCACCGCGTCTCAGGGGTTGGAGACGAAAGGAAACCAGGAACATCAAAGCCAAGGCTGCCAGAAAACCCAAACCTGTCTTGCAAACGTCTTCACCAGAGCCCAGAATCGTGCAAACGCCAGAGCAGACCATGCACCCAGAGCAGGCGCTGTGGATCTGCCGTGTTTTATCCCAACAGCATGGGTGGTGAGGCACCCTGAGCCCCATGTCTAGCAGGGTTCAGATGTTTCCACATAAAATATTGAGGGGACATGGCCAGGAATGGATGCATCCATGAGCTACACACAGGAAAGGGTAAAAATTCGTAGTCAGAGCGCCTCCTTTGCCACATCGTTCTTCACAGAGGATGGAAAGGTGGTAGCCCAAAAGAAGTTAAAGGACCTGTGGGATTGGTGTCATGCTCAAGACACACAGTGTGTGATAGAAAAGAAATCAGCCTGTCTTGGGGATACTGGAGGTGCCTTTGATGCCCTCAGCCCGGACATGGGCAGGGGTGTGGGCACCTGTGCTTGAGGAGCCTCTGGAACAACCTCACTGTACAACATCAGCGTGGTCCAAATCCTATAGCAGTGGAAATTCAAATTTCCACAAATTCAGTGCAAAGAACAACATGGGAACGGCTCTGTTCAACAGGAGCAGAGTTAGGCCAAAGACAAGGGCTGCAGAACCTCCCTCAGGATTTAGGCTCTGTTTTCTAAAATCCATTGGTGAAAAGCATAAATAAACCAAACTTTGCTAAGTGTCTACGAACCTGCATGGCCACTTGTCCTTGCTCTCCACAGCCCCTTTAGCTATGGAGATGCTGTGGCTGCTCTCCATATCTGGCTTTCTCCACACGAGCCCAGAGTGACCAGGGTGGACTCTGAGTATGGTCCAGGCCATTAAACCAACGTCTTGCAGATCCCTCACCACTGCTTTCCACAATAGGTGCACACCAATCCTGTGAAAAAACATTAAAAAGCTGACACCTGCCAGAGTTTCAAGTGAAGATAAGGGATGGCTGAGTCCTGAAATGGATTTCTTCATCCACCAGTGAATCCCAACCGCAACACACGCCCTATTGCAAGAACTATCATCTTCCCCAGCAAAGACTATCAGCGTCTTCCCGGCATAAAAATCAACTTGTCAGTAAAAACAGCGAGTAAAAACAAACTCAGAATCCAGCGGGGTGAAAATAGCTGTCCCTTCCCCACACTCCTCTACCTGTCCCCATCTGTCAGCCGGCCACAGGCAGGGATGACAAATCATTTTCTCTCACGGGGACGGAGAGACGGGAGCTCTGCAGCTGCTCCTGAGATTTCCTCTCCCGAGGAGGGACGTCTCTAACCCATCCGAGCGCTGCTGGGGGGAGAGCAGAGCTGCCCCTGGCTCCCACCCCGGAGCTTACAGCCTGCTTCGAAAATAACCAAAATACGGCTCCGTTTCCAGGGAGGTGGTTGTGATGAAAAGCATTTTGCCGGTTTGGGAAACTACACTGGAGCTCCTTATAAAGCATCTTCAAGCACCTACAGTAAATACCGAGCTGACAGCTAAAATGCCAAACATAGGATCTGAATTCGTACTTGTACTGATTCCTGCTCTTAAAATAAAAGCAGGCAGCGATTGGATATTGTTCAGTGGTGGAAATATTTCTTCCAACCACACAAGAACCACTCTGAAGAGGGGATGCAGAGGGGAACAGGGATACAGGTACAAATAAACAGACAGGGGCTGTACACGAAGGTAATGCATTACCAGTGTATCGCTATTTCTAAGACCTTTTCCAAGGTCAGTACTACTCTGCCTCTTATTTTGTTCCAAGTTAACTTGATTTTTCTTGGAAACAGCCTTAAGCCCCAATTTCTAAGTGGATTTTCGTGCCTGACTGACAAAATACTTTTGAAAAGCTGGTCTTGAGTTTCTACTGCTGACAGGTTTGGGTTGGGGACTGGAGGGTTGTTGGTTTGGTTGTTTTTTTATGTGTCCGAAACCGCAGGAGTCTCTGGGTTCCTTGGAAGCTGTGGGCAGCTCCGTGACAGCCTCCATCAGCCCCACGGCTGCTCCAC
This sequence comes from Numenius arquata, assembly GCF_964106895.1. Lineage (NCBI taxonomy): Eukaryota > Metazoa > Chordata > Aves > Charadriiformes > Scolopacidae > Numenius > Numenius arquata. Next base: position 1,588,604 of record NC_133593.1, read on the forward strand.
GCTACAGGGAGGGCTTTTGCCCCTGGAGCTGGAGGAGAGAGATGTGATCCATCCCCACGTCCTGCAGGCCAGGCTGGGCCAACTCTAACTCCAATGTCTATTAAATAAAATTACCCCAGGCTTCGGTGGTTCTCCCGGTACTTTTACCAAGGTTTAGCCCCCAACTTTTCCAACTGGCTCTTGCTCTAACTCCAAAATTTCTTTCCCTGATAGGTGAGCCCAGAGTTTCATCCTCTTCCCCTCCCACCAACAGCCCCACTCAAGCATCCCCCACCGCTGGCACTGACTTCTGCACCATCTGCATCTGACCAACACCATGAAGTCTGCAGTTCCTCAGTATAAATTCTCAGAAATGTCAAAAAAGTGCCTGTTAGAACAATCCATACTCCCCAAATAAGCAGCTGATATCTGGCAATTTCACCCCAAAGCCTTCAACTAGTCCAAGGCATGGTCTCTTGGGAAACATCTCGCAGCAAAACCCATCTGTGCTCCCCAAAGTCCTGCCCTCAGAAGTTCAGGCTGGTTTGTCCCCAAAAAACAAAAAACCCTTTCACTGCCGCGTGTGCAATTTCACGACTAATTCAGCCTCAGCAAAGCTAGGTGCAGACAGGGGAAAAAAAACCCTCCACATCAGGAGAAACTTGATTCAACCCCTAACTACTGCCTCTCACCCTCACAAGCCTAATAAAGCCTTATGAATAAATTACATGCTTTTCAGCTTCCCATTTTTCGAAGTGATAAAAAAAAAAAGTAACAACACATCATTGCAGATCTCCCGCCTCCCGCCGCATCCTGCAAGCCTCGGCGTGCCCATGGCTGGGCGGCTGGCGGAGGTGACCCTCACCGAGGGATGCAGGAATTCAGGGCCCGGGTGGTTACAAAGGGTTTTAACATATCAACCAGGAGAAGGGAGAGACATCTGAAGCCGATCAAACAAAAAGCCCCGGCAAAACAACATCTCGAGTGACAGCGGTAACACACGTCGCCGAGTCAAACCCTGGCATTAGATGTCTGAGCGACTGGTTGATGTTATAAAAATACATTCCTCCCTAACCAGGGATATTTTTACATTTTGATGACAGGCACTAACTATTTAGATATTAGGCTCGTGCACGCAGAAAGCCAGCCCAATACCCATCCCGCGGTGGTGTTTACGCGCTCCCCATCACGCTCGCCTCTCTCGCTCCCCATTTCAGACGTGCACAACATCACACACAGACACGGGGTATCGGCACCGGAGCCTGTGTTCCCAGGTGGGCTGGGAAAGCAAGCCTGTGCCACTGTATTTTTTTTAAAAAAAAAAAAAAAAAAAAAAAAAAAAAGAGGAAAAAAGCAAAACATCTTTCTCGTGACTCATAGCCTTGCCCTGACATCCCTCCCTGCTCCCACCCGGCACCCCCCGGCAGGGATTTTCTGCCTCCCGCAGGGCTGGATCCAGGCTGCCTGTCCCTCACCTCACACCCCACAAAGCCACGGATTCTGAAAGAAACGCTTCCTCTAAATACCCTCACTGTTCTCTTCTTAACAAAAAGATACAGCCATAATTTTGTGGAAAATGTATGCAGGAAGAGGAGGATTTGATTTTCTGAATGCAGAAAGAGTCAAGCTCCCTTGTGGAATTTAAATATACCTATTTGATGGCTTTCCTTTTTTTTTTTTTTTGTTTGCCCGACCCTCTCAACGTTTCAGCATATGAATAATCGTACTCATATAAACAAAATGGGCTCCTTCATGGATGAAACGCACACAAGAGATTTGTGCCATTAAAATGCTATTTAATCTATTTTAAGAGTTTCTGAAAGACTGAAGGGTACACAGGCAGGGTACCCTCTGGGAGAGGATCAATGTCACTGCCAGTGCAATGAGGTTACTTTTGTGCCTAAGAGGCTGCAGAATGAGAGCCTGATTATTAAAGAAATCACCACTAACAACAACATGCTCAATGCTCTCGTCGTACCCATTTGATTTTCAGAGCTCCATATTCCCAGCCCTTACAGCCCTGCAACAACCCTGCCTGCTCCACGTACCCAACTGCTGGCCTGGCAGCACCAGAAATCCATCCTGCTCGATCTAGGTGGAAAATTTGGGGAAAAAAAGTAATCTGGGATATTAAGAGGACATGCTGTGCTTTTCCCCTGGAAATTTTTCCCCAACCCAAACTTCAGACAATTAAACATTCATAGCAAAAAGTAGCTCGAGTCAGTCATTAAACCTCAAAGGGATCCCTGAATTGTGCTTTTCTTAATGAATTCAATAATCGATTCTTACCACACAAATAAGGTGTGGGATGGATCAGCTAATAAGCATTCTCAGTTAATTGCTTTCTTCAAGTGACAATTTGTACAAATGATACCATCAAAGTAGTAATAATATCCTTATTGATTAAATTAATCTCTAAAAGACAACTCGAATAAGTTTAATTAGCAATGCATGACAGAAGACCAAAATACTCTGAAAACAACCTTGTAACCCATCCCAGACTTTGAAATCATGGCAACAGTCAGGCTATAGACTTTTGTGTCTTTAATCAAATAGACACATGCAATTTTATGGAGCATCTTTAGTGAATGTCTGTGACTAACCATGAAAACCCAGGAAACCCTCCCTGCAGAGAAAAAGCGAGACGCGCAGCAAAAGCAGCCTTCCCACTTAGTCACACAGGCACTAAAAGCCAGGGCCGCAAAGAGTTTTAAAATAAAAGAAAAATTTCCAGCAGAAGGAGCAGAGTCGGTCAGAGAAGCCTCTGTGCCAAAACTCACACGTGGAGCTGGTGGGGACCCAGAGCAGCGTCAACACTTTCAAGCCGTGGAAACTGGACAGCAGGTTATAAAGCCAGAGCAGAAACTTGTTCAGTTCAGCAAAGGGTTAAAAGAGTTGGGTCAGAGCTTGTTCAGAAAGAGTAGGTTATTCATTCTGGGGCCAAGAGCAGGAGCTGGGCCCGGGGATGGGGGCGGGGGGTCCCTGGCACCCCAGGAGGAGCAGTGGGAGCTTGGAGCAACACTTGCTCTCCCTGTTCCCACACAAGACTGAGACCAGGTATGAGATGTCTCCAGCAGCTTCACCGGTGTCCCCTGGTCACCAGCCGGGCATGAGGACGGCACTTCCACAAGCAGTGGAAACTCAGGGAGGGGGTTATGAATGCGGGAACAGATCAAGTGTTTGGTCCTTGTAGCTCTCACCACAGTAGGAGAGACCTGCCGCTACTATAATCTGATTGTGAAGCACATTTTGGGGGAGGGAAGGAAGGAAAAAAAAGCACATTGAAAACCTCTCAGTCAATACTCGCCTAAACATGCCTCGCTTAGCAAACACTCCTCCGCTCCCTGCCAAGAAAAGGGGAATTAGACTCCATTCTGCCTGGGGAAGTGAGGTAGTGGACACCGGGGAGAAGAGGAGTGAATAAGCACAACCTTCTGGAGACACTCCAGGGCGATAAAAGAAAATACAATAATAGAGAGAACAGCATGTTCCCCTTGTCAGGGCCAAAGCCACCCCGCAAGCAGAACAGGAATTTGCCTGGGGCAGCAACACGTTTAATGGCTTTATTATTATTACCTGAGCAGCCTGAGGATGCTCCCCAGCACGCCCGGGAGAGCAGCGAGCCCGGAGCCACCTTCGTTAATGTCAGTAACGGGGGGTTATTTTTTTAAGTGGCTGAGGCTGGAGCTTTCTCATTTAGCTAACGGAATTCAGCAACTTAAAGAAACATATGGCCCATATATTTCAACACACAGAGGTACTGAACATCTTATTTTAGAATGTTTAAAGCATATTAATAAAACAAGACTCTTATACAGTATATGGCCTTGGTCCTTCTAGGTTAGGACAGCCCAACCTTCTCAATTATTTATTTCATTTTGTCATTCAGATTACTTGCATTTAGTTCTACCATAATATAGTTAGCCCGTGCTTTTGCGGACACACGTCCTTCTCATAGTCTCAATGTGTTTAGTATCTCATTTTTGTTCTTTGAGCGTTTTTGGTAATACAAGAATGTGTTTAAAAAAATGCCACACGATTCTCAGAAAAATGATGGAATTTGCACCAGCATCAAAAGGAAAAGAAATACCTTCTGTATTTATTTTCACCCAAGAATCACTGAAACAAACAAGGAACCAAATTACTCTTCTGACTATAGACAGCCGCTTATCAGGAAAAACAGCAAAACACCCACAAAAAGCCTAATAATTTTATGTTCAAGTCGATCCTTTAAAAGAATTTTATTAATACGGAGTCCTACATTACTGGTTGCAAGCACGTGAAGAAGGGCTGGCAACCTCTGTATGTCATGACTTTCAGAAACAGATACATGCACCTGAGACCTGACTTCTGCCTGAATCCATAGCGACTCTCTACCCAAAGACCAGGCCTTGGATAAACTATTTATAACTGAAATCTTACTATGAAATGGACCTTCCAGTCCATACGAACTACCTGACCTGCCAACATACATTAAATGGGACTGATGTGCTCTTGGTCACTAAATAAGACACTCTGCACAGAGACTGATTTTTGAAGCTCAGGAATCTTTGAAAATCTACTTTCTACATAGTCTTACAAAGTGGATTTCCTAACTATTTTGGCTCTCAAAATCACCAGTGCCTTTAAAATCTTGACTAGAACACATCAGCATATGAGCAGGCAAACAGCAGGGAAACATATGAACCTCAAGCCTGGGAAAGTCACTTGGGGAAGGGAGGGATTATTTTCTTCCAAAAAGGATATTTATTAGATAGCCTTTCTAAAAAGTTCAGCATGTAAAAAAGAAGAGGACATATGCTCATCACTTGTCCCTGAGACATTCATCTTATTTTTCCAGTTAAGAAGCCAATCTTCCATGAAATCCCCCAAAAACCTGGCAGATGGGTTGAATTACTAATTTCGGGAAGACTGGTTCCAAAATGTCATTATTAAAAAGTCCCATAAACAAACAAATAAGGATGGCCACAAGAGAAGCTTGGTTTAGAGGGGGATCTCTCTAGACCAAAGAAGTGAGCTGCATGATGATGTGCAATAATTACTTCATATGGAGAAGAGCTATGTGGCATATTTAAAGCCTTTAATTTCTATTCCCTTGTTTAAGTGAGATTATTGCTCCCCGTAGCCAATAACAATAGATTTCTTAAGTTTCTTCTGATTTGCCAGCACAGCAAATATCCTCTGGTAAATCTATGAACTGAAGAATGATTTTTCATTTTTACAACAGCAGAGTCAATGCAATTTTCCAGTTATAAGTCTCAAGCCTCTCCCTATCAGCTTGTTAACGTACAAGCGCTGAACCCTCAAACATGCCTGGAAGAATCTCCATAGACTTTGCCATCCCAAGCTGCTTCTGAACATCGAATTCATTGCTTATGAATCACTTCACTGTATGTAAACACTTGAATCACTAAGCCACATCTAATATTGTGCATAGTAATCAAGTGGTGTTGTCACGGTGGATTCTGTAACGAGGAGTATCTGCACGGCTGCACTGAGGCAGCTCTAAAAGCACGGCCATTAGTGTCTCACTTTCAAAAGCAGGTTTTGCCTGTTCATTAGCTTTTTTTATTTGCAGATGTTAAACGCCTGTGAAGTATTTTCAGGCTTGGTGTCTTCTTGAGATACTCACAAGAGTCCCGCCAGCCCCCTAAGACTGTTCACATGATAAAAATGGCACAGTATTTTTCCCTATATTTAAGATACCTACAACTTGTAGCAGTGGTGTGGCAACGTGACCAGGGCCTGTGAAGTTGGGATGCCATTTCACTTCAGTAGCTTTTTGCATCAGATCAGACAGATAAGCATCCAAGAAAAAAAAAGATACACTCACCTCTAAAAGCAAGTTATTTTTCCCCCTTAAACTTAAATTAAAATGCTACAGGACACATAAATGCTCAGTTCCCCTGAAGCATTCTAATAACTGTTTACGTTAACTTCTTGAAGTGTTGCTTTGGGTTCCTTAAACGCTGTTAAGTGCAATTTTTCTCGCACATGTGTCACAAACCTTGATGCCGAGCTCGATGTTCTCCCCTCCGTACACGTCCATCCCCGGATCGAGAAGCCCAATCTCTCCAAAGAACTTTCTGTGCACAACGAACGAGCAACCGATCATCGCCGGCGTCCTGTATGAAAAGAAAACCAACAGAAATGCACAATTATTGACATTTTCCAATTTTTAATGGACCAAGGGCTAGTTTCTGTGAAGTTACTCAGAGACTGTGCAGCAATGAGTGAGCTCTGCGCCTTTGAAGACATTACTTTACCACTGCAATGAAATTATCCAGAATTTAAGCTCATTTCACTGTACAGACTGGAGAAAGAGTTCTCCTAGGATTAAATTACTGAAAAGCCTTCAGGTGTTGGCTCCGTGGCAAACATCTCAATGTGTCTATGGGCAAGGACACAAATTCTTGGGGTTTCCATTCCCCGTTTGTGAAGAAAATACAATAATGGCATTTCCTTTCTCTTACTTTCTTCCAGCATGTCTAGTAACAGACTGAACTTCAGGACAGACACTAGTTTTTACGGCGCCTTGTGAAATAAGGGTTCTGGTTGGGATCTTTCTTATATATCTCACAAAGGAGTCATTATCAACTAGTGACAACAAGGTAAATTGTGAATTTGCAAGCAAATTCTTTAAAAACTCAAGACAACCACTTGCAGAAAGTTCTGCTGTGTCATTTGCCCAGTTCCACCAACACAAGGCTCCAGGGTAGAGATCAAGCTGTGACATTCGTCCCACGAACCCTCGTGCCCCGCAGCTCAGGGCGCTGCTCGGCTCCACTGCTGCCAGAGCAGCCCAGCCCAGCGTCCGGCCAGGGAAAACAACAGAGAAAAACGAGAGCAACACTAACAGTACTGACATCAAGAGAATAGCAGCTATTGAGGAAAAGCACAGTGTCAGGGGTTAATTTATAATAACTATGCAATTTCAAGGGCATAATAGATGGCTGTGTTTACTAACGACCCTGGCTGCCCCGTGCACACGCGCCGTCCCTCCCTCCTTACCTCGCAAAACGCTGGACCAGATCTCCATCTGATGCAGCTGCCCTGAGACAAGGATGCTGTTCTGATTCACACAAGCTGAGATCACGTTTGGTGGTGTTTTTTGAATGGTTAAACACTCATGACCCTCTCCATAAAATCACACTTTGCCACAGAGCATGGCACTGAACAAAACCGTATCATTATGCTCTTGCTGCCTGGGGATACACTAATCTGTTGCGGTTACGGTATGTGGAAAGTTTACCCCCTGGGATATTTTCTGTACTAAAATAGAAGTATAAAAACTGTTCTTCCCTCTAACTTGCTTTCATCTGAATCCATGCTGTAAAGAAAAAAATCAAGGATCCATTTAGAGGGATCAGCAGGGAGGAGACAATGGATTTTACAGTTAAGCCGTGCCATGGGGAGGTATGGGACGCCCCTGCCCACCCTGAGCTCAAAGCTTCGAGCAGGGGGAAGTCCCACCATGCAGGATGAGGTGGCCATCACCTCTGCAGCTCCTTGCCTGGGCCCAGGGGATACTCGCCTCATGCCGCCTGGGAAAGACTTGCAGGGTGTAACACCAATGGCCTGTGCACCTGGAAATCTCACAGCACTTCAAAATGTCTGTTCTCCAGAGGGAACCTGGTCTTGAGGTAGAAATGGGCAATGGGATCATGTATTTTAACAGCAGCCCCAGAGTCCTGTCTCAAAGCACGTTTCAACGCTTGTCCATGCTGTGGAGCACGTTCAAGGTTGAACTAGGGAGTCACAGCTCGCAGAGGAGGAAAGCAGCCTTGAACATACCCAGACATAGCTCACAGATGGCAAAGATCAGGCTCAACCTCTCCATCCCCACCCCACCAACTGCCTGTATCCACCAGAGGAGCATCTGGGGTCCCCTGTGCCCCCCGGGCAGCCCCCGGGCTCAATAACCCCCAAGGACTGGCCAAATCAATCTTTGTGAAACCCTCCAGCTCCTTGGATGAAGAGTTCCAGCCACTCAAGTATTCTTATTTATAGACACTTTAATACTTTTAATAGACTGGTAGAACAGCTGAATGCTGCTGCCATATTAAATTAGTTGGAATTGGAATCCGTCAGAGGATTTTTTCAATAGATTTCTTCCCTGACAGCCAGCTCGGCCTTCCTTCCAATAAGCAGTATAATGTTTCATGGTTTGCTGCCACTCTAGTACTTAAGATTTCAATTCTACTGCTTTATTTGTAGCAAGTTAACTGCCATTAGCAGAAACAATTCTTTCTGAAATGATAACCACCTTAGAGATGCCAAATCTAATAGCTCCATTACCCTAGATTACCTCCTGGAATTAAACAGAAGGGTAGGTTGCTCTGGTTTTACACGGAGCATGAACAATCCAGTTCATCTCCCCCACTGGGAATAGGCGTGGGGGAGCATGGGAATCTTTGACTTCTCCAGTCAAAACTTGTTAGGTCTGTTAAAGACACCCTGAGAACAGCTAAAGCCAGGAAAAAAAAAAAGATTAAAGTTTCAGACACATTAAACTGCATTTCTGATCCAATAACGTGGACCACTGGGAACTCACCACCAGATAAACAAGGTTTTCTGAACTGGAAGCTGCTCAACAGCCATGCACGAGAGCTGTCGCCCAGGAAAGCTTTTTCCATCATTATTTTGCAACATGACTTCACTTTATAGACCACAGAGCCACCGACCCTTTCCAAAATCGCTCTTGGAAACAGCCTGATTGGGATTTTTCTAACCTCACCTTCAGATTTTCCTCTCCTTCGTTGTGCTGCACCTTCTGTTTCCCACACAGGGCACGGTGAGGCATGCAAAGCAGCGCTCCCGAGCGGGTCTGAGCTCCCTCAAGCAATACAAATTAAGTGCTACATTCTTCTTTGTAACAATGCCTCCATATTAAATAAATGAGGAATCAAGCGGCGCTCAACAATTTAAATAAAAACACCATTTGATTTCATAGTAAATCCTTCAAAAAGGTGGACGGTTACAATAACGGATAGCCCATCCACAAGGAAATAATGGCCTGCAGACAAAGAGCTGATAAAGCCTCTTGTTCCTCTGCCCCTTAATTAAAAGCATTAACACAGTTTGTTTTTAAAAATCACACACAGCTCAGCTCAGCTAAATGCATTTTTATTCGTCCCGATAGCTATTCTTTCTTTAATGAGAAAGGAAAAGCAGAATTTGGCAGGAAGGGATGTACGGAGATGTTTAGCAGAATTATCGGTTTTGTATCCAGAAATCCACAGCGTCACTTCCTTGCCATTATTTTGGTTGGCTCCTCCATACATTAAGTGACGGAAGGTCAAGAAGAGCAGCTTTTATGAAATATCCTCAGCATGAATCTCTAAATAAAGATGAAGAAGATACAGGGAAAAACGTTTATCCCAGTCTATTAAGTTACTTTAATGGTCTTCCTTTCTTTAGTGCACAGTTATCATCTAATGATTAAAAAGTCTCAAGTAGATTGCTTCTTCAATTCAAGGAAATTAATTTTCCTCCACAATTGGATTTTGCTTCCAATTTTATACTAAAGCGCAAGTTATGAAATACGTAGAAAAAGGATATTAAAAAAATAATTAGCGGTCATACCACTGAGCGCAAGAAGACTGAGAACATGCTTTAAGAACTGCTGGGGTGTCCAGTTTCCATTAAACTGCTGTTGTTTTTAATAAACGTCAATCATGGAGTTGCTCACCTTCAACAACACAACTCCAGGGCTTTAGGAGACACGGCACCGCGTTTAGCACGTTTGGGATGGTCCTTTACCTGCCCAGAAAGGTGCTATTGGTCCCTCTCCCAAACTCGCCGTTCCCAATCGAACATACCAAATCCATACATCTCATCTTCCATGTGGAGATCTCAGGCTTATCCCAAACACAGACAGTTTCCCATGTCTGCTGCCTTGGCTTCACCTCCACGTGTCAGCTGAGGCTCACTGGTGGGAGCCAGCATCTCGGCAGGACACACTGGGAGACTCTGAGCTCCGTGGCTTAAATTCAACCAACTGATATGTAGAACGTTTCAGGTAAATTAAGCCCGCAGCTTTAAATATTCCGATCTATTATTTCCCTGATGACACCAGGGTAAGGAAGAACACCGTCTTTGTTTTTATATGGCACCCTGTGATAAAACACTTGATTTTCTTTCGGTCATACATGAAATTAAGGACCTGACTTGCTAACAGAAACAACTGTCAGTGCAACAACATGACAACAGTCGTGTTCTTCTGCATTTGTGGCACAGTGAACACACTGCACGATAAATAAAGACCAGGATGAGTAACACAGGTTTAAAACAAGAGAATACGTGCATGGAAATTAAATACAAGTGTGTGACGTTAAGGACTGACCCCTCTGGTCACAAGCCAGGGTTACTCAGACCCCAGCAGCAGCTCCATGGGGCAAAGACTGTGCAAAACCCTCTGCAACAAGACGCGTCCCGGGGGCTCGGGGACTTCAGGATGGAGTCCTCCCACTTCGGCTGCCTTCCTGGCCGGTCCAACCCACTGCAGACCACGCACTGGGCCCAGTCTGACCACAGCAGGACAGCTCTGGGGTAGCAGAGTGGCAGTGCTCCAAGGGCCACCATGGGGCTGCCACCGTCCCCAGGCGATGCGCTGTTCTGACGGGGATCTGCAGGTGGTCCTGCTGCAAAGCCACAGAGGAAACCTCTGGTCCCTCAGGGTTTAGGGGGCAGAGAAATGGCAGAGGAGATCAACTGAATCAATTAAAAATGAATTGGAAAACAAGAAGCCCATTTTTCAATTGCACTTGGCTTAGTGACCATCCGCACCCTTGGGACCTGCCTTGGTTCTTGGGGACCTTGGTGGCGAGGCAGTGACAGGAGAGGTTCAGGCAGAGCCTGGAGCTGGGAATGACCCCGTTCTTCTCTGAAACAAGATGACGACAAGGCAAGACAACTCCCCATACAGGGAAACGGCGAGGCCAGCAGAGAGAACCAGAGTTCCAAAGAGAAACCTCCCTGGCCTGTCCTGCCAACTTCATCAGCTCTACCACACCACCATGCTTTGCTCCCCTTCCCCTGTCCTCAGAGAAGGGCAGCCACATCCAGGAGGCACCAGTATGGATGAGGATGCAGACGAGGCAGCACCCTCCTGCCTGGCACCATCCCTCCCCTCGCATCCCTCCTCCCCATGAGCTCCTCAACTGCGAGGGCAAATAACTTACTCAACATATTCATCAATGAGCTGGATGAGGGAACAGAGTGTACCCTCAGCACGTTTGCTGATGACACAAAGCTGGGAGGAGTGGCTGACGCACCAGAAGTCTCTGCTGCCATTCAGCGAGACCTGGAGAGGCTGGAGAGTTGGGCAGAGAGGAACCTTATGAAGTTCAACAAAGGCCCTGCACCTGGGGAGGAAGAACCCCATGCACCAGGACTGGTTAGGGGTTGACCATCTGGAGAGCAGCTCTACAGAGACAGACCTTGGAGTCCTGGTGGACAACAAGCTGACCATAAGCCTTGTGTCCAAGAAGGCCAATGGTCTCCTGGAGGCCATTAAAAAGAACATGGCCAGCAATTCAAGGGAGGTCATCCTCCCCCTCTGCTCTGCCCTGGGGAGGCCACAGCTGGAGCACTGGGTTCAGTTCTGGGCCTCCCAGTTCAAGAAGGACAGGGAACTGCTGGAGAGAGTCCAGTGGAGGCTACAAAGATGATCAAGGGGCTGGAGCATCTCTCTGCTGAGGAAAGGTTGAGAGCCCTGGGGCTGTTCAGCTGGAGAAGAGCAGACTGAGAGGGGATCTCATCGATGCTGAGCAATAGCTAAAGGGCGGGTGGCAAGAGGATGGGGCCAGACTCTTCTCGGTGGTGCTCGGGGACAGGACAAGGGGCAACGGGCACAAACCAGGACATGGGAAATTCCATCTCAACATGAGGAAAAACTTCTTTGCTGTGAGGGTGGCAGAGCCCTGGAAGAGGCTGCCCAGAGAGGGTGTGGAGTCTCCTTCTCTGGAGATGTTCAAAACCCACCTGGATGCGTGTCCTGTCCAACCTGCTCTGGGTGACTCTGCTCTGCCAGGGGTTGGACGAGATGATCCCCAGAGGTCCCTTCCAACCCCCACCATTCTGTGATTCTAGGAAATGCAGGGTGCCCCTGTGTCCCCCTTCATCCCTCTCCCAGCTTCTCCCAAAAGCAGACATGCAGGGCAAACACGGCCTGGGTGTGTTCTATGGAGCAGTATTTGCTTTAAAAGTGAATTTCAGCCCATTAGTTTAAGAACTTTGCAGTAATGGAAGAGGGTTTGAGTGCCAGGGCAGCCACGGGAGGCGGGTAACAGCAGCACACCAGGGCAGGATGCTGATCACAAAAGCCCGAAAACTAATGTCACACACGAAGCGCATCTCCAAAGGAGAAATACATATTGCCTCTGCCTCCTGCGGCGGGGCATCCACATGCAGATGCGGAGTCAGGCAGGAGCCACACTCTCGGCTTCCCTTCACCGCCTGCGTAATGGCTTGGGCAGATGAAAGCTGGATGCCTTTCGCAAGAATGTAATAAAATTTCTAGGAAGGAACGGCATTCTCGCCCACAGCAGCGTACCTTGCTTAATATTATCCCCAGGATGGCATCTGCAATAGTTGTTTCTTGAATAATTCTAGCTTCCCTGCCCCAGTGACCTTGGTTAATTGTCTGTTTCAAATGGGTTTATTTTCCCGCTGTTGCTAAGTACTACAGAATCTGCGAAACAAATTAAAAATAAGAGATACCACATAAAAGAGATGCTAGATTGAACGCCTTTCCTGAATTTACTGGAGATTAATACGAGTTAAACTTTTAATGGCAAAGAAGCTGTGAAAACTATGTATTTTTTAAAATGCCTATTATATCTACCCACGTCTGTGACCTTGCTCAAGATGGATTTGACTTTGCCGCTGTTGTGTGCCCACTCCCATTTCCACGTCAAGAGGCAGCTCGCTCGGGGACCTCAGGCAAAGCATTTAACTTCTTTGTACCCCTGTTTCCTCATCTGTCACACGAGTATAACACCTAGATGCTCCTCAAAAAAAAGCTTTTATAAATCACTTCAGTGACTTCCACACTGGAGCTGCAGAATTAACTGCCGATACTGTTACCTACGCCAGACCCTCCCCAATTTAAGTCATCTATGGTGAGAAAAGCACTGGTAGTTAATAACCTTCTAAGCGAGGAATCGCACCCCCAATTTGCTTGTTTCTAGCCTTGCTTGAAGCCGGCAGCAGCGAGGAACCTGCGCGCACACCCTTGTGGTGCCCACGGTGGGCTTAGATGGTTTGCGACTCTGACACAGGTTTCTATTTACACGTCCAAGCTTCAGGTCTATAACTCAACTGCAAAATTTCCCCTCCAGGGTAAAAACTGCTGCTGAGGTCACTGCCTAAAAGCATTTTCTTTCCTTGTGGATTCTAGAAAACCCAAGGATGTCCCAGCACTAAAAATACTGGATGCCTGAGCATCCACCTCCATGCTCCTGTTTCTTCAGCAGTTCTAGCAGGAGTTTTCAGTGTGCTGCTACAGGCTGTCAAAATGCTCGTGTGCAGGTAACAATCATCCCCAACTCTATGTATTTTGTCAGCTGAAGCAAAACTCCAGCCCCAAAGATCTCCATTACACGGATCAGGTCTCACCCCATTTCCACAGCAGCTTGGAAGCAGAAGACACTTAGGCCATGTGCCAACCGCCCAACCACCTCCCACAGCCACCTTGTTGGGTGCTCACCAAAAGACCCCAGCCTCAGGAAACCCTTCCAGACCAACAGCCGTGTGATGGGAGCGAGCCTTGCTCGGGGTCATGAGGATTTGCGGAAAGAGTTTCGGGCCATTCTCCATCACTGGCCCGAGCGCTGGGAATAGCCCAAGGTGGTACCTCTGACATCCCCAGTCCTGTGCTCCCCGTATACACGGGGATTTTGAGATGTGCAGTTTTGAGTCTCACAGCACAAACCCTGAAGAAGTCACCTTGGAGAAAGTAAATTTGATAGTTACCCTTCGGGTGGGACTCAGTCTCTGTTCAGGAATGGTTTTGAGGAAATAGTTGCAATTACAGGAGTCTCCCCTGGGATATACTTAAAGAATGGCTGTTCATTTTAGCTAATTTAATGGCAGTTGCAGAGCTATTCCTGGAGGCAGAGACAGGCACCCAGGGGGAAACCCAGTCTGTCACACTTGGTGGGGACCCTTTGCCACACCGATGAGCCCCCTAGAGCTCGGGAAAAGGCTCCCTCCCACCACAGGACCGTGCATTTGCAAACATCAGTACGGCGGGGCTTGACCCCTAACGGTGTCCCATTTATTCACAAAGGCAGATTTGGGGGCAATAACAGTGATCACTCATAGTGATTTATGAGGGACAGTCCTGGAGGAGAGGCAACACAAAGTCTCAGATTTGGAGCTGAGATAAAACAGAGCTCGATTTTCATGTACGCACTGGCTCGTATTGGAAGACACGGGAAAATGCATAAAATACAGCAAGAAAAATACTTTCCTTGTCTGGAAAGCTATTGCACATCAAGACAGAATACAAAGAGGGGCACAGGATTAGCATGGATGAAGAGCCAGAAAGGCACAGTATTTAGTTAACCCGGTTTTACTTTTCCTCTATGACTGGTCCCCTAAAGGTTTTACACTCAAAGCAGGTCTGGAAATTGCTGTTACATTTTACTTGCACAGAAATTATCCAGCCGGAGCACATCTTGTAATCAAACCCAGGAGCTAAGCCACAAAGCCTCAGCTCCACTAGGAAAATAGATGTTTTCTTCTATCTCATTAACTAAAAAATGTTAACCAACATGAGATAAAATTCTAGCAAAACAAAGCCATTTGCAATTTTAATCTGAGGCGGGAGGTGAGAGTAAATCAGAGCCTGTGTATCACCACACGGAGCACGGGAAAAGCTGCTGTTACTTAACGCGGGGTGGGGAAGGAGAGCACATACCTTTATAGATTAATCAACAGAAGGTCACGGTCTCTTCCTACTATCGACTATCAGTCGCCTCCTCAACACAAGTGGCACACACCCTTCTGAACAGCTTACTCAGGGCTTTTCAAGCCCACATGAACTTTTCATTAAAAGGGTAGTGTTTGTCTATGCAAATCAGACCTATTTATTCCACGTTAGAGATGCAGAACTCCCCAGGGCAATGTCAGGGACTGCCTTCAAAGTTTCGCCAGAGGTAGTTTAAAACCTCATTTCTGCTAATTGGCAGCGACTGAAATCCACCTCATTGGGCAGCTCTGAGCAGAACAGGAGGCACCTTCACCAGCCCTCCTAGATATTTGGATTTACCACACAGAGCCAACATCTTTAAACCATTTCCCAGTTCCTCAAGAAGACTATGTTTTTATACAGTCCTAAATTTAAGGATTTGCATTTGCACGACTTCAAAAATCCCAGTGACAGGAGAGCCGGCAAATGCTGGGATTTCACCCCTATGAAAGTAAAAGATTTCTTGTACTTGATTTCCTCTAACGTGTGATCTTTTGACCCTCCCGACCTCTGACTTACAACAAAATGCTTGGTGCAGGAAAAGGAAAAAAAAAAAAAAAAAGACCAAATGTTTATCCTGAGAAATACCTGGGATGGAGAGCAGAGTTTGGGTGTCGAAGACTGCACGTGCCCGTCTAATCTGGTACCTAATCCTGATCCCACTGCTTTTCAAATGGGAACATCTGATTCCTTATGGACAAAGCAGACAGCGGTTATGGAGAACCTGCAGTGGGCACGTTTCGGTCCCACCTCTGGGGCTCTGCCACCCCCAGCCCCGGTGGGTTCAGGGCCGTGGTGCTGCTCACACCACCCCAGATGCCTTCTGCAGACACTGCCTCATCAGGAATCCCCCCCTCCACCTGCTATCAGTAATACATGCAACGTAACTGTAACTTCATCTCCTTCCACTGTTGCTAGACTGCTAATTAAATGATAATTACTTTTAGATGTAATATGTATAACTAACAGGCACTTAACAGGAACATGTTATTTACTTTTCTTTTTTTAACGTGAATATATTTTTTTCTCAAGGGCAGCAAAGCTGTTGACTTTCAGTCCTGTTCTCCCTCTCCACCCGGCATAAAAATCACAGCGATCAAATTGCGCAGGTAAATAAACTTCTTTGCCTTGGCCACAACTCTCAGCCCAAGGCAGCAACAAAATGTGCCCTGGTTAAAGCAGCGAGCTGGAGCTGAAGGATCACGATTCAACCCCCTGATCCTTCACTCTGGTCCCAGCTGCCAAAGGCCTCGGTACCCAAAATGGGACACGGGCAGCGTGTCGTGTCCTAGAAGGGGAAAATCAGTGTCCCTCTTTAATTTGCTGGGCTCCCACATCTTAGTGAGCTCTCCCAGGGGCTCTGCTCTCACCTTCTCTTCACGTGGAGAGGAATGAGCTCAGAGCCATGACCCACAACTGCTTTCTTCCATAAACCCAAGCAGGAGGAGGCTGTGCCACCACCCCATCACCACGCAAAGCCCTTACATCTAGATGGACCAGGCTGAGCAGGGGATTGGGAAGGCAGGTACTGCCCCGTGGCTGGGTCCCATCCCAACTCCACGGCTCCTTTTCATCCTTCTTGGATGAAGATACCTGTCAGCGCAAGGAAGACATTCAGGATTAATTGCACAAGCCCAAAAAGCGTTTCTCCAATGCAGCATTTACACCAGAATACTCCTCCAGCTTCTAAACTTGCTCCAAGTGACTATGAAATATAAAATGACAGAAACTGCAATGTTGTAGTTAAATCAACTTTTTAAAGGTGGTCATAATATGCAGATAGGCTCTGAGGGCCATGCGTGAGAGCATCACTCTACAACGAACCTGCTCTGTTTACGGCTGAAATGTCATTTTTATTCTCTGAACACCCAAGCCAAACCCCAGAAATCACGAGAGAAACCTCTCCTGGTGAATCATCGCCTGCAGCAAAGATGCTGCAAGCCAAAACCACGCGTCTGGGGACAAACACACCAACGAAACCGTGGGCTGTCACAAAGTCGAGTTAAAAAGCAATTCCCCTGGCAGGCAGGAAGAGAGCACAAGTCCCTGGCAGCTCGGCTGGCCCCTAAGAAACAACATGAATAAAAGCGCAGTGAAAGATTAATGTCATCGTTAGGCCCAGCCGTGCTCGTGAACGCACTCACAGGGCACCTCTTCCATGAGAGGCTTATTTTGCACAAGATAGAAACCTACAGTGAACCCCAACTCACCGACTGGGTCCGAGGTTCCCCTGGTCAGGACCAGAGGAAATGGTCTGAAGTTGGGGCAGGGGAGGTTTAGATTAGATATTAGGAAGAATGACTTTACTGAGAGAGTGGTCAGGCACTGGAACAGCCTGCCCAGGGAGGTGGTGGGGTCACCATCCCTGGAGATATTTAAGAAACGTGTAGCGGTGGCACTTCAGGGCATGCTCTAGTGCCTGAGATTGTGGGGGTCTTTTGTGTGTGTGTGGTTGGACTCGGTCATCTCAGAGGTCCTTTCCAACCATGAAGATTCTGTGATTTTGAGTTTCCTTCGAACATTCCAAGCACCTCCTAAACACTAAATTCCCCCTAAACCTAAATGCCTCCTAAACACTAACTTCAAGGCACTATCAGAAATAGGCGTTGGGTGACGGCCGAGCTACTCATTATTAGTTTTGCCCAGCCCCGTGGCTTTCCGATAAATCGCTGTAATGGATGTTGAAGTTAAAGATTCAGGAGACTGGAGTTATTGGGAATTTCAGAGATATTTCTGCAGACAGAATTTAAGCAAATGCGTTTAGGTTCCCGATAGGCTGGTGCTAAGAATAGGGACGTGAGTAATGGTTATTGACAGATGGAGCAGTTTCACTTTGTGGGTAAATGAGAGTGCACTGAAATAGCCCTGCAAGCACCTCAAAGCAGCTGAGTAATGCATTTATTTTGACAACTACTTGATACGAGCCTATTCCTAGGGCGGGCAGCTCTCAGGTTTATCTTACCCTTCACGCATCCATAGCGCAGAAGCACAATTCCTGAGAAATATAATAGATACATTTTGTGCCTCCAGCATTTAATAGTAAATGTCATTCTCATTTCTCAGGGTTTAGGGTTTATTTTCTTTTAAACACTGAGCGAAGCAGATAGAAAAGAAAAATTAATATGGGAAGAACTGTATCGAAATGTAAACGCAGATTTGGTAAAGATGATTGCCAGGTAAGGAAACTCAGAGGTGGAGAGACCATTTTGGATTCACCTCCACCTGGATTAGAGCAGATCTACCCAACCGCAAATCAGACGTCCCAATATTTGCAAACGGATTTAACCAAACTGCATGTTTAAGGGTCAGACAACTTAGAGCCTCAAAAGTGGCTTCAAAAGCAGAAATCACATCCCATCCCAGGTGCATTTATCACACCAAAAGACCTATGAAAGTTTTAAGGCTCTGTGCGTTTCTTCCCACAGTCGCACACAGGTTGGGGAGCACAACTTCTGATGCAGGAGCTCTTTGAAAAGGTGGGGTGAAGCAGCACTGATCACAGCGCGAGCAACGGAATAGTTGTAGATGATCTACTGAATTCAAGCTGGTACAAAGCTCAAAGCCTGAGCACAACAGTCTCACCTGTGACTGACTCCTGCTGGAATGGGGCATGCTCCACATGAACTCACTTAGAGTCACAGAATCCTAGAATGGTTTGGGTTGGAAGGGACCTCAAAGACCATCCAGTCCCACCCCCTGCCCTGGGCACCACACCAGGTTGCTCAAAGCCCCCTCCAACCTGGCCTTGAACCCCTCCAGGGATGGGGCAGCCACAGCTTCTCTGGGCAACCTGGGCCAGCATCTCACCACCCTCACAGCAAAGAAGTTCTTCCTGAGATCAGTTTGTTGTGGGTTGTTTAGGTGGGGTTTTGTTGTTGTTGTTGGGTTTGGGTATTGTGTCACTGGGGTTTTTCAACTGCACTGAAATTTCTAAATGGAGAATTTGGATTCAAGGCCCTCTTCAAGTTGTTGGCAAAACTCTTCGCAAGCTCCTTGGCGGCAAGAGTTCACCTTCAACATTTAGGAAAAAAAAAAACAAGTGTTTGAATTAGAGGTTGCTCACGTAAGCAACTACTGTACATCATCAGCCAGCCTGCGCTCTCTGGCACCTGATAATTAGGGGACTGCGCACGTCAGAATGAATGGGCTCAGCCATGTGCAAAGGCAGCATCAACCCAAGAAGAATTAGACCTGACGAAGAGCCAGGATGTCACTTACACACTTACTGTGATGGGAGCTCATTTGAAGTCAGCATCCTCAGGGAGCAAAGGAAATGCATAAAATAGGTCCTTTTTCCCCTTCAAATTCTCATCACAAGGAATATAACGTGATTCACTGACTACTCAAACTGGAGACGGCAGCATGAATGTTCATTTAGCCACGTTTGCTTGTGGTTTCTTGCAATTCACAGCTAATTCGGCCACAAGGTTCCCAGGACAAAAATGGAGAAGGTGAAGGGAAGGCTGGTTCCCACACCCCAGGCTGGACACGGGCTCCTCTCCGGGAGGCGGAGGGGACTGACCCGGGAAGTCCATTGGGTAACTGAAGGTGGCCTGTCCCTTCCAACCTAAACCATTCTACAGTTCTATGACTCTGTGAGCGCCCGTCACCCGGCACGGTGCAGGCTGTGCGGAGGGGCACTGAGAGGGTCGGGTCTTTGAGCTCTGAAATATGGTTTTGTAGCTTGAGGCGCAAAAAAGCAGCTGGGAGCAGAGAGGGAGCTGCTTCTGTTTTCTAGAGAAAGGTGACATTTTATACAGGGAATCCCAAGTGCTTTGCCATTCTCGTTTTGCTAACAAAGCGTTTGTCCCTCGCCATCATACGTTCATGGCCAAAAAGGCTGACTCTTCTGTTTGTGTTTTGCCTAAAAGTTAGGCAGCACCAGATTCCCGGGGGGAAAGGATCTGCAGTTCTCCCTGGCAGACCTCCAGCACGCTGCAGGCTTTACTCAAATCCAGACTTTGTGATTGAATCCACCCTCTTGAAAAAAACTGGAGGGAGTGGATGTCAGTGTCTGAACTCCTAGAAAAGAAGTCGGATTAGCGGGGAAACCTTTCTCCGTGGATCGACTGCAGAGTCCTGCAAATCCAAAGACTGTTCAACCAAACCAAGGGCTGCAATGAGTTCATACCGTAAGGACACACTCCACACCTTCCAATCCAAACTGCTTTCTGATTCTCAGACAAACCAGCATTAATTGAAATTGCATTTTTAGAGAGCCTTCACAGAGGTTTCTTGCTGGGGCAAAACTAACAGTGGGAAGGAAAGACAAAAAAATAAGGGCATGTGCTTGGAATCCCTGCCAGTTTTACTACATGGAATAACAATCACGCCCTCTCTTTCTACAAAGCACCATGTGCCACAAGAGCCAAAAGCACTTTCACTCCACTTTTGCCTTTAATCAGAAAAACCATGTGTTGATTTTAACAGTCTACAGATGGACCACAGAATAGCCAAGGAAAGTTTTAACCTCTTCCTGCCAGAGCCAGGTGCAGAAGAACACTGTGATGCTAAGGAGTCAGTCAGAAATGGGGAGGGAACGGCAGAACCAAAGTTTTCTGAAGCTGTGGGGTTAACCTGTACATAACCTACACAGGGCAAGTGCTATAATGAAAGGGTTCATAATCCGCACGTGAAACGCATTTGAACACTTCAGCCTTAATGCTACACTGAAGAACCTCCTTATTGAGGTCCCACTTTACCATCCCTGCTTTAATTGAGAGGCGAAAATCTGACATTTTAAAAGTTGAGAGACTAAATTGCGGCTGGCATGCTCTCATGAAGAATTTACTCTGAATTAAGAAAACCATTTAAACCCACACTGATGGCTTGTGATACATTTTAGAGATTCTTGCCTAGCAATTTTCAAAAAGCAAAAGAATACTGTCACACAATCCCCTGTACAGCACACACATTTGTAGAAATTGCTGCTTTATGCCTCTGTATGTGCAGCATTAACAGGGGAAGTTGGGTACAGCAAAATACACCATGGAAACAAGCTGTCCTGCTGGCAGCCAGTTTAAAGAGCATCTCCCAAACTGGAGAAAAAACAAAACAACCCCAAACTTTGCTCCATAAAAATCTAGCCCCTAGCATTCAGAAATACTGTTTGGCAAATTTTGGTCTTAATCACCCAAACAGTACTGACTTTAATAATATGTTTTCAGTTAAAAGATGACTACGTGAACAAAGCTTTGAGTATTTGTTTTCCATAGGATCGGTGCTTACTCCTGATCTTCATACAGGCTCCAACTCTGCAAACCCCTAACCATGTCCTTGGCATCAACCATGAGCTCCAACAGCTTCAGATCCCTGATGCTACACATTCCACTCTTATCCTGATCCAGAGCCTCAGCTTTCACTGAAGCCAAAACAGCTCATTATAATTAATACTGATAAACCTGCTTCCATCCACCTGAAGGTTTGTGAAACTCCTTCCATCCCCCGATGGCTTTTAAGAGAAAAGGCAAATGTATGCGCATCACTCCACTTAGGCAAAATCCCAACAGCACCACGAGATTCAGCCTTAAATCTGGAGCACACGAGAGCTTCTTTGGTAACCCAGGTAATAAGGAAGAAAAGCAGAGAAAGTGCAGGAAGAGGAACTGTGATAGCAGAGCACATGCTATTGGAGAGATGCAGTGATGCCAGGAGAAGGTCTGTAGAAGAGCTGCCTGTAAAGAGCCAAATCAGAGCCATCTACAGAAGGATGATCTGGTTTCTTAGGTATGGTTGAAGCAGAAAGCCCATTTTGGGCTTCCCAGTATCTGAAGGGGGCCTACAAGAAAGATGGAGAGGTACTTTTTATAAGTGCAGGTGGTAGTGATAGGACGAGGGGGAAGGGTTTGACACTGAAAGAGGGGAGATTGAGATGAGATGTGGGGAAGAAATTCTTTGCTGTGAGGGTGGTGAGAGCCTGGCCCAGGTTGCCCAGAGAAGCTGTGGCTGCCCCATCCCTGGAGGGGTTCAAGGGCTTTGAGCAACCTGGTCTGGTGGGAGGTGTCCCTGCCCGGGGCAGGGGGTGGGACTGGATGGTTTTTAAGGTCCCTTCCAACCCAAACCACTCTGTGATTCCATTTCCCTCTCCCCTTGGCTCTTCTCTGTCCTTGAAAAAACAATGAGCAAAGCCCAGGCAGATGGCTGGGGCTGTGCTGCGACCGTCACAACCTTTGCCTTAATTGCTCCCCTGCACAAAAATCGTATCTGAATCCAGGGGACACCACGGTTCTGCCCTGAAGCAGCTGCAACAGCTCATGCCAGTGGCCTTTTGCGACTGGGGCCGTTTGATGCAGGGCAATTCTCCAGATCCTGTGCTGGCTGCGAAGAGTTACGGGGTAGAGAGAAGACTTCAAGTGACCTCGGAAAATCAAACTGCCCCAAAAAAGTCAAACCACCCAAGCTCGTGCACGTGGCTCTGTGCAAGCAGCTGAATTTCCTTCTCTGCCTTCTCTCTCCCAGGCAGTCTGCTGGGAGCTGCAGATGGGGAGACACTTCCCTCACATTCACAGAAGTTTCCCAGCAACTTTTTTTATACCATTATTTTAGCAAAAAAAGCTCAGCTGGCCAATGTATTCAATGAAAAACTCCCTTGCAGTGCCCGCAGCAAATTAGCCTGATCACATATGCACATGTATGCAGACAGAGACCACAGGCAAACCCAGGATTTGACTCCACATCCCTTCTTCCAGAACTGGATGAAAAATTCATCTCTCAATTTAAACACAAATATTGTTGCTCTTTTGCCTTTCTGAGTGCCCCGGTGTCTCCAGAGTTGCTTTTGAACCACACTGAGAATCAGCTGCAAGAGCCAAAACTCTGCAGTATTAGCCTGGGATTTAGAGCATCTGTGTGGTTGGTTTTTCTCCCCATTAATTTAATTTGACAGAAAAGAGCAGGAAGGCTTCTGGCTCCCATGTGGGCAAAGTGGATAAACAGCAGGAATTTTAAGGGAAGCTGAAACTAAACAGAAAAGAAAGAGGTTGGTGCCCTGGCAAACAGCCTTTTGTGCTTCCGTTTCTCCCCATCCCATTCTCTGTGCCCTGCATGTTATAATGAGACTATTTTCGTGCTTACCGCTTGCCTGTTTCAACCTAGCATTTGCATTTGACTTAGACCATTTTGATGGGAAAAAATAACACACAGTGCTCTTCAGGGAAGATCATCTCCTGCGGTGGATCCCATGATGCAGGAGAGGCAGTGCCCCACCGCTGCCTGACCACCCCCAAAATCCACCCCATCCGGGCTCCAGAGCAGCAAATCCCCATCCTGCTGCTTCAGAAAAATCAGAGAGAGTGAGTAATTCCTTACTGGGAAAGCGTTTGTGGAACTCTGCAGTCAGAGCATTTAGCATCACAACTAGTTTTGCAGGGGAGATCTTAAAACCTTGTTTGTTTTTATTATTTTCCTGAATGCTTCGCCCACACTTTGCCCATTTTCCTCCGCACCAGCCGTAGCGGGAACGCACACGGCAGAGCATCTTTCCGCTGCCCCTACCCTTGGTTACAGATGGACACGTGCGGAGCAGCAACGAGTTTGACCCGAACGTGAGCATCCCTGGCCTCTCAAGCAGAACATTCAAGCACAAGTTCTTCCAAGCCCCAACACTCCTTTATTTCTTTATAGACGGCTCGGCCAAGCTGAAACGCATCCAGACTTGAAGGAGGCCGGAGGTCTCACCTCAGCCCTGGTTTGGAAGCTCACTGCCTCCAAGCAGGGAAGGGACAAGGTGACTTTGCTGCCTGAAGCGGCGCGTAGGAGTTGTGACTTGGCTTTATGCAAATGGAAACAGGCAGGTCAGGCTTCTCCTTCTGCAAAGCACATCCCACAGCAGAGCTCCTGCAACAATAAATAACTCCAGGCCTAAATCTTACCCCCTCCCTCCTCAATAAATGGAAAATCCTGGATTGAGAGGAAAAAGAGTTTTGCAATCAGCTTCAGCAGGGAAAGGGCTTTAGCCGTGATCTTCGGGGCTTTGGCAAAGCAGCTCGGTACAAAAGCTAAGCCCCCTGTGTCTGCCCCACCTCTTCCAGCGACTGCAGCTTCTAATTAAAGCAGAAACATATGACAGTAATTCACGTTCTCAGTTACGCAACGCCAGCAAACACCCAGCACAATCAACTGAACGGGGCTGGACGGAGCCCAGTCGGAGCGGGATCAGTGTGGCCAATCAGCTATATAAGGAACACACTAATTAAACACCAGCTGCTCCACAATTTTCTGTAGTTTTTTCAGCCACCCACTTTGACAATATAAACAATCAACAAGACGCTGCTACAAGAGATGGCAAATGGCTAAAAGAGGATGATGGCTTATGAGAACGAGCCAACACAAACCTCCTCTTTGTAGGGGACTAACGGCGTTGAGGGTCAAACGACAGAGTCCCACACGTCTGCGGTAACACCATGATCTCTGGTGGCTTTCCAAGAAGGCAGGATCCAGAGATACACTACAAACCCCTCAATCAGCTGTTTATCGAGATAGTTTGGTTTTATTTTACCCACTGCCACACACCCACTGGGACCATCACCTGCCTGTTGCTCTGTGACTGCGCTACCCCTCCATCTCCCATCACCCAGTAGCAAACACCTTCTGCCTGAAGTCAACAGCAAAGGGCAAGTACCAGGGGGACTTTATAGACACAGATGGGCAACCACTCCCCTAAAAAAAGATTTTAATTCAAAAAAATAGATTTAGTTCAACCAAAAGACCCAACCTCTTTAACTTTTCAACTGAAGGCGGCCACCCACAGCTTCCTTAGTTATTTTCTAAGACATGAAAAATTTTATTTTAGATTAGATTAACCCCCCAAAATCCCCTAAGTTACATTTTTGTGTGAGATGACAGCCTGATTTTCATTCAGCTGCATTATCGTGAAGAAATGGGCAGATCCTTCACATCTGATAATGATGGAAACAAAAATCTCTGACAAACAAAAGTCACCAAGAACTTAACACCAAGCTTAGAAAATGATGTAGACTTCAAAATTGCCATTTCGTGAGCTGCCAGCAGCAGTTATCCCACCCATAGCGATCTGTGCAGCCGGGGAAAGCTAAACTACACTTTCCCAAAGCAGGGAAACCCGTCCCCAAGGTTTCTGTGTCACCTGAACCTGTAAACTATTGTGCAGTTATTTTTTTCCCGCAACAGAGAATAATTCACTGTGGGAATAACCTACACGGAGGCACCAGGGATTCTGCACCCCTGGCCATTCTTCCTGAGACATCATTTTAAACGGACCGACGTGGGCTTGATGCCCAAACCAGCAGGTTGTTGGCAGAGCTCAGAGGATAGGGACCCAGGGGCTGCTCCTTGGTTTCCCACATGTCCCCACAGCCCCCGACCCACTGGTGCCTGATCAGCCCAGCACCTGGCCACTTCGGGTGTCACACAGGCTCCTCTGGGAGACGACCCAGCACAGGCAAAGACCCAGCAAACTCACAGCAAAATCCACATCGAACCGACCCTCAGACCTGCAGTAAGAGGCTTCAGGTAAAACACATCAGGAACCAAAGCTTCCAGAAAATCTTCACTCTCCACATAAAGTATCTGTCTTTTTAAAGGATCTTAATATTATGCACCAATGCGTACTCACCTCCATCCAAATAAGAGTTTGCAAAACAACTAGCAACATTCAATTTAATTTTTAAAATAAGGTATTTTCATTTATACAAACATGGAACGCACTTTAACACAGTACTTCAAAAAAATAAGCTAGTGGTAGAAGAGTTCTTTCCATCAACCAAAGAGGATAAGAAAGGGAATATAATTTATAATACCTTGATTAGTAAAACTTGATAGGAGACACCTAAAAGCTTCAGACAGCAAGAACAGCACTTGTGCTTTCAGGAAATAACATCCTGCAGAACACGAGTGCACTCCCAATGCTTCACTGTTCAACATCTGCACTGCATCTCCCGAGCCCAGGAAAGGGATTTAAAACCACTTGGAATTTTTTATGGAATGTGAGAACTGCCAGCAAATTCTGCTATCTCAGTTCTGTGCTCCCAGGCACCAAAGAAAAGAAGGAAAAAAAATAGCAGGTCAAGTGCAGCAGTGTGAAGTGAACCAGAAGATTAAAAGGTTCAGTAGGGAATAGTTTACCTGGTATTTCTTAGAGAAGATGCTAGAAGGCAGGAATGTACCACAAAGAATGACAAAAAGAAAAGGTTACTGGAAATATAAGTGATGCTGGGGATGCACTGCCAGAGAGCACAGGGAAAGGCTGAATATTCAGGATTTCTGGAGGGTAGGTCCAGTGGCACATTCTCAATGCCCAGGTCCAGGCACACATCAATGGTAAGTCCAGCATCACTTGTAGCACAAGGCAGGAGGAAAGAGAGCACCCCAGGCTTGCCTGACTCTTGCTCTTCACAGGTACCCGTCACCCCCTCGCAGAGGCTGGACACTAAGCTGCATGGGGCTTTCGTTACGTTAAATATGATTATTCTTATAAAACTCCATGATTTAGGCAAATAACTTCCTGGTCTCTTTTTAAACAAAAGGTTTCATGCAGTATCCTCGATGCCCCAACAATCAATACATCCAACGTTACGGTGGGTCATAAAAAGACAGGCGCAGCATGTTTTCCAATACCGTTTTCTTGACAAGGACCTTGCCTTCGTTCTCCATGAGACGCAACATTTCAGCAAAAACCCAGCATCAGAATTTTGACTTCTGACATTTCCAACCAGCGCAAGAGCTCCATGCATGACTGAGCTAAGCAGAAAGCACGTTCCAGATGAACCAGCAATCTGCGCAAGGAACTGCAGCAACACTCATGAGATTAATTCAGGAGAGTAATGCCATCCCAACCACACCTCATTTCTGCTCCCTTTGATACCATTTCCCATTACACTCGAGAATAAAATGGCTAAATTTTCAAACTAATTCCACTTCACTGGAAGCCCCCATCCCAGGGAGGCTGGATCCAGGGTCACGTACAGACAATAAATTGACTACATCTTTGGAAACCAGAATCCAGCGTTCCCCTTGTCATCACAGAGCCATGAACAGACAAACCAGACTCCTGTCCCAGGATTAATAGAAAGCATTATTCAATGTATGGGCAACTGCCAGCGTGACTATATAAAGCTCCTCGTTCCCGACATTTGACCTAAAAATCACGTCTGCCTTCCTAACAAATACATACAGTACACTGCGTCTGTGTGACCAAAAATTTCATGCTTGCCACGCTGTGCTTGAAACAGATGCTTGACAAAACTCCAGGGATATAAACAGGGCACTCATTTACTAAGGCCATATGTTGGAAGCGTGTAAGATGGACTCGCTGAACTGAAGAGCCTTCAAAAAATAGTGATGATAATAATAGGACTGAACAGATCTCAGATCTAATATTCTTTGGAGCTTTTTCGTTTGGGGCACTGTTCACTAGGAACCGAAATGACCTCTAAATAGCTTTCCTTTGCCCTCTCTGGCAAACCTCTCCAGCAATGACAGCCAGCTACAGGCTCTGATTGAGCGGGTCAGGGCCCAGAGGACCCTGTGGAGAACGGAGGCTCACTAGACATGACAGCAGCTGGAAAAGAATCCTCCTGTGATGCTCACAGCATCAACGTCCTCACTGCCTAGAGTGGTCTCAGGGTACTTGAAGATCCTACAAATGCAACAGCCCATCCCAAAATTCCTTGCCTGGTTAAGACCAAGGTGATTTCTCCAGCAACCACTCCAGGAGCAGCAAATGGCCATTCAGAGGGACCTAGAGAGGAAGAATGGGCAAGCAGGACCTTCAGGAAGTCCAGCAAGGACAAATGCCAAGTCCTGGAGCAGCCTAACCCTCTGCATGAAGACAGGCTGGGGCTGGCACAGCCAAGGAGGACCTGGGCGTCCTGGGGGACAACAGGCTGAACACCAGCCAGCAGAGCACCCCAACAGCCACCCAGGCTTGCTGTAGCAACAGCCAGTAGACAAGGGGAGTCTGCCCTTCACTTGGCACTTGTTAGGCCACTTCTGGAAGATCATCCAGTGTTGGGTCCTCGAGGGTAAGAGAAGGACTGGCCCGGGGTGAGTGAGCTCAGCAGAGGTCTGCGAGATGGTGAGAAGAGGTTCTGGAATAGGGCTAGCTCAGCCTGGGGAGGAGAAGGCCTTGGGGACACACACCCGCTAACAGCCTCCCATACCTCCAAGGCATTTACCACGACAGCAGAGCCAGGCTCTTTCACTCCCTCTCCCAAAGCCAGATGTTCGAAGTTACCATGATTAAATACACAGCTCTTCAAAGAGCTCCATCCAGATACTGCTCACTAATGCAAGAGGACACGTTACAGATTTCTGTGTTATTTCCTGGGTAGAATCCCCTTCCCTTTCAGTAGCCTTCGTATCTTGATGTTTCTAATTTCACTGTTATGTTTTTTGGAACATTAAATATTTCCTGGGTTTGTTTTTTTTATTATACGGGAAATTATGCACGCCATATGGGAGGGGGAGCAGAACGTGCTGACTACACGAGTGGGTGGAAAAGTCCAGGGGGAACAGCAGCAGAAGGAAGGGAAGACACGGCATTAAATATTAGTGTTTCAAAGTTGCTGAGCAAAGGAGGAAGATTATGGCAGCGGGTTTGAGATACACCCCTGCTCCATCACTCCAGTCCCCAAGGGCAAGGGAGAGAGAGCACAAAGCCTGATGCCCAAATATGAAACATATGGTGGATCATTCTGAACTCATCTATTTTTCTGATGAAATCTCAGGAATGAGATAAATACGCCAGTATTTGTCTGATCCTTATTGAAGGGGCAAATCTGCAAGGTGCTGATCATCAGCAACCATTTCCAGACAGATCCACAGAGCTGAACCTCGTGGGCTATGAGGGTGCTGAGTACCTCCTGTCCATCAGCATCCCAGCTCCACTGCTGGGAGAGTTTAGCTCTCCTTGTTCTTGTCAAGCTGTGTTTTCAGCTTCGCTGCCTCACTTATTTCCCCCTCTCTTGTTTCAGAGGCTGAATATTCAGCAGCACTCAAAAACATCTCTGCTGTTGGGTGAGATCATATCGATCTCTGTAAGAAAACCAAGGGACATGGCTCAAAGTTTAGGGGCAGGAGTAGTTGTCTAGAGCTAAGTTCATTTTCTATAAATGTTGTTTTCATTTACAGTGAATGACAGCTGACAATAGTTCACAAAGTTCCCAGTGAACGGTACTTGCATCCTAAAACCTCCAACTGTTTTACTGAAGCAAATCTCTCAACAGAGGTCTTCAGAACCAAAATCCAACTTCCCAAGGTGACTTGGATGCCTACAACCCTGAACCTCACCAACTTAGGGCAGATCCTCTCTTTTCTCTCACTGCTATGAGAGATGAGGAAAATGGTTCTGAAATCCCATCAGCTTCCCTCATGCTACAGGAGAGGTCCAACATTAACAGCGAGGTGTGATGGCTATAAAGCGACTTATCTGATCAACCGTTTATTCTCAGCAACGCAGCAGGAAGCTTTTTCACCAAAATACCTCAAGACACACTGGTAGCAACCTGGACTTTCAGGTTTCTTCCCTGCTGTCTGTGCTTTTGGGGCTGGGCCCTGACATAACACCCTCAGTGCCACCCTGACCAGCTCTGCAACCAGGCAACCAGACCTCCACATGCTCAAGAGGTCCCAACTGTGACAGCAAGGCCACCCAGGCCTCCCTTGTCCTTACAGCTGCGGAGATATCCCATAATGTGGGCCCCCCCATGTTCACCCCACCCTCCCCAAGCCCTTCCAAAGCCACTCTTAAATCCTGAAGATGTGTTCAACCAACAGCTAGTCCTCATTGTGCTGGGGCAAGCTCCAGAACACCGAATTTTGAGCCATTACCACCATGGTATATGCCACCACAAACCTGCTGTTAATAATAAGTAGACATTTATTGTAGAGCCTTCCCAAAGAAAAACTTTTTTCGGAAGCCAGTGGTGGTGTTCTCCCTCTCTCCAAAGCCACGCTGGAGTTGTGGCTGTCCCAGCAGCCTTTGATTTGAATGAAATCAGTACAAACTCACTACTCTCTGCCACAACGTCTTAAAATCTCCCCCCTCCACAACTGGACTTGGTGCCTCAGGTGCAAAAGGTGTGAAACACCATCTTCCCCGGACGCCTTGCACTAGCATTTACGTGAGCTTTGCAACCGATTGCTACCAGATGAGGAGACTGTCCTATCCATTACATTGCAGCAGTGAAGGGTTTAGCTCTGCAAGACCATGTCTGGGCTCCCCGGAGCTGGCTCATGACGCGACAGCCCCAGGGATCTGGCTCCGGAGTGACAGGGATGTCCTTCAAACTGTCACAAAATGAGCCTCATGAATTATACACGCAGAGCGGGCTCGGCGGCTCCGAATCCATCACCCCGCTGCTGTCAGCACCCTGCCACCAAGAGCAGGATCACGCCGTGCCATCAGCCGGGGTGCTCGTCTGCCAAGTCACACCGGCGGCAGGGGTCAGCCCAGGGGATTGCCACCGTCCAGGCGCAATGCTGAGGCATTTTTGGACCGTCCAGCACCTGCATCACTCTTCAGAGTTGATTGAGGACATTAAAGGTGGTGGTCTCAGATGTGCGAGGAAGATGCATCACACCCTGGCAGATTTTTCACGGGCTGGCATATAATACAGTGCACTTCTCAGCAGGGCCATTTGTTTTCTGCTTCATACTGCGCAAGGCAGAGCGCACACACCACCTCACAGAAGAGCTTAGTTTAAAGGAGGCAGGTACAGTAAATAAATGCGCCGAGAGAAGATGTGAATTAGTGTTTTGCCCTCAGGGTACAGGCCTATGGCTCTATTCTTGTCCTCCTTCCAGCCTGACGGGTGGCCTTGGGCGAGCCACTTAGAACTCCTACGCTTCATTCCACCCGTAAACACCTTTCTCCAGCTATTCAGACTCCAAGGCCTCTGCAACACGGATTGCTTCTGCCACATGGTTGATGCATGCCTTTTAAATGCTTCCTCTTGTTTGGAACCTTTACGGCAAGTGCTGCGATACAGGGAAAAAACATCCACCACAGCATCAGCGGGTCAGGGAGGGAACAAGCAGGGCACGTATTACACAGAAGAGTTAATGATCAACACCCCTCCTTCCAACCAGGGTGAAAAAAAGAAAGGCGGAGGAGGAGGAGGAGACAGATCTTGTTGACCAAAATAAGGTCCGGTTGGTCAAGCTGACGATAAAGGCCTGCAATTCCCATCAGTAAATTAAACCGCGACCATTTACACAGCCAACGTGATGCTTTTATGCACCATCTGCTACTGGCTTACTTTTGCTGTTAGATGTAGCTCATGTTTGCAGTTGTTAAACTCTGTCATTTTAAGACAGTTTCACGTTGTTATAAATTAATTTTAGCTTGTATGACTCACACTGCTGTGAGCAGGATACTTCTGCTCGGAGACAGAAAAGGTAGCCCAGGCCGCCCCTTTGCATCCTCCTGCCTTCTCCCAGACCCACCTTGTTCCCTGCCAGCTCTAACAGGCAGCAAACGGGTATTACCATCCAACGGTTAAACCTAATAAGCCACCTAATCTGGGGTGGAAAGCCCCAGATCTGACACACGGTGCTTCCCACAGAGATGGTTTCCAGTGGCTAACACTTTGCGTGATTTCTGAAAGAGCGTTTGCAAATAATTAGTATTCTCTTGCCTTTTTTTCTCTCCCATCCAGGATCAGGCAAAAAAATCTCTTCTTCATACACTGCAGGACACAAGCCAAGCTGGATGTTTAATGGGGCACTGTACCCACGCACAGGGAAGATTCCTCTTTTCAGGGAGCATCCTTGATGTTGAATGTTAATGAGAGACAACCTTTCAGAGCAGAAGAGCTCTTTAGAGATTTTAAATATCTCTGTTTCTCGGGATTTCAGAATTCAATCAACATTTCATATCTACAAGGCACGAAAGAAGAGCTTGTGGGAGCTCTGCAACCCAGCTTCCAGCTTCCCACTCCTGTTCCCTACCCCCTTAGAAATATTTCTGTAAGGCAACCACAGTGGCAAAATGCAGGTGGTGTCATAATTCAGAATACAAATTCTCTGCCATACGTTATCAACGCAGCCTCTTAGCACTCCCAAAGACTGTCACGCTGACCCTCCTTGGCTGCCCCTTCTCTGCGCAGCAGTGCACAACGGGGCACTGCAGCATCCTCTGTCTCCATCACCTGGGTGGGAGAGAGAACCGAAGGCCATTCAACTTCTAGGCTGCGGGATGAAGATGTTAATCCTCTTGTTGAAGCCACCTCCCAAATATTAGAGTCACTAGAAAAGAAAGAGCTGAAAAATTCATCCTGCAGAGGCAATTAATAAGCCATTCAGCAATACGTGATCACATCTAGCATTACACTGGTCATATGGAAGACCTTTGAAATTAAGTTTTTAAAGTTTAGTCTGAAGTACAACACTACAGATCATTTCTCACCGTTTCTCCCGTGTTTTGCAGGGAACGAAGGTAGATCTGCTAGAGTGCAGATCATAACACGCACATGTGGGGAAGGGGAAAGGAGGAAGAGGAAAGACATGCATTTAACGAGGAGACTCTGCACAGAGGAAACTCGAGAGGTTTTCTTGTGCTGTGAGCTGGCACAGGCCAGGAGTCAGGACACACACAGCAATTCTCCCATTCCAGTTAACTTCACTCACTGATTAAACTCAAGGTAAGCTCTGCCCCGGTTCCCAGCCCCTCGGCGTGGGCACACACCTCCTCCACCAGAACCTCGAACCTGCGGGCCAGCGATTGCCGTCTGAAGTGCTCCAGGTCTCCCTGCTTGAAAGGCTCCACAAGCTCCAACCTGCACCGAGACGTGCTGCACCCCCAGGTATCTCCGAGGCAAAGCAGGAGGCTCAGAGTCGGCTGCCGTCTGTGCGTGCCTCCTCTTCCTTCAGTCTCTATTTTTAACTCACTTGAAGGGAGGCAGAAGGCCGAAGAAAGAGCTTCTGTCACACAAGGTGTGCCTCCATCATTCATCGCAGGGACACGTCTGTCCGTTCTGTCCCTGCCCTGAGCTCAGCTCGCCCACCCCACCGCTGGCCCTGGAGCTGCTGAGCCCACGCACAGCTCCACTAAACTCACTGCGAGCTTTTACTGGCTCCCAGCAGAAAAAGAGCAAACTCACCTCTGCCCCACCACCTTAGCAAACTAGTGGGACAGCCCTTGCCGTGAAAAAAAAAAATAATAACAGAATCACAGCATGGTGGGGGTTGAAAGGGACCTCTGGAGACCACCCAGTCCAACCCCCTGCCAGAGCAGGGTCACCCAGAGCAGGTTGGACAGGAACGCATCCAGGTGGGTTTGAATATCTCCAGAGAAGGAGACTGCACACCCTCTCTGGGCAGCCTCTTCCAGGGTTCTGCCACCCTCAAAGTGAAGAAGTTTTTCCTCATGTTGAGATGGAATTTCCTGTGTCCCAGTTTGTGCCTGGTGTCCCTTGTCCTGTCCCCGGGCACCACCGAGAAGAGTCTGGCCCCATCCTCTTGCCACCCGCCCTTTAGCTACTGCTCAGCATCGATGAGATCCCCTCTCAGTCTGCTCTTCTCCAGCTGAACAGCCCCAGGTCCCTCAGCCTTCCCTCAGCAGAGAGATGCTCCAGCCCCTCATCATCCAGGGTCTATCATCAGCCAGGGGGAAAAGACAAACCGAAGGGCTCAAGCAGGGGGACGCTACCCGCTGGCTTCAGAAGCGCTGCTCCTCAGAGCCAAGCCCTGAACTCTTTTTTACTCTAAGCCACAAATCACAAGAGGTTGCTCTGGGGGAATTAAATAAATAAATAAAATGAAGGTTATTTTTGGTTTGCTTGTACACAGCGAGAAAGATAATGCCGGTTTGCTTTAGAATAAAAATGCCACTAGTTATTTATCCAGGTGAAGAATTAGGTATACTGCACAAGCTAGCAAAGGCTCAATGAAAAAGTAAATCCTTAGGATGGAGCGCACAGGGGGAAAAAAAAGATTAATTGATTTGTGACTACAAGGAGGTTTATTCAGAACCATATTTATCACTACAGTGTTTTTGAATTCAGTAGAAACTCTACTCAATTTTCTTCTGCAGCCTTTCTTTGCTGTTAAAGGAAATATATCAGCAAGAAAAGAGAAATGACACTTAATTTTAAGGAGCATCACCTTGCTTCAGAAAATAAACCTGACTCTGGAGCAGCAGCTCTAGGATATCTGCCCACCGTTCCCACCCAGGTGGGATTTGGCAGAAAGGCAGCATTTCTCAGCTGACAAAAATGAGAGCATCGTCTCTACAGCGGAGGAACCAAAGATTTACATTCCGATTTACATTCCGATTTTACTCACTTTTCACCTCAACGTGCTGATGTTGACAAGCTGCTTGGAGTAGAAGATGGTGGGGGGAAAGGGAAAAGAAAGCACATTTTTCTCTCTGTGCTAACTTCAGTCTCGCTCCCGCTTTGCAACACAGTCCGTGCTCCAGGGGCCAAGGGAACCCACTGCCTTCGCAGACTCAACTCAACGGCAGAGCTCATCCATGGCTTTAAAACGCACTACCTGGAGACACCGTTTGGGTACACCTATGACACAGGGTCTCATGCAGCTGAGAATTTACTCACATTTCAATAAAACAGACGCTTTTATCCTGTTTCGGAGGTTCAGCGCCCGTTTCCATGTCAGAGCTGTTGCCTTCTACACCAAAGTAAAGAATCATAGAACGATTTGGGTTAGTAGGGACCTTAAAGACCATCTAGTTCCCACCCCCTGCCATGGGCAGGGACACCTCCCAAAGAACCCATCAGCTCTTTCATTTCTCTGCATTCAGAAATCACCCTGCAGAACAGACCCGTCTTTAGAACATTTCCAGTCAACGCAACTTCTGCGTGCGCCCCAAAAGTCGCTTTGCAAAGACAGGGGAACCCCAGCCACAACAGAGCTGTTACACCCCAACCACAGAGAAACTCCGATACCAGAAATAGAGATAACTAACCCGAGCGCAGGGAGCCAGGCAAGCCCTCAGCAGGGCAACTCCCACCAATTCTGGCATCAAATCCTCCCATTCTCCTGTCACTCCTATATCTCACATTCAAGTATGCATTTTCTCCTATTTACCCACTATGGCAAACGGGACTGCATTAAAATACGTAGAGATTTCAATACTATAAAGACAGGTTAATCATTTATTTATTGTTCGCTTCTTATTTCAGAAGCCTGAATTACATCATAATTACTTGAAGAGAGGCTATAAAGACCCAAGCTGTTTGTCTAGCAGCCTCATTTATTTTTGCATGGCAAAGAAATTATTCCCCCAAAAATCAGAAAAATAAGAAAAATACCCTTGAGTGCTTCATCCAATTTTAAAGCAAGCGATGTGTTAGTTCACACAACAGTGAGCAATTTAATTCTCAATTAAAGGATTAGATCAAACAATAACTCTGGACCATTTGGCAGACCGCGAGCAACTTGGAACAGGCGCGTTTCTGCAATTGCAAGAAAGTCTTTTCTTACAGAAATCTGTGGCAGACACCCGAGGGCTCCTCCGCAGGCAGCAAGAGAAGGAGAGCACGAGTAGAGAAAAGCAAGCGGAAAGAAATCGGGCTGTTGAAGAACTGGAAGGGCCAAACTGATGGAAAGCTTGATGTCCCACGCAGGAGCCGGCTTCCCCAGGAGGAAGGGTGAAGCCTGGCCAGGCCACCAGAGGTTTGTGCCCCCGTGCCCAGGAGAGCGGGCATCAGGAGGAGGAAGGAGAAGGGATTTGGCAGTGCAGGGAGACTGCAGAGCTCTCTTACAGATGTACTTTTGGTTTCCTTCTCCCAATAAAGTACTTACGACTCGCAACATTTGCCTATTAAGCCGTCCCTGCACAGTCCCGCAAACATTTAAAGATGTTTTTTTCCTTAATTCCCAGTCTTCTCCGCTTCTTCTGGAAAATGAGCCATGACACACGAGCCATTTGCAGCGCGCCGCAACTGTGGCATTGGCTGTATTTCCATGGTAACTCTCCCCCCGCTCTCCTTAACTCCCAGATACACGTTCCCGGCAGAGTTCGGGTGCAGACACAGATCATTATATATAATCTGAACGAGTGTGTACCTGAGTTGACTTTATTTCACAAAACTGCATAAGAAATTTAATTTCTCTCACTATTTCCTTCTCTTATGTCCCGGTGTCATTACTTGCAGAGCTGTGCCATTACTTGTTGGCATTTTGCATCAGTACATAATGATCCAATATCAGATAATGTTAAGATGCAAAAACCACTCAAAACACCAGACAGCAATTTTCTGCTCAGTTTCCCAATTTAACCTGAATTGATACTACATTGTAAGTTTGGATGAGGTTCAGGGACTGCTCTAATTATAATAGCATCTTGGGCAGCAGCAGTCACTTGCATCCTGCCTTTTTGATACTGGCCTTGATAGTGCAATTAAGAGGCAAAAAAGAGAGCTTCTTTCTAAGATTTGTGCTAATGAACAGTAAGTGGCCCTGATGTTCAACCTCTTCCTTTGATCAGGCTGCTGCCTCCACAGCCCAATGTAGCCCTCAACTCTACAGAAATTCATTATGTTTTATAAATACCCACTTCAAATGTACACATTTAACTCCCTCTTCCAAGAATGAAGCAGGGTGATGATAAGCTCACCTGGCAGGACGCGGCGTCCGCTGTCTCTCTGCACCTCCTGCAGCAAGGATTATTCAGCTTACAACTTAAAAAGTGTTTTTTCTCCCTCTTCCTAACCACTAGCACTGCAAATCTTCTCTTACTGAGTCAACTACAGTCTTTTCCGTCCCAGAGGCCACAGAGCAGCTCTGTGGAAAAAGACCTGAGAGTCCTGGTGGACAACAGGATAACCATGAGCCAGCAATGTATCCTTGTGGCCAAGAAGGCCAACAGCCTCCTGAGGTGCATCAAAAAGAGCATGGCCAGCAGGCTGAGGGAGGTCATCTTCCCCCTCTGCTCTGCCCTGGGGAGGCCACATGTGGAGCACTGGGACCAGTTCTGGGCTCCCCGTTCAAGGAGGAAAAGGAACTGCTGGAGAGAGTCCAGCAAAGGGCTACAAAGATGATTAGGGGACTAGAACATCTCTCTTACGAGGAAAGGCTGAGGGACTTGGGTCTTTTTAGTCTGGAGAAGAGAAGACTGAGGGGGGAGCTGATCAATGCTTAAAGGGTGGGCATCAGGAGGAAGGGGCCAGTCTTTTTTCAGTGGTGCCCAGGGACAGGACAAGAGGTGATGAGCACAAATTTGAACATAAGAAGTTCTATCTCAACATGAGGAGGAACTTCTTTATTTTGAGGGTGGCAGAGCCCTGGAACAGGCTGCCCAGGGAGGTGGTGGAGTCTCCTTCTCTGGAGACATTCAAAACCCACCTGGACAAGTTCCTGTGCAACCTGCTCTGGGTGGACCTGCTTTGGCAGGGGGGTTGGACTACATGATCTCCAGAGGTCCCTTCCAACCCTTGTGATTCTGTGAAAAGAGACACTCAGCAGGCCACACACAATGGCAGCAACCCAGCCGGAGCTGGGATATTTACCTGCTGCCCTAAGAATAATACAAGACAAAATTAAAGAACAGAGAGGTAACCAAAGGAAGCTTTTTCCCTGCTGTCAGACAAAAGAACTGGAGGGAAGATGTGCTGACCCCCCTGGGCAGAGACTGGGTGTGCAAACAAGAGGTGCCCTTCCCCACGGGTGGGAGATGGCAACAAACCCTGAGCCCACCGGGACTGATGGAGGAGCTGCTCTATAATAAATCCTTCTTCCACACACATCACTCCACCCAATGAGGGGCAGATAGCTAGTAAAATGTGTGCCAAGGTGGCCACCAGCATCCTGGCCTGTATCACAAACAGTGTGGCCAGCAGGACTGGGTCAGTGACCATCCCCCTGTACTGGCACTAGTGAGGCCCCACCTCGAGGGCTGTGTCCAGTCTTGGGCCCCTCATGACAGGAGGGACACTGAGGTGCTGGAGTGTTTCCAGAGAAGGGCAACGGAGCTGGTGAGGGGTCTGGAGCACAAGTCTTGTGAGGAGAGGCTGAGGGAGCTGGGGGTGTTCAGCCTGGAGAAAAGGAGGCTGAGGGGAAACCTTCTCGCTCTCTACAACTCCCTGAAAGGAAGGGGTAGCCAGGGGGGGTCGGTCTCTTCTCCCAAGGAACAGGCGATGGGACAAGAGGAAATGGCCTCAAGTTGCACCAGGGGAGGTTTAGGATGGATATTAGGAAAAACTGCTTCATTGAAAGGGTTATCAAACATTAGAACAGGCTGCCCAGGGCAGTGGTGGAGTCACCATCCCTGGAGGTATTTAAAAGCCGGGCAGACGTTGTGCTGAGGGACATGGGTTAGTGGTGGTTTGGGCAGTGTTGGGTTGATGGTTGGACTTGATGATCTGAAAGGTCCTTTCCAACCCAGAAAATGCCATGATTCTATTCTATGATTCTAAAAGACCTTCTTCGCTCCTCATTAGCCTCTTCCCCCCTAAACCCATGCAGTAGCTCAGGAGACAGCACGGTGCTACACTCAAACCCATATCCCCATGTGCTGGAGCACGGGCACAGCCCCACTGCTCCCATGGGGCTGGGCTGGACCCCAGGGCAGTTTCATTAACAACTCACGTGGTGTGTGATAAAAACATTGGGTAGAAATTTCCTAAAGGAAACTTGGAAGCTTGCTTCCCTGTTGGAAAGCCACCGGCAAGAGCTGCCATATGTGCAGCTTCGTGGCCAAGTGAAAGAAGAAAGTAGATGGGGCTGGCACACGGAAAGGCAGCACGATTATTCGAAACGGAGTGATTTAACGTTTTATGCTGC
Source organism: Numenius arquata (assembly GCF_964106895.1). NCBI lineage: Eukaryota > Metazoa > Chordata > Aves > Charadriiformes > Scolopacidae > Numenius > Numenius arquata. The sequence goes on from NC_133593.1 coordinate 1,627,281, forward strand.
CTTCATCTGAACTCAGCTGGTGGTAATTTCTGCATCCCTGGTAACCCCTTTTATTTAATACCTGTGGATAGCAGTTTCTGCATTTTCAGCCAAGATGACAGAAAATACACCCATCACGTTCAGTTATAACTGCCCCATCTTGTAGAAATGAAGCTTAAACAAGACAAAGACAGGATGAGATGAAAATGAAATAAACCCAGGATTCACAGTCTAAGATGTGTTATTTCTCTGATGCTATCAGAGATGCATCTTACACCTCTCCTCAGGGACAGTCCTCCACATTCACGAAAGATGCTAGTGGCAAAGTTAAAAAAAAACATTTTGAAAACACTTGAGTTTAAACTGATGTATTAAAACAAAAGGCACAACAGTTTTGTCACGCATCGTATGCACTCAAGCAAGACAGCGCGTGGGTTATGTCTTGGTTAGGATTTTACCCACATAGACACGATCACAGAATCATAGAATTGTCTAGATTGGAAGGCACCTTTAAGATCATCTCATCCAACCATTAACCTAACTCTGGAAAAAAAAAAAAAAAAAAAGACCAACAAAAAAAACCAAAACACACCCACATCACTAAACCATGTCACTAAGCACTAGGTCAACCTGTCTTTTAAATACCTCCAAGTATGGTGCTTCAACCACTTCCCTGGGCAGCCCATTCCAAGGCTTAATAACCCTTTCCGCGTAAACATTTTTCCTGATATCCAACCTGAACCTCCCCTGGCACAACTTGAGGCCGTTTCCTCTTGTCCCATCGCCTGTGACTTGGGAGACGAGACCAATCCAGATAAGATGCAATCTGAGAATCCAAACCATAAATGTCCTCACCACAAGCGCAGTCAAGTGACAAACCCAAACCAGCACAAGGGATCACATCTAGATTTGAAGCAACTTCCTCCCACCACGAACACACCTGTCTCCACACACCCCGTATCATCTATTACTGGGGGTGGACGAGAAACAAAACCCTTTCAAAAGGAGAAAAAAGACAGACTTCAGCATTTGTTTCTATTCTTCACTGGATGCAATGAGATTTCCTTTTTTTTTTTTTTTTTTTCCTCCTGGGGAGGTAGGAAAGATGACCAAAGGACAACACTATCCCAAAGCAAACGTACTGAATACCTTCTTGTCCAGGATATTCAATCCCGAGCTCCCCTGGCCAGCGAACGCATCCTCACCTCCGCAGCAGTTACTGCATTTTCCTTCCAACCCCTTCTCATGTGATAAATCACACGGATTAGAAGAGCTCTAACCAAAGGGCCCAGCAGTGTATCCCAAAACTCCGAACACTGACCCGGGACTACACCAGCTTTGGTTTCCCGTTTTTCAGGTCAATGCCCTGAACTGCACCAGGCTGCATCTTGCTGCCGATGGGAGCTTTCATCCAGCTCTCAAAAACCCAACACAAAAGCCCTGGGCAAGTCTGGCTGCAACTGCTACAGCATCACGGAATTTTCATTTTTGAAAAATGGCAAAAAAAAAGGAGGAATTCAACCCAAAGCTTTCCCAGCTGCGCTCCAGAGAAGCCCTCTCAGCTACTGCACCAGCAGTGGCTGGGCCACCAATTTTAACTCCCTTTTTGTTTCATCTCTTCAGTTTGCCTTTAATAAATAATTTTCCTTTAAAATAAACTGCTCCAGTGCAGTATTCACTCATGCATGGGAAATTAAAATGTGTTATAAAACTAATTTATGCGCCCTGTTGGCCACAGCGCCTGTGGAATATGCCTCCCTGGACACAGACTCTGGAAGCGTTTGCACATATTTGATCCGAGTTTTGCTAAACAGTGTTAGAAACAGCTAAAAAGTTTTTAACTTTTTTATTTTCCAAATGAAAAACTTCATCAAAACCCACATTTACACAAGGCTGGGGCAGGGTGGGGGAGGTACCATTAAATATTCCACCTCTGAAGAATCTCACCAGGTTTTCATTTTTTAATACTGAGGGTGAAAATGGGCCCAATTTCTTGTCATTAGGACTTGTTATATTGTTCTTGCTTTCTCTGAAAAATTTCACAGGAGCAAAAGAATCCCCAACAAGCTTTAATTTTAATTGATTCATATTCAATCCAATGAGGTCATGCACGTTTAATTATCATCCTCCTTATTACAGAGAGAAAATCAACTTCCTCTGATGTTGCCATGCTAATTATCATCTCATTTGTTTAGCAACGGCATCTCGACAACTGATCGAGATTACGGCAAACAAAGAGCAAAAAGACCTGTACAGAAGCCATTGCACACAGCGGCCAGGATTCAGCAAAAGCACTTTGCCACGTGCCACATTTAGCACCATTTAAACTGTCCTGGTTTAGCTCTTCCAGTTAAGAACATGCTCGAGTATTTTGTCACATTGCGCTTTTGGTAAAAGAAAGAGGAAAAACGGGAAGAAAATATAATCACACTTATTTAACCGATGGGAAAGGAGGTGCAGAGTAATTAATGATGAGCCTTTGAAAGAGGCACTGTTTCTGAAATGCGAGGCTGTTAGAGACAGCCTGGGGGACAACAGGATGCCCATGAGTCAGCAATGTGCCCTTGTGGCCAAGGCGGCCAATGGCATCCTGGGGTGCATCAAGAAGAGTGTGATCAGCAGGTCCAGGGAGGTCATCCTCCCCCTCTGCTCTGCCCTGGGGAGGCCACAGCTGCAGCACTGTGTCCAGTTCTGGGCTCCCCAGTTCAAGAAGGACAGGGAACTGCTGGAGAGGGTACAGCAAAGGGATACGAAGATGATGAGGGGACTAGAACATCTCCCTTACGAGGAGAGGCTGAGGGACTTGGGTCTTTTTAGTCTGGAGAAGAGAAGACTGAGGGGGGATCTGATCAACGCCTATAAATACTTAAAGGGAGGGTGTCAGGAGGATGGGGCTGGTCTTTTTTCAGTGGTGCCCAGGGACAGGACAAGAGGAAATGGGCAAAAACTTGAACATAGGAAGTTCCATCTAAACATGAGGAGGAACTTCTTTATTTTGAGGGTGGCCAGAGCCCTGGAACAGGTTGCCCAGGGAGGTGGTGGAGTCTCCTTCTCTGGAGACATTCAAAACCCGCCTGGACAAGTTCCTGTGCAACCTGCTCTGGGTGGACCTGCTTTGGCAGGGTGGTTGGACTAGATGATCTCCAGAGGTCCCTTCCAACCCTATATCATTCTGTGATTCTGTGACGCAAGCCCAGGTCTCTGGGGTTAGATCGATTGCGGGGAATAAAACACACTCTGGGCAGATTTCTATAAACCCCCTACAGCACCTACACACCTTTGCCAATTTGTCCCTTATGACTGGTAAGTGCCAAGCTGCCTGTTAGCAGTGGTGAGTTTTCCTCCTAATGATGTTGTCATTCAACACTCCTTAGACATGAGCCAGGAGACAGGCCAGAGAGTAAACAAGATCAAGCAAAAAACTGCCGATTGACTGAAAACGCATCCTTTTTTTCTTCTGCTTTAAAGAGACAACAGGTAAACTTGATGTTAATCTCTGCTCCGAGCAAGCGTAGTTCTTTTGCATCCAAATAAATTGTGGCATCCAGGAGTACAGTTATAGCACATTAGTGCAATGATGCGTGTGACCCAAAATAAGAACATGAGGACCAGGAGACTGCTCTTCAAAGCAGCTGGGTGTACATATCTTTGAAATGGCTATTAAGTTCATTTAAGTACCAAATTAAGCAAAGAGTGGGAGGAAAGACTGATGAAACTATAATCTGATCTCCTGATCCAAGTTTAACCTTGGCTTGGCAGCACTGTCTGGTTTTATACTTATTTTTAATTTAGTAATGCTCTGATGATTTATTTCTACATTAAAGTCTATTTCACAAAAGCACAAAAAGAAACTACTGTATAAAGAGAAAATGCTCCCTCGCAGTTAAAAAATGAACCCATTTTACTAGGCACGCAGGAATTTCTTGACTAAGCTCGCCATAAATCAGCAAGAGAAGGACTGCTCGCTGGAAAAAAAAAAGCAGTCATACTACATTGTCTTTCTGCAAGGCTATTCCTCGCTGAAATGGAAAATGTGCCTCTGTCGTACAGCCCTGATAACTAATAGGTCTGCAAAGCTGTACGGTTTATGTCAAGACCTCCCTAGAAATCTCCACCGTAAGTATTTTACTGCATGCAGCATGAAGAGCCCCTTCGGATCACCGCTTCCCTGTCCCGGACGCGACAAGGCCATCAGCCTGGTGCCACAGTCCCCTAAAACTATTAATCCTTTATTGTACTTGTCTTCATGAATGCCCAAGTGATTTTCCTTGGCAATAACCGCGAGTCCCCATCCCAAAGTCAGCTGGAACGATCCACCGTGGCATGCAGCAAGCCAGCCATCTGCTTCCCCCATCTCCTCCTTCCTGTTCCAAAAGTTACTGGAATCTCTCCTGCTCCTTTATTTTTAGAGCATCCTTCAGGCAGAGCTCAGTTCCCCATCACGAAGTAATACCGCATACCCTGTGCTTCTCTCTCCTCACAAACACGTCTTCTTCCAGCAGAAATATTATAGTGGAAACATTACATTTGTTGGCCAGTGGACAGGGAGCTTCACAACATGAAGAAAACAAAATATCATGTAGACTAGACAGACCTAGATCCTGACGTTCACTCAGAGGAAGGTGAAATACCTTCATCAAACCTTGTCATCTAAAAGAAAAACAGGTATTTTTTAATTCCCCCTTGGAAATGGTGACCAAACTCATGACTGGCCACGTACAAGTGCAGATGCAGAGAGCAAAGACAAAACCCAGTGCTCATGCAGTTTATTCCCCCTCTCTATTTTCAGCCTGCTTCTGAGATGTTAACCCCAGAGCTGTCAACTGAAGCAAAGAGATAAGACTAAACCCTGGGTTGATACAACACTGGTTAGGAAGTGTTCATGTCCCTGTCCTTCACCAAAAAAAGAAGGAAATGCAGTGAGACATCCCAAGCCATTGTGAAAGTCACAGCTATACTGAGAAGAGAGAAGAATATTCCCAGGAACTACTCTCAACCACCTCATCCTCCATTTTAAACCAAATTAACACTCGCTTTTCAAGCTGATAGAATTAACACTCTAATGGCAGCACTCACTCTTATGACCAACGGTCCGACCTTTCTATGACCTGCAAACTCGGGCAGGTAGGAGCAGTTTCTAACACACCCATTTTATTGCATGAATTATTCTGTCCAAACAGCTTTATATCAAAATCTTAGTGCACCCAGCCCACCGAGCACCAGGGAGCTTCCCAATTCCCTCTAAACTTGGAGCAAAATATAACAATCTGCCTCCCCAAACATCCCCAAACCCTTTCCTAGTGCCAGCCTTTGCTTAGTGCCCCTGCTTTGGCCACGGACGTTCTCACCACCTTCAATGGTTCCACTCCAGTCCCACTCGGGGCTGTCACCAGTTTGAAAATCCATCAGCGGCACCTCTCCCGGAGCCCGCGGTTCTCCAGCTCTTTTGTTTTTCTATCTGCATAAAGTTCGTACCGCCAGGATTTCTCAATGCTGCTTCCTGGCTCCCTGCCTTAGCAGACTTCCCACACCTAAAGAAAAATTTTTGTCATTGTAACAGGAAGAAAAAAAAAAAAAACCACTAACAAAAACCTTCTTTCCTCTAAAAAAGAAGCCAGAAACACAAAATCACATGGTCATTAAATCCCGCATGGAAACTGCGTTTGTGGAGAATCTCTGCCGAGCTCTGGGAAACCTGTCAGATGCTCTTTTCTCCCAGGGCTGGACTTGACAAGAACATCGACGCTAAACAGGGAGCGCGAGGAGGCAATTATAAGGTGCACATTTGTGAAAATGATTGATGGCTTTTCTAATTGCAAAGAAAAATAGAGCGGTGGCGGCGGCGGCAGCAGCGATGGTAAAGGAACGGCCTGGTGCCTTTGCAGACATCAATCTACTGCTCAGCAGAGGAAAGAGCTCTTCCAAAACACCTCCAAGCAGTGACTTTGGGAAGAATTTAGGAAGAATTTACAAAGACTGGCAAACCTGAGCCTCCCTTTCTCCAGGGAGTGAGGACCCTCTCCGGGGGCTGATGGGGATGCGGGATGCCCATGGTGGAGGAGCCTCCCCTCTGCCTGACCGGTGTGACACCCACCTTCTCCCAGCACCAACACCTCCTCTTCAGCCCAGTTCTCCCATTCGAACAGACCAGTTTGCTGCATCGACAAAACTTTGAGGTCTTATGACACCACACAATGCCGCTGACAGCTGTGTGCTTAAATATTTCATGTTGTCTTTTTTTTTTTTTCCCTCCCAAACTATTTTTTCCTGAAGGGAAACCACCGAGAGAGGCAGAAGGGAGAAGGAAGGAGGAGGACAAGCTACGCTGGTGTTGGAGCTGTGCTATCAGCTGGTGCCACGGGCTTTGCTGGGTTAACAGAGACACCACACCAGGCTATTAGCGCTTGCAAATTTAAAGACAGGACTAAAGGAGGGAGGGAATGAGCTGGGGGGTAGGCAAAGGGCTGCTCCCCCCAGGGCAGAGCTCAGCCTCCTGCCCTCCTGACAGAGAGCAGATTTTTTCCTTCAGTGCAGCAGGCTCAGACCAGCTCCCTCTCCTCCCAAACCAAGGTGAGCTTGCCCAGGCATTAATCAGAGCAAAACGAGCGCTCCTCAGATCAAGCTAAGAACATCCCCAACCTGACGGCTCATTAGCAACTACCTGCTCGTCTTCCAAGGAGCGGAGCAGCTACAAGGCAGCTGGGATCTGAAAAAGGTGTTCATTAACCACCACAGTGCCCAGCACAGGAAAACCACTTTCCTCCACCGTCAGGTTGAGGGAGAGGCTCGGCCAGAGAGCTCATCAGAGCAAAACTCTGCTCCCAGCCTCCCGTTTCCCTGAACGAGCCTTTTGCTCTCACCAGATCCTCTTGGGGCTGGAAGCACAACATGGTTTTGTTTTGAGGACCCCAAAAATCTTAACGACTCCTCCCCACCCTCCATCTGCAGGGGATTGAAATACGTGAGCCAAAGATGTGGGGCTCGTGGCAGGGGGAGCAGGACCAGTGATGACCCAGTGCCCCACCAAACCCTTTAGGATCAGGATAGCTGATGCTTCTCCATAAAGCTCCTACAAACATTGTTGTGCAGCGGGGCTTGACAAGCCAGCAGTGATTCAGCAGGGAGGCAGCCTCTCCATCCGCAGCTCAAAGCCAGACACCAGACCATCGCTACACGGGGTCATTTAGAGCCACTGGTGAGAGCTGCATTCTGGAGCCTCAAAAGCTAGCAATTAAAACACATGTGAATGTGTTTTCATTTAGTATTCATGCAAAAAATGACTGGCAACAATATTGTCTGCCAGTCCTCAACCTCTTCTTTGAAGGAGCCCCATGCTCCCGAAGACCGGGAGGCAGGGAGACGGTGGGGGATCACCACCCTGGAGTCCCAGTGCCTCCAGGAACCCAACAGCCTCTTGTCAAAGCCTGAACCGCTCCTCTTAATTCCAACCTGTGATGCTCAGTCTGAAGTTTGAGCTTCTGTGATGTGTCACTTCCCGTGACAAATGATGGGACCATGGGGACTGTGCTCTGGAGACAAGCTGTCTCTTTCAAAGCTCCGTGTTCAGCCGTGATTCTTCCATCTGTAGGATGCGGAGAAGAGCAGAGCCTGCAAGAGACCAAACCTGCACCTAATAGTGCTCTCAGAGTACTGCTTGATCCAGGCATGAATTGACTGTAAAACAAATCCTCCCAGGAAAGTCCTGTCTTCAGAGGAAACAGTGATTGACTGGAGAGAGGACATCTACCACATTCCAGGCCATCTGCAGAGTCACTCCTCTCTGCTGCCACCAAACCACACCTATCTACAGCTATGCTCTGTCACTTTATCCCCTCACCTTATTCTCTAGGTGACTTTTACCTTATCAGATGTCCTTCCACATCACCAAGGTCCTCAAGATCCCATGACGTTCATCTCTGGAGCTGCTGGTCCGCACCAGCCCATCAGCTTGGCCCCACTCTGACACGTGCCACAGCCAAGGCTCCTGCCCTGCCCAAGGCGGTTTGCAGTCTTGATCCTACCCCATTGCAAAGCAAAAAGCCCTCACACAGCTCAAGTGGCAACATTAGCTCCAACTTCTTGGAGAGGATCTAAGAAATCCCATTGAAATATCAGAATTTTACAATACCCAGAGGTAAATTTTGCGACAACCCCGTACAGACAGGCTCGGCAGGGACAGAATCACAGAATCTTCAAGGTTGGAAGGGACCTTTGAGATCATCGAGTCCAACCACAAAAAAAAAAACAAAAACAAAAAACCACCACACACCACACCCACCCACAAACAGACACAAACCAACAATCTCGGGCACTAGAGCATGCCCTGAAGTGCCGTGTCTACACGTTTCTTAAATACCTCCAGGGATGGTGACCCCACCACCTCCCTGGGCAGGCTGTTCCAGTGCCTGACCACTCTCTCAGTAAAGTCATTCTTCCTAATATCTAATCTAAACCTCTCCTGCCCCAACTTCAGACCATTTCCTCTGGTCCTGTCATTATTCCCTTGGGAGAAGAGGCCAACACCCACCTCTCTACACCCTCCTTTCAGGGAGTTGTAGAGGGCAATGAGGTCCCCCCTCAGCCTCCTCTTCTCCAAACTAAACATGCCCATGAAAGAGCACAACCATTAGGAACTCCCAAAACTGCCCTTCCCTGGTTTTTTCCACTTGCAGATTCCCAAACCTACGTGTTTGTGCTGGAATCCCGGGACGAAGAGAGGTGGCTATGGGTGGCTGGGTTCCGGGCACTTGGGCTGTCACAGACGAGCACGCTCGTGCGTGCCACATGTACGGGCTTTATGAGCACCGTGAAAGCATTTCAATATTTAACCTGCAGAAGATTTAATGCAGACCATCCAGGAGAGCGGGGGTTTATAAAAGCCTCCCGAGCCCCCGAGCAGCAGCAGCTGGGAGCTCCCAGGCATCAACCACTTATTGCTTCAGCCGATGGATATGATAATAAGGATCTGTTTTTCCCTTAATTTAAACTATGCCTATTTATGCGCCGCTGACTGAAAAGGACAGTGAATTAAAGTGCACATGAAAGAAAATCATAGCCCTCAGCGCTGGCTCTCAAACACTCTTTTAAGTCTGTTTGATGAAGGGCTGCTATATTTTGTCACCGAGCGCAATCGGCTCGATTATCACTTCTTTGTTTTGAACACCCACCTCCGAAGTCATTAAATACTTGCTTCTTAATGAGAATAGATTGGTTTTGGCCAATAAATCACTTAAATGCCATCTGCCAAAGAAAAAAAGGAATTCAAAGCGCCAAATTCCCCCAACTCCTTTTTGCATATTTTCCCCTCGGTTTCGGATTTAGAGAGAAAAGACGTTTGTATAATCCATCAACGGCAGCTTTCTCCTGGGGGAAGTGTGAACAGGCCACAGAAAAGGCTCCAGTTGGCTTTGACTTGCAAAACCACTTCATGGACTACTTTGAAACAATTCAGTCAGCGGGATACGAGCTCTGTATATTGGTGTTGCCCCAGATTGTTTTGTTTTTATTCATAAGATTATTTCAGTGAAAACAGGCTGACTGAAGCTTAATTTTACTAGCAATTGTTAAATAATTCAATACCCATCTTTTCTGTCTCTTTAATGCCGCTGCAAAATCAAAACCCTTCACAAATTAAAGGCCAAATCCTGTTTACTCTTTCCTTTTCTAAAGCAACTTTGACATCAAGAAAAGCTGTTTTTGTGACTTGGGTGCAGATTAAAAGTTCTGTCAGTGCAAGTATTTACTTTATGATTTTTTAAGTCAGGAGCATGCTTTTTTTAATTATTTATTTTTAATCAAAATACTTCTCCTATATAAAGCTTTAAAAATATAACGGCAAATGCTTCCAGTATGGCCAGTTTGCTTTCACTGTGGAAATTAATTACATCAACATTTTATACCAATAAACTATGATGCCCTTCAGGAAGGAAGATTTGCTCCCTGCACTCTCAGCCTCCTGAAGGGACAAGCCCGCAGGCTAATTGTCCCTCACCAGGTTTTAGAGTCTCTTCAGGAAGAACCCCTGCTGACTGGGCGCTCAAAGCAGGACTTGAACCTTTACCTGTGGTAACACCTTCAGTTTGGCAAGGAGCGGTGGTTTTGATGAATACAAGCTCTGACTCAAGGCTACGAAGGTCTCCTGGCCACACGGGGAGTTAAATCTCCACCAAGGTGGCCTGAAGGCTCAGGACTCAAGGAATTGGTCTCCTCCACCCCAGGAGAACCACAGCTTTCTCCCAAGCAGCTATTTAATACTGCGCCCAAATCTCACTCCATGCTCCAAAATGGTCTACCTAAACAGTGCACAGATGCTGCCTTTTGAAGGTCGCTTGGCCAAACTGGCCCAGCATGAGCCTATTCGGGTCCCTCCATTGTGTCCATACAATGAGACACCGGGGTCTATGACGACAACATTGGCCATGATGTTCAGAAGCTGCAGAAACATTGATCCTTCACTTGAGAAGCTTTTCTCTAATTTACAGGAAAATCACAGGGCTGGTGGGGTCCACTCCTAAACCCTGGTGTTTGGTGGGAACCTTGCCATGGTTCAATGAGGTTTGGATCAACCCCAGCTTCTGGATGCAGCCAACATTTGCAATGCCAAGGAAAGTCTTAAAAAAATCAAAAGATATTCCGAAATAAGATGCACACTAACACACACAGAGACAGCTGACCATCGCATGGGCTACCACTAACCATCTCCATATGCTTCAGTCTCAGGTGCACCCTCAGCAGAGGCTTTATAGTCTTTCAGGAACTGGCATAAATCTGTTCATCTTGTAAAATCTGACACTATTACAAATTATTAGACACCCTTCTTTTACGCTTTGCACTAAATTATGGAACACTAAAAATGACCAGACGAAGAATTCATCATAAAAAGGCATGACACCAGCGATCTGAGCTTCCAAACCTCCAAAGCTCACAGCAGGTTTCTTGCACCACAGGGAGTCTCTGTGATGTTTAATAGTTTAAAATTAGCACACCAGTGAGTAAAAGTCACTTTGTACAGTGAATTGGGGTTCACTTCTCCCCAATACCTTTAAAATCAAGAAAATCAATTAAATGTTTTGTGGGGGTTTTTTTAATTTGTGGTCTCAAATCATCACCAAAAAAACCCCATGACTGAAAGGAAAACCCAAACTGAGAAAACTGAAAAGGTTCCTGTCAAAGTACTTTTGCAGCTGGTAAAGCACTTGATGGCTGCAATTTAATCTGGAGATGGATGACAAAGTTTATTGAGGTCACAATTCTGACCTAAATCTTCCCTCTCCCAGGCCTGGAGCCCAAACAAGACTGCCCAAAATTAAATACTGATGGAAAAACATCCCTTCATTTCTTTTTCTGTTAGCTTGTTTTCAAGCTTTCAAAGACCTCTCTTCTGACCTGTGCCAGCCAGGAGTAACCAGATCTTACATTTAAGGGCTTGGAAGCACAAGTTTCCAGCAACCACTGGAGTTAAGGATGGCTGGGGTTTGATTTATTCAGATGTTTACATGAGAAGATGCTTGCAGAAGCTCTCCTTCCAGAAGCACTAACAGAACCTTGCCTGTGGCAGAACACCCATGATATTCCCCGGCAGGTCTCAGGTCCAGGGCAATATACTTTGAGGGATTTTTGCCACAAACGTGACAGTGGGACATTGACCCCCTGGCCATGCCACAGCCAACTGCAGCAAGTACAGGGCTTGGAGGGGAATCAGGCATCAAGGAACAGAAGTTCTTCCAGCTGCTTATGAAAAGAGGCTTTAGAGATGGTTCCCCAGTACCATTGCTTTATCTCTGTTTGATTTAAATTTTATGCGAAGCCACTGAAGAGCTCCGCAAGCGTTCTGCAGCTGTTGTGACATTCACACACATCCGATCCCTCTGAGCAGACACCTGCACACAAGGATCTTCCCAGACATTCCAGGTGAGCTTTCCAAACGCAAGTTATCACCATCACCCCACGTCTGGCTCCTATGGAAATCAGCTTCCCCTTGGCTTCCAAAGCAGCCACGCCAAAGCAGCGAGAACGTCTTACAACTGTCTTCCTACAGAAACGGGAATTTTCCTGCCATTTCCTGCCACACTAATTAAAAAAAAAAAAAAAAGTCAGCATTTTGTATGAACAGTTTTCTAAGAAGTTTGGCATTTTTCAAAACAAGCCAACAGAAACCAAGGAAATAATCTTTGAAATTCTGCCCTGTCCTCACATGTCACCTGTGGTTAACAGTCTGCAATGTCTCTGAGTTGCTGGATGCCTCCTGATAAACTGTCACACTGAGTACTCAAATGCTGACGAAAATATTTATAACAGTTTAAGCAGACCTGTCTAAACCTATTTATTGAGGTCTGGATGTGCTGCTGTAACACGCTCATCCCTGCAAAGGTGAGGATGCAGGAACAAGTTGTCTCAGGGGTGAAGATCCACTCACATCATTCTGCAGGGCTGTAGGGGTTATTCCTGAGAACTGTTTTACTCCTGTGGCTATTTCAAGGTTTCTGCATATCCCATATCCAAAAATTTCAGGCTGTAACAGTTGCCTGGAAGAAGTCTCAGCAGTTAGACTAAAAGAGGACAGAACGTGCCATTTATTAAATTAAAATAAAGAAAACACCAAGTTTTTGTGCTTTTGAAAGCCATCGTGGGATGATGGCTGATGGAAGCACTAAGAAAAAAAAAATAGTTATGGGCTCTGGAACTAATATGTGCATATAAACATAAATATATATAATAATAATATCACCACAAATCCCTATGGTCTTTCTGCAAGTGAAATGCACAGCAACCAAAGCGGGAGACCTCAACACCATTTGCAGCCTACGACTGAGAATAGCTTCTATTAAACACCACAAGCATTTTGTTAAGTAGTAGAATTAGACACCTTGTCTCTGCTCACATGCCATATTCAATAGCTTAAAACCCCTCTGTTGTTTTCCATCTTGACCTCTGTATCATTTACACAGCTGAGATGAGAGTTTGCTCTTTCATAAGTAGGTTGCAAGAGCAGATCCATTAACATTTTTGAGGCTGAAATAACAGGTAATTGGGTGGGTTAATTCAAATTATTTTCATCTTTAAAAACCCCCAAACCTAACAGCCTTTCTATTCTTTTACAATCCATAACTCTCAAAACCGATTTCCTCCTCACAGTGATCTTAATACTAATTAAATGAGCTTTTGTCTTCCAACATCAGTAAAGATTAAGTACCACATAAAACAGCTGCAGCGAAGCCCCATCCAACGAGCAATTTAACATGGTAGCTGGTTCCCGGCTGGCACCCCGCAGGCTTGGAAAGAGGCTTCTTCATCATCTCCCAAGTCATCTGAGGACTTCTTCAGCCCCAGCACGTTATGGGGGGTTGCTAACTAATGGAGTTATTCACCAGGGCTTTTGCGTCTTGGACTCAACCGATCCACCTAGCCAAGTGTGGAAAACGCAAAGAGAAAGCCAGGAAATGCATCATATTCTAAATAATCTGTCACTTGGGAATGGTGGGGTCACGGCACTGTCGATGGACCCACCAACCAAGCAGCAAAGACTCAAGTTGCTTTTCTCTCTGCTGGGATACGTGAACTGCTGCCAGTAGAAAAGCGCAATGACCCCAATTTCCATGCTCAGGTAAGTGTCCCTTGTCCCCATCACTGCTTAATATGCACTATCTGCTCGCTTGGCTTCTTGGAGAGACACAGATGCAAGAGTGCATTTAATTGTTTTCCTGAATCAGACCCCCAGAGCCATCAATATCTCACACATGTAATTATAAATCATGAGTCTTGCAACCAAAGCGCAATCAGCACATCTAGCCATAAATCTTCCAGATATCAGCAAGTTCTCCAAAGCTGCTTTTTGACAAAACCTGATGCAGCATGAACTAAATAAGTCAGGCAGAAGAAGCCGCTGGCGCTGAGGTTCGCAGCCTACCAGAGCCGCTGCAGCAGCAGACGGGCTCTGGACTCCACGCTGGAGGAAAGCGATGCCATCCAGAAGGACCTGGACAGGCTGGAGAAGTGGGTCTGTGCAAACTTCATGAAGTTCAACAAGGCCAAGTGCAAGGTCCTGCTCCCAGGCCACAATCCCAAGCACAAATCCAGGCTGGGCAGAACACGGCTGGAGAGCAGCCCTAAGGAGAAGGACTTGGGGGTGTTGGTGGATGAGAAGCTCAACATGACCCGGCAACGTGCACTGCCAGCCCAGAAAGCCCCCTGCACCCTGGGCTGCATCCCCAGCAGTGTGGCCAGCAGGGCAGGGGTGGGGGGCGTGGAATTCTGCCCCTCCGCTCTGGGGAGACACACACACACCCCCCCCCGCAGTGCTGCATCCAGCTTTGGGAGTCCTCAGCACAGGAAGGACATGGAGCTGTTGGAGCAGGGCCAGAGGAGACCACAGAGATGCTCCAAGGGCTGGAGCCCCTCTGCTGTGAGGACAGGCTGAGAGAGTTGGGGGGGTTCAGCCTGGAGAAGAGAAGGGAGAAGGCTCCGGGGTGACCCTAGAGCCCCTTGCAGTATCTGAAGGGGGCCTACAAGAAAGCTGGGGAGGGACTCTGGATCAGGGAGGGGAGCCATAGCATGAGGGGTAACAGTTTGACACTGAAAGAGGGGAGATTTAGATGAGATCTCAGGAAGAAATTCTTTACTGTGAGGGTGGTGAGACCCTGGCCCAGGTTGCCCAGAGAAGCTGTGGCTGCCCCATCCCTGGAGGGGTTCAAGGCCAGGTTGGATGGGGCTTTGAGCAACCTGGTGTGGTGGGAGGTGTCCCTGCCCAGGGCAGGGGGTGGGACTGGATGGTCTTTAAGGTCCCTTCCAACCCAAACCATTCTGTGATTCTAAGCCCAAAAAATTCACGCTCTGCCAAGTGGGAAATGAATCATTCCTGCAGATCATGGGAACACAGACCTCGCCCTGGGATACCTCATGGCTAGATCAAGATATCAATCTGCAATTTCACAGCATTATGGAAGACCTCTTTTGGACTTCCCATAGGACACGGAAAGCATCAGTTGTCTTCCGTTTCTTGTTAACACACAGGTTTTCTGGACTCTCAGTAAATGCTGGTCAATGTATATCATGAATAAAGGAGGACTGGCTGCATCCCCTAAAGCAAAGTATGTCCAGATGTGTAATGAAAACATGTATTCGTCTATACACACACATCAGCACCATTTGAACTGGGAAATCAAAACATCTCTGCAAGAGCTCATGTTGATGAAGATCAGGATCTATACGCTGAACGTTTCAAATGTCACTTACTGTCTCTGCCTCTTCTGTGAGCACTAATTTAGACATGATACATTACGCTGTAATCACAATTTTATCTGCTGGGCAGTGGTAGCCGGAGGAAATCTGTAAGCCTGGCAAGGAAAGCCTAGAAAGCCTAGCTGTGAAACGCACGCACAACCAAGTGTGAAGATTGAGGGTATCTTTGTGTATCAGGATTTTAAATGTTAATGGGAAAAAAAAATACAAAAGAAGATGTATTACAGAATACAGGTATTACACTGGCATCCCTCCTAGGCATTGAGAGAGACTATTTCTTGTAGGGAAATTATTGGATAAAGCAGGAGCCTGGAGCCAGTTTGAGACTGGGCCATATTTCAGATGGGTTTCATGCCATCAGCTCTCTTTGCCTGGATAATTATATCTTGTGAATTATCCATGAGAGAAAATTGCCTCCAAAGGCATTCTCACAGCTGTCTGTCTCCAGTCTCCGCTGCCGAGGGCTCGGCAGGGGCTGACACATCGGGGGCTCACAAATGCTGGAGCTCCCCTCGTGGGCAGGGAAACCTCTCCTGGGGCCGCTATAGTCCCCACACAACCAGAGAGTACAACCGAAAAAAAGAAAAAAAAAAAAGGAATAAACGAATAAACTGCCTTACTTTGCTCCCAGTCTTTTATCTTAAAAGGTCTCTAAAAAACTAATGTACCTCTGTACACTATAATTTCAGAATTTCCTCTAATCCCATGCATAATTACATGGAGTACTGCACTGGTATCCCTTTCGTGCAAATATTGCCATAAAGTGCATAGTTTTCATAGCATTATATGACAAAAAAAATCACTGTAGTCATTTATTCCTGGTCTGTATGTGGTTACACAACATAATGCAATGAGACAGTATTTTTCATTAGCTTTTTGTTGTGGATACTACCCATTTATCTTTCTCATAATCCTTCCCCCAGTGCATGTTAACAACGTTATTTTAGTAAGTTGTTTAATTATTTAACATCCCTGGGAGGCTACTGGTTGGTTAGAGAGTCCTCTCCCAGAGCAGGCTTCCACCCTGACTCCCTTTAGCCCCCCGAGAGCCGAATCCCACAACCCGTGGCCTCACACACCAGCATCCACGTTACAGGTGCCTTTAACGAAGACAAGGGGGATGATCACGACGTGCATCCTTGTTGCTGCCAGTCAAGTGTCTCCGTAAGCCCACTCTGATTCCTAATCCATCCATGGTTCAACTCAGCAGCGCTCAAGCGCTGAGCAGGCAGAGCCTTGGGGTTGCCGTGGGGCTCACGGGGCATCACTTGCTCCAAGGTTGTCCCCAAAAAGGGACCCAACTGGTGCAGAAAGGCTGCAGAAAGCCCAGAACGCACTGATAAACTTCTTGCACCTCCCAGCTCCTCCTAAGCAGCAACTCTTTGCAATCTGCTTACTTACAGAAATATGATGCTCAGTATCCCATCCACATTTTAGCACCACCCATAGATATTTTTTTGAAAGATTAAAACAAGCTCCAGAGCAACCCAATACAAAGTTCTGCCCAACGGAAGACAACTCCCACAGCAAACCCTTTGTTTCTCCAGCAGTACGTGAAGCCTCCAGGCAGCCCTCACTCGGCAATACCTGCTGCCTCTCAGCACTGAACCAAGGAGAAAGAAGAGCGTTGGTGGATCTGCGGACATGTCCAACATCCCTGTGACCCATTTACACTCCTGCCTTGGTGGCCACCTTTATAAACTAGTTCATATCTGGGGAGCCTGGAGCAAAGCTACATCCTAAAAAGCCTCCATCGTCCTTGCATTAGGTCCTCACCTCCCCATTCTGCCTCTTCACAGCCATCCAACCCTTCAGCTGCCCGTAGCTCTCCTCCTCACTCCCTCACTCTTCCCCATCTCTCCCTTCTCAGCTCCCCTGCCATCAAACACCACCTTCCACGGAGAAGCTCATCCCTCCCCATCTCCCTCTGCCACACCTTAACCTAAAACTGAAATTAAAACTACATTCTTGGAGGACAGTAGAACAGAAGGTCACGTCATACATTTAAATGCTGTATTTGGATGGGTCCCGTTCCCTCAGCACACCTTGTCTGCCAGTTTTTGAACCACAGCAAGGTCCTGGGGTGGTGTCACGGTCACAGAGGACATCTCATATGGCCAACACCTGACTGTTTAACAAAACCACAGCAGTTTAGTCCAATAAAAGAGGTTGCTCTTCCCTGTAACACTTTGACTTTCACATCCACTGGCTGAGAGGCTCATCCCAACAGAGACCCTCCACTTTTATCACCCTCCAAAGGATTTGGGCACCAGAGCAGCAGGGATAGCCAGTGCTCACACCTCGCTGGCAAAGGCTTTTGAATTCCTCAGCTTCACCTTCTGTACACCCCAGCCATCCTCAAACAAGCCCAGAAGCCTGCATTTGGTTAAAATAACTGTTTATTCCTCCAAGACTCAATTCCCGCCCAGAATAAACTGTCAATTTAGCCACTGATGGCTGAATATGCTGTCTGGAACACGAGAGCCCAAAGGAATAAAATAGGTTTCTCTGTAAATGGGAATAGACCTAATTTCACCTTCCAGGGACTGTATCATTGAACAGAGCACAGATATTCTAGTTCATGATTCACATCAGGCATGGGTTTGCACATGTGCATCTCTTACATGCTTGAGGACAAGCCTTCTCCATATTATTAGGAGCAATTTATCCTATTCACCCGACCAGGAAACCACTCCTGATCTGAGCATCGCATCAGATATTCCGGGGCTGAAGGGGAAACCACTGACCCCTGCAGACAGGGCAGCCCCAGCCTCCCCCTCCCCACCCCGATGTATTCCCTCCCTCCGGCTTTGTTTCTGTCCCAGTAGGTTCATCCTGCACCTCAGGTCTGGGGGGCCTGGGGCAACATTTCAGAGCTGCCGACCCTTTAACTGAAGAGTTAGAACTACCTAAGATATATTTTTACAAAGTTTCCCCTGAGAGCAGATAGACCTTTTGTTCAAGAAAACACAGTGCCGTATTTCATGAATCCACGCTCAGTTCATTACACAGGAATAATCACCTCATTCCTTGTGATTTGCAAAACCTTAATGTTGTAATTAAATGTAAAGCAACTTTGTCCTGTGCAGTTAAAGATAAGACCGTACAAATCTATACAGTTCCTATACTTTCCCAATGATTTTGCATATTGCTACCAAATAATACCCCTTTCCAAGTCCCTTTGCCTTATCAAAACCCCTCTGGGCTTGTGTCACAGCCTTCCCCACCCAACTCCCGTTGTGATGCCGTATCCAACCCCTCCAACCTGCCTTCCTCACTCTCTCTCTCTCTGCGTTTCGCCTCCCTGTACCTCGCTGGCAGCGAGACGCTGGGCTCCGTGACCTACCTGATGGGCAGGGAGGGGTCCCCGGCATCCCACCAGTCCTTGGGGGGGCTGATGTACATGCACCACAGCTCCCAGCTGTACCCGTGGGCAGAGTTCTCATAGCGCTGCACCTCGAAGTTGTCCTGCTTGATGTTGTCTATGGAGGGAAGAATGACCCTCTTCCGATTCTCCTGAATTCGTGAAAGTACCGGCTCAGCCCTGAGTGGTAAATAAAAGAAAAGGGTGGGAAAAGATTGTTAATTTCTCCCATAATTTGCAGATGGACACTGTAGCTTTCGTACAGCGTGTACACTTAAATGAGGGTAAGAAAACAGGCGTTCTTGTCACCATTCTGTTAACAAAAAGGAATAATGCAGAATCCTCTCTGCTCCCATTCACAAGTGGCATCGTCTCTTCAGGGTGACACAGCAGAACCCAGCCTGAGGAGCCCAGGGACTGTCACGAGTGGCCTCAGACCCCATCGCACCAGCCTCTGTCTCACCCCTCCCCTCCCCGTGCTTTTGTGGGCACGGACATCGCACCGAGGCACAGCGCTCGCGCTGCCGAGTTTAAAAGGTTATTTCACAGAATCACAGAATATTTTTGGTTGGATGGGACCTTTGAGATCATCAAGTCCAACCAACAAAAAAAAAAAACAAAAAAACCCCTTTTATTCTTATGAAGAAAGGCTGAGAGAGCTGGGACTCTTTAGCCTGGAGAAGAGAAGGCCGAGGGGAGACCTTATCAATGCTTATAAGTATCTGAAGGGTGGGTTGAAGGAGGAGGGAGCCAGACTCTTTTCAGTGGTTGCCAGTGAGAGGACGAGGGGCAATGGGCACAAGCTGGAACATAGGAGGTTCCACTCAAATACGAGAAGAAACTTCTTCCCGGTGAGGGTGCCAGAGCCCTGGAACAGGCTGCCCAGGGAGGTCGTGGAGTCCCCGTCTCTGGAGATTTTCAAGACCCGCCTGGATGCAGTCCTGAGTAACATGCTCTGACATGCTCTGGGCAATCCTGCTTCAGCAGGGGAGTGGGACTAGATGATCTTTATGGTCCCTTCCAACTCTAAAAATTCAGTGAAATTCAGTGAAAAAAAAAAACAAAACAAAAAAACTTTTCGGAAAGGCTTTGCCGAGCTCCATCAGCCACGAGGGAGACGCTGCGAGAGGCTTCAGCGCTTCCTCTTGACGGGACTTCCCACCCAGGCACGTCCCTGGCATGGAGCTGCCATCGCAGCACAGGGGACGGGGGCCAGTTGCCACGCACGGAGATCAGGTAGCCACAGCCCTGCAGGTCTGGGGAGGTTCAGTGCTCTCCACAACTGACTACACAAATTCACGGACCGGCCGGAGCTCTCAGCGCAAGGAAAGGGCTATTTTCACAAACTAAGGCGTTAAGCTGTGGAAATGAATTAAAGTCTGTGAAACTGGACCTTATCTTTTCCTGCAGGGCTAGTACACCATGTTTTCTCTGCTGTGCTGATTTTAAAAAAAAAAAAAAAAAGCATTATTAAATAATAATTCCATATTGTAAAGTTTCCAATTTTCAAAATTTCCATGTTTTTAACCTGAGCTTTCCAGACATCTTTATTAAGGTAGCAACAAAAGCAGCCAATCCATGAAATAGGGGCCAGTTCTGCGGCACGTACCGACTGTACAGCCAGGAGCAGCTGGGAGAAGGTGCTCCATGAACACCTGGAGACGCTTTCCATACAAGACCTATGGACCATCAAAAGAAACAGACCCAAGACGGACAACAAGGAGTTAGCTCTTTTCAGAGTGGGTAGTTGAGCTGCAGAGCACCTTTCCCAAGGATGCTGTGAGTGCATGAAGTTTACAAGGGCTTGATGGGCAACAGGTAAAAACTCATGAGAAATGCAGTGAGGGTTGCTACATACACAGAAGCCATATCTGCTTCGCATCAGCACATCAGTGGACTTCAGTAGGGTGCTCTGAAGGATTACTGTACGTGCTAGCCCTACCCGTACGTGCTGTCCCAGGCTTCCAGCTGTGGTTACTGGCACAACAGGAGGATAGACGGGCTCTTGGTTGGCTGCAACACGGCTGCTCTCATCTACCTCTGTTCCACCTGGGCAGTTCTCCTGTGAACAGCCTGATGCGCATCTGCAGGGTGACTGTGCACAGATCCCCATGCTGTCACGCACGGGTGGGAATCCTGCATGAAAACACCATCCATGGGCTGGGAAGCCTGGCTTGAAACCTCCCCTTCTGTAAAGCAAGGCCATGAAGGATGCATTTTGTTTAAAACATGCTTTAACTAGTCCAGACTGCCCTCAAATCCAAAAAAAACATGGCCTTGGGCAGAGCAGGGTAAATTCTTGAAAGTGGGACTATCTGAGGGTCTTTTTTAACTTGGAACACACTTTTGAGGAAACAAATATGGACTCTACAGCTACAAAATTCAGTTCTGGGACATTCAAAGGTGCCCAGAGCAGGGGGTGTACAGCCTCACCTCTGCAGCCCTGTGCAGACCACTGATGGTCCTGGGGTCAGTCTACCAACACGAGGAGGAACTCGCACTCCCAGTGCCTCCAGCGACAGCGGTGGGTACAGAACACTAGAGTGAGTCAAGCCTGGGCTGCAGAAAAGCTCACTCTCTATCCCTAGAAAAGACGTTTCAAGAGCTCAGTAAATGGGAGCTTCCTCTGTGTATCAATAAGATCAGGTGTGAGGAATTCACAGCCCAAAGAGAAGAATGTTTGGTTGGGAACACAGATACCAACATAAGAAATGGCTCCTAAATACACCCTTCAGCCTTGTTGTCATTACAAAGAACTCAGTAATTGAGCAGAACTCCCTGTCTGCAGCTGCCACAGCATTTTTCTTGTGATGTTACACTGTTCAAATTAGACACAAGTTAGTGTCCTCTACCTCCGCTTTTCTAAACATGGACCATTTACCTTCTACACTTGGTTAGAGAGAGAAAAAAATAAATCACTTGGGCTTCTCTCATGATTTAGACTCAAGTTTAAGCCACTAGAACTCAAATGTTTCGAATCTCTATGAAAAAATCCTTATGAAACACCTTTCACTGCTTCTGTACCTCTGCACTTATTCTAAGCTGCAGAAGAAACAAATCAATCTAAAACATCTAAGGCTTCCCCAGTGGGATCCAGCTGCAAAGGGCAAGGAAGCAGGAAGCACGTTCTCTTTCCATCCCTTGCTGCCTGGGCTTTTTAAAACTTACAGAAATTATTTAGGGCTCAGGGAACGGGAAATCAACCTGAAAAATATAAACGGGGAGGGAGGTGGAGGGTGGGTGCACACATAAAAGGAGGGAGTAGAAAATGATTACAGGAAAGAAGGGCAAGGACGGATTTCCCTTGTATCCTCCCATCATATCCCATCAGCGGCCATTCAGTACAGAAGGAAGATGGGATTTATAAGCCAGCTGACTTGTTTGCAAACACATCCTTACAAAATGATGGATTGTCCCTTATTTTAATGTATCACACACACACAGAGCCTCTAACCGAGCCCCGGTCAAGCACCTACCAGCCAGCAGTGAACTCCACGTGGGCATCAAAAAATCCAGTGATCTGGCCAGTGGCAGCTTTCCAGCCTTCAATACGAGCTCGGATAAGGCCTTCCCTCTTCTGGTTGCGCACCACCTTCACCAGCCCCGGGTATCGCTTATTGACGTATTCTTCCAGCGGCGCCTTCAGTTCCTCTAGAGAAAAAGTGCCAGAGAACCCATTGAAAAGGTGCAACAACTTTCAGCTAAAATAAACCCACTTTACTGATGGATGCGAGCATAACATACTGGAGCCACACATCTCTGAACACCACTGGGAGGGACAGTCTCAATCCGTTTAGTCTCAATCAATCCTGATTTGTAAAAGACTACCTGATGGTGTACTGACTACAACCCTTATAACGAAATGCACTGTAGCCAAAAACATTGATGTTGGACAACGAAGGAGCCCAAATGCCATCTTCAGAGGCAAAGGGCAACAAGAGGTCATCTAGATTGCTTTGCAATACCTGGGTACCGCCCCACCACTTTCTATTCTTGTAGAATAGAAAGAACTCACTGTGGATACCAAACACCAGTGGCTCTGGATTTCTGATAGAGATTTCAGCTGTATGGATTGCCAGAAATGCTGCAAAACCCATCTGAAGTAACTTCAACTACATCAAACTGTGTATGAGCTTCACTATCCTTTTCATTCAGCTTCACTACTACACTCTCAGCATTTGCTGTATGTTTTCCAAGCTTTGCCACTAGAAAAGCTGAAATTCCCCCTGCTTTTATGATGGGATGAAAGAGATTCTTGGCTTCATTCAGAAGATGCTCATTCCACGTATCTTCTGCTCACTGGAAACTGCAGATCGTTTAATTATGTTGTCTCAGCCCGTATGTGTGCGACAGCTGAGAACACAATGGATCTGTCAGCCTGCAGTCATTACCAGCACTGCATTTTTTGATAGGAGTATTGAGTATAAAAGACACACAGGACTCGGAACATGGAAGCATATGAAAGGTTACAATGAGGGGTCAGTACTAGTATGTTTTTTCAACAATTTGGAAAAGTGCTAGTGCTCTGCCAAAAACCTTGGCCCTTTTACTTCCTGGTGCATCTGTTAAATGCATGAAGATATTCCAATGAGAAGTAAAAGCTCAGCCATACCACTGTGCACCAACAAGGACTGTTAACACCATGAAAGCAGCTCCTGGGAACATCTTTTATCCCTAAGAGGTTTGAGGACAGCAGAAAATTAAGATATGGTTCATGACCCTGAAGTATAGTCTACTACCCTTCACATGTACTCTCTCTCCAGAAAAAAAAAAAAAAAAAAGAAAGAAAAAAAAATCAGAAGAAAACTCACCATTAATATAACCCACATGGTAAAATACTTGAGACATGAGCACATGTGCGTTCCTACATGAAGGAAACACGGCAGTGGAGCACAAAAGAATAACCAGACAGTTCCATCTGTGGGTCTCAGCCCGAGAAATCAAAGGAAAATGGATTATCTGTTCCCTTCCCTTCCACGCCTTCTTCCAAGCACATAAAACGTGCTTTCTTCAGACTGCCGTTCTGGGATGGTTCCCCTCACATACCAATTTCCCAAAAGTCTCATTTCAATTTTATGCTGAAGTGGGAATAAAAAGAATAAAGCAAATGAGCCCCTTCCTCAATTCAAAGCATCTGCATCACATTCATACATAACTCAGCAACTTCCATTTCATGCTGAGCCACTCAGAGAAAAACCAGTATTTTATGGAGACAACAACTCTCCCGAATGGTTTTAAGGAGACAGACACACAGATTTTTTGACAGATGAAACCCCAGAGGCACAGAGTGGCATCTCGTGTGTTTTTGTCAGAAGGGAAGTCACTAATGCTGCAGACCACTGCGTTACAGGCTAGACTGAACAATTAAAACAACTTTCAAATGGGAGTTTTCAACTCAGCTAAAGGAAAACAAGAAAGATCTTCATGGGAATTGTCTGAGCAGCTCAAAGGAGAGAATAGCTGTAGTGAAACAGGGGAGAACTGTAACATCATGTCTCAAAGGCAGTGAAGGGTGAAGCTGGAGAGATTCCTATGCCCACCACGTCGTGTAACAGGCAGCTCGTCAGAAACTCCCCAGGGAGCCAGAGCCACGTCCTCCTCCTTCTGAAAGGATGTGGGATGCGAACGGGTGAAGAACCTATCTGCTGAGAGCACAAAGGCCAGTGCAGGACCACCCTGCGCCTGCGAAACGGCAGGAGGTGACCATGGAGAGCCGGGGGAGGAGATGCTCGTGATTAGCATCGTTCTAACCCACCACCCCATTCACCAGCAGAGGCCAGAGTGCCCCTCTCCTGCCTGCAACACGCTACCAGCATCCCTAACGGGCTGCTACCCACATGGAGGAACACTCAAGAGACACGAATCCATCAACCAGACGTGGGAAACATGGTTCCAGACTCTCTCTCCGCTAAGGGCTTCCCGTACAACCTTGCACAGATTTCCAGGCTTTACTCCCTGCCTTCCCTTCCAGCCTGGCTCAGCCTGCAGCACACGCCTTTTGGGTGAGAGTTCACTTTTCTTATGTGCCTGTAAGTAAACAAGGATGGCTGCACATTTGTGGCGGCCTTTGCCAGCCTCTCACCCTCCTGAGCTGGTCCGCAGCCCTGCGGGAGGAGGACACGGTGCAGAGCAGCTGCTGAGCGCTCCTTTGGAATTACGAGACACACACTCGGCGCTCAACTGGGCGTCCAGCCAGCAGGCACAGGGATGGGATGGGGTGGGCTTTGGATTTCATTTCTCAGCACACCCAGAAGTGCAGGTGTGGAAAATGCAGTATTAGGTAACAAAATTGAAATGCGAGTCTCCGGGAGCGCTCTGCAAAACTCCCGTTCAATACCAAGGAGCCTCAGCCCAGGTCTCCCCTTGCCATTGAGTGGGAACCGAACGCGGCAGCGTCGAAAAGCAGCGGTGGAAACCCCTGCTGCAGAGCTGGGTGCAGAGTGACCCCAGCCAGCAGAGCTGCACTGTCAGAGCTCCCCAGTCCCACAGACACTGATCCTGTGGGACCAGACGTGCTCAGCTCCCTCCACATTAACTCCAGGGGGCTGGAAATCATAGAATGGTTTGGGTTGGAAGGGACCTTAAAGCCCATCCAGTCCCACCCCCTGCCCTGGGCAGGGACACCTCCCACCACACCAGGTTGCTCCAAGCCCCCTCCAACCTGGCCTTGAACCCCTCCAGGGATGGGGCAGCCACAGCTTCTCTGGGCAACCTGGGCCAGGCTCTCACCACCCTCACAGCAAAGAATTTCTTCCCCACATCTCATCTCAATCTCCCCTCTTTCAGTTTAAAGCCGTCCCCCCTTGTCCTATGGCTCCCCTCCCTCATCAAGAGCCCCTCCCCAGCTTTCCTGGAGCCCCTTTAGGGACTGGAAGGGGCTCTAAGGTCTCCCCGGAGCCTTCCCTTCTCCAGGCTGAACCCCCCCAACTCTCTCAGCCTGTCCTCACAGCAGAGGGGCTCCAGCCCTCCCAGCATCTCTGGGGCCCCACTCACACACACTCACAACTCACTTGCAAATCTAATCTTAATCCAAGTCACCTGAAGCCATTCCTAATTTCACCCTGCCTTTTCCTTCACTCAGCAGCCGCTTCATGGAGTGCCATTAGTGTGACAGAAAACAACTCGCGGTGGCTCTGACGTGCGCTGTCACGGCGCGTGGCTCCAGGCGGAGGATGCAGAGAGCTGTTGCATTAAGGTCTGTAGCAGCAAAGCTTTTCATCTGTCATATTAACTTAAGAAATGTTTCGTCGCTGACTGCTGTATCTTTGCAGCACGTCCCAGAGCTGGAATCGGAAGGTTGGGAGGTCTGAAGTAGTTTGCCAGGAATTAAATGACTTGCGCTAATGGACAATAGCAGATACCCTCGCTTACGGGAGTCGGTTTTCACACAAACTGGCAACCTGGCTTTTGGATCTGCTATTTTCAGGACTTCATGTAAATTACGGCAGAGGAGAAACCATCTCGCCATCCAGATCTAAACTTGCTGCCTTTCTCCTCACCTCTGCCTTGCATGGGGTCAGAGCGGCGTTTCCGCCCCTTCAGCTCCTTGCTGAAAATGAGAATATCCATTAGATACTGAGCCGATGATAAATTTAGCATGCTAACCAGCCCAGTGTTCATAACCTGAGCCTCTGGATGCAAAGTAATGACAAAGAAAGTCAGGAGTCAAGATGGGAGCTCCCCAGCTTCCCTTCATCCTTCTTAATCAAAGGACCACACACTGAGGCCATGCTCGCGTGAGGTATCTCAGTGGGTGGATCTACACGGGCTACACAACCAGCAGTTTGATCCAAACTAAGCAGTGCGATGGAATCCAGCGACCCCTTTCTCTTCTGTGTCCCATGGCACTCTTCCTCACACATCCTTTGGGGAAGCCCATCCTTCAGAGCACGCC
This sequence comes from Numenius arquata, assembly GCF_964106895.1. NCBI lineage: Eukaryota > Metazoa > Chordata > Aves > Charadriiformes > Scolopacidae > Numenius > Numenius arquata. The sequence goes on from NC_133593.1 coordinate 1,653,755, forward strand.
CACAGCATTCTTATGTCACGTGTATCAAGGACGGAATCAGTATTTGCACATGGAGGTATGTGTGAATGTGTGGCCTTTGCCGTTGCATGAGCAACTTCCAGGGAAGAACTGCAGAGAAGAATTCTACTGAAAATGCCAGCGGGTTCAATTTCAGCCCTGCCTTTTGTTCTCCATCTGTCCGTATTGATCTTCACTGAAGGGCAAGTCCAAGGAACTAGAATCCAATAGACCTGTTGCTCTATTAAAAAACCCATCTGCCAGCTGCAATGACTTATGTTACCCATTGCAAAGTACTTTGTCACCTACATGAGCTTTCTGGGAAATAAGCCTGCCAGAGAAATCGAACCACCTGATGCCACTGAAAGTAACCGTGTCACGGACATTAGCCCAGAAGCAACCGCAGGAACATCCACTGCTCAGCGCTCCACACTGCAAATCCTCCCCAAATCCCCCCAGATCCCATTGAAGGCCCCAGAACTAAAGGTGGGAACTCCTTGTTGCCACACAAAGAAAGGAGCAAAGACCAACGGCTCTAGAGGAGCTCGAGGAACTCCCAACAGCAGAAAACGTCTAACAGCAATGCCCAGGTGGTGGCAGGGAGCAGACCGCACCTCCTCTACACCCCTAAAGAAAACAGCGCCATGTTTGCCAGGCTGAGCTGGGTGGGAAAAGTCTACAGAGCCCCGGGCTGTTATCAGAAACCCCGAAGGCTGGAGGACACAGGAGCTGGGGCTGGGAGTGCTCCAGTGCCATGGGAGACACGAGTCCTCCCTCGTCCCACACTCTAGCCTGCCTTGGACCCCAAAGCCATTGTGGCTGGTTTTCTGTGACATGAACTCACAAAAGAAACTCCTTCAATAGGCAATAGATGAATATGAGAATTTTTGCAGTGAGACCGGGAGCCAGGCGAGTCTCTGAAGCTTTGTGCCTGCAAATATTGAAGAGGAAACTGTGAAAAGGGGAGCAGGAGCATGAACCAGTTCTCACAGAGGGGGACAGGCAAAGCTGGTCCCACTGGAGGGACGCATTCGGAGGTGCGTTGGGTGCAAACCTCTGGTTTGTTTGGTCCAGCAAGAGCCAAACCAAGCAGATTTGCTGCTCCCCTCCACGCCTCGGCGGGGCCTGAAAGCCCCAGACCCGAACACCAGCGGGATGGCACCAGGTCAGCTGCAATCAAATGACCCATCCTTAGATTGAGCAACTGGAGTAAGGAGGCGCTTGGGTGGGAGCAGTGCCCAGGAGGAGCTGAGGTACGACTCGGCTTCTTGCAATCCTGCTAAAACCCTCCTCTAAACACAAACGGGGCCAAGGCAACCAGCCAGCTCCCGGGAGAGCACACATGAATTGCTCTCGTTGCTGTTGAAACGAGCTGCGAAACAAGAAAGCGATATATCAAGCCACAGCCGATAACGTTACAGAGAGGTAAATTACAACCCATGGCATGTCTCCCCGAGTGTAGCCAGCTCCTTTAAGCAAGTCTCTTATCCAGAGGTTTGCTTTTACACCTAGAGGTTTGCTTTTCAAAGAGATATTATCCCAGATAAAAAACACCAAAAGACAGACGGAAAAAAAAAAAAATAAATAAAAATATATATATAAGCAGGTGATGATTAAGCAACAGAGTGAGACAAAGTGTGCAGCTGCGAGATAACGCACCGTCTCAGGGGCACGTCGCTGCATCCTTCCAACAACCCAGGCAACGTGTTATCACTCAGAAACACAACCGGTGCACTTGCTTTGTAATTACACCCCTGCAACAAACACAAACAAAAGCAGCCTCCAAAAAAGTCTTTATGAAGTATAACGTGCAGCTCAAGGGAGAAGGGGGTTCAAACTACAACTCCCCGAGCTTCTTCCTTCAAGGCGGGATTTTTTTTCCTCCCCATTACAATCCATCGGTATCTTTTATTCATTTACAACTCAGATATAAAGAATCAGAATGACTGCGCTTATTAACTTTTAATCTCTCGCTGCACACTTTTATGCTGTGCGGTGTCGTACACACCACGTTACAACAAAGCTGGGAGCGAGGAGTGTCTAATGAGTCTTCAGAAGCAGTTTGTTCTGGTCTGAAAACTACAGAACAGGGAGAGGTTTTGATGCTGTCTGTGTAACCAGCCCGGGCTTTACCTGAAGGGCACGAAGCAGCCGGGGTGCGCAGGGTGGGTGGCTCTTGCCTCTGTCCCTGGGACTCGTTTCAAAACTTGAAGCTGACTTGGAAATCCCAGAGGGCCTTTCAGTATTTGGGCTGGGAACACACTTTGCTCTTCAATTACCCAGACAAGCTGCGTTTCCTCTTCCCATCTGCGTAAAGTGCTCCCTGACAAAACCTACACAGAAGCACCCCTGTGTGCAGCTCCGAGCCCTGGACCTTCCCGAGCCTCCAGCAGCTTGCCCAGGAGCTGCTTCTGGTACCCCACCAGGGTACGACACAGCTACTGGTTTTGAGCCAACCTCTGGAGGTCAGCCTTCTTTCAGGTGTATGAAGCTGGGCCCCCAAAGGCTTTGCCCAGGTGACAGTGAGAGCCACACACCCACAGAAATTGTCCCTCAAATGCCCACGGCAGCTCACAAAGAGGGTAACGTAATTCCTTCTCTTGTTCAGTCACAGCCACCAAAGTCGCACCGACACACCCCTGTCCTCTGTTCGACACCAGCGCTTCATCCTCCAGGATTCATCTCTAAATCTCAGAGCTCATGAGAAACTATTTTCCTGTAATTATTTTCCTGTAGGAGCCAAATCTATATATTGCAACGACTTTGTTTGTAATATCCAAAGCATCAACTCTATGATGTTGCTATTGCTGCTCACAATTATTTCCTACCATTAGCAGGAACTATATGACAATGTTATTGCCATTAATAATTCTTTGCTGTCATTGAAGCTCCTTGACGCTGCAGAGTGAACGCATGGGTCCCAGAGATACGTTCTGGTTTGTATCATTTCTTTTACATGAGAAAACTAGATTATTACACGCTTGGGAGGAGCTCTCCATAAACATCTGCCAAGTTACCTCATTATCTTCCTTCAAATCCTTCCTTAAAAATCTCATTTGTCATGATGCCTGCAAAGACTCAACAGCGTAGTGCTGACATTGCTAACGAAACCCACCAGCTAATAGCATCACCTCCTTCCCTACACCCACTCTCCTCATAAAATTCCATTGCAGGGTTCCTGAGGACAGAGCCACCTCAGCGTTTGGGTGTTGTACAACCCTCAGCACAACCCCGTCCCATCACTAGGGATCCTGGATGCTCCCCATCCCTGTGCAATCCATGCATCCTCTTGGTGGGATGCCAAGCGCATGTTGCCCAGGCGTGCAGGGAGGATGGGGTTTTCTCATCTCCTGCACACGATGTATGAATTTGCCCCTCACTTTGTGTCACCTCCCCGGCCAGGGGGGTGCCATAAAGCCCCCACACAGCCCAGGCAGCTGGGTCAGCCTGCAAGAACAGGCATAAAGAGGAAAACCCAGAGCTGGAAGTGCCTGAGCTCGCTACAATCCCAGCCACCCATCTTGCTGCCCTGTCATCACCATGCCAGCGACCATCCCCACCACCAGACCCCACCAATGCTGGCCCAGCCCAGCCGCAAACTGGGAGGGATGGTGGTGCCTTGCAGTCTCGGTTGGTGGATAAAGAGGTTTCATTCTGCGCCCTCGCTGCCAGCTGCAGTCTCAGCTTATCGGGGGAACGTGTGTGTGTGTGTGATGCTTTTTGAAAGGATCCATTTCATCGTCCTGTGCCTTTCAGCAGTGTCTCCAGAGCACTTGACTCAGAATTAGCCGCGGTGCTGCACACTGAGTGATGGGTGAAGGCCGCTTAGAAACCCATTTCTTTGTGTGTGGCAGTGGGTAGAGAAGCTCAATGCCCTCTTTTAAAGCGTGTTCTTCTCTCTTCACCCCATTGATATGGTAACACTTGGAGAGGGAGCATCTCATTTTGGTATTTCAAACCCTCCTGGGCAATGCTAAATAGTGCAGGTGATCTGTCACTGCAGTTTCTCCTCACCAGCCAAGCAGTTCCAGCTCTGAAATCCCATGGTTTCACTGGTGCACACCATCCTGGCTTCTGCACTAGAGCTGCTGCGATTTCCATCAGCTGAGGAGCTGCCCTCCTGTTCCTTTTACTGGTAATTATAATTCATCAGCTTTCTATGGTGCTCATTACTGTGGTATTTGAGTGCCTATTTTTATAGGCTTGAATAGCTTGCTGTACACTATCTCATCTCACTGCAGACAGACGAGCAACCTCTCAGGCTCCCTCTGGAAATGAGCTCTCCACGTCCCGCACACTCCCCAATCTTCCCTTCTGATCCCAGCATCCCCAGCACGTGTCTCTTACTTCTTTAAAATAATATTGAAAGCATGCAGTACAAATAAAGAAGGCAGTAATCAAAGTAACTTAACCATTTGCTGTTCTTCGTGAAGATTTTAACCACCCTGATATTATCAGGGTATTAGATTTTAACTACCCTGATAATGATATTACCCAACTGTATATTGGAAAAAAAAATAGTCTTGGAAGAATCCAAGTCTGAAAATGCTTCCAGATGAAACCACCTCCTGCAGCTCTGTGTTAGCAAAAGGCAAATGGGAAGGTATAGCAACAGTGACTGAGAGCAGCTCCAATCAAACGACACACGTGTGTAACGTGGGAAACCCAACATCCCCCTCCGCAGTCAGTCACGGCCTGACTCCAGCAGGGTGGGAGTGTTTGTTTCCTCTTCTTCCTCTTTACTCGCCTTTCTCATATCAAAAAGAGAATACAAGAGGAAAGAGGGTTTCTAAAAGGTCCCAGTCATTTACAAAGTCTGCGACTTTTATTTTACAGATCGGAAAACTGAGGCACACAGAGAAAATGTCTCATTTAAGACCACCACCAGGGGCCAAACCAGAAATAGCTCACTGGGCTCCAGGGGCTTGTCCCTCAACTCCGTGGTAAATACTCAGGGGGGCATTTCTATAACAAAGTGTTATTATTAGAAACAAGGACACACCTGAAACCAGAACTTTTGGATGCTACTGTGAAGAGAAAGCTAAGATTGCTCTCTGGTTTCCTTTAGCCTTCAAGCTTTCAGCTGCACTTTCAACCAATAATTATCTCAGATTTTAACTTTGGTTTGATCCTGTTTCTTTTTTTGCTACAGAAGCTGGAGATAACCATTGTGCCAGCCAGCAAACCTGCCACCGTGTGCCTCCCAGCAGTGTCACTGCTCTCAAAGAAGCGCGGCTCCTCAATGAGACTTCAGGAAATTAAACTCCCTCCTGACATTTTGGAGATCCAAGCTCCCGGAGCTGCTAACCTTCATCGCTGTTGTCATCCACGAGGATGATCTCCTTCAGGAGGTGAGCTGGCGTATGGTTCACCGCGCTGTGCACCGAGCGCAGGATAACGGAGAGCGCTTCGTTCACGAAGATGAAGATGATGGAGATCTGGGGCAGGTCCTTGCCGTATTTCAGCTCTTTGCACCTGCAGCACGAAGGGCAGAGAGGGAGAGACGGGGTTAGCAGAGCACTCTGCGCACACACGCATCACAGGACAACGGGTGACATCCCATGGCTCCGCACAGCCGGGGGTTACAGCCCCCTGGGACAGTCTCAGCAGCGCTGTCTCAGAAGAGAAAGGGGCAATGGAGAGCGTCCTCCGAGCCCGGAGGGCACAAACGCGGAGCTCCCTCAGCCAAGGTTGTGTTCGCTCATCTGTGGGCATGTAACTAAAAACAGCCTCCAGAGAGAAAATGGCTTTACCATTTAAAGTGAAACTCCCCATTCCTGTTCTCTTTTAAGATTAATAGGTGCTCAGAAATTAGCTTTGCTCTTAAATGGCACTTGTGAATTTTCTTCTGATTTGCTTTGGAATGAAATGAATATGAAATGACCCTTGGTTAAATAGTCTTAATAGATGTTTTAGCTCCCTTTGCCGATACTTCCGAATACATCCCTGTCCCAGAGGTACCCCAGCAGAGCACTGCCACGAGCTGGTGTCTTTGTGCTACGCAGCCAGGAGAGGTTGAAAGCCTTGTGGCCATCTCTCTGGGTTTCAGGAGTAATTGCTTAACTCGAGTTTTCTTGTGGCTGGGCATCTGGCTTAGACACGTTTCTGCCCATCAGAGGTGGAAGGAGCTCCCGGGTCACCCACCAGCCACCTCCATCCCTGGCAAGTGACCGGTTCATGTCACCTCGACCTCGAGACGAAGGACACCCGTGGAGCAGAACTAAGGTGGCCCTTCGTGGAAGAGGCCTCTCCAAGGAGCACACATCGCTCCCAAAGAGGTACAGATGGTGTGGCGTTACACCACCTTCTCCTACCCAGAAACCTAACCTTAATAAAAGTACTTGCAGAAAGCAAACAGGCCATCTTCAACCACCTCAAACAGTTTAATCAAACTCTCCAGATTCCCCTACAATAAGTACGTGGGAGGGAAGAAGGAAACGAGCCTCCCCGCTCCCTCTTCACGTTCATGACAGATTAGACATGCAACATTAGCCGTGTTCGCAGAATTACAATGAGCGTTTACCGAGTCAATCCAGCCCAGATAAGCAAAGAAAGACGGAACACACCAACGACGTCGCTTCAAGCTCACTGACTCCCAACACAGACTCTGTGTTTAATTGTGCCGGGTGTTCCTTAGGCAACAGCAGCGTTCCTTCTTCAGACTCCAACACGAGACAAAGGTTTTAACAAAAACACAGCTCTTTATAAATCTTCTTTAGTTAAACAAGTACACTGGATAAAAACAAGGTTGTATTTCTTGATTTAACCATTGCCTGCCCTAAACCAAGCCACGCTCTCTACAAAAGGGAATGTGCCAAATGCTGGAAAGGATCTTCCAGAGGGAAAGTCTCCCCTTAAAACAAATGAACAATCGTGAGGGGGTAAAGTGACAATTGACCCCGAAATCCTGCCACAAAAGTCAAACTAAACTGACTCCGAGATTAAAAAAACCTGCTTTTGATATATGTCGATACCTGCTAAGCTGAAGAGAAGGTGGTCAAAGGAGCAAGAGCATTTCCTTTTAATCATCGCACACCTCTGGGCAGCCTTCCCCCGGGGCTCGCTTCGGGGGGATAAAGAGCTCAGCTCCTGATCAAAAAGGTTTGGAGGAAAATCCAGACCGAGCCCTTTGAGGTTCATCTCCTGCTCATTGGCATTCGCCCCACATCACCCCGATCCTGGCTCTCCTTCCCCCATCGCTGAGGACAGAGATATGGGGAGAAGAGGTAAGTGCGGGGAAGGAATGGACACGCCGAACACCCGCATTGTTCGTGGGCACAAAGCTGCAATTCTCCGGAGGCAGGCGGGGGGGAGGCAAAGGCTTTGCATAAACACCCTGCTTTCCGCTGGCTTTTGGTCACAACCACACGAGCAGGGAAGGCAGCAATTTAAAACCAAATTAACCTCAAGCTTGTCAGCCCTCGCGCAGGCTCTCTGCAGTCGCTGGCGTGGAGCGATGCTCTCCACCCGCAGACACGTGTGGTCGGGCTCCACCACCACGGGTCAGTACCGGCAGGCCAAGGTGTTAACAAATATTCCTGCATGTGAGCAGGAAAACACCTGGTGCTTCGGGGCTCTCCTGGCGCCAGGGAGGGGAAAAAGAAAAAAAAATTTGAAAATAAATGCTTTGCCTCAAACATAATTAGAAGGACCAGCAAAGAACTTGTTAGAAACCACAGGAATAATGAGATGGGAGGTGGTGGGGGTTTGCTTTGGGTTTTTTTTATTTATTTATTTTTAGTATTTAAAATACAAAAAGGATTGATCTCAACTTTGTGGTTCAGCCTTATCATTCAGACCATCTACAGGCGGAGGCACAGAGGTTTGACTGTTTTACTCCTGGAAACATTTGAGACAGCAGTTTAGGGAGGGCTCACCATCCTGCAGGAGGTGGGGACCCTGGTGGCTCCCAAGGACAGCGGGCAGCAAGGCTGGTGGCTGCTCATCGCTCCAGCTCATGGAGCTCCATTCTCCAGCTCAGCCCTCCCCAAAAGCACAGCACCTTCCCAACCCTGTGGGGCTTCATTTTCTTCTAACAGTGTATAATCAAAGAATCATGGAATTGTCGAGGTTGGAAAGGACGTTTCAGATCATTGAGTCTGACCAGCAACCTAACACTGACAAAAACCACCACCCACGAGACCACATCACTGAACCCATGTCTAAGGTGGAAAGACACAAGGTGTGAAAGGGAGGAATAACCCCATGCACCAGGACAGGTTGGGGTTGACCTGCTGGAGAGCAGCTTTGCAGAGAGAGACCTGGAGTCCTGCCCATGAGCCAGCAATGTGCCCTTGTGGCCAAGGCGGCCAATGGTCTCCTGGGGTGCATCAAGAAGAGCACAGCCAGCAGGTTGAGTGAGGTCATCCTCTCCCTCTGCTCTGCCCTGGGGAGGCCACAGCTGGAGCACTGGGTCCAGTTCTGGGCTCCCCAGTTCAAGAAGGACAGGGAACTGCTGGAGAGTCCCTCAGAGGCTACAAAGATGATGAAGGGCCTGGAGCATCTCTCTGCTGAGGGAAGGCTGAGGGACCTGGGGCTGTTCAGCTGGAGAACAGACTGAGAGGGGATCTCACTGATGTTGAGCAATAGCTAAAGAGGACGGTGAGGATGGGGTCAGACTCTTCTCAGTGATGCCCCATGACAGGACAAGGGCCAATGGGCACAAAATGGAACATGGGAAATTCCATCTCAACATGAGGAAAAACTTCTTTCCTGTGAGGGTGGCAGAGCCCTGGAAGAGGCTGCCCAGAGAGGGCATTGGAGTCTCCTTCTCTGGAGATATTCCAAACCCGCCTGGACACGTTCCTGTCCAAACTGCTCTGGGTGACCCTGCTCTGACAGGGGGTTGGACGAGATGGTCTCATCTCCAGAGATTCCTTCCAACCCTCACCATTCTGTGATTCTGTGAAATTTCTGCTGCCTTCAGTGTTTCAAGCGTAACCTGGAGGAAGGGCACAGAAAAACCAGCACCAGCCCCGGGTTCCCAGCAGGAACAATGACAAGTGGCTCGGGGACAAGCGCCCAGCAACACACAGGCTTTCAAACCCCACCTGAGACACATCATCCCCCTCTGCCCACAGCTATTGCCCCTCAGGTGAGAAAGCATTCAGCTGTTGCCAGGCAGGACCTTCAAAATTCAGATCCCAGGCCAAAATACTTCTAAATTCAGGATTCAAGTCTCACTAATTATCCAAAAGGGGACACACGGGGCCAGAACTGGAGTCTGGCACAGCTGGAGTCCTCGGCTCAGACCGTGGGCTGGTCTCTTCGGGGATTAGCAATTAATGAGATAAATGTGATATTCCAGAAGGTTCTCAGGGGAGCTGGAGACTAAGCAGCACACGGGAGACAAGAAGCTCTGGGTATAAACCTGTTATTCTGAGATATATTTTTTTTGGCAAGCTTTTCTACAACCTGAATTGACACCAAAGCAAATCCATTTCTTACGTAGGCTGGAAAACGTCCGCAGCTCCTCATGTCTTCCAGGGGGAGAATCTCAGGTTCTATTTCTAACACTCAGCTCACACCGTATCTGGTCTGCCCACAAGTAAGTCTCTGTCCGGTACGTTGTATTTCCAAGGGAAAATTTGAAAACATTTCAAAACTTCTGCATTTAAATGAAATACAACAGAGACACCACCGCGACACACTCCTGTGGGTGTCAGTGATTAGTTACCCACAGGGTTAAAAACCAGCACCTCATTTTAAATTGAAATTTGCCCAGGCAAAAGAAAGGGCAATAACTGGCCGCCTACATAGAATCATAGAATGGTTAGAGTTGGAAGGGACCTTAAAGATCATCTGGTTCCAACCCCCCTGCCATGGGCAGGGACACCTCCACCAGAGCAGGTTGCTCAAAGCCCCATCCAGCCTGGCCTTGAACCCCTCCAGGGATGGGGCAGCCACAGCTTCTCTGGGCAACCTGTTCCAGTGCCTCACCACCCTCACAGGAAAGAATTTCCTCCTAATATCTAATCTAAATCTCCCCTCTTCCAATTTAAAACCATTACCCCTTGTCCTGTCACTACCCTTCCTGACAAAGAGTCCCTCTCCGGCTCTCCTGTAGGCTCCCTTCAGATATCGGAAGGCTGCTATGAGGTCTCCCTGGAGCCTTCTCTTCTCCAGGCTGAACAACCCCAGCTCTCTCAGCCTGTCTTCATAGGGGAGGTGCTCCATCCCTCCGATCATCTTCGTGGCCCTCCGCTGGACCCGTTCCAACAGGTCCATGTCCTTCCTGTGTTGAGGACTCCAGAGCTGGACACAGTATTCCAGGTGGGGTCTCACGAGCGCAGAGTAGGGGGGTAGAATCACCTCCCGTGACCTGCTGGCCACACTTCTTTTGATGCAGCCCAGGATGCGGTTGGCTTTCTGGGCTGCCAGTGCGCACTGCCGGCTCATGTTGAGCTTCTCATCCACATCCCAAAAATCCTTCCCACTGCAGAAAACCGAAGGTGGCTCCAGCTGATGCCTCCCAATCCCCTCTTCCCTGGATGAGAAACACACAGCTGCTAAAGCACAGGATGCCCCTTGCCAACACCTGTGAACTAATTAGTGCAGGTTACACAATTACATTTTCCCCACCAAATCCTGCTGTCTCCAGTTAAATGTAGGCTGGCACCTGCTTGCAGGATTTATTTAAAAAAATCATGAATCAATAGCAAAAAGAAACAGATACCTTACAGTTTTGTCTCTCATTTAGATCGATGGGATATCAGAGTAAGAGGCGTTTTATGTCCCATTAAATCATGCTTGACTACATCCCATTAAATCACGCTCAAGAAACTCTGTAAGTTTGGAGAGGCCGGAGAAAATCCCCAAACGTACGGCACTGGCTTTAATTTAAGGAGCTCGCTGAGCTCTCGCTGAGAGGTGTCGCTTGTCCTTAAACGGGGGAGAAAAGGGTTTATCCTCGGACAAGGCTCAGACACAGGTTTTTTTCATGTCAGGAACAGGCTGACGGACCAACCATGGACACTGGTCCCAGCATAACCCTCTGCCCGGCACGTATATGGACCAGCTCCCCGTGTCCTCCCCACCTGCCCCCCAGGGAACCGGGGATGCGGATGGGCGCAGAGGCCATGGCACCACCGGGGCTGTGGACAATGCCACTTTTCCTGGCTCCAAGATCTTTATTCTAGACAAAGCCCCATTTTGCAAATCAGGAAAACATGGAAGGAAACACACAGAATAAAATATATTTACGGAGGACATTTTTTACTGTGAATTCTTGCCATTCAGAAACAAATGAAGGATGAGAAGGGGAGATGGGGGAAGGGGAAATATGTCTGAGTTTATGCTGAACAGCTTGGCATACATCAGGCCGTATTAAACACGTCAGCCAATTTCAAAACCCACACACAAAAAATAAAAATAATCAAGTTTTGCTACCACGTATGCCTGTCTGCTGCAGGAGTCTGCCTCCGAACCCTCCGATCATTTGTTTTATGCTCACCACACAGCTGTAAATCTGCTCCTCAACGCAGCGAGCCAGATTAGGATGTTTATTGGCTGTCTCAGTAACAGAAAAGGGGTATCATATCATCTACTGCTTCGTGATCTCACGGCAGAAAAATAACCTGGAATCACAGCAAGCCCTCCTGGAGCCCAGGGAGGCCACGAAATGCCAAGTAACATTTAAGAAACACTTCTTCCTGCTCATTGATTTAACGTGATCCACTCTATTACTCGATTAATACATAACAACTGTCTTCTGGGGCGCAAAGCTGTTTCCATCAACCACCCAGAATCACACTGTCCAGCACCAGCAACTGAGAGCCAGGCTGGGATGGTTTCTGTACCTTCACCACCCCAGTACAAGCCATTCACCAGCGCTAACGAGCGTGGCTTATGAACAACATGGACTTTTTCCCGGAGGAAACAACGTCCCACTTGTCTGACCCTTCAGCTCCAGATCAAACCCTCCTGGCCCAGAGCTGACGGTGGACTTCTCTGCCGATAGTCTGTGTATGGTGCATCTTCTATGGACGGCAGGTACCATCAGGTTGCACCTTTCACCCAAAATAAGCAATTTAATAACACTGAGAGATCCAGTAATCACTAATCCCACTAATCAAGGATTATATTCATCACTGGCTCTAGAATTCTCTTCCACCTCCCACAATATGCCTCACTCAAGCCATCCACTCCTGACAGCACACACACATCTATTTCACGCAGAACCTCAAATCTTCAAAACCATCCCCTTTTTCCTAATTTGTGCCTTTTGTACTGTCTCCTTTCCTCCAGTTTCAACATAAATATGCCTACCAAAGCTTTACATGGAGATTAAATACCATTAAGCAGAAAGTATAGCTGTCCTCACTTCCAGTGAGGAGGCAGAACTCCATAAATTTGAAAAGCCTGGTCAGATGTGCCCCGGTTTTCAAACACATCCAGTGTTTTAAAGGTAATACTTGGATCTAGAAAAAAAAAAGACAGGCTTCAACAGGCTGTCTGAAAACGATCCATCAGTAACCTCATTTTCCTAATGATATATTTCTAATAACTCATTGCTAACACATATGAACCTGCCTGGAGCAATCGCTCCAACTGAGGGATAGGGGTGCAACAAAGGCAGAGGTTGGCTGTCAAGATCCAAAGAGAGACGAACTGGGAGGAGTATGGGGGGGGTAAAGAGAAATTGGAAAAACACAGCTGAAGGAAAATTATCTGCTGCTGCAGACTCAGAACACCAATGATGTTTTTAAATCCCAGTTTTAAGTAAGGTATGGAAAAATCTAACTTCACCCTCCCCAACCCCCCGTGCCTTAAACACTTGGGCAAAACAGTCTCACCATCTGCTTTGAGACACATCTTTGCATTGGATGGAACCACACAGACACAACATTTTGCCATAAGCTGTTTGCCTCCAGGCTGGTGCCACCTCAGCCCTACACGAGACACAGTTCAGAGCATAAGCTGAAGCTCTGGTTGCAGATTTGGCCACTCACCCTTTGGTCTACAAATGAATGTCCCAAACCTGATCTCCACCACGGCCCCAAACCCTCATCCCGGTTCCTGACTGTCTGGGATGCGAACACAATGGCAAGTGAAGCCAAACATGAAGTTCAAGAAATGCCAATGAAAGACAAAACAGTTCCAGCCCAGGTTGCCCAGAGAAGCTGTGGCTGCCCCATCCCTGGAGGGGTTCAAGGCCAGGTTGGACAGGGCTTGGAACAACCTGGTCTGGTGGGAGGTGTCCCTGTCCATGACAGGGGGGTAGAATGAGATGATCTTTAAGGTCCCTTCCAACCTAAACCATTTTATGAAAACCTCATAAAAGGAAGCACTCAAACATGCCCTAGAGCTCAAGGGAAGAAGCAACGCACAGGGGTCCTGGGAAGACCACAGTGTCTAAACCAGAGAGCAGAAGCCACATCAGAGCCAGGGAAGGGGACAACCATCTTCCTCCAAGCTGTATTTTTATATTTTAAACACGTATCTAACCAGTAACTGAACTGCTCCAGGACTGATGACGCTGTTTTCAAGACAATGCAATGCAGAAAGGCAGCGAAGGCCAATCAGCCACCACAGCCCAGGCTCAGGTGCCATCGCTGCACACAGCAGAGAAGAATACCTTAACACCTCCTGAGAGCGTGTCACAGGCAGAGCAGAGCTCGTCCCGGCAGGCACAGAAGAGACCAGAGGGTTTTGCTGCAATTTGTTCACCTGGTAACGTAGCACACATCCCTGCCCCGTGCCACCACCGAGACAGTCACGGAGGACACAGGGACTATGTCCACACACCCACAATCCCTGTGTAGAGAGAGAGCATCTCTGTTCGGTTCTCCACAAAGCACAGGAGAATTTTATCAATGACCAAGAGCAGCCAGAAAAACTTTGTGCTGAGCACAGCAGGAAAAGGCACTAGCGTGCTGAAAATCCCCAAAACACAAAGTCCCACCCTATAGAAGAGCACCAAAAAAGATCATTTTGAACATCAGTGCAAGGTAATGGTTGATGTTACGATAAAAGCAGCACATCCTATTTGAAGGCTTCAATGCGGTGGAGGCTTTCAGTTCCCCACTTCCACCAGCGCAGGAATGGTCACTCTTTGCCAGCTGAAGAACACACACAACTGCCTGAAAATGAATTACTGGCAGACCATGGACATAAAAGTCTACTGTAAAACCTTGATATCACATCGAGTAAGATTTTCTTACTTTCTCCCTGCTGACGTTCAGCCCTCCCTGGCCAACCCATTGCTCTGTGTCAACCCACTGTCTGTTCCCTCGGCAAGAAGCCACCAAGACTCCCCGTCCCTCTAACCCAGAACATGAAGGATGCTAAGCACAGTGTCCACGTTATAAGCAGGGTGACCAGGCTCTACTCCGCTTTGGATAGACATCAAGTATGAGAAATACACACAGGAGAAAAGGTCACCAAAATAACAGGAGGCTGTTTCTTAGCAAGCATTGGAAAAAATTAATTGGTCTGACTAATGTCTGGCACAGGTAAGGGTAAGGCAGTGTCACATGAGATAATTTCTGGAAGAACACAGCACTCTGCTAGGATCCTAAGTTAGGGACACATTGATGGCCACATGTGGGTATTGGACCTGCTGCTTCTGGTGCCACATGGAAGAGGGTCTCAGGAGCAGAATCACAGAATCATAGAATGGTTTGGGTTGGAAGGGACCTTGAAGATCATCAAGTTCTACCCCCTGCCCTGGGCAGGGACACCTCCCACCACACCAGGTTGCTCAAAGCCCCATCCAACCTGGCCTTCAACACCTCCAGGGATGGGGCAGCCACAGCTTCTCTGGGCAACCTGGGCCAGGCTCTCACCACCCTCAGAGTGAAAAATTTCTTCCTAACATCTAATCAAAATCTCCCCTCTTTCCATTTAAACCCTTACCCCTCATCCTATCACTCCACTCCTTCATCAAGAGTCCCTCCCCATCCCTCCTGTAGGCCCCCTTTAGGGGCTGGAAGGCTGCTATAAGCCCTCTGTCCCAGCCTTGGCAGGTGCTCAGGCTGATCGATGACCAGTGTCTCTATTTAACAGCTACATCATCAGTAGCTTGGACGCTACGTTATTACTCATCTTTGCAGAAACAACACCCTTTAGGGCTGTCCAGGACTCAACTGCAGGACACGCTGCACAAAGGTGACAACCCTTCTATTTGCCTTTTTGAAATGCCAACAGCAGGAACCACCATGGAGAAGGGCAAACACCCTCGGACTGCAGAATGCCCTGAGTCTTTAGGGCTCTACTCTGCTTCCACATTCTCAAGCTACCCCTATAGCTACTCATAGGAGTCCTACTGGACCCCTCTCCATCTTTCATCTGTGAGCAGCCGTAATAAACACTCATGAACTGGGCAGAAAGAAACAGGCATGAAAACCTGTGCCAGATGTGCGGTGGCACAAAACAGACAAAGGAACCCAGAGCCTACACGCCTGTAGAAGATAGAGTAGATAAAGACCTTGGTGGTTCTGATTATGGAAACCACACTTCTTCATGAAAGAAGATCTTGGTGACGAGTTTTCAAAGATCTCCTCTTCTCCTACAGAGGAGAGTGGCTAGATTTCCCCACCATGACCACATTTTTTTATTTTTAATTCTGAGCACCCAGTAGTTCCTCAATCTTGCTCCTGAAATACAGTTATTAATCATTTCTTTGCTGGCCATCACACAGAATAAATCCAGCTAACGTTCCTATCAGGAGCTTATCCCATCCTGACATTTCATTCTTGTAAAAGGCTTGAGAGTTTGAATATTTAAATAGGTAAATATTATTTTGATTAGTAGAATAAATGATTCTTGTTACTTACTGTCCTTAAAAACACTGTTAGCGTCATGAAAGTGCTCAACTATGTTGGCACAGCTTTTACAGGAATTTTTACATTTTCCTATAAAACATGGTTCACTGGCAGAGAGGGAGTTCAACCTCATAAGCTTATACAATTATAAATGCCTTTCCTACAATGTTATATGGAACTGCAACATTAAAGCTAAGGGTGCATAAGAGACAACTTGGTTAGAATTTTTGCACATTAAGTGGAATTCTCCCCAAAATTACTACCATACGGATCACTGTTTCACTAAGCTCTCATAAAGGCAACCTGGAGCAAACATTACCTTGCAACTAAGAGAATTATCGATTCATCTCTCGGTGCCTGGGACGCTCCAACCATTCAGTTCCCAAAACTGCACTTTCAGAGCACTCCCCAAATAAGACATACCAACAATTTTACACCATTATAGAGATGGAGCATCAGGGCTCTGTTGGTGCAGGAGGGTCCCAGAGCAGGTTTTAGCCCGCATCCAGCCTCTGGGTGCCCATCACTAGGTCCATACCTTTCAGAACAGTGCAAGTAATGGCATCCATTGCTTCTGCTCCTTGTCTACAGCCCCCAGGCTCTTTGCTCCTCATCAGTCCCACTGTGACCAAATACACCATGACAGGCCTTTGCCCTGCCTGACCCCATGGCAAGGAGGTGAATGGGCCTCCCTCCGGGCCACACCTGGATATATCTAGACACCATGGACATCCATGGCAGAGCTGGGGGCTCTCAGTTTGCCAACAGTCTTCAGGACGAGGAGGCTGCCCTCCCCTGAACTAAGGCAGCAATGATTTAGCACCACATGACGTTGTTCAAAGATAACATTATCAAGGGGCTGGAGCATCTCTCTGCTGAGGAAAGGCTGAGGGACCTGGGGCTGTTCAGCTGGAGAAGAGCAGACTGAGAGGGGATCTCATCGATGCTGAGCAATAGCTAAAGGGCGGGTGGCAAGAGGATGGGGCCAGACTCTTCTCAGTGGTGCCCGGGGACAAACTGGAATATGGGAAATTCCATCTCAACATGAGGAGGAACTTCTTTGCTGTGAGGGTGGCAGAGCCCTGGAAGAGGCTGCCCAGAGAGGGTGTGGAGTCTCCTTCTCTGGAGATATTCAAACCCGCCTGGACATGTTCCTGTCCAACCTGCTCTGGGTGACCCTGCTCTGGCAGGGGGTTGGACTAGATGATCTCCTGAGGTCCTTTCCAAGCCCTCCCAGTCTGTGATTCTGTGATTGCTCCAAATGAGAGAATGCAGAGATTAAGTGGTCACCACCAAAGTGACAGGAGGTAGAGTGGGACTCATGAACAAAACCCAAGGTCCTGCTGCAATGGCTCTGCCAGTCTGCTGGCCTCTCTGTCATCCCAGGCAGAGCACATCAGACAAGGAGAAAATTTAAGAGCATTTTTTGGTTGTTTGTTTTAAACTAGTCCCCTAATCAGCTGAATAATGTCAAAATAGGCATGGACAGAAGGAGCAGGCTTTGAAAATAGCTGTCTCTAGCATTTTACAATGATGGGCATCATCGCCTCAAAGGGAGAAGCTCCCTGACCTCCTCTGCAGAGCAGATCTGGAGCTATCAGGGTGCAACGCAAGGTCTGCTCTCAAGTTCGTCACCCAACAGCTGAGCAGCCCCTGGGTTTCCAGTGAGGAGGGACCAGCGCCATCAAGCAGAGGAACGCTGACTCTGCTACACAGGGGCAACCAAACCCTCCACAGTTACAAGCCCGTGAGTGCTCAGAGACCACAGGATGAAAGGCAAGAACGCAAAACTGTAAACGAACACTGTATGTTTTGACATCCTCTATTAAAGGCATCTACTGCCCATGTGGCCTATCATGTAGGCACTATTCTGAGTGCAGCTAATTAAGAGACATCTAGTCTAAGCTAGAAGTCAAAGCTCCCTTTGAGGTCAACGAAGAGACACTGACACTGCCAAAGGACAGTTTATTCCACTCCTATATGCGAGGTGCGAGTACACTGCTGTCTGGTATAACAGACTGATGCAGCTATTTTTGGGGCTGGTGGAAATGCCTTTTTTCTCCCTTGAGCACAGGCTGACTTGGACTGAAGGTTCAGTGAAGTGAGCCCTTACCCTCCCACCAGAGCCTTCCAGACCAGTGGCTTCAGGGTGGCAACCCCACCAGCAAGCTCCACCACCAAGTTCACAGCTCTGCTCAGGTAGGTTGGTATAAAACTGTCACAGCCACAGGCCTCGCCTGCCAAATTTAAGATGAAATCCTTGGTATATAGCCTTACCGCAGGAGCATCTTCCTGGAATAGATCTCACAGGAACTCGAGATTTTGACAGCCCCAGTGCACACTTAGGGCAATGAATAAGAAAAGTGGCCAAGGCTTGTGCTGCCTGAAGATGGGGTGGAACAATGCCATTGCTGAAACAGCTAGTATAAAAATGATGAACTTAAAAGGCACAACTGATTTTCGAAGATAGTTTTTTATTTTTTGTAATAACAGATCCACTCTGCTGTCGGCTTTATGAACTGGGAAGATGAAGAGGTTTTTAAACCTTTTCTGTTACGTACAGAAATCACTGTTTATTTAACCTCCGTCAGAATTAGCTCAGCCTCAGCAGAGGGTGTCGCTCAACCCTGTCTGGAAAACTTCTGTAAGGTGGAAGTGACACCAGGGGAGCTCCACAACCCCAGCATCACGGAGCTGGCACCCCCACCACTCCCCACGCAGGCTGCTCACCATCACACACCATTTGGGAAGGCAGACATACTGCTTCATTTCAGAAAAAAACACCCCAAAACCCAAGTCACAAGCGATATCAAAAGGGTCAAAAAACAGGGGATGGGGCTGATTTTGATTTCCATTTCTACTCAATATTCCAATTTCAGGTACTATTTAACTGAATACAATTAACTGGCTATAAATAATGGTGCCCCCTAAATGGTAGGGGGCATTAAGCATGGAAAGGTTAATAAACTTGAAGACAACATAGGCAGGTAGTGATAAGAGTTCAAAAGCAATGACTGGCCACACTGTCTGTACTGGGGTTTTTAAAGCAAAAGGCCAAGCATTCACTCCAATGTGCCAGGAGATTCCCTTTATTCCACAGACGAAGATCCACACCATCACTGCTACACTATGGGTAAATTTGCACCTCTGTGGCTTTTCTACTGCTACAGGCTGCACTCTCCACCTCTACCAAAACAAAATCCAAGAGAGACAAAGCTGGGAGACAACGCAAACCAACTCGGAGCCCAAGCTCACGGGGAGGAAGGTCGTTCAGTTTGGCCCAGTGCAAAACAGTGCTACCATTTAAACACCTACTAGGCAGGTTAGGGATGGATCCAATCCAACACAGGCAGTCAAAGGAGCTGAACTGCTACAGGGTTAAGGGAAAAAACAAAACACAACAAAAACCCCAAACCACCCCCCACAAAACCCACACCACTGCATTTTTCAGCGATGAGCTGGAGGTGCCCCAGGAGTTGGGCATCATCCCTTTTTTTTTTTTGTCTATTCAACGCCTGACTTTCTCTGCAGAGGTCCAAATGCCAGCAGGTACACAGCTACCTGGCACAGACACTTCCGAAAGTCCTTTACTATTACTTAAACCTGGAGAACATGATTTACAGCTATAGATGTGTTTGCTGCCGCAACGAGCCACTAACAGGAGTGTCTAAAGCCTGACACGCTTCAAGTCAGTTCCTTTCTCACTCTGCCACCACCACCAGCCCCCAAAGGAGATGGATGGATGGATGTATAACTGCAACTTCAGGTTGTAAGCACAGATTGCCTTATTAGATGCATTTTCAGGCAGCACTGGCCGTGATATACTGGTCTTGTAGACACAAAACACAAACAGAACCCATACAGTGACAGAAACAGTCTACACCTTCCCAATACAGTATTTGCCACTTATCTATACACACCAGGGGGTTGGGTCTACCCCCAAAAACCACACGGTAGGAAAATTCAGGAGTCTTCTTCCCTCCTCCTCCTCACCTTATGAATGTCATCTGACTTACCCACTTCCCACAAGCCCTAACACAAAATCTTCTCCCACCTGTACGGCCAAACTTCACACACTAATACACATCCCAGATTTGGCTTTTTGCTTCTACCTGCATCCGGTAGCTATTCCCAGATCTCCTCCTGGCCCAGCGCACGCTCTGCTTTGCCATGGAAAACCCATGTGTACTTTGTATTGATGCAGCTGAAAACCTGGGAGGGAAATTCTTATACATCACTGGTGCACTGATTGGACTGAATGATTTACTGGTGATTGGGCTGCAAAGCACCGTGGCTTGAAATACAATACGTTATAAATCATGTTACAATTTTCTGCTGTCTACACACACACAGTGCACGTGAGCACACACCGGCGGGTTCAGGCTTGCCCAAGACTCCTTAATCCAGTCCTAGAGACTCCTCATCAGCCATCACTGACACATCTCCGCTGTTTTGTGTCTTTAAATCTCTGCAGGAAAGGAAAAACCTTGCACGTCCTTCTGATCTGGTGACAAGCAATTTCATAAACTAAAGCTATTGATTTCAAACAAGCTTCATTCATGTCCTCCTCACGAAAATAAAGCTTCACCGGGAAATGAATTGATCTTCATTTGGCTTTTGTAAAGATTATGAACAAGCTTAAAAGAAAGCAAGTGTTCAGCCTGCTATTCACATCGCACTTCCTAATCATGCTCCATTCATTGATTGCTTATTTTAGTTTGTATTTTGCTGATTCAGTTGCACATGTCTTTTTGTGAAAGGGATTATCAATATTAAATCAATTATGTCTGCCCCATGAAACACATGGAAAAGAAAACCTTTTCCTATTACCCGAGCATCTTAAGAGACCTGATGCTGCCTGGTACAATCCAGTGTTTATAGATTCACAACACATGATTCTCATAAACTATTTCTGATGATTAAAGACCTAAAACGTCCCACATTAGCCCACAAAACTTTTTTACAGCACCTACCTTATTTGCAGCAAACTATTTTTCAGAAATGTTATGCTTTATATTTTAGAATCAGGGTATCAAAAAAATTCAATTAAAATTTAAATAGTTTGGGATACGCAGGCATTTCTAAATGCACATGGACTTACTCAGCGAGTTCCAACAAGAAACGATCTGCCACGTTGTAAGCACAGAGCGTGCAGAACAGGATTTATTTTTCTGAGGGGCTCTTGTAGGAAACTTATTAGGTTCAGATGCATCTAAGGGACATAAAAGCCAGAGCAACTAGGAGTGTCACATCCATTTCCCCATCTCTCCCCACGCATGAAGAGAAAGAGTCATTGGGAGATCCTCGGACTAGGATTTATTGAATGGCCCCGATTTGGGGACAGCGGGGAGAAGAAGAGGAGGAAAATTCAGTAATGAACTCCAAGTATTTCAAAGGATTCATGCTCCGTCCTCTGAAACAAGCCACCCACTGCAGGGCGAGCCCTTCCCAGCGGGCAGCACACGTTTGGACCAGCAGCTCAAGGCAACGACCCGCCGGCCAAGCGAGCCAACACACCAGCCTGCCTGGGATGCTGGAAAACTAAATAAATGACTTCAGGAGCAGGGTTTGACTCACTCTGCCTGGCTGGGCTGTGAATACACAACCTATTTAAAAGGCTCCCATGGCAATCGGAAAGCTCCCTGCAATACAGGGAAGCAGATGGGTAGCACAAACACACCAGCTTTGATTTCTTTGGAAGCCAACTTAAAAAGAAGTGTATCCAAAGCTTAATTTGTTTCATTTATTTCCATAAGTATAATTTAGTCAGAAGTATTTACGATAACACAGGTATTTTTCATCGCTGGAGTTCAGAGGAGCACAAAAGCAAGTTGTTAAATTATACTAATCCCATCCTCTGCCAAAGCGTGCATTTAATACTTATGTTTACATTAGTAAATGTTTTATAGCACACTTCACAGAGAGAAGTCTTCCCTGAAGCATCACCTTCCAAATTTATAAGATAGGAAGTAATTTTGTAGTCAGGAAGGGAAAATTGACAATTAGTGGAATCTATTGCATAAAAAATAATAATTAGGTACCGTGAATATAAATCCATGGTCACAGCGTTTCAAGATTGCACCGTGTAGCAGAACGACAGTAAGGGAATGCTGTAACAGCCACCGAACAACACAAGCTCTAGAGTTACTTTCCCCGAAGCACTTTCTGATTGAGCTTGAAGCAGATATTGGGACTTCTCAGCACCAAAGGTTTTTGACACACTTCTGACTCCACACAGAGTTGTCAGACAAAGTATACTTCAACAACCTGTACTTCAAAAGATAAAAAAAAACAACGTTGTCCTGTGTCTCTGTTTAAATCCAGAACAGAAATAAAAAAATAACCCCCTAAACTTTTCAATAGGCAGTCAGACCCTGCCAGCCCTACGCTGATTTTTCCCAGCTCTCTGGACCAGCCCTACCTACACACGTCGGAGGCACCACACTGCTCCGGGCACGGGGCTGGCTCCCAGGGACAGGTCACAGGGACAGGCACAAAAAACATTCAGCAAATGCCACACACAGCTGGAAAGGTGTATCTTTAGAGACTTTACTTGCCCAGTTTTCAAGAAAAAGAATTATTGGAAGTCCAATAACAATCTCTCCATACACGCATATTGGTACGCGCCGAGGAATAAAGATCGATACCAGTATTTATTCCATAGCTCCCCGGTTTGTGTTAGTTCTGGAAAAGCAACGCTGCAATAAAGCAGCTTTTTCCTCTCGTGCAAATCATCTGAAAGTCACCAAAAGTCACAGGACCGTCCCTGCAGAGGCAGATGGTGCACAGGCCCCCCCCACCGGCACCAGGCTCTTCACATCTCAAGTGCCTTATGATGCTCGAGAAAGGAAAACTAAATCCTTTCAGGTCTGAAGTTGGGTCTGCCAGCATCTTCCTGTCCCCATTAGAGCAGGAAGGGGACAGATTCGGCACAACCCCAAGCATTCCTTTGGAGACCAGGAGCACGTAGAGCCTGGCAAAATAAAAATGCCTAAATCCAGCGAGAGATGGGAGAGATGGGTCAGGGTGATGTGCACGGACAGAAAATATCCAACAATCTGTCCCTGAACTGCAAAACTGATCTAGTTTTGCTGAGCCTTGTTCTAAGGCACACTTCCTTTATGCCTTGACACTCACTCTTACTGCTTGATTTCTTTACTTGCTCTCCCAGAAAATTTTCAGGTGGCTCCTTTCCAAGTACTGGAAAATATTACTTTTCCTTTTTTATGGCTTAAGCCATAAAAAGCCAAGGGCAAGAGTGTTTTTCACACAACGCTGGATCAGACCACAACTATTTAGTAGGAGAGGAGATACACAACCAATTCTGACTTTTTCCCTAGAGATGAAAACATCCTTTAATACACCCCCACATGCTATTCCAACAGAATTTCACATCTAAGAGTCACATTTCTTTTCCTTCTTGCACTGTCTTGATTCCTCACTAGTTTTTCCTTCAGTTATTTGACGAAGGAAAATGATCGCATCCTGCCTCTCTTTTCCTTCTGATTGCTTGTATGTAGGATTGGGAAAAAAAACCCTCCAAAAACCTCTTTGTGAAAGGTAAAATAATGCATTGTGCATGCAAGAGAACGAGCTCTTCTGACCCCCTTTGTTTGCAATGAACAACAACGACTCCAAATAAACAGTCACGAAACTCTATTTCCCAGCAAATATCACTTGAATTATCAAGTAGCTTGTTTTGGTCTTTTTAAGTGCTGTCCTTCTCCTCAGACTCCTTCCATCAAGCCTGGCTAAACACGCCAGGGCAGGACATGACTCAGCAACCGGCATAATATCACAAATGTGCCACTCCAGGAAAGTTCCAGCTCCAGAAAGCTTGAGGAAACCAACAATAAAGAGCCGTCTCACTCGCTGCAGTAAGATTTGCAGGTGTCAGCCACGTCTATCACAATGAATATGCTCGTTTGGGCAGGGGGGGAAAGGCAAAAAGCATTTTGCTTCCAGCAAAGCTTGAAGGAGGTCGTATGACTTCTGCTATGGGGAAGAAATGAGACACTAAGACAAATGCAATGCCAGATGTAGGAAGCAGACCACAGGGCAGTCTCCTGCCCGAGTCACAGTATGGGCTGAGAAAGTATCTCATTTTGGTACCTTGGTACAAGAGAAAACTGAAACAAAGGCAGTTGCCAAGCCAGGTCTTTTTAGTTATTTCCACAGTGGAAGAGATTTGCTCTTCTTAACAAGAAAATAAATGAATATGACAGCACGTGAAACCTACCAAGACTTTCCTGAGCCCCATCAGAGCCAACCACAGGCTGAACCTCATGGCACAAAGCATTGCCAGGGGGGGAGTCTGCATGGGAACCCCTGAAAGCAGACTCAGGCAGCGCACGGCGAGAACATCTTGGGTCCAGCACAGGACAGACATGAAGGCAGATGTGGTCTCACTGGCCCAAGACTGAATCACAGGTCTCCAAGGTCCATCCTCCTAGACATTCCTGATGTATCGAAGTCACATGTACATTCATGACTTCCCAAAGATGCATTCAGTTTTGATTATAAAACCAAAATCCAACTCTTTGACCCTGCAACGCCCCAGTGGAGGCTGAGACCCAAAGGCAGCCCCATGGCGGAGGGCAAGGGGCTCTCCAGGGCTGGGGAGAGACCCCAAAGGGAGCAGCGCCTCCCACTACAGCTTGCTCCCTCCAGCCCAGAATCTGTTCTAGCACCCAATATATACATGCTGAGAGCCCCCAAGGGGTGCACACAGACCACTTTAAACAAAAATCAAATCAGGAATGGACTTAGCACTTAGTTGATCAAGTTATCAAAGAACAACCCAAAGTCTTCTCTAGAACTCTGCCTTTCCCACTACGCCACGTCAATGGTTGGACTTGATGATCTTAAAGGTCTTTTCCAACCTGAACGATTCTATATCCCATAGAAAGACTTTCAACTGGCAGCTACACAGTAATCTTAGTAATAAAACCAGCTAAAGCCAGATGGTGCTAAAAAGCCCGATTGCTCCCAAGCTCCCAAGGAAGGCAGCTACAGAAATAAACGGGTGATTCAGCCACTTGAGACACTTGAGCGTAAATGACTGTGACTCAACCCCCAAACACACCACTGGGAAAAATTAAAAGCGAGTCAGTGACATGTAACTGTTTAATCTTTAGCAATGGCTGCCAGGTGA
Organism: Numenius arquata; assembly: GCF_964106895.1. Classification (NCBI taxonomy): domain Eukaryota; kingdom Metazoa; phylum Chordata; class Aves; order Charadriiformes; family Scolopacidae; genus Numenius; species Numenius arquata. The sequence continues at coordinate 1,678,670 of NC_133593.1, forward strand.
TGGTACGGCTCTGCCCAGGTCATTGCTCCGAGGCCATGTGGTCCAGCCCGTAAATACAAACCTTCTACCAGGGGCGTGCTGCAGAAACCCAAGAGCAGATCAAGCTCTCAATACGCATCACCAAAGGTTTTCTATGCTTTGGCTGACTCACAGACAGGTCCCACAAGGTGGGCAGGAGGAGGGGTAGGGTCTGCTGGCTAGGAAACCCTCAAAACCTCCGAAAAAAAATATTCAAGCTGTGGAAGTTGCATCACTTACACCATTTTTCCTCTTTGCTTTCATTCCTGAAGCTCGCCTGCACGAGAACAGCTGTTGCGAGATTCACAGCAGCAGGAATATGTCATCTTAGGATTCAATAGTCCTAACAATTGTGGGTATTATTTTTCTTAAATCTACTCCTTAATCCCATAATGCCATAAAATACCACTGAATCAGAGTTTAGCAGGATTCCAGAAAGGAACAGACTTTTAAAGAGATAATGAGAACTCCACATTTATATTAGATAGGATTGAAATGAGAGAATAGAGAAGACAGAACGTACCAGATGGGCAGATTATTTCATGGTTTTCCTTAATATGATTTCTTCAACCTGAAGCATCTGGTAATTCCACTGTCGGAGATTAAATACTGGATAAGATGGACAGGCAGACTGATCTAACACAGCAATTCTTATTTTCCCATTACACATAGGAGGGGTTCCCATTAAAATCATACATCACAGAACAGAATAGAGGTGCATAAAATCTAGTATCAAAGCGGGGAATGTTAGCAGCCTCCGGGATCCCATGTAAATACGCTTCACTTTCAATAAAGAAAACAACTCATCTTCTTACCCCCATCCCCTGCCTCCTTCACAGGCAAGCAGAAAATGCCCCGAATTGATCAACAATAAAACTCACAGATCAGCCTTGTCCTTTGCTGGTTTTGCAGAAAATTGAAGAAAACCTCTCCAGCTCATTTTTTTGGAGATTCGTGTAGAAGTCCTGCAGTCTGCAGGCAGCACCTTGGGTGCTTCAATCTAGAAGCAGTAATTGTTTTCCAGAACACGCAGAAATCTCATCTTGAGGTCCAAAAAACTAATCAAGCAAGATAGAAATGTGTTACCTATGCCTATCTCCTCACCCCACTGTTCTGCAGCAAGACCTAAAATAAGGTCCCTTGCACCAAAATACTAGTCTTTCCTTATTTTAGCCAAAGAAGCAGCTTTCTCAGTCATCCAAAATGTAATACCATTACCTGATTCGCTCTAAAAGCACATGGCACTGCACACCCAACCTCTCCTCCTCAGGAGTAGGCTGGGATCAGAAACATGAGTATTAATGAGCTCAAGACTGAGGTCCTAAAGGCACATCCCCCTTACGGCATCACTACCACACACGTATTGAATGTATCCATGCCATCAGCATCACTTCTCTGGGAATCAGCACAGTGTAAAGCCCAATAACTGCTCAGCGGTGAACAACAGGGGAGACTTTCTACCTTCCAGCCTCAGCTTTTAAGAAAAGGAAAAAAAAATCTCTCAAATAAACTGCATTTCATAACCAAAGCAAAAATGATAATCCCAGCTACCAAAGAGAAACACCACAGTTCCCCAAATGAAGACAAGCAAGGAACTCTGGTGGTCCCAGCCCAGGGAAAGACCTTACCTTCTCTTAAGCCCCATCCTGTATCCAAAACGTCTTTCTCCAGGGAAATTTGCCTCTATTCTCTTTGCTGCCTCTGGGCAAGGACTGGAAAGACCATCAGCTGGGACTCATGATGCCTCCTCATTACCAACACCTGCCTGCTAATTAATCACTCTGAGCAGGGACACCTGTGTCTGAACCCTTGGTGATGCTGACCATGAGATGCAGGGAGGCTGAATACAGAAAGATTACAAAACACATTTCCAGTTTCCCCAAATTTGCCAAATTTCCCCCAAGCTCCCCTTTCTCCCCTTCACTTTGGCCCCAGTCACAAAGAGAGGGCAGGAAAAGGACTAAGAGCTCTCATCCATAGCTCAGCACTCAAGAAAGTGACACTTGATTGCATTAATGTTTTGCTTTAAAAAAAGAGAAAATTAAAAGGACAGAACGTGTGAGTGACAGTTGCTGCTAGGACAGTCCAAGTCCATCGGCATTCCGGATGCTGAACAGCCCCTAGTTGAACTGCACGGGCTTCACTATTATATTTAAAACTAATACATGCTTTGTAATGCTTATCAGCTGGAGGGTTTTCAACAGTTTTTCCCTACTAATGCCGCAATTTCAAAACCATTTAGGCTCATTTCCTTTGACTTGAATCTATTTTAATCAGAGACCAGGACACTTGACTTAAATGGTTTGTATTAAACCCTTCATAAAACCAGCCATAAAATTGCATGCACAAAATAGCAAATGGATCTTCGAGTCAGAAGTAGAAAAAGCTGAAACTTTTCAAATCCTCCAGCAAATTCAAGCCTATTTCATAACCAGACCAACTGCTCTCTCGCAATACCAAGACAACTGAGCCCTAAAAAAAAAAAAAAAAAAAAAGCGCAATAACCAAAACACACTCCTGAAGTTATTACATAGATAAAAGACACTAAGGTATGCAGCTGCACTCAGTACCCACAAATTCTCTCCAAAGTATTAGCCCGGCTCCAAAACAATGCGTATTTAATAAATTGCTGCATCTGCTCTGTCCCCTCCACCACCCTCCCATGCAATGACAGTAGTGGCACTGAGGAAGAATACAATGCAAACCTAAAAACGTCAGAATTAATCCTTTTCTTCCCCCCAAGATCTGAAAAAACATTACTTCTCAAATTAATTCTCACAAAGTAATGCTGGCTCCGCTAGAAGTCAGAGTTCTGGATGAGAAATGAAAATAAGAAGCTCAGACTTAGGTAACTGCTAGAGAATGTCTCACTTCAAGGATTTGTCATTGTGGTGGGATTTGCATATCATACAGCCAAAGGTGCAATTTGTTCCTGCAATTTGTTTCGTCCAGACGAACCGTGCCAGCAGAACTGGAGGCTGGGCCTCCGTTCCTTTGAAAACTCATCCAAATACTTCTGTTGTCAGTGGTTGACAGCCTTGGAAACTCTGAGTGGCTGCTTGCTTGAAATTCATGCGGAATGCGGAGAAGTGATGGAACAAAAGCTCTCCATGCTCTCACATCCTTAACAATTTGCCATTTCACCGGAGACGCGGAGCTGCATCCCTTTGCTGCCTGATTTTCAATGGTTTGCAGATGCCAAGCAATGGCTTTGTCACTGTCCCAATGACACAGGCATTGGACACGTATCTTTCAGAATCCAAATCTCTCTCAGCTCATTTTTTTATCAGAGATTTCACTACGGGCCTGGACAAATTGACACTTTCCTATTTTGAGGAACCCTCTGCTAGCCATATCTAAAATTAACTTTCATAAAGATAAACTTACAGCTTGTCTTTTCTCACACTCTTAACAAAATGATGTGGCATCTCATTTAAAGTCTATTCTTCCGTGGTGCTTAGCAGGTAAATATCACCATCACCATCAGCTTAAAAGGTCACTCTGGAAGAATAGCAGAGAAAGGATATTGCCACCTGAGCCACTGGGCCCCTTCTAAGGTGTCTGCACAGATCTCAAAGAGGAGATCCCCCAGCAGCATCCCAAGAGGAGCCTTGTGAGGGGCTGGAGAGTCCCCGAAGCCTTCCAGGGACATGTTGGAGCTGACAAGGGAGGAGAAAGGGAGAGTCTTTGCGCACATTTACAGGGTAATAAACACCAAATAGCTCAGCGAACAGCCCTTTGCTGACAAAAGCAGATGTGAACTTCTGAATGCATTACTACCACCCAAAATAATGCATTGCTTCAGGAAAATAAAAAGCAAGAGAGAGAAGATTGGGAAAAAAACTCGCTTTTTTTCTATCCGAGTTTCAGCCAAACTCCAGTGGTTGCTCATCACTGAGCACGGTCCCGTGAACGATAAGGAGGGAAGAGCGAACAGTGTCACATGAGAATATGAAAGCAACCATCACTCCTGGCTCCTGGGTGACACCTAAACCCATGCACTCCTTCACGGAGCAACTGTTTGGACGATGATCTGGTACGGAACTTACTTGGTTGGACGATAATCTGGTATAGAACGATCCAGTGAAATCTTCTCACTGAGGTAGGAGTTGTAGCCGTATTTCTCATGGGGTCCCTTTGCCTTCTCCTCCTCCTCAGGGGACAGGGTGGCTGGAAGCCCCCCTTTACCACGTCCACCATAGCCTTCAATAAGACCGAGTGACTTGGACAGACCTCGAGAGAAAAAAAGCCACCATCACTGTTAAAATTCACCACTGTTATTTCCAAGCTATCAAAGAAACAAAAATAATCTGAAAATCTGGGGTGGGTTGTTTTGGCTTTCCGAAAACATTTCAAATTTTAGTTCTTTGACCCAACGCTGGAACAAAAATGACTCAAGTCTTGAAATCCTTCGTGGCTCAGACACACTGTTCCCGATAGCTCTGCCACCAGCATCCCACTGATAACCTGTCCCAGGGATCTGTGCATTTATTTAGTTGTTAGGAAGGTTATTTAGGCCTCCTTCCCACTCTCAGAGAGGTAATTACATATAAGGTTAGATGTCCCCAGGAGAAGGATAGGTTGAACACAGAATAAGAATAAAATAGGGTTGGTTAACTGCCAACTGAATTAATTTTTGCTCAGTATGAACAGTGAACAGCATACAAATGTTATGGATTTAAAAACAATTTCCCCTCAAAGCTTTCTTATCTTTTCAAGTATAGCATTCCCAGACCTTTATCAAGCGGAATTATTTATTTATATCTGCATAGCCGAAGGAAATAGGCAAAGTTCAAAACGAGCTGCATAAAAAGAGCTATATTGATGATTTGGTGGTGATTGTGGGAAGCCATGTTCATGCTCGTGTTATTATTTATTACACAGGACACCTAGAATTTTAATATTTTTCATTAGCAGAGACTCACCCTCTTCTTTTTGTCAGAAACAAAAAAAATATTGATGGATGATTTTTTTTTGGTTCTTACTTGGGGTTTTTTTTGGTTGGTTTTTGTTGTTGTTTTTAGATCAAGACACCAGAGTATATTCCCCTTCGCTTTAACGGCAGAGCCCTGACTTTGGGAGCAGAACAGCCTGTTGTCCCCACTGATGCTTCTGAAGGGACAATAACCTTGAGGTTACACATGGGGCTTCCTGATCCAAGAGGCTGGTCCAGCTCCCAAACCTACCGTGGATTTCCACCGCTCTGGACAAAACACTCTGACTCCCCATCAACACTTTTTTTCCTAAAAAAGTAGTGTTGTGAGGCAGTAAGAAAATCACCTATGAGTGTAAGTCACAGTTTGAAGCACTTGAATAGAAATAATAATTATTATTATTATTATTATTATTTATTATTCCTTCTGACAAGGAACCTCTAAAGAGCCTTCCCTGCCAGGAAGCTTCTGAGCGTTGATGGAGTCCCTCTGACCACGCTGGGCTTGATTAGATTTTATCCGAGGACAATAATAACAAATCAATGGCAAGGATCTGCAGGCTGTGACGTGGGGATGGATTAGATATTCAAGCGGCTTTTTTCCATCTCTAGGCTCAGCCACAGCCAGAGGAGTAAGTGAAGAAAGCTGTGAAAGGTGGAAGTGTCTGGCCTGCAGAAGGCCAGCAGATCGCTCCATCAACATCCTGACCCCAAAGGGGCAGAGGGACACAGTTCAGCTCGCTCACAAACAGAAGAGATACCAGTTTCATTTCAGACAGACTCCAAGAGAAATAAAACAGTATTTTAAAAAAAAAAATATTCCCATGAAGAGATGATTCTTCTCAAAATGTCTATTTCTTTATCAAAATCTGACCTTTTCCACTCAGGAGCAGCTCACCTGTAGATGAGTACCCTTCCTTAGGGTACCCCAGATCACGTCCTGCTCCTTGTTACACCAAAAAGACAAAAGTTCCTCAGCAGAGGGTTTTACCACGCTGCACACACACATTCTAACAGGAGTTCAGTTTAGAATTTTAACTCCTTCTTCTTCACCTTCCCCATGAAAGGTTTCTAGCAAAATCTGTCAGAAATTGTCTTACTGCCTATCAATGCCAGTTCTTGGCCAGAAAGACTCTAACACAGGGCCGCAAAGTCCTTCCACGGCATCTGGGACACTCACACTTCTACTATGGGCATCCTCAGGATCCAACAGTTTGCTTTTAAAGCTTGAGTTTTCTTTTCTTCATTGGTTTTAACAGATTTTTCACTTCCCCAATGATTTTGCTGTTGGTGCTTTGAATCTACACGTCTGCAAGGGCTGAACAGAAGTGGAAACCTTCCCCTTATCTCTGCATCCGAACTACTGAGTCCTTCTACTATAAACCCCGTAGCATGAAGTACAGGGAAATCCGTGTCATTGAGCCAAAGGAATCAATCAAGGAGAACGATTCATACGTGTTGGGCTGGGCACTGGCACGAGACCATCATCCTCTCTCTCGGAGCCACCCAGGACAGCAAAGGCACCCGCAGGGACAGTAACGACGATGAATATTCCCCGGAGGGATGTGACAGGGAGGATCCTGGTGCTGGTTACACATCCCATCCTCAGCTCGGGCTGTCGGAAGGGTTCACCCGCGCCGCTGGGATGTCGCTTTGGTGTACGGCACTTCAAAGCAACATTCAAGGAATGTCTGGCAAGAACGATAATTCACGTCCAAACAGAAGAGGATGAAATCTGCTTTCAGCTGCCTGAAAAGCTGCCTCAGGAGAGGCAGGACTGAAAACAAACGATTACAGCAGAAGCCACTGATCCATTCCTTCATTCACTTTTATTAGCCCCGTTTTAGCGCTGCACAAAGAAGGACACGTTTCTGCAAGGTTTTACTAGAACTTCAGAAATTATCCTCAGCCGTGTGGTTCCTTCACCCAGGCAGGAAACCAGGAAAAGCTCCTTCTCCGCAGGGAGCTCCCTGGGCTTTGCATGACCCACACTTGGGTGCACAGACACCCCCACACGCTCCCCAAGCCTGAGGGAGAGCAAGCCCAGCAGCCACCTTCCAGAGAGGACTCCCACATGCAATCGTGTCTCCTCCTCTCTTTGCTCCCCTTCCTCCCATCGTCTCACCTCATCTCCAAATCGCCCATTTCAGTCCCTGCTCACACCACTCACACCACCATCCCCACAGCGGGGCCCTGGCCCATGTCAGGAGCCAAGAGCTACAGGCTGCAGGTTTCTGGAGGTACCACATACACCTTCTGCCATCTCCTGTTTGCCCTCCACAGCCTGCATGCAAATGCTGTTTAGGTCTCAAAAGACAAGCGTAACGCTACAAATGAATAAGTGCCTCTGGTGACGCAGCAGCAGAAAGGGGACATCACCTCCAAAGCCAGTCATTCCCCACACACAACTGTCCAGGGCTGGTTTCCAGCACAGCCTTCTGCTGTGGCCTCTTACGAGCACGTGCTTGTAGCATCTTCGCGCTTTGAAAAACCCCAGCCTTTTGCCAAGCCTGCTTGAAATCACAGAATCATAGAATGGTTTGGGTTGGAAGGGACCTTAAAGCCCATCCAGTCCCACTCCATGCCCTGGGCAGGGACACCTCCCACCAGACCAGGTTGCTCCAAGCCCCATACAACCTGGCCTTGAACCCCTCCAGGGATGGGGCAGCCACAGCTTCTCTGGCCAACCTGGGCCAGGCTCTCACCACCCTCACAGCAAAGAAGTTCTTCCCCAGATCTCATCTCAATCTCCCCTCTTTCAATTTAAAACCATTACCCCTCATCCTATCGCTACACTCCCTGATCAAGAGTCCCTCCCCAACTTCCCTGGAGCCCCATTAGGGACTGGAAGACTGCTTTATTGGCCCAGAAGGGCCAGAAGTTACACACAAAGACATAACGAGCAAGAAAGAGCAAGAGCATGATCCCATCAGTTTATTTCCTTGAAGAACTGGGCTAAAAAGTAAAGAGTTGGAACCGTTCCCAAGTCACAGACCAAACGCCTTATGGTTCTGGGCAGGCACCAAAGAAGAAGTTCTGAACCGCTGCCAAAAGTCTCTCCTGATGCCTGCTCCAGCCTATCTATGGCAATAAACACCACTAATCCCCCACCAAAAACGCTTGATCTTTGGAGTGAATTCACTCCCTAGTGAATTTTCCAAGCCCACGAGAAGGCAATGGGCTGCATCACCATTAGATGTTCAGCGTGGATCAGAGCTCTGAACAGTTGTGAGCTCATCCTTCCCTCATCCTTAAGCCGCCTTCACCCAACAAGTACCTTTGAAATGAAAACAGGATTTTTTTTTCAGAATCTCCTAAAACATCTGAACTTTGTATTGCTCTTATACTGAAGGAACACCAGGAAAAAAAGACACAATGTAGAGCTGCTCAGATCTGAGCCACTCCTGCTGCAACGGCCAGACATCGGATTCCCTGGAGACTGACAAAGAGTTGGTTTTCTTCAAGATGATATAAAAATTTAATCTCTACAGCAAAATTATTCCTCAACCGAGTACAGTTATAGTAAATATATTATTCTCTCCTTAAACTAGCAGCATATTTCATAACAGACAGGAATTTTCTAGGATAGAGAAAAGCCTTTGGTAAAATACAATATAACGTGATACACAGCCTTCATTTATACAGCACCCGGCCAATGGGCCCCCCGGGCAGCAGGTGAGAGGAGAGGGAAGAGTATCTGAAATTGAAAGGCATTTATGAGAGACTGGGGTCCTGAGCCTTAAAACTGGGGCTGGAGGAGGTTTAAGAAGAGGAGGAAACAATATAGGAAAGATTTCTGGAAAAGCCAATTTTTTATGTCATCCTTCCTTATTTGTTTATGTCATCCTGCGGCAGGAGCTACTGAGTACATGGAGCACAGACTGAAAAGCACGTTCCTGTAGGAGGGAGGAACACAAAGCCCTTCTTCTGGAGAAGGAATAAATAATACTGAAAGGACACTGAAAAATAAGGGAAGCATAAAGAGAAAATGAAAGGAGATGTCTTTGAAAAGTACAGCTCTTATTAAACTAAACATCACGGATCTTCCAGCCCAAATGGCTCTCCCAGGGACGTCTCTTCTGGCCTCGCGTCAGCCAGAGACCCAAAGGCCAATACGAAATTTCTGACTCAGGGAAAAAGAGCAAAACTGATGAGGTCAATGCCTGATCCGCGTCACACTCGGACACCACCTCTGCGGGACCTGCCGGTGTCGACGGAAAGGGAGGAGACAACAGAGGGGCTTTCAGGGGTATTTTAAGAGAAACTAGAATAGATACCACAGGGCGAAATGTCAGAGGTAATGCTAGAAATTATGGAAAACTGCTGAAGTTTTTAGTGTTGTCCTGCTGATCGCTGCAAATACAGACTATTAACAGGAGGACTCATTAACGATAAGGCTAATTGGCAGAATAACAGGCACTAATTTTCCTTTGCAGCTTTGGTGGAACCTGAGAGCTGGGATTTATTCTTTTCTCCCTGCAGCGGTTTCTACACAATTTTTACCCAGTCTTTGCTCAGACCTTTGTTTATGAGACTGAATAACGCGAGTTCCTCTGGCTGGAGGTTACACCTACGGAACACGGAACCCTGCGCTGTTAAAGGGAAATTCTCCCGGGAGTGTGAAATCCAAGTGGCTCTGTCAGCTTCCTTTGCTCCCACCATCTCCCCAAAGCGTCCTTATACTCCTGCAAAGGAAACCAAAAGTCGCAGTAAAGGGATTAGAAGAGAAGAAACCACATTCTTGAGGGGAAAATAAAAAAAAAAAATTTAAAAAAGAATTTTAAAAATGAGTGTAAATACTAGAGTCCAGAGGAAAAACCAGTATTCCCCTGAATCCTATACAATTTTATACATGCTAGATATGTTTTTCCCAGGGCTGACCACTTATTAAAAACCAGTATATCCCCAAAATCAGATGCTGCAGGAGGCTTCCAACAAACTCCCCCTTGCTTGAGGATCACTGCTGTCATCTTCCGTTTGGGCAGCACTTTCCCAGTGAGAGGAGTCTTTTACCTGAACATCTCCTTCCACTGCACGGATCCTACAGAGCTGTTTGATGTCCGTGGCCACGCAAAGGATTTGTCGGGTTACCGCAGAGATAAACACTGACGTGAGGACTGGGGAAAGGGGGTTTCAAGAAAATTTCAAACCTCTGGCTTCCCGCTGAATGATAAATGTGAACTCAAAAAAAAAACGCAGCAGATGAATGAATGTTGCTGGGCCCACGCTTGGTAAGCAGGTATTTTAGCCAGACTCAGACAAACTGAAAATATAGCGTATTTTACCTGTAATTCAACCTATTTCATCTCTAAAAAAGTTCCTGTGTACGTAAAACGATTTGAATAATTCTCACTAAAATAAATTTGTCCAATAGACACTTAATTGTGACAGAGATATTTGTGACAGGTGGGTGTGAGAGAATTGTGTGCATTTTCCAGCAGCCCAGCCAGGCTGCCTGGGACAGGCACAGCTCCTCATTATTAAATATATTAGATGAACATCTGCATCAAGAGCATTTTAAGTACAGCTGTGCTTACATCATTATGGGAACAGTCAGACAACATCGAGGCCTCTTCCCACCTTGTCCTCTATGAAAAGGATGGGAGAAGAGAGCACAAACTCCATAGAGTTTGAAGTCTCGTTTGAAATATTTTAACATAAATATACATTTATACACATATATATGTATAAATGCACATACATACACATATTCAGAATTGAAGTTTTCTTATCTATATGGAAATGGAAACACAGAGAAATTACCTTCAGAGCCAGAGGGAGGATCAGCCCCTGTTGCAAGGAGAATACAGTCATCAGGAGAATGTCAAAGCCAGTCTCGCCCAGTTTAGGCCATTACACTCCCAACTTCTGGCTGCAAATGATAATTTCCCGATCAGGATTTGCCTCAGGCACAAAATAACAGAAATCCTTTAACTGGCCGAGGCTGTTCAGTTCAGAGGAATGATTTAGTTGATTCTGAAACCTGGGACTAGTAGAAGAGATTGAACATAGATCTTTGCTCCCTGAAAGTCTGAAGGCATTAGCGTCTACGATTCTGCTTCACATTTTTAAAATAACTTGTTGAAAAAAATGGTAGGTCTTAGCAATAGAACTGGTTTAGAGTCAGAAAACCGTAGGCTGGGAAAAGCTCAGCGCAGCTCAGCAGGGAGAACGGGCAGCGCTTCATGGGAGATACACATAGGAATGTTAGGTACAAAAGACAAGACTGAAGGTGATTTATAACCCAGGGGAAACCCTGGACACATGTGAATCATTCCTGGGAATTTAACTAGAGCAATGCTCTTCCCTGGGATGTACTGACATAATCACCCCAGGAGAAGTCCTGCTGCTGGGAGCTGGGAACTCAGGGCTCCCCCCTTCAAAGAGAATTTCAAACCAAGAGGCCAATGGCTTACAGGTGTTAAGGGTTTGTCTCAAGGTGACCAGTGACGCCCCGCTGTCCCCAGCGTGGTCTATGGTTTTGAATGGAGCTGGCTTTGCTGTACTCCTCCTCCACCTCCTGCCCCAGAGCTCTGGGTTTGCATCCCAGAGCATCCCTGCATCCGCTGTGGGAAAAGCGACTCCTGTGACCAGTATGCACTCGGTAGCGCTTTTGGGGATGAAATATGCTGTAATGAGCCACATCATTACATCAGCAGGTGCAAGATACATGCGTTGTAAGAAAGGATATATATTTTGCAGGCAAGGCATTGATAGATTGGAAGCAGTTGCCAAGTAATGGAGTGACATATGCAGCAGCAGCCGCTGACTCGCAATTCCAGATAACGGGCCCGGATCTGCGAGGGGGGATGGATGAAGTGTATTTGCAGAAAAGCTGAAGAAAAGAATGCGTTGCAGCAATCTCACTTGCACGTTATGACATAAATACAAATTTATGTCTCTGACTAACATATGGGGCCATCATAGTCTGGAAATATCTGTGTTATTTACTGGAGAAAAGGACGGGGATGGGGGAAGGGAAAAAGCAGTAGATCACAAAACGGAAAAGCAGGGTCAAAAACATCACTAAGATCATTTAGGGAGACAGCTGACTCCAGGCACACTCCATCCATGTTCAAGATGTTGAAGAACTCCTGAGAGCTCACTTTATTAAGCCCTGCCTAAGGCCTGCTTTCAAGGATTCAATCTTACCGGGATTCAGGCACAACCACTTCCCACCAACACACGGCCACATATTTCCACTGAGCGTTTAGAACAGTCTCGAGCAATCTTCTCACTCTTATTTCAAATTGGCATAAACCATCACAAAGAACCGTCATGCCCAGGTAGGAATAAGAAAGCAAAGAATAGTTTCAGTTAGCGAGGGGAGGGAATAATTCATAGAAGAGCACCCAACATGACCAGACACCAGTAATGAGACCCAGTTAGAGAGACCGGATGCCCAGCAGAGCCAGTTCCCCCCCAGCATCCCAGGACACCTCTGTGTCCTCTGACAGGGCAAGAGGTAACGAGCACAAACTTGAACATAAGAAGTTCCATCTAAACATGAGGAGGAACTTCTTTCCTTTGAGGGTGGCAGAGCCCTGGAAGAGGCTGCCCAGGGAGGTGGTGGAGTCTCCTCCTCTGGAGACATTCAAAACCCACCTGGACAAGTTCCTGTGCAACCTGCTCTGGGTGGCCCTGCTCTGGCAGGGGGTTGGACTAGATGATCTCCAGAGGTCCCTTCCAACCCCACATCATTCTGTGATTCTGTGACACGCACCTTGATCCAGAGGTGACACGTCTGGATTTGTACAGTTTAAAGCCACCTTCTTGGTGAGACACTCCAGCACCAGCAGCTCGTGTTCAATTTATTTCAAGGACCCTTTCTAGCCACTGTTGGTCATTCAAGTGGCTGCAGACAAAATGCTCCCCAGGCTTCTCCCTTGGGACCTTTTTTGCCTTTTTCCCTTCTCAAGACCAAACTAGTGACATGTGAGCAGGGATGGCTGCTCCACTACGAACTGTAAATCTGGGACTGACCTGCCGAGGCTCCGGGACAAGAGGGGGACTCCAGGCACACAACTGCTGCTGTGGATGCTCTGGGAGAGGTGAACGCAGCGAGATGCCACAGCTTCTCCGGGTGCCAGCAGCGAGGTTAAAGAGCAGCACTAAAAGCTTTGCCCAGCGATACATCTGCTATGAGTTAATGTACAGCGACCTAAAACCTGATGAAGTATCATAAGAAGAGTGTGTATTACTGCATTAGCAGCCTCCCCGTGCAATCTAACATAAACCACGGCAGGACTTCGCATTACAAATCTGACACCGTTCCAGTGACTTCTGAGATCTATTCAGGGTGTGTGACCACTCGAAAGACAGCCCAGGTCCCCAGTCCTTGCACCGAATGGTGCATTGCTTCAGCAAACACCAAAGACCCAGCTCTGCACCCGATGGACTCTTCTGAGGCACCCAAGCCGTTCCCACACACGGCTCAGCGCCCACGGGATGGCTGGGGACACGGGAGCTTGGGCGAGAAAGGCCAAGGGCAAAAGCCGTGGTGTGTATTTACGCTGGTCAGCCCTGAGCCCGTTGGAGTGATGAATTAAGCAATTGTCTGCAGCTTTATTTTTAGCAGGCAGATTGCAATTCAAGCAAGTACAAACTATCTCGCTTTCCTGTCGGAGCTGCCCGGCAATCACTCTGGCAGGATACACGGCTCCATGCAAGACCTGCAAGAGAAGATGCAGGAGCAGCAGGCACGGCAAGAGCAGCTCTTCAACCCAGAGAAGTTCCAGATGCCCCATCGCTGGAAGTGTTCAAGGTCAGGCTGGATGGGGCTTTGAGCAACCACTGGAACTATATGATCTCTAAAGGTTCCTTCCAACCCAAACTATTACATGGTTTAGTGATTCTGCGCTGAGGACTCATTTATTCTGAGGTCCAACCCAAGCATCAGAAAGCACAAAGGGAAATTAGGACACATTGCTCATTACAACATTTTCTTTAGAACAGGCAGTTTAAGGAGTTCCCAAACTCTTCCACCCTCAGCATCACCCCTTCATTTCTGCTGATGCAGTGATTTGTGGGGCTGTTCTGCAAACTCTTCTCCCCAAGGCAGTTACTCCCACCAGCCACGGCCAGAAACCTGGGGTCAGACGAACCTTTTGTCTGAGTCCACGTTGGCTGCTTTATACTCCAGTGTAAAATGAACTTCTTCAGGCAACGCAGTCTGTTCCCACCCCCATCACAACCCTTCTGCAGCCAGGCAGAGCTGCTGCTTGGGCACAGCACAGAGGTGCTGGGCTGCAGTGCCAGCACAGGACCAGGCAGCCAAGGGCGAGGAAACAAGAATTTGTTAAATCTATCTTGCCCCAGAGAAACTCTGACCCCAGTTACACCCACAGCAGGACAGAACTGCCCCTGGGAACTGGAGCAGAGCCACAGGAACAGATATGGAAAAAGGAAGAGAAAAGAACCCACAAAAACACAAGCCAACATTTTTTAAACCCCATTAAAAGGTTGAAAGTAATATTTTGCACTTTTATTTTCACAAGGAATCTGTTATTTCCAGACCGTGTTTCCATAACAAGCTGTTAGTGTTTGTGGTTTCTTTTAATGCACGTTCTTGTTTTTCCTTTTTGTAACACATTTCCTCTCTCTATAGATTCCCCTGTTGGAAAGGGGAAAAATAAGTTGCCATTTGGTAAGAAAGGAAATGAAGAAATACCACACTCTAGTGCAGACATCATAAACACAAAGCTGCCCACTCCGGTTTGGGTTTAATGGTGATGTGATGTGGGCTGATGGTTATGTGTTAAAGGTTCAGCACAGAACCTGTGTCAGCCCCACACACGGGGCATCTCCTCCCCAGAGCCCCTGGGAGCCGGGGATGGGGAAGAGGGCAGAAAACTGGGGATTGTCCCCAAGCCCCTGTAAAAGCTCGCAGAGGTTGAGGAGGGCAACCAAGGGGCTCCCTCCTCCTTCCCTGGTTCCCACTCCCGAAGACTGGGGAAAGGAGGCAAGCCAGGGTGATGTTTTTAAACCATGGCCCCAAGCAGAGAACCACATCACTGAGACAACGTGCCAAAAAAGTTGGGAATCAGTGGGAAAGAAAGGTATGTGGGTCTGTACCCTGAGAAATACAACTTATGATCCATATCTCTACAACTCTCTGAAAGGAGGGTGTAGAGAGGCGGAGATTGGTCTCTTCTCCCAAGTCACAGGCGATGGGACAAGAGGAAATGGCCTCAAGTTGTACCAGGGGAGGTTCAGGTTGGATATTAGGAACAATTTTTACACTGAAAGGGTTATTAAGCCTTGGAATGGGCTGCCCAGGGAAGTGGTGGAGTCACCATCCAGGTTTTCAAAAGACGGGTTGACATAGTGCTTAGAGACATGGTTTAGTGATGCGGGGAGTTCTTTTGTATGGTTTTCTTTTGTTGTTTTGTTTTTTTTTTTATCAGAGTTAGGTTGATGGTTGGACTAGATGATCTTAAAGGTCCCTTCCAACCTAGATGATTCTATGATTCTATATTATCCCTCCCTGGGCTACCCCTAAATCCGCTTATTAAGCTATTCTTTAAAGACCAATGTCTTACAGAAGGAATGACACTGCCCACAACAGGCTTTCCCAACAGAAGAACGAACCTCTTGAAGCCAACACGTAATGATGATGTCAGCACAGCTGCAGAAAGAGAAACTCAGGGTTAATACGTGCATCTTCAGCACATGCCTCTTCCTCCTAATTGCATTTTACTGAGCTGTGAACTTACTACTTACTTTTTAAGGTCAAGAAAGTCTATTTTACAGGGTTTTGCTTAGTGCCCTTAATTTCTTTTATAATACTTGTTCTGGCTGTGCTCAGATGCTGTTCTCACTCAGCGACCGAGCCAATTTGTTGCTGGTTTACTGTGTGCATTCAGTGCTCTCAGACACACAGGACGCCCCAGAGAGCTGCTTTTGCTCTTCAAATGTCTTCCCATCTGTTTGTGCTTTGCAAGCAGGTCATAGGGGTGAGACGCCGTGACTTGCAACAACTAAGGGCAGAAGTAAAGGCAGTAATTTGGTCATCAGAGAGAAGTATTCTCCACTTCGATGCCTTTACTCTTGTACACATCTGCATCCTCCAAACACACCCATTATTAATGGAGCCAACGTAATATATGCATTATTGTAACAAACACACGAACACAATAGATACTCTCCAAACCTGGAATTGCTCTAGTATGTTTTAGCCTCTGTGTGGTGAAGGCAAAGCTTTGTTTAAACTCAAGTACTTTGCTACCAAACCCAAGTTACTGAACTCGGTGAAACTATTCAAGTGCTTAAGTAAAGCATAAGCTTAAATGCTTTGCCAGACGGGGGTCTCGAGGAAGGAAAATTGGAGCTTGCTCTCTACCGTCAATGCAAATGTATGAATGGTTACGCTGTGCAGCATCGGGAACAATTCCTAAGAGGCCACGGATCTGTGACTATTCAACTTTGTGTTTCTATAGAGAGCTTCTGATGATAGGCACTAAGTGCTTTAAAAACATAATTAATGCTCAAAGCACTCCTGAGAGGGAGCTAAATATATGACTCGGATTTTAAGCTACCTGAAATAGGATGGTCCTTCTTCTTTTCATAAAACACTTGGTAAAACAGAGTACATGGAACAACAGGGTCTCGGTCCCATTGCGTTGGGTGCTCCAAGAGAACACAAGAGAAAACACATCTCACTCCATGGTTGCATTGCTGACTTTGAAGGACCAGATCAATTCAGTGGGCTGCCCTCAACCACTACAATGCTTGACAGATCCCGTTTTTTGGCAAGAGCAGTGTTTGTAGTCTTTTTCTGAGAGCAATGTGTTCAATTAAAATGATGACAAGAAGCCCCAGAAGTGGAACAAGCGCTGAGGTTTGTGGTGTCCCCATGGGCTAGCCTCCCTAAGCCTTCTGCCCTGTGGCAGAGATTCCCACGCATCCCAGGGATGTGTCCCGTGCCACCAATGTCAGGATAGTGCTTGTCAGTTTGCTTGCTGGTCCCCAAGGAAAAAATAAGAGGCCTTTGCCAAACCTCCTCCCTGGGAGGAACTGTCCTGCATTTGCCACACGGTGCCGTGACTTCCCGGGCAGACGGAATCCTCATCTCCATTTCCTCCCCCAGCCCTCTAGCACACACGCTTTCTTCTTTCTCTTTCTATCCTACATTCACCTTATTTCCATCCCCTGAAGTTCCTGCTGATCGGGGCAGTCTCTCTTCTACACCACATCCCTTGAAGACTTCACGCTCCTTGTCCCCTCCCAGCCACCTCCTGTCCCCAGGACTGCACACCCTGTCCCAAATCACCACCAGAACCTGCCCTGGAGGAGTCAAGATCAGGCCAGAGACTCCCACCCAGATTCCCATGAATATAAATTCACCCCTAAAAACTGTGCTAACGAGTAACCCTGTAGTTCCCCAGCACATAGGAATCGACTTTTTGTGTCAATACTTACAGTTTAAAAAAAAAATAAATAAATGCTTTGCCATTGCTTGTACTAGACATGCAGGAAGAAAGTCAAGTTGTTAAGGCTGTATTTTAATTAATCCCAAAAATTCATCATCTGAAGCAATTAGGGAAGTATCTTGCAACCACTCAAACAGTATGTTCTATCTTCCTCTGGCTCTCCCACCTATCCAGGGAGAAAGGCAATTAACACCCGCCTCGCAGAGCTGCCCTCTTCACCCTTAAGCAGATTAAAGGACTTAAGGAGAGAAAAGGTTGTTGTACGATACCCAGGGTCACCAACCTCATTCAGCAGCTCCTTGCCTTCCCAGGTCAGGGTTACCAGGGAACCAGATTCCCAGTGGAGAACACTGTGTGATGGACACTGAGCTGCCTAATCCTGAGCCGCATCTCCTCACTGCTCAAGCAGGGCCTGGACGTGCCATCGAAAAGATGCCCTAAAAAGATGCCCTTTCTCAGAAAAGGGGGGTATTACTTTACAATCCTTCAAATGATTACAAATCCAATGCAGAGAATGAAAACCAGACCTTACTGGGAGCTCAGGGTAGACAAAGGGCGCTGAAGACCTCAACCAGGGACATCTTCCCCAAGCAGGACAGGGTCACACTCTCCCCTGATGCTCACGAGGGCTGAAGAAGATCTTTTCTTTTCCCCAACTCCTTCCCAAAGATCCTTCCAGGTTCTGCCACTTTTTCCCTCCCTACTTGCCACGACAAAGCCTCCCACACACACCGATCTCTGCAGAGATTGCCTTCCCCTTGGGGAAATTATTTATTTATGAGCAAAACACGGCTCCCACTTCAGATGAAGGTCAAGAGAAAAAACCAAAGCATTACATTCATTTCTCCGTGTTTACTTATTAAGGATATACCACCTTCTGACAACACCTGAGAGCACCTCGGGTCTGCAATTCAAAGAGAATAAGGAACGTTGAGCGGGGAGCAAGGGAGGGTGGGGGGGTGGGTGGGCAGGGAACCACTCTCCCAACTCACCTTTTGGGTTTAAATTTTTAGTTTACAGTACAGCTCTCAAAGTGGAACGTGGAAAATGAGAGTATTTCCAGCACCTGCTCTTCAGTGGTGCTTTCCCAGTGTCGAGTTTTCCATCACACCCGGAGTCCACACCTCTATGAGCTTTCACTGTGAGCACCCGGCACCACCGCGACAACCCCACACGCACGGTCCCCCCTGAGACCGCAGGGACCACAGCCCCAGAGCTCCATCCACAGACCCTACCTGTGCCATCATCCAGCCCTTCCTTCCCCTTCTCCTACGCTTTCTGTACCACGATCCATCCCTCCTCTCAAGCATCTCACCCCTACATGTGTTCGTCAGAAACACTCTCCCATGACACCGACATCCTGAAGGACCTTTTTTCTATCAGAGCGGGGAATAGTTGTTGCTATTAAAGCCTCTAATGGCTGACAACATTCATCCCTCTTCCTCAAAACTGATCCTTCTCACTTGAATCTGCCATGTGAGTTTACCAGGAGACAACTCTGGGTACCAAAACCCTTTTATTCAACATAACCACACTGAGCGTAACGTCAGGCTGCTCTGCGTTTATTCCTCTGATACACCCTTACTCAGTTTTCAAATTATTGATGGAAACACGTTACCATCAGAAACCCCGATTCCAAGCTACCAAGCTGAACACGTTCAGAGGCTGGTGATGCTTTGGCACCAATCCACAATTCAGGTGTGCACTAGGGCTTGAAACAAAGACTGCAGCACTTTGAAATCTAAAATTTGGAGTTTAACTTCATAACCCTGGGAGAGCTTTCCCTGGAGGAAGCGCAGAAGGAACCCACGATCCTGACGTACTGCTGGTGCCTGGCTGTGCTCCCCGTGAACTTAACAGCAAAGCCATTAGATTAATTTGCATGAGTAAAAGTAAGTTATATGCCTCACAAACCGAAGTCGTGATCCCTGAGTGGAAGGGCAGGCGGACTGCAACCTGCATGACAGCACCTGAAGGCACCACAACATTGGCAGTTACTCTCCATACCATCTTCTACAGATTACAACATGTCTCTGAACTGCTGAACCCAAGTCGCTAATGGCTTCGGAGCAGTCAGACTTCACAGGAGTCCTTCACCTTATTTCAGTTAAGCCTCAAGACAGATTCCTTTTTATCTAAGACTGACCAATTTGCTGAGGGTCACTGCCATTTGGAGCTGAATACTCACTGCATCTCATTTCCCATGCAGGGGAAGCTTTCTCTGTGACACATCACCCCCATTACTACTTGTACCCATTATCATCACCTCTCGAAGGTACCAACCTAATTCTGGTCCACAGGAAAATAAGCAGCAGTTTGAACCCGACTTTTTCCCACGTGCTTAACGATCTGTGCTGGGTGGGGGGAAAGGGAAGGGGAGAGTAAGACACACAAAAATACAGCCCAAAAAATAATAAAAGTATTTCATGGAATCATAGAATGGTTAGAGTTGGAAAGGAGCTTAAAGATCATCCAGTTCCAACCCCCTGCCCTGGGCAGGGACACCTCCCACCAGACCAGGTTGCTCCAAGCCCCATCCAACCTGGCCTTGAACCCCTCCAGGGATGGGGCAGCCACAGCTTCTCTGGGCAACCTGGGCCAGGCTCTCACCACCCTCACAGCAAAGAATTTCTTCCCCAGATCTCATCTCAATCTCCCCTCTTTCAGTTTAAAACCATTACCCCTCATCCTATCGCTACACTCCCTGATAGAGTCCCTCCCCAATTTGTGTTGCTCAAGGTTTCAGCTCCAAACTGGGTATAATTATGGGACTGGCAAGAAAGGCACATGTAGCTTGATCTACTAGAAAATAACTTGCTAAAAAGAAACAAAAAAAGCCAAGAAAAAAAAAAATCCTTGTTAAAAGGTCAGATTCCTGAGAGGATATATTTGGAAGGACAGTCCCACATCCTTTAGGGCAAACGGTTTGTCGTTTGTCATACTTTCAATCCATGCTCCCATGTAATCCAGACCAGAGATAAAAACCTCAGGACGAGAGTATCTGACAGAAAAAAGGACAATATACGCTTACTAATTTTTCAAAAGGTCTCAGGGCAAATTCTCCATTTTTTTCACGGATTAATTACAGTAATTAGTTAAGTCATTAACTGTATGGTCTGTGCAGCAGCGTGTCATTTTATTGTTTATTTGTACCGTGCCTAACTCAATGAGATCTTGATACATGACTGGGTTTCCTAAACACTACCTGGGTACAAACAGCTAGTGACAACAACAATAAACACGATATATTTAAGGTGACTGCATCCAGGAAGAAGACGTTAATCAGGACAAATTTATCACCCTCGGTACGTGCCTCAGCAGGGACCTGACCCCGGACTGAGGGCTCTGTGTGCTACCGCCCAACGAAAAAAGATGGTAACCACAAACTAGGCTGCATTCGAGACTGGTAAATTGTATGGGATTTGATGGTTGCACTGGTTAGACTTCAGGGACTAAGCAGAATTTTACCAAATCTGTTTCTATCTTTCTCAATGTCAAAACTCGCATCTCCAGCCAACCCTGGCTGCCTCTCCACTGTCTCATTTTTAAACACTTGCCTGCGTTTTATAAAATGAACATCCCTCCCCTCTCCAGGCTGGGGAGAAAGAGCTGCGTCTCGTTCGGGAGAGACAATCCCATCTGCTGACTGCTACCGGGCTACACGCCGTGGGAGGGGAAGGGAAGGCAAGTGCATCACCAACAACCAGCAGAAAGCTTTGATTAGCGTCCGAGGAGCAACATGTACCTGGTACCTGTTCCTTGGTGCCACTGGCAGAGAAGCTCACATCACTTCCCAGGATAAGTTGACCCGTTGACTGGACTTTCTGTTTGTTAATTACAATTTTCTCCCATTCTCCAACCTTACTGCCTATAAAATCCAGTATTTCCAAGCATCACCTGCCTCTTACCTTACAAGGAGATCATAAAACAATGAAATCAGAAATATTTCTGCAGCGCGGGGCTGTGTGTGGGCTGTGGCAGGGCAGGGGGGGACACGGTGGCCCTGCAGGACCCTCGGTGTTGGTGCCAAAGAGCAGACTGCACAGGAACGTCTGTCTGCAAAGCAGCACGAGAAATGCTTCCCACACGAACTTTAAAATAATACAGGGCAACTGCAGGCCCGTATGTTAATTCCCCATATGTTACATGCCCGTAATCGTCTGCAGAAAGTAACTTGCTCTTTATGTTAAAAAAAAAAAACCCAAACGAAACCCTGCTGTGCATATTTCTGGCATTTATTAAAACCGCCTTTGTGAATTCTGCGTTAGTCTATGCATTAGTCAAAAGAAATAATAAACAGCTGCAAATAATTACACATACACCAGGTCTGATCTTATGGTATCCCAGACTTAGTAATCAAGTACTAAGTCAAATTTCCTACTATTACTAACAGATGAAATTCTGAGACCCTGGTAAAAGTTTTCAGGTAATGCCAATTAACGGTCAGGAAAAATTCAGTAACGTTTCTTCTCAGGTTGGACCCCACATTCAGACTGACGCAGTCACTGCTCCCCTGTCTAAAATAAGCGCGTCATGTTTTCATTCACATGATTCACTAGTATGCTAAATTTAAACAAAATCCATACGTTGGCATCAGCTGCCAAATACCTCAAGGCCCAGACTATCACCAATAGCTCCGTAAAGGTAATTTTACCCTCCTTCCAGCACAGCACTCTCTCAAGCCATCTGCTCCGTGGAGCCAGGCTGAGGTAACGCCACGCGGTTCCAATTTCCTATCGACAAAGAAGGAAGAGAAATAAATCCCCACCGACACCGCACCCGGGTTTAGGGAGAAAATCTGTTATTTCGATGCAGCCAGCGGAGCTGATACCAGGTTCCTGGAAGAGCCCAAAGCTCTTTAGTGATCACAGAGGATCAGGACCACACATTAAAATCCTCTCAAAGTTCCATCAGCACCAACAGCCTCACGTATGACGGCCCACAGGAGAGATGGGGAGGGACTCTGGATCAGGGAGGGGAGCCACAGGACGAGGGGGAAGGGTTTGACACTGAAAGAGGGGAGATTGAGATGAGATCTGGGGAAGAAATTCTTTGCTGTGAGGGTGGTGAGACCCTGGCCCAGGTTGCCCAGAGAAGCTGTGGCTGCCCCATCCCTGGAGGGGTTCAAGGCCAGGTTGGAGGGGGCTTGGAGCAACCTGGTGTGGTGGGAGGTGTCCCTGCCCAGGGCAGGGGGTGGCACTGGGTGGGCTTTAAGGTCCCTTCCAACCCAACCCATTCTATGATTCTATGACAATGATTCTATGACGTGCTGCCAGCCCCAGGGCTCTGCCACCACGGGCACCCCCGCTGCACCCCCCGTGTCCCCCCACCAGGCCATGCCCAGGCTCGGCCCTACAGAGCTGCTAAACTACTCGTGTCAACTAACCTAAACATTAATGTAAGGAGAAAAGGAAAGGAAAAGGCAGCAGCAGGAGAGTAAATGAAGACAGATGAGTTTGTGTTAGCATGCGGCTATGGAACCGCAGCGGTATCTAACGCATCAGAGGTGTCTGCTGTCGGAGAGGGGGGACAGTCTGATCACCCCTTCCCTTCCCAGGGCTGCACGGAGCTCGGGAACACACCTTTCCCGAATCCCACCCAACAGGTTTCATTCAACCTCCCAAAGTCCTGAGCAGCCTCAGAAGTCTCGCACCACAGTGGGGTGAGGTTGTTTTTAATCCCCAATTGTTTGAGCGAAAGCAGAGCAAGAATCCCCCCCCGCACCATCAGCAAGGTTAGAGGCAAGGAATCCATGACCTTTTCCTAGTTATTTCTACATCGTATTATTGCTACAGAAATACAGAGAAGTGGGTTAAATCACTTTCAGATCGGAGACTCACTAAGTCTGCCTAAACCTAAAAAATAGCCCACAGGCATAAATTAGCTAAATTAACATAAATTAACTAAAGACAGTCCAGGGCACGTCTGGTAAGAATTTTCTCAGTAAGAATTTCAAAATTTCCATTTTCAGAATTTCAGAGCTTCTGGTAGGAATTTGAGCCTCAAAAGCCAAAGCTTTAGGGACTGTGAATGTCTGACCACAGCCACCCACGGAAACCCCCAGGTTACCCCGGTGCCGCCGCTCCCCGGTGTGTCAGCCCAGCAGATCACTGAAACGGGGACTCAACTTACTCCCATCTCAGGTGGCATCAATCACAGCCCAAAAAGTCAAACCTGAGATGCGTTTTCAGTTCCCCAACGGCTGGAGAAAGCGCTGAAGGAACCGGAGCACACGGGGAGGATGAGTCAAGTGTTGAAGGCGGCAGATGGAGGAGCGAGCAACAGAGAGAGACAAGTGGAGGAACCACAGATTTCTTCCATCTTTCCGAGCATCTGACTTGGGCTTGGCTATAAAACATTCTCAAGTGTTAAGACACTGCAAAATAAAGGATGTTCTTTAATCCTGAGGCGGCAGCCGTTCAGCTGCAGGAGGATGAGTTGCCGGGTGTCACAGAGCAGCATCACCACCGCTTTGCTGCTGCCATCCCCTGCAACACCGGACTGACGGCGGAGAAACGGACCGGGTCCATAACAAATAAAGATATTAATTAAAGGCAGGCAAAGGCAAGAACAGTGCTATTAATCCCTCTTCCCATTTAGTTTTGGATTCTGCACCTTTTCCTGGGAAAGGAGCAAGCAGACACGCAGGGCTCACGCTCGATGGCCGGGGGGAGGCTGCCGAGAGCTCTCCCAGCACGTGCCTTCCAGAGCTCACTGGAATTTTTCCTATCTTTATGTTACCTCAACAATAAATTTAGTTGCAGACTTCTCGAGTCATGAACATTTCAGAACCTCCAATGCAAATATAAATACAAGTAATGGCAAAGGAAGAACAGCCTTTGCCTTAAAAAACATACAATTAAATGATACTTCAATGGAATCAGAATAAAAATTAGCAATTTCATAGGGCGATTTTTTTCCCCTGGAAAAACTGCTGTTTTTCTAACATCTCAATACGTCTGTGCACTCCTTGAAAAATCAAACCACACAATAGATCTAGCTGGTGGAATGCTAGCACAAATCCTAAATAAAATACCAGTAATATCAGAGTACTGCCTTTCAAAGGCAGCAGGACGCGATTAAGATAAGGAAGGTGAAGAATGCGCGGAGATTAAAGCAGCGGGAAGGCCTGGTGGCCAGAGCGGGTCCAAGCAGCGTCACTCGCTCCCCCGTTATCTCCCGTGCCATCGCCCCATCGGGTCACTGAAGCACATCACAACCTCCCGCACACCCCGGCCCCACTCACAGCACCAGCCCCGCGTTCCCAAGCCTGTGTACGGCAGCAAATTCATCATCTCGGGAGCTCTCAACTCCTTTCCACCCCATCTTACAGCGGTACATGATGCCCACGTGTGCCACGGCACGCTGCAGCAGCCCAAGGCCTCCAAGCAACAGATTTTCCTTCCCACTGAACCAGTGGGGGGCTATAGGGGCTGACAAAAAATAAATTATCTAATGTCTCTCCCTCTTACTGACCATTTCATTTACAGACTGGATGTTTCCAGCTGCGATACAGAAAGATAAAAAAAAAGTCTTCCATCCTCTGGCCAAATAAGAGCTCTATTTTAGGCATCTGACACAATTTGCATACCCTGAGAGATTTCCCAGACAAGCACCTATAGCCAGATGTTTAAGGGTATTTAGACTCCAATTTCATTGCATGTTAAATCATATTTGGACATGTAAATGATCTATGAGGGTCTGAGCCAAATTACTTGCCTGAGGTCACAGCAGGCATCTGGAAAGAGGCAGAACCTCAATTTGTCCAGCAGCAAACTTAACTAGTGATAATCATAGAATTGTTTGGGTTGGAAGGGACCTTAAAAATCATCCAGTGCCACCCCATGCCCTGAGCAGGGACACCTCCCACCAGACCAGGTTGCTCAAAGCCCCCTCCAACCTGGCCTTGAACCCCTCCAGGGATGGGGCAGCCACAGCTTCTCTGGGCAACCTGGCCCAGGCTCTCACCACCCTCACAGCAAAGAATTTTTTCCTGAGATCTCATCTCAATCTCCCCTCTTTCAGTTTGAAGCCATTTTTCCTCCTGGTACATCAGGGACCTTGGGGGCACAAAAGGAGATGCTTCAGACACCATCTGTGTCCTGGCTGCTCCAGTAGCACCTGACCTCACTGCTGTGGATGCATTTACCACCCTGGTGATGACTACGGGTAGGGATCTCCTCCTGGCACAGCGTTGTCCTCACCAGGATGGAGAACTGGTTCCATTGCAATGGCACGGGCAGGGCACCGGTGCTATTTCAGCCGCTGCTCACCCAGCACCTCCCCGATGCACCATGCGCCGAGCAACGTGTCCCAGGCTCCGGTACGGCAGGGACCCCAAGGCAGATCTCACAAATCAAGGTCTGGAGCACTAAGTGCTGGTGTAACCCCTCCTTTTCTCCCCATGGCGTTCCACAAGCCTGGGGGTAAGCAAACACCTTAACCCACACTACCCTCAATCTAAATGGCGTGTCGGTAAAATGCCTTCAGCTGATAAAAACCCAACAGCTCCGATGCACAAAGCCCATCACACCCTGCTGCCGATGTGTAATGAGCTCATGACAAAGCTTTGTGGCACACCCTTGGCTTTCTAAAAAACATCTGGGTTTGGGAGAACAACTGCAAATGCTCCCAACTATAGTTAAGTAGAGGTCAAGAGGCAGCGAGTGCTTTTGGCAGCCTCACGTGCTTTTCCCTGTGCATGTCAACAGTCCATTAACTTGTGGCTATTAATGAATTTAAAATTAAAGATGTGCTTAAGTGGATCCTGGTCTAAAAACATTTCTATGGGCCAATGAAACAAATAAATAGCAGGGCAGATTTGTACAGGCAGGAAAGGAAGCCTGATGCCTGGCTAAAATACATTCCCATGGGACTGGGACCTGCTGCCGTTTGTACCTGGAAAAAGTCACTCACTCCTTTCAGTAAGGACCGACAATTTTTTCATTGTTTTTCATTCATGGGAGGACACAATCCGTCCCAGCTTTGCTTAATACTCAGCCCAAATTTACCCGGACACATGACAATGTCTGGCATTGAAGGACACCACATGTGCTTAGCATCATTGCAAATCAAGCCAAATATCGAACTGCTGGCATGGAAATACCTGCAGCTTTGTGATATATGGTGTCACAGTATCTTCTGTTCTGGAAATAGATCATCCACTTAACGTATATACTAAAGAGATGAATGCTAGAGGGGTTTAATAGCGCCCTTGATAATAGGAGCTGTAATGGATTTTTAAAGTGAATTTAAGTCTGAGGGAAGGTACTGCACTGATGCTCCTGGAAACCTAAATCCTGCTGAGTCCTGTCCCAGGAGCCGTTTTCGGGGTGGAAGAGACACTTTAAAGACGAGAGCTGTATAATTCATGGCTGGGGAGCCAAGCACAGCACGGGTGGGCTGGTACCCGCACAGGCAAAGTGCTCACTCGTGGGGAAGTGCTTCATGGCACCGGCACTGGCATCTGCTCCTGGTTGGAGGACGAAGGGAGAGGGGAGGAGAGAAAACCCAGGAGAATCTGTCAGTCTCTGAGGCACTGGTAAAATCTTTCAAGTTAGTAGTCTAAAAGCAGGCGAGGCTTTCACGTGGGCTACAGGAGCCCCTTGCCAAGGCCACACTAAAGTCCTGGGTCACCCTCAATCCTCTCCCCCTGCTTTTCCTCTCTAACTGAACTAAACCTACATTTCCTGACACCCTGAGCTCCTCTCCTACCAGTCCTGATGGATCCCATATGCCCAGAGAACTTCCCTGGGGACACAGGAGTCAGTGCCCAGAGATCCTCCGCAGGACCAGAGCCAGAAGCACTGCTCCAGCAACTACTTACGTTTACTTATTGGTGCTTATTTTTAAAAAAACCTGAGTATTCCCATTGCATGCAACACAGCATCTTTCCCTGGACTTCAATGGGAAAAAGGGAAAGGAAAAGGACGAAAAAGAAAAAAGGAAAGAAAAGAAAAAAGAATAAAGAAAAAATAAAAAATAGAAAAAGAAAGAAGAAGAAAAAAAAGAAAAAAGAAAAAGAGAAAAAGGAAAAAAGAGAAAAAAGAAAAAGAGAAAAAAGAGAAAAAGAAAAAAGAGAAAAAGAAAAAAGGAGAAAAAGGAAAAGCCCCCCAAATCCCACCTCTATGTTCAAGGGAACACAGATGCCTTGTTGTACAAAAGCCATTAAGCACTTGCTTAACCTCAAACACACACACAAGAGCCAGGATTAACAGCAACAGAAACAAACAAACAAGCAAACCCTCCAATTGTAACAGGGTCAAATGAAAGAACAAGTAATAATTTAACAGGAAGGCCGACAAATGGAAAAAACGTGGACTTTAACAACATATCACAGATAAGGTGGAAAAGGTGGACAAAATAAAGGTATTCTCTTCAGTGACTGTTGCTTGAAAATTGTCTTTTTGCTTCAGAGCTCTGTATAAACCACAGTATCTCTGTCACACCGCCGCAGATATAACACAGTGCAAAAGCAGATATGAGTATGCTTAAATAATTCAGGGTGAGAGTCTAAAGGATATGGGCTGCCTTGGGTACTTCCTGACATTCATCTTCCAGATACAGAAGAGACACAACAACTCAGGACGGGTGCAGTCAGACTTATCAAACCTCCTTCTTCTCTCACACAGATTAACGTCACAGAAGACCCAGCCCATCACGCGTTACCCCCTCGCTCCCACGGCAACGGTGTCCTTAGAGGGCCGTCAGCATCTCCGCTAAAACCTGTATCTTCAGGTTGAAAATAGGGAATTTGCTCCAGGGTGAAACCTGACATACGAGCTGCTGTCTCAGAGAAACTGTTTTAGAAAATGTGTTAAGATCCTCCTGTGGTAGAAAAGACCAATAGAAAAAAAACAATATCTGAAACTATTATTATTATTATTATTATTATAATTACGATAACCTTTGGTCTTGGTACAGAAAAGCGCCCCTGCTTTCTGGGAGGAGAAAAAAAAGCATGCCTCGGGCAGGGAGGCCAAGATTTTTAGTGCTGGATACCTAAAGCTGGGCTCTTTGAGCGATGTCTTGAGATTAAAGAAGAGATTTCCAAAGACATATATGAAAGTTAAAGGCTTTGATTTTTCCAAGGGTTGCTAGAATTGCAATCCTGCAGAAACTTATGTATCTTTTTATCTTAACACACTGCCGAGCAGCTCTGCAGATGGAATTAATTTAAGCCCATGCAACCGCCTAAGCCTAACTTCTGTAAAAGACTAAGTCTTACTGATTTCTGATGAAATTTGGCCTTCGGTCCGCATTGATTCTTTTGAAAATGGAGCCTTTGATTCCTCTTGATGGCATCTAACGCCGTACCCTTGAAAATCTCCTCCTTGCGCAGAAAGCAGGATTCGGGAGCGTTTGCTTTGGAAAACGCATCTGAAAAACCAACACCGTTCATGCTCTGCCATGAGTTATCTTACTCCTTACCAGCTGCACTTTCAAGATGTCTGGGTTTTTTTAATAGGAATATAAGTGAAGATTAAAAGGTATGTTATGAAAAAAGACTGGGCAACATGGAGATGCGAGACAGGGTAAGGAGGTGAAAGCAATTTTTCTCTTGCGATGACTTTAATATAAATATTTTGTTTATGTTAATGCAATTATGTTAATGTAAACAGCACGTCATTAGCATTAACGACAGCACAACAAATCAGGAGGTGACGTGCCAGCGCCCCGGCACTGCTCCCCGTGGAGCCGTGGCACACCATGGACTCTGGTCCACTCGGGGCAGCGGAGATGGGCTCTGCGGGTACACCCGGTGCAAAACCCATCCCGGGCACCCAGCACGCCCTCGGTCTGCGCCACACACAAGCCATTAGCCAGCATTTCTGAACACTAGGCAGCCCAGAATTTAAATTACGGGTCCAAAAATTCAACCCAGCTACAGCCCCATCTGGAAAACCAGCAACACACAAGCCTTGCTCTGTGCATGACTTTTGGTCCCCAAGCCTTAAACCACACAAAAGTGTTAATGTAGTTCCTTATTCCAAAGCTTTACCCCAAATTCAGCTCTAGGGGAGTTCACATGTCCCTATCATGATGCTTCCCTTATACAGGGTCCCCCTCCCAATACAGCTGGTGGCCATACCCCTGGTTGGGGACCTCTCCAGGAGGAGGTGGCCAGAAGAGGAAAGCTCAGAGGGTTCACAGGGTACGGAGGAGCCAGGGAAAAGATGCTCATGGCTGAAATACCGAAAAGCACATTTGTCTGGCAAGCCAGGGATCTAAGCATACAGATTTAACACGATAACGATCACTCAGCACATCTTCTCTTGCGGGTTGAAAAATCCTCCCCTCCTTCACAGGATAAAGATGTGAGGCCATTAAGCGCAGAAAAGGGTAGAGGGAGCTGTGTAAGCTCTTGGGAAAAGTTACTATGCAAGTTAATATGAAGAGATTAAGCCTTTCGGCAGCCACTCTGCCTGTCTGTCCCAATGCACCGACCGGAACCAAAAGCTGAATGTGAAAAGCTGCCAGGCTGACAGGAACCACTTGCTGCCTCCCCTCCTTCCCGACAGGGAAGGGAGACAGTTCAAACGCTACGCTCCACGGACACGGGCGATAAGCAGATTTCCCTCCTGAAAATAAAGACAAAACCAATTCCTAAATGCCCCAAAACGTCTTGGGCATTTAGTATAAAGACAGCCAGGGTTCAGCCGCTGGCAGAGGATGATATAAATCAGGGCCGAGACTCACCCACGGGACTGTGATTCATCGAACTACCACACCTGCCAAGAACATCTTGCTTAACCACTGTCACCACCAGTGCTGTCCTGGGCACTGGTGAGGCCCCACCTCGAGGGCTGTGTCCAGTTTTGGGCCCCTCACCACAAAAAAGACATTGAGGGGCTGGAGCGGGTCCAGAGAAGGGCAACGGAGCTGGTGAGGGGTCTGGAGCACAAGTCTTATGAGGAGAGGCTGAGGGAGCTGGGGGTGTTCAGCCTGGAGAAAAGGAGGCTGAGGGGAGACCTTCTCGCTCTCTACAACTCCCTGAAAGGAGGGTGTAGCCAGCAGGGGTCGGTCTCTTCTCCCAAGGAACAGGCGATGGGATAAGAGGAAACGTCCTCAAGTTGCGCCAGGGGAGGTTCAGATTGGATATTAGGAAAAATTTCTACACGGAAAGGGTTATTAAATCTTGGAACGGGCTGTCCAGGGAAGTGGTTGAGGCACCATCCCTGGAGGTGTTCAAAAGACGGGTTGACATAGTGCTCAGTGACATGGTTTAGTGACGGGGTGGGTGGGTGGGGTATATGGTTTTATGGTTTTCTTTTGTTTTTTTTTTATCAGAGTTAGGTTGATGGTTGGACTAGATGATCTTAAAGGTCCCTTCCAACCTAGACCTATGATTAACCACCCCCTTCTGTGCAGCTCCACATTCATTCACCAGTTGGTAAATGGAAAAGAAAAGAAATACATTGATCTCCAGGATTTACAATTACAGCCCAAGACGCGGCTGGGTTTATTCGGTGGAGCAATCCTGCGCACGCACACCACCAAACGAGCCCCTGCGAGCTACATTCATGAAAGACCAATTTATTTGGGAAGCTTGTGCAGCTACAGACCACGCAATGCTGCTTCTGTGCGTTATTTAATGAGGACAGGCTGGAGAGGTGGGCCCAGATGAACCTCATGAGGTTCAACAAAAGCAAGTGCAGGGTTCTGCACCTGGGAAGGAACAATCCTCAGTATAAATACAGACTGGGGGATGAGGTATTAGAAAGCAGCCCTGAGGAAAGGGACTTGGGGGTGCTGATGGATGAGAAGCTGGACATGAGCAGGCAATGTGCTCTCGCAGCCCAGAAGGCCAATCACATCCTGGGCTGCATCAAAAGAAGTGTTGCCAGCAGATCCAGAGAGGTGATTCTGCCACTTTGCTCTGCTCTGGTGAGACCTCACCTGGAGCACTGTGTGCAGGTCTGGAGCCCTCAATATAGAAAGGACATGGACCTGATGGAGCGGGTCCAGAGGAGGGCCACCAAAATGATCAGGGGGTTGGAGCACCTCTGCTATGAGGACAGACTGAGGGAGCTGGGGTTGTTTAGCTTGGAGAAAAGGAGGCTCCGGGGAGACCTCATAGCGGCCTTCCGGTACCTGAGGGGGGCTACAGGAAGGCTGGGGAGGGTCTGTTTACAAAGGCCTGCAGCAACAGGACGAGGGGCAATGGCTTTAAGTTGGAGAAGGGGAAATTTAGATTGGATATTAGGAAAAAGTTCTTTACCATGAGGGTGGTGGAACACTGGAACAGGTTGCCCAGGGAGGTGGTTGAGGCCCCTTCCCTTGAGATATTCAAGGTGAAGCTCGACGAGGCCCTGGGCAACCTGGTCTAGTTGGGGGTGTCCCTGTTGACTGCGGGGAGGTCGGGCTAGATGACCTTTGGAGGTCCCTTCCAGCCTGGACCAATCTATGAATCTATGACTTCAAGCCTGCAGTCTGCCCGGATGGCGAGGTCCCAGCCGGTGTCACAGAATGGGGTTCAATGAACTGTTCTGTAGGACTCGGGAGAGCTGTGTCCCCTTCTCGGTTCAGAACCCAGACAGAAAGGCTCCCACCCGCTGCCACGCACTGTGGGTTTCCAGGCCCAACGGTTTCAACCACGAGCTTATTACATTTCTCTACAAACATTACTATATTACCGCAGTTCAGTTCTGTGGTTGTATTTTTTAAGCAGACTATTAATTCTATTATAAGACATGCATCTAAAGCCATTAGACTGTGACAAAAAGTCTAAACCAAAGAACCTACTTGTCTTTTTTTCATAAACATCAGCCCGTAACAAGGAAACCAAACCCCAAAACAGCGAAGCGGAAGCCTCACGGAGAGCTCCTTGTGCACTCTCGCTCACTATACCAGCACTTTGCAGGTCTCTCCCAGGGAAAAATAAAACATTCCTTTCTCAAAGTGGGAATCATCGGATGTCTCCTAATGGCCAAACCCTCCACGTGACACCAAAAAGACTTTCTCTTGAGTTTCCGTTAAAGGACAAGGAAGAGCGGTGCCACTGCTTTTTGGGGCAAATGGATCAGAGCCCATCAGGATGAATAAATAAATAACTTAGATTTTAATGAACTCTGCAAAAAAAATTCAGGCTACACAAATTTAGCCTTTCTGCCTTTGCGTGTTTATAGCAAACTTTGCAGAAGTCTGGCATTCATGAATTGCAAATTACCAAAAAGACATCAAATTTAAATGCCCTGATAATTTGCATATTATTAATGATTATGTGCATATAATCACTAGTCAGGCTCAGAAACACCACCCCACCAGTGCAGCGGCCCTGGGCCCACCACCCCGCTGGTGCCCAGGCCTCCATGCAGCAGATACCTCCCCATCTACTCACACATCATCTGCTCAGTCATTATATTGCCTGGTAGCCAAAAAATCTACATTTGAGCAGAAAGTTAAAAGAGGGATGGGTCAGAATCATAGAATGGTTAGAGTTGGAAGGGATCTTAAAGATCATCAAGTTCCAACCCCCCTGCCATGGGCAGGGACACCTCCACTAGAGCAGGCTGCTCAAAGCCTCCTCCAACCTGGCCTTGAACCCCTCCAGGGATGGGGCAGCCACAGCTTCCCTGGGCAACCTGGGACAGGGTCTCACCACCCTCACAGGAAAGAATTTCTTTCTGGTATCCAATCTAAATCTCCCCTCTTCCAATTTAAAATCGTTACCCCTTGCCCTGTCACTACACTTCCTGACAAAGGGTACCTCTCCAGCTCTCCTGTAGGCTCCCTTCAGATATTGGAAGGCTGCTATGAGGTCTCCCCGGAGCCTTCTCTTCTCCAGGCTCTCTCAGCCTGTCTTCATAGGAGAGGTGCTCCATCCCTCTGATCATCTTCATGGCCTCCGCTAGACCCCTTCCAACAGGTCCATGTCCTTCCTATGTTGAGGACTCCAAAGCTGGACACAGTATTCCAGGTGGGGTCTCACGAGCGCAGAGTAGAGGGGTAGAATCACCTCCCATGACCTGCTGGCCACACTTCTCTTGATGCAGCCCAGGATGCGGTTGGCGTTCTAACTAACTGGGAGGTAGTTATTGAGCTGCTGTTTCTGCCAGCAATAAATAATGTTGAAAGAAAATCTGCAGACGTACCAGCATCGTAATGGGAGGGGAATATAAAACATTAAAATGCTGCCCAACATCAACGAGGAGGCTCCACATGGCAATAACCCTGCCACCGAGCGCACCGAGGAGGACAAACTGGGACACGTGGGCACAGCACTCTTGAAAATGCTCTTTGAAGAGCCAGTTGCAGGTGGTTGCTGCGCTGGTAAAAGCCCTGCAAGAGCCGTCTCTCCCCAGAAACACAGGGGACAACTGAAGACGGTTTAAATTGGGTTTCACTCAAGCAGCCGAGCAGGGGTTCAAGCGCAGGAAACAGCAGCTGGAGGAGAAGCAAATCAGTTGTTTTCAATAGGCAAAGGGAGAGGAGGTCAAGGATGAAACGGCAGCACAAAAACACGAAGAGCACCGTGTGCCGCAACAGAAAGCGAAGCCACCTCCGGAGGTATGCACAGACAGACCCACTTCCCAGGTTTTTAAGGCATAAGAGCCAATCTCGCAGCTCCGTAAGAGAACAGACGGCAGGAGGATCTATGTTAAACTGCTTTCAGAGCCTGCTGGAAGCCCCCAAATGAATTCTTGATAGAGCTATTTTCTCAACAGAAAATCATATAGCTCTGTGATTTAAAATTTAAAAGAACAACCTTAAAAGAACCGGCAGGTACCCTTGCTGTGGGTCTGGTGTGAACAGCCGTGTCCTGCAATCACTGGAGAAGCTCTTAGAGCTGATCAAGCATGCCTGAAACGCACAGCAAAGCAAAAAGGCCCACATCAGTGCTACAACAGAAAAAAAAAAAAATTACTTTTCCTCCATCTCTCCCCCCGCTCCCTGGCTTAGATTTATTTGTTCCTGGCAGAGACTTACCGAGGGTGACAGTTAAGGAGCTGATGGCACAGAACACCATCATTTTTCCCCCACACATGAGAAATGCAAGAAGAAACCACCGCCAAAACCAGCGGGTGAGGTGTTTGCAGGACTGCAAGAGGTCAGCCCTGCCCGTATTTTCCGTACCTAACACTTTGATGGAGAAAAGCACCCATTTAGAGGATTTCTAATACATTATGGTGGAGCAGCAGTTAGCACTGCTTGGTCCCAGCCCCACATCAAATGTGGAGACCATGGTTGGAGGGATGCAGGGGGGCACGATGGCAGCTGGGGGGCTGGAAGGGCAGCCAGAGCAGGAGACAGTGCGGTCACTGCCACCCTAAGGTGCAATCCCTCACTCCACCTCCAACCAGTGGAGCGGGAGAGACAGACACGAAGCACCCCAAGGGTTGACATCACCCATCTGACACACGGGAAGCCTGAAGAGGGGAAAGGCTTCATCTCCAACACTCCTGTAGGAAGAAGGACCCTCTCACGACAGCGAGGAGAGATACAGTTTGTGTTGAATTGATAACTCATCTTGCCTTGGCTAAAAAGATGATATATTTTTTGCGAGTTCCAGGCACTCTCCCAGGAACACTGATGCAGCTTCTTGGTACGAAGCCAAGGGAGCTCGCGCTCAGTCATTCTGCCTTGTTCTTAAAGATAGGAAGAAAAATGTCCTTCGTGAGTAATTCCAAATTGTTCTCCAACTGAATTATCTGCAAGGTTCTTACAGAGATTCACGCTGAATTACAGAATCTCTTTTTCCAGAAAGGGAGGTAAGGGTAGTTTAGATAATACATGTAGTCACATATTTTTAGCCCCATGAACCCCCCTTACAAGAAGCTGTAGGCTACTGCTGCTGCCCGTTTGCAGTGTAAAAAGCCCATGCCTTTAGGCCGATCCATTCACCAAGGCACAGAAATGACCATTAAAACACTTTGCACCCTCTTTCTGATGGCAACCTTTTTTGTTTCCTACAGTTGCTCCTGCACTTGGGGTTGGTTTTTTTTGTCTAAAATGTCTTAAATCTGACATTTAAAATTGTGAAGTTTTCACAAGACCTTCTCTGCGTTTTTCACCCAACCGAATTCCCTCCCATTGGTTTAGTTTTAGTTTAGGTTTTAGTAACCATCTTCTTTCCCGTGCTCCCTTCCACCTTGTGGCACCGAACACACGTGGAACGAGTGGTGAGATCTGAACACCTTGCAAGCTCCCCACTTGCAGAACTTCAGTTCTCAAAGCCCCATAATCTCTCTTGGACAATGGAGAAACGCTGTGGATAGACGTCTGCAAAGCAGCAGCAGCAGTGATGGAAACTGGGTCTAAGTAAGGTTCCACAGTCTCCTGCACTGGTAGGCTGAGGCTGGCCAGCACTCTAACTGGAGGTGGTGCCGGAGTAAGCCCTTTGGCAGTGAGGGTTGACACTGGTCACCAAACCACCATGAGCCATGAGCCACCAGCTCCTCACCCTCACCCAAAGCTGCAAGGGAAACACGTGCTCCTGGAGGGAGCTGAGGGAGGAGGAGCAGGGCCAGAAGAAGGACAGCCATGTGTCAATACGCAGATTTAACCCCAGCCTTAGGCTTTATCCACATATGGCAATAAAAATCAGGAAACTGCAAAACTTTCCAAGACTCACTTTGGCATTAACTCCACAGAACACCTGCCAGTTTTGGCTTGTCCAACTCAGCTGCCTGGGGGAAGGAGGAAGGTGGGACATCTACAAAAGGAAGTTTTATTTAAGGGCTTTCATATATAAGCATTAGGGACTCTGAAGGAAAAAGAAACTTCCTCCCAAGCTAACGAGAATCCGCCCTTGACTACAAGCTTGAAGGGAAACAGTCTCCTCACGTGCAGGCAGCGTGCTCTCCACATTTGGCATGATCTGTAATGATCAATCAAGACTTGTGAGCTCACCAGGAAAGAATTTAAGCCAGAGTTGGTGGAACATGCTTTACCAGAGGAAACACCGGGAGCCACGTTGGATACTTCAGAGATTTTTCTAGCTGCATCTGAGCTGAACATTTTAGAGCACTGGCTGTGGCTGCACACACCGAGCAGAGATTTCTCATTTCATACATCATTTACTCCTGCAGTGATTCCACAAAGTCACAACATGTCTGTAATACAGCGAAGAGGAGAAATCCATTCTTCTCATGATAATGGTTAAAGCTGGAGATATTGAGCATAGATTTCTCTGCACAGCAATGCTACTTGCTACAGGATAATCATATGTCCTTAATAGAGGAATACAAGGCAAACACGGGAAAGCGTCGACTCCTTGCAATCAGGGGACGCTGGGTACAACAGGAGGGTTCCCACAGCTCTTCACAAGTTATTTATGTGCAAAGCTCCAGCCGTAAGTAGGGCACAACTCTCGCTGGAAGCCATCAACAACGCTTTTCGAGACGAAGAGGTGCCCGTGGGTGGTCAATAGATGGTAACGTTACGAATCCGGACCCTTTTGCATAACTTGGGGTACTAACACCAGTTAAACCAATCAAAAAAAAAAAAAAATGACACTTGTTGGCAAGTTCAGCTTTGGCTTAAGTGGATCTAAATGTCTTCTACTTGACCTCTGCCATCATGTTGCTCCTCTGTCTCCTCCCTAACACCTCCACAGACAGTTATGGCTCCCTAATACTGCAGGATGGTACCCCGTCCATTTGCTAAGCCCTGTTGTAGACTGGTGCTAAAGCACAACTCCAACAATCACTGGAAAAAAGAGAGGAAAAGTATTAAAAAAAAAGTATATATAAAAAAAAGAGAGAGTAAGAGACCTAGAAAGGAAAAGCAAGAAGACATGAAGTGAAGGAAACAAAGATTTAAAGCGTGACACTGTCAGTGGAGGCTGCAGGGGTGTTGATGACTAGAGCTGCCACGCTGGGTCACACGCGTGGTCCAAATAAGCCTGTGACACATCTCTCAAGGAAAAGCAAAAAACACAGGGCGAGCACAGCACGATGCATCACCCATAAGTGACTGCAGTGAGTCAAGAGGGCTCAGGAAGGTGGGAAACCTCGTCAATTAAAGCCACCCACTGAAATTTAACACAGGCCAACAAAACTTCGGTTGTCCATGGGGTCCCTGATGGCTGCCTTGGAATAAAATCAGAGGTTACGGGGAATTTTATATCCTAGAAAGCTGCAGTACCATAAGAACGAACCGGTTACTGTGGTTGCAGGTCTCACTGGAGATATCCCAGTCAGAGCTGGCAGGAGGACGGCTAAGGGGGGTAAAAGAAGTTCACTGACTTGCATTAGAAATTTGTTTCCATCTTCTGGAAAAAGTCAGAATTTTCTTTACAGAGGTGAGGGGTAAAGAACACAAAATTTAATCAGATGCTCGATGTTCCATCCCAAATCTATCTGGAAAAGTCTGGCAAAGTAGTACACTCTAAAACATTACCCAAAGAGAAGGGACTGGCAATAGGACAGAGCATGTTAAAGTGAAAAATGAAATGAAGGGCTCAAGGGAGAATTTATTAAAAACCTATTACTATGAGATTTGTCATGCCTCTGTTTTCTTTCCCAAAACACTGATTTACTAGAGATTAGCAAAGATGGAAATGGACGTACTCAAAAGAATACACAAACTAACGTATGTGCCATATATAATTTATACAAGATGGCTCTGCCTGGTGTCCTGAGGGCCAAGATTGGAGCCAGCAGCCTGGAATCCCTCTGTGCTGCTTCAGCAAATAAACAAGACCCCAATTAACTCCACCAGACACAGACCTCCACAAAAATCCCATGTCCTGGCCTCCGCACACTCTACCTAAACAAAATCTTGGACCAGCAACCCGTGTCCTGGGGCTTTTCTACCCCTCACAAATGATTAGAAAATATTTGATGCTGAGCACCAGGTCAATAAGCCCAAGCTGGGATGAGGATGTTCCCAGGCATCGCTGACTCTCTGCCCGGACCCTGCTTTCCCGAGCCAAGCCAGCAGCCAACAGCTCGGTCCAGGGGGCTGCCGGGGGCAGGTACAAAAGCAACACCTATGTCTGGTTGCTCCGTCTGCTGTAATCTGAACCGAAATATTCTGAAACGTTTTAGGGCAAAATCTCCCATGTGTGCTACAAAAGAGCATCCCTTAGTCGAGCTCCTATAAACGCTTCTTCCTACCTTTTAATATACACCTCCTTTGCATACAATATTTGCTCTTTCCGTTTGGGACCGTGTCCAGCTGGATCCAAAAACTGAGCCTCCAATATCCCTTTTTTCGTACAGATGTCGGTCCTGCCCAGTTCCTGAGATTACAGGAAGGGGCAAACACGGGAGCTCAGCGCACGGTGAGCGTCTGGTCCAACACACGCAGCAGGGCGAGGAGTGCGAGCCACGCGCAGCCCCTCCGACAAATCCCCCATCGCAGGGGCTTGGAAGGAGCCCCCTCGCTGCCAAACGCTGCCATTCGCAGGGCTTCCACCAAACCCTCATTACACATTCAGGGCCGCAGCTGACCCCCATTAGAAAGTGTTTTATTAAATTAAAACACCAATCCCAGAAATAGATGTTTGCTTAACAGACGTAAATGATTTGGGGACCTCATGCTGCAAGCCGTAAAATAAAATCAAACTGTGGCAAAGCCGAAGAAATTAAGCCATAAAGAGAAAGCAGTGGGAGGAACGCAGAGACCTCTTGCCAAAGGAAGCTGCTCGTCACAGGCTGGGTAGAGACGGAAAGCTCTCAGGTATGCCAGATCCAGACAAAAAATTTCAGCAAAAAATTTCAGACAGAAATTTTCAGCAAAAATTGGCCAAGGACAGACAATTACCCAGCCATACTTGGACAACAGGTACTAAGGATATTTGAAAATATAGCAAGCCTGATTTTACAGACTTTAAGTACAGATTTTTCTTTCTGGCCATTTTCTACATTTGCTTCTGTACAGAATTGGCTACATCATTTATCATTACGAATCCTTGGGGTTTTTTTTAAGCAAGGATTTTGCCTTGGTTCCGAGATGCTCAACTGAGAGTCAGATCCTCCCTGCCCTGCACCACCACTGTCTTATTCCCTTATTCTCTGTCTGCAGGGGCTGCAAAAAACCAAAGCATCCACAGCCACAAAAAAAACCCCAAGAAACAAAAAAAATCAAACCCCAACCAAAAAACCTCCAAAACCAGAGAGGATTTCTGACACTAACGCATCCCAGATGTTCCAGCTCCTTTCCACTTAGAGGAAAGAAAATGTGTAATGTAGAAAAATGTGTAAATGTAGAAAAATGTGCAGCGTTCAGATTTGGTACCCTTCAGGAAGGCTCAGCTGCAACGAGTTGCTTAGGGCACTTGTCCCTCTACTTGCACACCTGAAGAGGAGGCACCAAATTGATACCAGTCCACTCTGCTGGCTCCGAGACCTGTTGGGAACACCAGTCCCAGCGGCTCTTTGGAAAGCCATGTGAGCAAGGTCCCATATCAAGCTGCACAAAGTGCGGTGCAGATGGTTTTAAGGACAGAAATACAAGAATTTCTCCTCAAAATCCGAATCTGCACCCTCCTCTTGCCCCTAAGAGAGATGTTGTTCTCTCCAATCCCAGTTTATTGCAGACAGCAGCCCTTAAAACTCTCCTCCTCTCTCTTCCAGCTGGCACAGTTTTAGCTCATCCAGCCTCACTCAGGGGCATCCCACCAGCCTTTTGAAGTGGCTGCATCCATCCTTTTTCCACACCAAGATAAGATCTCTAAATCGTTTTGTGTTTATTTATCCATTCCACGGCTCCAGAAAGTTGCTTCGCCTCTTTAGCACATCCAGAAGGCAGACAGGGGTCAGAGGCAGCAGCCCCTCGGGCAGGAGCACTGGGGTTCCACTGCCCTGCGGACACACGGGAACCACAGGAGCTTCACAGGAGCAAACAGGAACAAATCACAAGGATCAGTGATGCAGAACCTCCATGTGTAGCGGCACGAGTTGTCAGTCTACATCTATTAGAAAAAACATCTAGTTAATTAATTTTCTCAAGAAAATATGATTTTTCCAGGGCTTTTACAGGGTCTGGCATTACTGAAGCTCCACTCCTACAACAGACGCACCGGCTGCCGTGCCAGCGAACGCAGAACACGCTCTGTTTGCACACAAGGGCCCATCTGTTCCATCTCTCACAACTGGATCCAAGAGCTCCGCTGTTTGTATTCGGATTGCCGTACCCACAGGAATGTCTTCATCCTATGCCATGGACAAGCATGTCTGAAAAAGGACATTGTCATCATCATCACTCAACTCTTTTTGTGCTTTCTCTCCCCGGAGCTGAACTCTGGCGGCCACCAAACACTGAGGACAGAAACTCGGGGGCATTTATCATCGGGCTTCAGCCCAGTTTGTCCACTGCCATCCGCATGGAGACACCGATAACGGAACCACTTTGGGTTTCAAAGCATAATCCTTGTATTTTATAACCTCGCCACAGAGCACAATAACTGAATTAAAAGCTGGTGAGAAGCAGAGGGTCTGCTGACCCAAAGCAAGTGTGACAATGTGGGGAGATCTATTCTCCAGCTAGTTGTGTATCACAGATTAAATCACATCCCGAGGAGATATCTCACCAGTGCCTCTGCTTTCAGCTTTGAAATGAGACCAGCTCACAGTGTCCCGTGACACCTCTTGCCACCTTTGATTTCAGATTAATGTTCCAAGCACGGTGAGAGATGGTCACTGCCCCTTTGGGACCCTAAAGGCCTTGGACATGGCTCACCAGCCATCTGCACCCATTATCCACAACAAACTGCCCTCAGCTAAAGGCAAGAGGCTACAATACTGAAATCCAAGATTTCATTTAGCAGTTATTTGAAGACAGATATTTAACAACAAACAATAAAACAGCTTTGATTTTTGGATTCCCTTTTTGGTTATCCTCCAGTCTGCACCAATCCCCAAGTCCTCTTTCCAGGCCAGCCTTTCCCAGAGATAATCCCGACACAAACCAGAGTCACTTCTTACCTCTCCCTTCTCAACATGCTTCCTGGTTTGTATAAATTATCCCATTTTAGTAACTGCTTTTATTTACGCAATATCCTGCCTCTCACAACCTCTCCTTTATGGCAATGCCAGTGAACCTGAGCAAGTTTTTGGACTCTTCCTTGAGCGGTGTGGACACTCCTGGCATGACAATCTTCTGTCTGCAGATGTTTCCACATGGTGCAAGGACATGGCATCCCACCAGGATGCATTAATTCTAAACACACAGGCGCTACGGAGCTTCCCCCACTGTGTTTTCCTGCTGCCTCTGTAGCACTGGGAGGTTAAGACCAGATTCACCAGCAGACAAAAGCTACAAAGATGATGAGGGGCTGGAGCATCTCTCTGCTGAGGAAAGGCTGAGGGACCTGGGGCTGTGCAGCTGGAGAAGAGCAGACTGAGAGGGGATCTCATCGATGCTGAGCAATAGCTAAAGGGCGGGTGGCAAGAGGATGGGGCCAGACTCTTCTCAGTGGTGCCTGGGGACAGGACACAGGGCAACGGGCACAAAATGGAATACAGGAAATTCCATCTCAACACGAGGAAAAACTTCTTTGCTGTGAGGGTGGCAGAGCCCTGGAAGAGGCTGGGTGTGGAGTCTCCTTCTCTGGAGACATTCAAACCCACCTGGACACGTTCCTGTCCAACCTGCTCTGGACTGGGTGATCTCCAGAGGTCCCTTCCAACCCCTGCTGTTCTGTGATACAACCTGTGACCAGTGGGTGTTATCTCTGTATCCTTGACCATGAATCCTGCCGCAGCTCCAGCTGGGACTGGCTCCTGCCCAACCGGAGTAGAGCAAAGGAGGTGGCCCAGGGCTCAGGTCCCCTGTGGCAGGGCTCAGGATGACAACCTGCACCCGAACACAAGCACCCCGAGGCTGTAAATCGCTCAGGCTCAAAGCGACCCACTTGCCTGAGAGCACAGACACTGGTACCAGCACCAAGGGGAGGGAGGGACTGATGCTGAATCCGGCCCTTAAGACTTCAGTCATGTAAATCAAATACTCACCCCTCAGTTTACACCCCTCTCTAACTGGCCACACAGGGCTACGCAAGAATTAATAGTTGGTATTTCTGAATTACTTAATTCTCCAAGTGCTCTGTAAAAATAAGATTTTTATTAAAACTTAAATTACCTGTTTTACCATTCAATCAAATGGCAAAATAGCTGAGAAAGCACTGCCTTGTTAGCTCTCCAACAGTTCAGCCAATTAAAGCGGGTTTTTAAGAATAGTATATTCAAATAAATCCTTCTGAAAGGAATCGTTAAATTCCTACCATAGACACAGTTTGTTTTAATGCCACAGAATTACACTGTAAAGTGTCTTATGTTTTACATTTCAGTTTGGTCTGTTTATACTCTGCAGCATCGGCACACACAAATCTGCAGAGCATCGTATCAACGTACACATTAAATACAACTGCTACCAAAAATAAATGAAATGAAAGCCTTACTGGTTTCGGGCGTTAACAAGGGAGTCCACCAGCGAGATGGAGCTGCGAGGATCACTGCGTGAGAGGGACAGCTGCAGAGCGGAGACTGGAACCAGGGCAGACTTGCCAAATTCTCCACAAACCTCCCCAACACACACATTCGGAGAGAAGGAGGAGGATTCACCTGCAACCAGTGTCTGCAGACACCACAGACAGGGCAACCAGCTCCAACAGGTAAGACACATCCTTGGGGTGGGGGGTACCATCACCTCCTAACAACTCCATAAATCCTCACATTAATAAAATTCATGGTCTAAAGTTCCACAAGTGGCTTAAAGAATCCATGTCATTTCAGGTTCAGCTTTAAGCACCTTAATTCTATTTTCTGATACACCAAGACTCTACAAACCCTGTGTTCAGCAGCCCAGAGACGTGGAAGACTGAAGGGATCTTCCAGCCCTGCCTTTGGCAGCACCAAGACACTGCAGGAAAGAGAGTGGGAAGAGGATGAGTTCTGAGCATTAGAGCCATTCAATCCAGGATATGAGAAACCATCCACCTGAGGGCTGGATGCTCCAAACGTTAATAGTAGGGACCATATATAAAGGAATGTCTTTTTTTCCCAATGTCTGGCTTAAGTATTCCCTCCTTATTTTGGGCCTTGCTTTCATACCCAGAATACTAGTGCAGCTCCAGTTAAACAAACAAGAGTATAAAAAAAAAAAATAATCTAGCAATACAAAGCAATAGGATATCAAAGATTTTAAAAATGCTTTTTATGGAGGAGAAATTAAATAAACTAGGACTCTTCACCCCGGAAAGAAGACAAATAAGCGCAGAGGACTTGAAACAACTCTGCAATGCTGAGTGATAAAATGAAAAGGCAAGATATGGTTCCTCATTGCACCTCCTCAAAAATTGGGAGCCCCGAAGAAGTTACCGGGCAGCAAGTTTACAACCTGCTGAAAGACAAAAGGAAAGATTCCCGTGTTCTTTCCCCAAAGCCCTGCTACTGGTGGTGCTGGGGAAGGTGGTCCCTCGGCATGGCCAAGTTTGGAGGTTACTCTCTCCCATAACCCCAGGACCCCCATGGGGCACAAGCCCTCGCTGGGCACTGCGTGAGGGATTCTGTAGCTTCTCAACTCTCCCACTGCTGCTGTGACCACTTTTTCTTGGCCACGGAGCCCAGCTCAGTTGCACACAGGTGAGTCAGCACTTCCCAAAGAACCTAAACGTCCTTTGCAAAGTGCTTCCACTGGAATAAAGGCTTTGATTCAAGTGTCCCAACAAATGTTCTTCTCCGTGTTTAAAAGTCCACCTCTCACCAGAGCCCAGAGGGACTAAGCAGCCACCCAAAGTCCCAGCACAGCCCAGCCCGGTGGGGGGAAGGCTGAGGAACAACACAACCCGGTGATATTTTAGGCAGCAGAGCAGCAGCTCTCCGCATCGCTCCGTCAGCTTGACTTGACGTACTTTCCTCTCTGCGATGGGTCAATAAAACTTCTGGTTTATATATGTTACTTAAAACTTATAAAACTTTTAAAACAGGCCACAAGACTTCCTCTAGACTTCTCAGATTTACTATTCTTAGTGAAGAATGGAAGTTAAAAGGAGCTGAGTTTTTGA
Organism: Numenius arquata; assembly: GCF_964106895.1. Lineage (NCBI taxonomy): Eukaryota > Metazoa > Chordata > Aves > Charadriiformes > Scolopacidae > Numenius > Numenius arquata. Next base: position 1,723,005 of record NC_133593.1, read on the forward strand.
CTCAAAGAAAAAGAAATGCTATTAAAAAAAGCAACAGGGGACAACAATTGCACAGAACGAAGTTGTTGTGGGAGCATTAATGCCCCGAGGTAGCTGTGAGCAGTCTTTTCTCACCTACTTGTCAGTTCTTAATTTTTAACTTAGTTCATAGATCCTGCCAAATTCCCAACGGGCTTCGCAGACTCAACATATGGCTCCAGTGAAAAGCAACTACCCACAGGGCAGGCAAGTTTTCATCTCGTTCCACTCAGGTATTAGAAGAATTATTCAGGCAAAGACAACCAGACACACTGCTCTTACAAAATATTTATCACTACGCAGGGTGAGCAAAGAGAACTTTTTAGTACCTTGTCTGACTAAAAGAACGAAGCTTCATCTCTACATAAGCTCGTTAAGATGATCAGCTCAGACAAGACCGTCTCAGTCAGAAGCTCAGACCAACAACCTGTCCTCCCCTTCTGCCTCTCGGGACTTCGTAACACTTTACATGCAAGAGCAGAGTATCTATCAATTTCTGAGCACAAGAAAGCTCAGATCATCACAGTTTCTTGCAATGCAGGAGCCGTGCCCAGCTCAGGGCCTGGGTATAATAAATTATTTTGCAGAGGATGCAAATCAGGTTAAGATTCAAACACAGCTTGCAGACCAGAAACCAGCACCGGCGGGGCACGGCCAGTCTGCAGCAACCCAGTGAGGGATAAATCAGCTTTTAGTGTAGAAATTCATGCCTTTCAATGTCTGGTGTGACCCACGGTCACTCTGATCCGGGCACACGTTACACTGACTTCACACCAAAGGAAATGACCACACTAGAGACAGGGCGACAAGCTGTATCTGCACGTGCTTGTGTTACTGCAGCCCCGTGGGCAGCACCGGCCTCAGACACCCATGCTGTTTTGCAGGGGTAGATCCCCTACTCCGGAGGTGCCAGACCTGCATCAGACGTGTTTTATTACTAAGGGAGCCCATTTTAAAGAAAAAAGGCCACAAACGCACCCAGCCAGTATACATTTGATGGCACATACATACACACAACTCCACGCATCTCCTGGCTACCAAACGAGGAACGTGTAAGAGTAGAAGCAAATGAACCCCTTACCCCATCTGCTGCTCCAGCCCATCTACTGGGGGATGTCCAGATCTGCTGTGCCATCTGGCAGCTCTCCGCAACGATGTTCCCGAACATCCCATGCTCTTGAGCATAGAATCATAGAATTGGTAGAGTTGGAAGGGACCTTAAGGACTATCCAGTTCCAACCTCCTGCCCTGGGCAGGGACACCTCCCACCACACCAGGTTGCTCAAAGCCCCATCCAACCTGGCCTTGAACCCCTCCAGGGATGGGGCAGCCACAGCTTCTCTGGGCAACCTGGGCCAGGGTCTCTCACAGCAAAGAATTTCTTCCCCAGATCTCATCTAAATCTCCCCTCTTTCAGTTTAAAACCATCACCCCTCATCCTATCACTACAGTCTGATAAAGAGTCCATCCCCATCTCTCCTGTAGGTCCCCTTCAGGTCCTTCAGGTACCCAAGAGCCCCAAAGCAAGGCAAGCGGCTCCTTCTCATTTCAGCCAAGCACTGAAGTAGGTTTCGTACAAATGTTAAACCGTGATTAACATCCCCCCAAAGCCCTGTCGGGATCGTGTCACCTACCCCGTGCCTCCGCACTCAGCTCCACCCCGGCTCCAATGCCAACACACGGCTCTTTAATACAAAGGAGACTCTGAAGGACAAACGATGTTTCTTCAGCTCTGTGTTCTTCAACTGTCTGTCAGGTGAGTGTCAGGAGAGGGCTCAGCCAGGGGAGTACTGACGCAGATACTTTAAAATTATATAAATAAATAAAGAGCCCATTTTCGACTCGGCTCGCTCTCCCCCTCCCTTTAAGTAGGTCACTCTGCCTGCTATGGAAATCAGCTCCTCTTCAAAGCAGGTTTGCTCATCTCCTTCCTCATCTCCTTCGTATTAGGAATGTGCAAAGCATTGTAAGAGCAAAGGCTAATTTCAGACTAATTTGATTTATTCCTGACACGGGTATAAATATGAAATGGTATTTACTCGTCAAAAAAAAAAAAAACCATGAAACATGAAAAATTAATGAAAACTTGCAAGGTATCTGCCATACAATTAGTTCTGAATTCGGTAGGTAGCTGCAGGCCTAAGTCCCCAACAGAGAACGCGATGCAAATGAAACACAAAGGGTCTTCGTGACCCAGCAAGGAGGAAAAAAAAAGAGGAAAAAAAACTTCTCGAATTGGACTGTGAAAGCTCAAGCGACTGATGTGAGAAAAGCCCAGCTCATACCGATTTCAGCCCGAAAATTAGGCCCTACCTTTTTATCCTTTCAACCTAACACAGAGCCTTCCAACTTGTACACGAATTAACAAAGCACACGAGGTGAGCCTGATCCTGACCCCGCTGAAGCCCCCGGGAACAAGGCAGCGTGTACCTGGGATGATGGAAGCACGGTCCTTGGGCTCTTCCCAACCCAGCCACAGGACGGGACGCAGGCAGGGTCTGCACCAGAAGAACTTACCATCCCTCAGGCTGGGCTATAGGGTTTTATCAGCGGTTTGAGCCGATAAAGACACACAGAAAAGCTTCTTCTGACCCCAGCCTGAACCACCGAACACACACAGGATTGCCCCGGGGGGAGCTGGGCACCCCGGGCCCCTGCAGCCCCTTTCAGCAGGATCGAGTACCCGGACTGCAGAAAACGCAACTAAAAGCATGAAAAGAAATTCCATTGCTCACAGAAGGCAAATACTGACAGGTTTTATCTAATAACATCCAAAACATGAGTCAAAGAAAATGAACTACAGGAATTTCATTATCACTTGAATGCCCCATCAGCAATTTTGTTTTAAAAAAAAAAAAAAAAAATCAGCATTTTAAAATTCAAGTGTAAAGGAATTTCCTAAGACTGGAAAAGCATTCGCCTTATGCACCTCTGAAGATAATCGCATGGTACAAGACCCTGACACAGCACGTTCCGCAAAGTTCTCCTAACTCACAATTGTGCAACTTCAGCCTGTTCTTTTGCTCCATTGATCCAGTTGGAAGACTCCTAGATCAGCTCTTTTTTTTTTTTTTTTCTCTTCCCCCAACTTCTTGAGTATCAACGCTTAAGGTTTTAAGCCCCGGCTCAGCATGGAGGTGTGAGAAATGCAAAGGAAGGAGCAGGCAAAAAAGGAAAAATATAAAAATATCTTTTTTTTCCTTTTTTTTAAAACTTCTGGAGGAAAGAGAGAGAGAGAGAGGCTGGTCTGATGGCGCCTGTAAGAGCAGCAGCATTTTTGCCATCTAGACAGGGAAAGGCAGCCGATGGGAAAGAAGCACGGAATAAGCTCAGTAGATGTGTAAGCACATCAGGTCTGTGCGGGAGGAGCTGCCGCTGGCTGGCAACGTTCAGCGCCGCAAGGACCTGCAGCACATCGTACCCCTGGCACCGCGCTCCTCTTCCCAGTCAGAAGGAATTATTTCACTGGATGTGAAGTGAAAAGACTGTAATTAGAGCTTTCGCTTACATTCAAGCTTAAGAGTTTAAGGATGTGGTTCCAGACTGGAGTACTGTCCCACTGCACGTACCCCTAAAGCACCGTCCGTACCCCGGGACACGCTCATTAGCCCTGATTACTGCCAGGACGTACCTGCCAAGGACTGAGGTTTTAAAAAAAATATGTAATTGCAATAGGCCTGGAGGCTTCTGAATTTAGAAAGAGCATTATTAATATTAATATGTAACATTTTATAGTAGCAATACAGAAAATAGACAGCGCTGTGCCTTAAGCCCTAGAATCACCCGGGATCCTTGGCAGCAGAAGCTGGAGAAGAAGACAGTAGCAGCTGTCAAGGCACAGCTGGAGCCGCCTCCGGTGAAGGTGAGTGAAAAATGGGATTAAGAAAAAAAAAACCAACAGGTAAAATTAAAGGTAAAATGAAATGCAAGGAGGACAGACAACTGCGTTAACAGGCTGTCCTTGCTTGCAGAGCATCTAAGTTGTTCTGAGTTCCATATTTCCCTTTTTCCTTCACGTACAGCCCCTGCTTCCTAACTTACATTTCACAAGTTCTTCTTTTTTATTACCACTCTTCCTGCACACTCGGCGCTCTGTTTTGCGGGGAGGTCCATCAGACTATACGGTCAATGGCATCAATAACGTCTGCGGGGCCTTAAACTAGTTCATGTGGTCCCATCGTGTTGGCCCTTGGAGCAGCAAAACAGACCATGAAAAACCCATCCTGCAGCCTTCTTCCCCACGAGCCGCATGGGAGCTTGCAGAGCTGCTGCCCAGGCTGCTGCCTTTCAAACATTTCCCCTTTTACAAACCTGCTGGAAAATGCTATGAATTAAAAAAAAAGAACAAACAAACAAACAAACAAAAGACAAATCAGGAAGAGTGTGACCAGCAGGCTGAGGGAGGTCCTCCTCCCCCTCTACTTTGCCCATCTGGAGCACTGTGTCCAGTTCTGGGCTCCCCAGTTCAAGAAGGACAGGCAACTGCTGGAGAGGGTACAGCAGAGGGCTACAAAGATGAATGGGGGCCTGGAACATCTCCCTTACGAGGAGAGGCTGAGGGACTTGGGTCTTTTTAGTCTGGAGAAGAGAAGACTGAGGGGGGAGCTGATCAACGCCTATAAATACTTAAAGGGTGGGTGTCAGGAGGAAGGGACTGGTCTTTTTTCAGTGGTGCCCAGGGACAGGACAAGAGGAAATGGGCAAAAACTTGAACATAAGAAGTTCCATCTAAACATGAGGAGGAACTCCTTTCCTGTGAGGGTGGCAGAGCCCTGGAACAGGTTGCCCAGGGAGGTGGTGGATTCTCCTTCTCTGGAGACATTCAAAACCCACCTGGACACGTTCCTGTGCAACCTGCTCTGGGTGGACCTTCTCTGGCAGGAGGTTGGACTAGATGATCTCCAGAGGTCCCTTCCAACCCCATGCGATTCTGTGAAATGGAGCAGAAGCTCCCAAATCAAAGTGCCCCACAACAACCACCCCTGGATCTGCCCGTGCTGACTCAGCAGGAGTTTACACCACAAAACAATGCTCACCAAAAATAGATGTGTTCTCCAGCTGCTCCTCTGCCAAGCCCAACCATTTCTCCTCCCACTGGGGACCTGTATATCAAAACCCTTCTAATGATGAACACTACGAGGTGAGCACTTAATGCCAACCTGCAAAAATCACTGATACTACTCAATTTTCACACATTAAAAAAAGAAAAGTCACCAGCAGTTCATCTGAAACTAGGGCAGATGCTGCATTTAAAATACCTACTGCAAACGAGAACTACTTAGGCACATCATAATTAGTAAATGGCAAATATTAGGAGTTATGGGAAAAGAGATCGTTAAAACAGATTTTAATAGCCCAGCATTTCATACATTCAGATGTGCGAATCCAGTCAGCACACACTTGGAGCGTTAAGCCTACATTAAGAAACAAACTGCTTCATTTCTGGAGTTGTAAAAACAAAGGTTAAATATCTGCTTCAGCACAAAAGCTGTAATTTTTCCACAGTGACTGTATTGTTTTGCTTTACACAGCTAATAATACCTGCCCTGGCTTCATACCCACACATCTTCTGAATGCTCTACGAGGCCAAGTTTAATCATCAAACCAGCAAAAATTCCCGAGAACCACACTTGGTGTTAAGGTTTCTGGAAGTAACCCATCTTTTTAGTTATACCTCATTTATGTAAAATACAGAACTAAAAATCACTCTTTTTTTTGCAGATGGCTATTTTTCCACCACTTGTAACAAACCCACCAAGCAACTGCCCTTCATTCCAACATTCCCATAGCAAACTAGAGACACCCCCAGGACCTATGCTTCCCGGGGCCACCGCTCCCCGCCTGGACACCTTGTCCCACGTCCCCTTCTCCCCACCGATTCCCATGTTGCTCACCCACATCAGCCTCCTCATCTTCCCCCCTCCCCTGCTCCTGGGGTTTCCCAGCTCCATTTTTTCAGAGCTGCCACTTCGGCCTCTCCACTCCTTTTCCTTTTTCCTTCATAGCAGCTTTTCTCCCTCTGTGGGAACAACGGTACGTGTTTTTCTCATACATCGTTTCCAAAAACATCTGGACCAATTTGCTGGCACTGAAGATAAACATGATCTTGACAATATCAGACTGTTTCAATCTAATTGGAAAAATTCTAAACAAATTAAAGCAGTGTCTCATGATGGGAAAGGCTGGGCAGCAGCAGAATAAGTTGCTACCAGAGATGCCTACACCTGGGTGTGCCACTTTGGAGTGGAGGACTCTTTGGCTATCCAGTTCCAAATGGGAACTGGGTACGGGAGCTGGGTATTTCAGGGTATGCAGTTCTAGTAATTATAATTGGAGCTGGACATTCGAGGGAATCCCAGAATTTTCCAAACAGCTGCACAAAAAGCATAAATTATGCTGGATGCCTCCAACTGGGCTGAGATGTTGAAGTTTCATTCCTTTACGTTCGTTGTCTCTCTCCCCATTGCAGCTTGGCAGCCGCTTCTAATTTGCAAGGTCTGATGCTGTTCTCCAGGATCAAACCGGCGGCAGCAGTAGGGAGGAAAATTTGTGGAAGGAACATAGCATTAATTAGTATTTGGAAGTTGAGCAACTTCCCGAGAAAAGACTGATAGAACTGTAAAATCCCGTTTTACTGTCTAACCCCTTTTATGTCTGTGCAGAACAGCTATTAAACTCCCCCAGAAAGTCACTTATTGATTCAGCGCTTGATCCAAAGACAACTGAAGTCAATACGACCTGACCCCGGTAACACCTTCCATGTAAGACATTGTAAAAGCCGGTAACTACCTTTAGACACTCCTGGTAGGGGCAGATTTCTAAATGAAAGCTGTCTGCATGCCCATAAATCATCTGCATGATCCAGCTGTCACAGTGTCCCTTCGTGCCACAAGCACTAATCAAACAGCACCACGTTTGAACCACCCTCCCTTCACGTTGGAGAAAGGAGCTCACCCATCCCCGGCCCATTAGGTTAATTATTCATTTATTTCTCCAGATACTGTGGCTTTTTTTTCTGACCTCCACCTGCAGAGCTTCAAACCCCGCTCTGTCCCTGTGGGAATTACCCACCGTCAATCAAATCGGCCTCAGCCAAAGAGCATCTGACCCACCACCAGCATCTGCTCCTCCAAACCAAGACTTCTGGTGCGTGTCCCCTCATGAACTGGTGCGTGGTGGATATTTTCCTCATTTTGAGCCAAATGTTGAAGCCTTCCCCCATAACTCACGGGGGCAAGTGAAGTTTTTGGAGGCAGAACCCCTGAGGAATTGCCCAGATGGAGCTGCTGCCTGGCCCCTCCCCAGCCCTCAAAGCCCACGGAGACCCTCCAACTGCGGGCCGTGGCTCAGGAGGTTGCTCCCGGATGAAACTCCACCACTGCCTTCTGCTCTCACCATTACTACAGTCCTCCCTCTCTCCAGCACATCTTCCTGCTCTATTATTTCATTTTCTTACACGTCTTCCCTTCAACTTAGTCCACATATAATTAATATAGATTTAAACCAACACGAGCTTTAAATCCAAAAGCCACAGGGAATTAACACAACATTAGGTCTAATTCTTCCCCCATCTTCTGCCTCGTTCTGTTGTGTGATTTATCTCACTAAAAGATAAGTGGCTTGGGAATGGCTTGTTTCTCGCTGGTTTATAGCACCAAATATATGGGACGTGAACCAGCCAGGGCCACCGGGCAGGGTCATAACGTAAGTGAGTGGTAATCGCTTAATTAAGGCTACATTCCAGTCATTTGTTACGGCAAGGAACAAGAAGCGAGGCAAACATCTCTCCTATTTCTGTCTCAGTTTTTCTGTTCCTACCTCTTAGTTATAAATATTTTCAAAATCAGAGAATCATTGGACGGTCGGGTTGGAAGGGACCTCTGGAGATCATCTCATCCAAGCCCCTGCCAGAGGAGGGTCACCCAGAGCAGGTTGGACAGGACACGCTTCCAGGTGGGTTTGAGTATCTCCAGAGAAGGAGACTCCACACCCTCTCTGGGCAGCCTCTTCCAGGGCTCTGCCACCCTCACAGCAAAGAAGTTCCTCCTCATGTTGAGATAGAATTGCCCGTGTTCCATTTTGTGCCCGTTGCCCCGTGTCCTGTCCCCAGGCACCACTGAGAAGAGTCTGGCCCCATCCTCCTGCCCTCTGCCCTTTAGCTATTGCTCAGCATCGATGAGATCCCCTCTCAGTCTGCTCTTCTCCAGCTGAACAGCCCCAGGGCTCTCACCTTTCACATCCCCCACCGTTCCTTTGCTCTCACACCATTTCCCACACAAACCCCTTCATCACTCTCTGCCCACGAGACATTCACTCACTAATACATGAAGGAATTGAACACATAACTAGTACATTTTTTTTCTAATACTATTGTAAGTGACTTGTCCAGCATCACACAAAGTTGGAGGAAAAATGGAGACTCAACCCCATCCTACAGAATTCCGGGTGCCCTTAATGGTGACATCAGCCCCTCCTGAGCAGATGAATAACAACTTCAAGCAAAATGAAATTCCACGTTACGGCGTTTGGTCTACACTTAGCAAAGGGCAAAGTACAACACTGCCCCAGCCTTGATCGCAGGTTTGGACAAGTGTAATGGTTATTACTATTATTGTCTTGTCAGTGCAAATAAGAAAAACTGAAATAAAATCTGGCAGAATAGGGTTTTTGTGTTCCAACCTATTTAAACCATTGTGTTCCAGCGCACTGCACTAAAGGGGGTAACACACTAAAAACACACAAAGGCCAACAAAAATTATTTTAAACCAAATAACGGAATATAAGCAAGCTTTGAAATATCATTAAACGGTTCTTCGCTTTTTCTTTTTCCTCCTTTGCTTTGTGTTTTTAGAGTATGATCAAGCAATTGTTTTGGACGAATTTGTAGTAATTAGGTGCAAACACAAGTGCTCTCATGATTTAATTTAAAGTGTAACGCAGGCAAAGACCCAGAAAGAATTTCTAATTGTTTCATTTTAAAATTAACCTTCTCACTTCATCCTTGTGCTCTGAGAACACGTACAACCATAGCGGGCCATTATACAGCAAACGAGGATTAAAGCGTGGGTTAAATAAATTCTGGCGACCGTCAGGTACGAGCCCTCGCTGGACTCTCTCATGCTCTCTGCAGCTGGAAGAAACACCCAAAATCTCTCAGCCGATGCACTCCCGGTGTTTGTTAATCCCCTGCTGATTTTTCTCTTGTAATGGTTTTCCGCTGTCTGTATCTCAGCAGCACTCTGACACGCCGAGGAAAAGCAATTTGGATTTCCATTGCCCACAATCGCAGAAAGGCCCTGCTGCTACACGGAGGAGAGGGAAGAAAAAGACAACCCTGTTTCCCCGTCCGGGTGCTGGGGAACCGTGTCGGGGAGACCGAGGATGCTCCAGGCCCTGAAGGTGTCACACAGCAGAGCCCAGCTCTTCTCCCTTCCCTGCTGGAGCCTCTGCCCACCAGACCCTGCAGAAGCACCAGGGCTGAGCACTTCAGACCGGGGGAAGGAACACAAGATGTTTCTACTCGCACCTAAACGGAGGGTACCAAAGGGAAAAGGGACCAAGGATTCCCCCTCCTTCCTCGGCATCAAATGCTGCCACATCACACGGCTGGTTTTACTGCCCTAAAATTAAGTCATCAGGTGCAACAAGGCACGCAGCTGGGCAGTAAGGAGCAGTGATTTACTACGTATGACACAGCCCCAGCTTCTAAGAGATCTCCCATTTTCCCTGCCAGCAGGAAGAGGGGTGCCCTCACACAACAGCCTGGGTCGGACAACCTAGGAAAATCCCTATTTTTTTTTTATTTTTTTTTTTTAAAAAAATCCGTTTACCAAGAGTTATCATACTACTCCCATATTACAGACCCTGTGAAGCTGTAGGTATCTCCCGTTCCAGGAGCGAACAAGTGCTGCGACATGGCAGATGGCCCTCAGCATCTCTGTCTGTGGGTACCGGCTGCCAGAGCGACTGCCCCGGGAGGGCAGCATCAGAGGGACTGGTACCATCTCCCCACACGAGCGCAGAGCATCAAGGTTTTTAAGAAGGAAAAGGCAAATACGCGATTTCTACCCAATTGTCTCCTGATTTTAGGGAATTATCTTTCTTTTTCAGATAACTTTGCATCTCCCCGCCGCCACAAGCATCAAAGCCGTAAGGCTGCGGTGTGTAATTGCTCGGCGGCAGCAGCAGCGCGAGGCTCAGCACAGCTCCCTCCTCACACGGAGCGTCTGACGTAGGGCTCTCGTTGCATCACTACCGCATTATTTTTAGATAACCGTCAGCCAATGTCAGAATGCGGATCGATAGCTATTAGATTTATAGCTGCGCTTGTTGCAGTAAGATGTAAAGCATTCAACAATTTCTTGAAGAAATTTGACCACGGGGATCGGGGGCTAGAAAATACGGTTGCTCGTACTCCCAAAACTGTTTAGGAAAAATAATATTGTACCGCCAGGATACATTCCTGGAGTTGAATCCCTGCTGTTGAGTCACGGTAGGGTCAATACCAGGCGTATTCTGTTTGAACAGCCCTTTGCAGACTTCGATAAAGACATCTTACTAAAAAAAAGAAAATAATAATAATAATCTCCCTTTTAAAATTTAATATTTCAACATGCAGAATGTCCTCACCTACCCCGGGATTCGGGCGTCTCTGTGGGAGCTGGCAGCCCGCCGTAACATCTGGACCAGATTTTTCAGTTTTAGATAAAGATTAGCAGCATCAATCACAAAATGAGTAAAACCTTTTTAATTACCTGAGAAGGCTCATTTCTATTTTCTTCCGTGCTACGCCTTATTAACAGGTGGGTTTGCTCACAGACTGCATCCAGCATTTTCCTACTAGAAACACGTGTGACTTCTGCCCGGAGAGAGGTGATGGGGGAAGATGGTGGCCAAGAGGAGCCCAGAAGGACTCCCCAGAATCCAAGCGCGTTGACAGCATACGCCTAAAGCCAGCTCCGTCTGTCTGTCCTGGCTGATCCAAGAGGAAGATCTCCAAGACGGCCAGCATGGGGCTGTCATCTCAGCATCGCCTGCCGCCCTTCGAAAGGCCTCGGGGTCCCCGGGATGCTGCGTGAGGCCAGCAGATGTGACACTGCACCGAGGGGCCAGTCGTGCCCTTCTGGAGTGGCAGCTGGACGCCAGGCAGGACACCTCCGGGCACTGAAATGTCACTAGGTGCCCATGTTCTGCCAAATGCATCCCATTCCAAATGTCTCTTACTGGAGCCACAATAGCACAGCACTGATCCAGACTGAGGCCTAGAAATAATACTGTAATTCAGGTAATTACAGCCCTTTTATTTTTTTTTTTTATCCTTAGAAAAATATTCCTAAAAGCTGCCTAACTAATTTGGCAGCATAAATCTAATATACCTTTTACCATCGAGATAAGGTTCTGCTTCTCCATTCAGGCAGACCTGAATTAATATGCAAGAATAAAATACCAGCGTTGTCACTATTTTCTAGACATCGCTGTTGCGTCTCATGAATCCTGTGTTGTCTCTCTGCATGATAAATGTGTTAGCAGCTTATTACTCATTCATTGCCAGTGACAGGGAATATTCGGATGACGATGCCAAACAACTATCGAAAACAAAAATTATCTATCAGTTCCTAGTCAGCTGGGTTGTAAACTAAATGTCACGGTAACGTCTAAGCTTCCAGATACTTCCTAAATGACTATATGAAGCCTCATCTCTTAACTCTATCATTTCTCTAAGAAGTATTTCGTTTATTCATTCTTTGATGGGTATCAGACCCAATTTCCACGAAGCTGATCAGAATAATTTACAGAGAGCAGCTCCCAGGTGCCCGGAGCCCAAGCAGACCCCCCTCCGGCAGTCAGCGAGTTCAGGCTGGGAACTTCTAAAAGCACGTACTGAGTCTGGGTAATTCATATCATTCCTAGCAGGTTCGGTTGCCATATTCCCTGTTAGGTATATAATAAACATTAAAGTTGCAATTTTTATCAAGTAGCTCTATAAGGCCACACAAAATATCACAGTTAGTTTCTGCTTCAGGAACGTCGAGGTTGCGGGGCAGACGGGGAACCAGGGTCTCGGGTCCTGTGTGACAACCATCAGTCGGTACCACAGCCACATCCCCGCGGCGCATCACTTCATCTCCATCCACATCATCACGTCTTGTATCAAGAGGATTTCACCCAGTGAGGCTGTGCTTGTATAGAGACCTACTTTATTTCATTAACGTGATTAAAGTTTGGGCCCTTCTGCCTACAAATGGCACTTCCCTACTATCAATTATTTACGTGTCGTTATTTATCTTAATCAGAAAGTTTCTTAGCATTTTAGTTAATGTATTACCTACCTGTTAAAATCTTAATATTACTAGTCTGTGGGTGTAACGCTATTACATAGGACTAAATGGCCGATAGAACCGCTTTTAATCTGCCTTATTTACACGTAGAAATGCTATACTCGGTAGTTAGCCGAGTTTGTCATGGACTTCGAGGATGATAAGTGTTATAGACGATAAGCACCATCTTATCCTTATGGGAAGTAAATCCACATATCTCTAAAGTCTTTTAAGTTAATTAAGTGCCACTTTACAAGGGGGATAGCAAGACCGTGCGAAAGGCTGTGCTTCAGCGTCGGCCTCGATGTCCACACGCAGCCCTCACAAAGTTAATTCCCTAATTGGATGAGCAGAGAAAAGCCCAAGCTGTGCAGGGAGGCTGCTGGCACGCACGTGTTCATATCTCAGCATGTGCAAATAATTCCATGCGCAAAAAGCACAGATGCAAGCTTGTTTAAAAAATGAACATAGGCTTATTTAATCACCAAGGAATTTAAAGTTCCTCTTCAACTTTTAACATTTGGTAAAGCAGCAGTCTACTCCCTGTGCACTTCTCTAGCACGAAGGGAAAGCCCCTCTGCTCACCCATTTTTTCAGCGGTTCTTTGTCACCGGCCCCTCATTTACAACTTGCAAATAGCTCCTCTTCTCCCTGACGGTATTCATAATCTGTTATGATGCTACAAAATAAAATTTAAAAGAAGATCTTCGGATGAGTCAGCAGTGCCCTTTCACAGTGTTTTCTGTCTTACTAATACTTTGCTTGAAGTAAAGAATGTTTTTTTATTTTTGTTTCACGCTGCTCAGAAGCCGCCACATCACCCCCGTCTCCTCGGCTGCCGGATGGCTGAGCTGCCTCCGTTCAGCTGCTGCCGTGCATTGGCCAAAAAGCACCAGAGAGGGAGTTTATAGCCTTCTATAGCTCCTTGGAGGCTTTAATCCAAGACCCAGACCTCTGCTGAACACGCACAAGTAGACACGGAGTTGTTCACCCCAGCACAGCTGGGTGGAAGGTCCCGTAGGTCACCAGTGACCAGCAGAACTGATCTGCTTGGATTGCTCAAGGTGCCAGCTATGGTAGATACGGACGGTGGCTTCCCCACGTGCAAACCAAGGGATTATTTAGAGTACTCTCCCTCCTGCAAACTCAAATTCTCAAACAAGCAGCATTATTTAATTACAAAACTACTTATATATTGACTTAAAAAGCTTCTGGTGAGCAGGGTTAAGAACAGGGGATTCCCCACTTTTGGGCAGGATCAGACTCAGAAGGACAGGGACAAAAAACAACACAGATCCAGGCTCTGTCCTCCTACCTGGGATGGATACCCAGCTGCTGGGAGTGCAGCCCCAGCACTCTGCTCACATATGGAATCCCTGCTTACGGACTCTATACATCCCAGCAGCTTCTTGGGGCCTCAGTAGCTGATGACTAACCTCCCAACACTTAGAATCACAGAACTGGTTGGATTGGAGGGGACTTAAAAGATCATCTTGTTCTACTCCCTGCCCTGGGCAGGGACACCTCCCACCACACCAGGTTGCTCAAAGCCCCATCCAACCTGGCCTTGAACCCCTCCAGGGATGGGGCAGCCACAGCTTCTCTGGGCAACCTGGGCCAGGCTCTCACCACCCTCACAGCAAAGAATTTCTTCCTGAGATCTCATCTCAATCTCCCCTCTTTCAGCGTAAAACCGTTACCCGTTATTCTATAGCTCCACTCCCTGATCCAGAGTCCCTCCCCAGCTTTCCTGGAGACCCTTTAGGGACTGGAACTGGTACTTCTGCCATGGGGAGGCACCACGAAGGGCACACACCAGCCTTATCCAGCCTTCTGGGGAGGGAGTGAACACATGCTTCACCGCCGAGAACATTGCCCTTTCCCAGGGTGGGATCAAGCACAACTTCAAGCAAAGGGAGGTGGAGGAGGGCAATGCACAAGTTCAAGAAAGAAAACACACAGCCAGGCACAACCTACCCGGGCAATTCCCCCAAGGCCATCGCTTGCGGGAGGGGAGATGAGCAGCTTCTCACCAGGCAACAGAAACGAGCCCATCCCATTGAGAGGAGTCTCATAGTGAGCAACATCTTTGCACGCTGTTTCACGAGGCAAACTGCAGCTTTCTTCAAGTCACGTCACTCATCCTATACATCACTTTGATGCGAAAAAGTTGCCCCACCTTTGCTGTCTCCGGATCCTACAAATTCACAATTTTGCCCCGGAGGGAGAGGGTTGGGTAAATGGAAGAGGTTGCCCAGGAAGCCCATGGCTGCAGCAGAAGCCAAACCCTCTCTTCCGAGTCTTTACTCGCCCCAGCTCCTCACGAGCTAACCAGTGTGTCACAGAAAGCACAGAAACCTGCTCTTTGCAAACACAGGCCCAACTGAAAAGTTCGTTTGTGTGAATCGCCATAAAAGTTGGAGATAATCTGGACCACAATTTTTGTTTATGTAAATGTCAGCACACAAAAAATAAGGTTTGGATCACAAAGACAAGTTGTAGTTAATATGCTCAGTAAAACACACACACGTTCCTTCTAGGCCTTCATTAGCTTTCTCTGAACATCTGCTGAACAAGAAAATTCCATCTATAAAAGTGACTATAGAAATTAAAAACCCTCTGAATTCTCAGATAAGTGCGTGCACGTACAAACCCCTCCAGTCCAAAGGTCAGCCTCGTACTTCTTTGCAACCGTGGGAACCATCCAGTTAGAGACCAGCAAAAAGCCACAGAAAAGCAAAAAGTAAAAACCCACAAGACTCATGCAATGAACTAAGGAGCAATAATAAGCTTTTAGAAAGAATCATAGAATTGTCTAGGTTGGAAGGGACCTTTAAGATCATCGAGTCCAACCATCAACCTATCTCTGATAAAAAACCGTCACTAACCCATGTCTCTCAGCACTATGTCAACCCGGCTTTTAAACACCTCCAGGGATGGTGCCTCAACCACTGCCCTGGGCAGCCCATTCCAAGGCTTAATAACCCTTTCCGTGTAGAAATTTTTCCTGATATCCAATCTGAACCTCCCCTGGTGCAACTTGAGGCTGTTTCCTCTTGTCCCATCGCCTGTTCCTTGGGAGAAGGGACCGACCCCCCGGTACACCCTCCTTGCAGGGAGTTGTAGAGAGCGAGAAGGTCTCCCCTCAGCCTCCTTTTCTCCAGGCTGAACACCCCCAGCTCCCTCAGCCTCTCCTCATAAGACTTGTTCTCCAGACCCCTCACCAGCTTCATTGCCCTTCTCTGGACCCGCTCCAGCCCCTCAATGTCTTTTTTTGTGGTGATGGGCCCAAAAGTGGACACAGCCCTCGAGGTGGGGCCCCACCAGTGCCCAGTACAGGGGGATGATCACCTCCTGAGTCCTACTCACCACACTGTTCCTGAGACAGGTCAGGATGCTGTTGGCCTTCTTGGCCACCTGGGCACACTGCTGGCTCATGTTCAGCCGACAGTTAACCAACACCCCCAGGGTCCTTTTCCTCCAGGCAGCTCTGGCCGCTCTGCCCCAAGCCTGGAGCGCTGCAGGGGGTTGGTGTGACCCACAGCAAACCACACGTGCAGTTCTCAGTCAGTTTTAGGCCAAAAGAAGACCGAATAGATACATTTGGACAACCCCTTCTCACAGATAACTTATGAATTACAATGAGGAGAAAACTAAGGCAGGCCATGTCTGCTGTGATGATCCCCAGTCCCACCCAGCATCCCCAAGGTCCTCACTCAACCACCGTCTGAAACAAGCATCCCATCGTCGACATGATGTAACTTGGTGCAACTGCATCCCCAGGTACAGCAGGTGGAAAACACTGCAGGACCAGCAAGGTGCAACACCTGGAAAGGGAGCTTTAAACATTTTTTAACAATTGTTTAAAATAGTTCCTTTACCAGACCCGAGGCAGTGTTGTTTAGCTTGTTTTTATGGCCAACGTTTAGAGAAATAAATAAATACACATACATACGAAATGAGGGTTGCCATCCCAGAGAGCTGTTATTTCCAATATGCTTTACACTACATGATTCAAAAACCAAAAACACAGCAGCGGTATGATCAGATTGCTCATTTGATCTTTACAGAACGGAGGGTTTTTTAAGAGATTCAGGTTTTTTTAAAAAGATGGCTTCAACTCCCACTGAAACCCAGCCAAGTCCTGTAACGCAGAAAAAAATCCACAGCTGATGGCACCCAAACTGTGTTTCAGTTTCTCTCTTCTGCCAAAGGGTTCCCGATGCCGCGAGGCGCAGGATTCCCACATGCCACACTATGGGTACCAAATTCTGACATTTCGTACACGCTAAACCACAGTCAGATTTTAACCAAAACACAAGCTCACGCAACAGAAAGAGAATTCTCTGGGTGGGTGCGGGGGTGCAGGGCGGCGGGGCTGGTCAGACACTTCTCACCCGCATCCAGCTCCCCTGTCCTAAATGTAACAAAGAGAAATGAGCTCATATTTGCGTACTTCAAGCAGGCAACTGGGATTTCAGCTCTAGGTAGTCTTCGGTGCCCAGAATGAACGCCCATCCGGGCACAGAGAACTCCTGGCAGGGAAGCCAGCCCAGCTGCCTCCACACCCTCGGTCCTATGGACCATCTCAGCACCCTCAACTGTCGCCCGTTAGAGCCGGTAGGTGGTGATGGGGGTTCATCTGGCCCCCCACATCTTGCTCTAAACCCATGCCTTGCCGAAGCACAGCACAGAGACCTCACTCGGGGAAGAGCACACATCGTACTTGTCTAAAAATCCCCTGTACCAAATATACACTTGACCCGAAGTTACATACCCGCTATGCCAGAGCTATTTTTTTCCACCAGACTCGTCACCGTTGCTATAAATCACCCCGGTTTGCAGAGGCCAGACGAGATGTCACATCTCTGTGCTCAGCTTTCTGCCTGCCCTAAGAAAACCTCTGTGATACAGGCAACGTATCTATTACCTCTCTGTCTCCCTTGGGCTGTAGGTGCACGACCGCTCCTGCTCTACCCCGTGACCATGTTCCCCGTGCCCGCAGAGGAGACACCACACTCGGAGCCCTCCTTACAAGCACCAGCCAGACCCCACGGCAGCCCCCGGAGCACATCGGAGCAGGGAGTCCCACGCTGATCTCCACAGAAGAAGGGTAATTGTAGCTTATGATTTCAGCTCTCCCTCTGCAGCTGCAGGAGTGGTAGGTGGCATCGCGGTTACTTGTCCACTACCAAGGTCCTAGTGTGAGGTCTCCTGCAGCTTTTGCCCCTTTTTAAATAGGTGCCTAAATCATCCTGGAAACTTCGGCCCCAGCAACATCCAGAAGGTGCCGGTTTCACAGTTCGGTTGTAAATAACACCCAGCTTTCTACCTTATCCCTTCCTGTTCTTGCGTTTCACCTTGTTTGTCACCCAACAGTGCTGCTTCAACATCTTGTGGTGCCAGGCACTTCCACAGGCAGGACAGGTTTTTCCACGGGAGCGTATAACCCAGCAATATAAATAACACTTCCCTGCCCAGCCGAGTGCTTCTCGCCTCCTACAGCCCCTTCCCCCCAGCACACACACTGACAGGCACCAGGAAAGGTCCGTTGTATCCCTACACCCGCCTCGCACCCTCAGTGCGGAGGTACAGTCAGTAAAAGCTCGGGAGACACAGCCCACAGCGGCCTCAGGTTCACCGCGGCACCGAACCGTGCAGCAGCTTGGCAGGCAAAACTCAGGGAGGGAATCACACTGACACGGCCAAAAACATTAACTCCGCTCTCTCGCGCGGTTGTGAAAGCTGCAGAGCTTGGAAGCACTAAATGGGACCCTTGATTGGGATTACATTCCCAGTTGTGAACCTATGGGGAACAATTTTCAAAAAAATTAGCTTCCCCAGTCAGTGTTTTAATTAGATACCTCACCTAGATTTCTTCGGTCTTTACAACATGTTTCTCTATCCCACGCGGCATCTTTAAAACTCCCTTTTCTACATCTCAGAACTACTGAACCTGGTGAGATTTTAATAGAAATCCCTTCCCTACGCTATAAAGAGCGGCATTACTTGAGATTTTAATTAGCAGCTGTCAATGCTGAGCCATAGGAAATACTGAATAGTTTGCTTAACTTAATAGAGAAAGCGCATTTTGCTTTCTGACCTTCTGCGCTCAAATGACGGAACATACTTTAGCCGTTTAAAAACTCCCTTCCAAAAAGCCCAACTCCGTAGTAGTAAAAATCCTTTCCCCCACCCAATATACAACGTGCTGCTCCAGCCCCAACTCCCCCACGGAGCACCCTGCTCATCCGATGCAGAAATCATGACGCTGTGATTTCCTGACCGGTGCTATCAACCCCAGAGGCAGCGTTGTATCCTGCTTTCCTCCCACCCTGCGCAGGGCACTCACTCGGAGCTTTAAACACAAACGGAACTTGGAAATCAGATAGTAAATTGATTCAGCCCCTCGAGACCCCGTTTGCACAATAATACAGGAAAAAGCACGTCCTGTCACGCAAACTTCAAGCCGCGCGCCCGCTCTCTGCCCCGACTCCCACCCGCGACCCTGCTCCAAAGGCATTAAAAGAATTATTCCTACCGTTCAGCTGCCGGTAGACGATATCTTCTAGGAGGGAGAGTCTCTTCAGCACCGCATCCTGGATGGAGCTGATGCCGTGGGCTGTCAAGTTGGCTACTTCTGCCCTGGGATGGATGTCATGGAAGGAGTCGCCGCTCTTGGCCGTGATGGGTCTGCACTTGGCCAGGAAGAGGACGAAACCAGCCACCGCGATCAAGTTTAACACCAGCAGGACTTTGACTCTCCTCAAAGAAGCCATCAAACTTCCCGAGGGGCACCACCAGCCGCCGCCGGCTCGCCCCTAAGGGCTAGTGGAGGGGGCCGGCAGGTGCCCGTCGCTGCGCCCACATCCCACGCCGCCGCAGGGAGCCCCAGCCCGGCCCCGGCCTGGCCGCGGCGAGGAGCGGAGGGGCTTTGACGAGGAGAAAGCGCCGAGCTACGGCCCCACCGAGGAGACGACACCGACACCGCCGCCACCGCCGCCGCCACCACCACCGCCGGGGCCGGCCGCCCCGCTCCGCTGCCGGCGCAACTTCATACCCCGCGCAGGGCGGCCGCGCCTCGGCTCCGGCGAGCCCTGCGGCAGCTCCGCCGCCTCCTCCTCCTCCTCCTCCTCCTCCTTCTTCTTCTCCGCCGACCGCGGGGCCGTTCCTGCGCTGCGCGGACGGGGCATGCCCCGCCGCTACCGCCGCCTCGCTGCACCGGGGGGGGGGGGGGGGAGCAAGGGGGCGGGCACGGGGCTCCCGCCCCTCTCGGCGTACGGAGCCGGGAGGATGCGGCAAAGCGGAGCTCCGCGCATCGCAGCCGCGGCCCGGCTGCTGGGAAACCCTGGGATGGAGAAGAAGCGGTGATGATGATGATGATGATGGGGGGGGTCGAGCCGGGCAGCGGCGCCCCACGGGCTCCCCCCGCCGGGGGGACCCCGGCGGGGGGAGCCCGTGGGGCGCCGCTGCCCGGCTCGACCCCCCCCGAGTGTCTTTATCGGGAGCCTCTCTAGATGCCATACCCTTATATTGACATTTTCCATTAATTTCCACCGCCTGCTTCTTTTCAATTAACTTTACCACCCCCCCCCACCCACCCCTTTCCATACACGGGCGTTTAATCCCAAACCAGAGCATCCCACTTTCTTCCCCTACCTCCCCCCAAATCTATCCCACACCCAGCGCGAAGAGGGAACGGCTCCAAGAGCTTGTCACCGGAGGAGCTCGGAGACTTCAAATATTATCAGCGTTAAACGGCATCGATTAGAATTCGAAGCCGAAGTTTTCAAGCCGGGCTGCTCCACCGGAGAGGAGGAAAACCAGCTATTTTAAAGCTTTATCCATTTGCCGCAGTTAACCCCGCTTTTCGGAAAGATGACCTGCAAAGGGATTAGAAATTCAAACAACGTTGAGTCATTGTATCCTACCAGGCAACTTTTCAAGATGTAAGAATATCCCCTCTCACCTTCAAAGCATAATTAAAAAATAAAAAAAATAAAGAAGAAGAAAAAAAAAAAAATCAATGCCATGGAAACAAACCTAAAATTGCTTTAAAGGATTTGGAGTTTTAATTTAGCTGCACATTAAATCTTTTATGGTTTCTACATTCAGACCCAGGACCCTGCTACAGCCCTGAAGGAAGGATACAGGCACGTAACTCACAGTCAGACCCTGAAACAACGTGCTCAGTCCGTCACCCACACTCAGGTTTATTATTCCAGGAAGAGGGTCAAGCGGTAAATGATTTCGGTGACAGGAAGCTAGGACTACCTTACAAATTCCTGAAAACCTGGAAAGCTTTTTGCCGGCACTGAGGGGAAGCTCATCCTGACACCTGCAGGTTTGGGGCTTCTTTGGGGCTGTTCTGGCACACGATAAACACAAGAGTTTTGTTTCCAGAGCTGTCAACCAAGATCCTTCTTTTTTTTCCCCTCTAGCAATAAAAGCACTTTAAAAAAAAAAAAAAAATAATCCCAACACAACTTTGCAGAGTTGTTTACCAAAAAGGGCAGCCACACAGCCCAGACTATCAGGAGCAGGAATATTCAGGCAAACAGAAAACTACCTGCTACTTATTTGAAAAGCGTCTCGCCTGAAGATGACCCATTCCTGCCAGTCCTTCATCAGGCAGCGCGCCCACTGAAGTCAGCCTCATTGCATTACACAGAAACAGCAACATCTATTTTAATTATAGAGCACTGGTTGTAAAAAGCCAGATGTAAGGAAATTTGGTACACTAACATTACATAATAGGACCCTAATGCAAAAAAAAAACCAAACAAACCCAAAACCCTCAAAAAAACCCCAACAAACTACAAAACAAAACAAATTCAGTATCTTAAAATAAAAAAAAAAAAAGTGAATGAGAGGATTTGAAGCAGTTCCTTGCTGAAGGAAAGGAGAGTATTTTCTCCCCCCTCTTCCTAAGAAAGGCACAGAACTAAGTCCCCAGGAAAGCAGGGAGGGAAGGAGGGAGCCACCACTCACCTTGTGTTGCTGTGATCAGTCTCACCTGGCGCCTGTGAGAGCCCGTGGTCCCCACGAGGACAGCATGTCAGGATAAAATAAACATGGCCAAAACCTGTAGGAAAAAAATAATTATATTCTGTGTGGGAAATAGATTACACAGACATTGAACAGCTAAACCCCCTGCCCTGTGCAGGAGGATTAACTTCAAAACCTTCCCGCATCTCTGTTGTTGTTGTTGCTGCTTTTTTTCTTCTATAAAGAGCAGAACCAACCAGCGCAGCCTTTGAAGCTCTGCTGGCTGACAACAAACAGCCATCACCTGGGAAGTCCACCAGCCCAGCTGCAAAACATCGCCATCGCAGAGGAGAAAGTTTTTCTGCTGCTGGCCTCATGGGGCAAAACTCCTGCTTTGGATCAGCATCGGCCTTTGGGGGGTGAAGGGCACCTGATTAAAAACCTGATCCCCCTCTCCTGAGCTGGTTTGTAACACCACGTGTTCCACAGGACTCCTTCCACTGGGCTGCTCCTACAGCAACAACAATTTTCCCTTCATTTCTTTTACTCAGAGGAAGTTATTTCAGTCTTGCTCAGTCGTTCCACAGTCACTGCTGGCCCGACGATCAAGATTTGAGCAACTGCTAGAGCGCAAACCCCAAAGAATGCACACCAACCGTCATGCACCCTTTAGCATGACCTGAACAACAACCACTACACTGCTCTGCACGAGGCTTGGCCAACTCTATCGTATTTCCAGTTAGCCTAACGCTGTCTGCATCATCCTCAAGAGCTGCAGCATTATCTGCCAATGGATACCTTAAAAGTGACACAGGAGGCAGCAGCACGCTGCAGATAACAAAAACCAGTAAAGACCAAAAAGTCCACTGAGGATGGGCACCACCAGGATACAGCTGTAGGAGACCAGGAAAGGTTGTGCTTTGTGGTGTAAGTCTTGAGAACAGCCTCCCCCACGCCCCACAACCGGTATTTCATTGGAGCTTTGCACCACTGTGAGACTGAAAGAGACTTAAATAACAAGTCATAGAAACATAGAATGGTTTGGGTTGGAAGGGACCTTAAAGCACATCCAGTGCCACCCCCTGCCCTGGGCAGGGACACCTCCCACCACACCAGGTTGCTCAAAGCCCCCTCCAACCTGGCCTTGAACCCCTCCAGGGATGGGGCAGCCACAGCTTCTCTGGGCAACCTGGGCCAGGCTCTCACCACCCTCACAGCAAAGAACTTCTTCCCCACATCTCAGCTCCATCTCCCCTCTTTCAGTGTCAAACCCTTCCCCCTCCTCCTATGGCTCCCCTCCCTGATCCAGAGTCCCTCCCCAGCTTTCCTGGAGCCCCTTGAGGGACTGGAAGGGGCTCTAAGGTCTCCCCGGAGCCTTCTCTTCTCCAGGCTGAACCCTCCCAACTCTCTCAGCCTGTCCTCACAGCATAGGGGCTCCAGCCCTCCCAGCATCTCCATGGCCTCCTCTGGCCCCGCTCCAACAGGTCCGTGTCCTTCCTGTGCTGAGGACTCCAGAGCTGGACACAGTACTCCAGGTGGGGTCTCATGAGAGCAGATTAGAGGGGCAGAATCCCCCCTCCTCACCCTGCTGGCCACGTTTCTTTTGATGCAGCCCAGGATGCTGTTGGCTTTCTGGGCTGCCAGGGCGCACTGCGGGCTCGTGTCGAGCTTCTCATCCACCAAATACAAACGGCAGTTTGATATAAACGTGAAAAGGTTTGTCAAGACCCCACTCTCCATATCAGGGTTTCAACAAGGAGCAGATCAGCGTCCACTGTAGCATTTGGGTTTTTTTCCTCTAATTTTTTTTCCACTTTCATTACATTCCTACAAAAAAAGCATGAAACATTGTTACTAAATAGAGAAGAAGAACTAAAGGGTATTTATCAGTATCAGGGAGAGAAGATCAGTTTGCATGTCTAATGGAAAAATTCTATTTTTGCCCAATACAGTGGAGTTCCACCAACAGCACACGCACACTTTTCAAGTGCCAGCCAAAATAATTACTTCTCTCCTTCTGGGGGTAAGGGGGGGCGTGTGGAGAAATCCACTAAATCATGAATATTCAATGGATTGATTAATGACATACTAATCCTTTAGCTAAAATTTCTGCTCCTTAACATCCAGCAAACACTAGCTGCTAGTTACAAGAAGAATTGAAAATGCAAAAATAACTTGGTTTCCAGAAGTTCTCTCACCCTGATGACTCTGGAAGCGTCCGATGGCCGCACGATACCATGGGACACCTGGGGCAGAGTCTCCTCGCATTCTGGTGGATGTAAACCAGGCAGAAAGAACTGGTTTCTTGCCCCTTACTGGAGCCATAGCAGCTCCATCCTCTCCCCTAGGCCAGCAGGGATTGAGGGTTCTGCTGGAGTGTCCTGCACCCACCTGGGGAAATCTAAACACCTACATTTCCAGCCTCATGAACACCAGTGTAAGAAAGCAGATGTTTGGGTCTTCTTAGATGAATTTCCTTTAACTGCATAAATTAGCCTTTCTGTGACTTTGAATTCTCATAAGAAAATAATGAAGTTCAACAGAAAAAAAAAAACCCAAACCACAAGGGTTCAATGTAAAGCCATGAGATGCATCCTCAAAATCTTGACGTTCTGGCTGGAGGATTATTAGGGCAATTGGGTTTCTTCTTTGTTTTCAGGCTTCAGGTGGTGCCCATCAGGAGTTGCCAGGCTTTCCTTTTTCTCTCAGGATTTTGAGGATTTCAGCTTTAATTTTCTTTCTTTGTTGTCTGGAACCACCTCTGAGAAAGTCCCTCACCACCATGTCAGGTGAATTCAAGCTTTCCCATTGCCTATGGGCTCTATGTTTCTCACACCACTGTCTTCTCCGTGTGGGAATCTGCCCCATGAAGTGGGCTCCCCAGGGCTCCCCCAGGAGCCACAGAACGTGCCCTCGCTGCTGGCAACAGCTCAGGAAGGGTCGCTGGAACCCACCCTGCAGCAACAGGTCTCAAAGGTCTCGTTGTGTGCAGAGATTCTGTCCCTCTGCTGCCCTGGGTACCACAGTGCTGTTGGCATTGCAAGGGACACCAACAGCTTGAAAACTGACAGGCTGAGAGAGTTGGGGGGGTTCAGCCTGGAGAAGAGAAGGCTCCGGAGCCTTCTCTTGGAGCCCCTTCCAGTCCCTCAAGGGGCTCCAGGAAAGCTGGGGAGGGACTCTGGATCAGGGAGGGGAGCCATAGGATGAGGGGGAAGGGTTTTCAACTAAAAGAGGGGAGATTGAGATGAGATCTGGGGAAGAAATTCTTTGCTGTGAGGGTGGTGAGAGCCTGGCCCAGGTTGCCCAGAGAAGCTGTGGCTGCCCCATCCCTGGAGGGGTTCAAGGCCAGGTTGGAGGGGGCTTGGAGCAACCTGGTGTGGTGGGAGGTGTCCCTGCCCAGGGCATTGGGGTGCGACAAGATGATCTTTAAGGTCCCTTCCAACCCGAACCATTCTATGATTTTCCCTACCCTCAGTTTATTGGCCATGTGAGGCCTAGTCTTGTCTTGGAAAATGAGTAAGCACTTGCAAAAAGTGAGATTTTAAATTTTTTTTTTCCCAGAAGCTAATATTAAGAAGTTGATGGCACATCGTCTGCTCTCTCTGGGTTCATTTTTGACAGTAATATAGGCAAGTATTTAACATCAAGGAGTGAACTCTTTATCTCCAGCCTTAAAATTTTCTTCCACTGCGGGAACAGCTAATGCACAGAAGTAACTTTCTTCAGTTTTATCTTCAAAGTTTGGGAATATATTTAGTTCTACATTACAATGAGTCTATTCATATTTCATGAATTTTTAAGTTCAGGCTGTGAGCATGGACAGCTCATCACTGACACATCAGGGAAAGGCTGTGAAAAAACAAGCAACTTATTGTACTTTTGGCTTATGAGATTGCTTTATGGTTCCCTCAAGGATATTAAAAGAGATCTCTGCAATGGTTATCAATAAGTATCTTTCAGGATCAGCATTTCTAAAGCTTCTAGAACGGCTTCAACTCTTGACTGAGTTCAGAAATGAAAGAACTCACTCAGAAAAAGCAAAATCACAGCTTAAAGCTCAACTACTCTCCAGTTTTGCTGCTTTGAACTTCACTATTCATCGTGGTGACCAGGATCTAATTCTTAGGTCATTTTCCTTCCAACTGCAATACTCTATTCTATTCCACTCTGTTCTATTCAAGCTGGTTAGAAAAGTTTCTGTTCCTTTCTCGAAAAACAGGAGGGAAGGGAGAAGAGCAAGTTCACTGAAATCGTTATGAGTGATTAAAAATAAGAAAATATGTTTTAGATATTGACTTTTTGTGTGACTAGAAAAAAATTCCCCGCTTATTTCTTTTCATTACAGAAGACACTTATATGACCTGTATTATTTCAGCACCCAGTCATCTTATAGTCCTTCAGAACATCTCATTTGAGCCAGGGAACAGTATTGTTTCTTCACGTTACGTGTGCGAACAAAAAGATACCTAAGACCTTTGAAAAAGCGGGCTTTAAATTCCCAAGGAAATCAAGAGATGACAAAAATGACCTGGCCAAGATCAAAGCAAGAGCCTTTAGTACAAGAGCTGAGTTTGCCACCAGCCTCTGAAGTTCAAGGCTCACAGGCTCAGCTGATGGCCCTTCACCACCACCACAGTGCGTTGGGGAAAGCAGGGAATTCCAGAGAGCTCCCCAAAACCAATCTGCATATAATATATCCCTGTTCCTATTAACATCGGGGTGGCCTTTCACACGACTGTCAGAAGGGCAGACCATAGTGCAATGAAGATGTAGACAAAAAGTCAGCTTGGATATAACAAAACCTTTCAGGGTTTAGTTTTTTTCTCCCTAAAAGCCCAATCTCACTTTCCACAGCAACCTGGTCTCTGTTACAGCAGAAGAGACCCAAGAAACAGAGAACCCCCCTCTGCTGCTTGGTAAGGACAGCTCTGAGGACTTCCTGGGTGCTACAGCTCATGCTCAAGAATAACTTCTTGTCCTATGCCTAATATCAAGTATTCAGCTCAGGGTCAAGACTGAAAGCCTTTCCTGAAGCCATGGGGTGCAATGCAGAGCTCTCCCCAGCACCCTGCTCCCCCCAGCAAGGGCACCACTGGGGCAGGACAGTGGTTCCAAGTCATGGAGATGGCCCTGGAGATACATCATTCAAGATTTGGTCCTGGTGCTGCCACAGGTATCAATGGAAAACTATCTCCTTTTTTTCCCTTATCCAAGATAGTTCTCTGTGTATCGATGTCAAAAATACAAAGCGTCTTCGTCAATAAAGAAAACCAACAAAAAAATTACTTTTTACAAGCCAGTGTGCATGAACACTTGCTTCTTTATGGCTTTTCATGTAATTCTTTTTAGATAATTAAGATATCTCTCACATTGGATTTGTACTTAAAACTAAGTTACAGTCGTGCTCAGGCAGCTTTTATCCTGCTGTGATTATGAATAGTGGGCTGACCATCTGGAAATAATACACTATTTTAACCTTAAAAATTTAAACCTCCTAATAAAGAGGTATGAGAGATTGGAACAACTGCTTAACGAATGCTGGTCTGTGCACTGCGTTGCGCTAATTAAATATCATTGATAGATAGGAATAAAATTCTTGTTACAGAACTTAAAAGATGCTTCTCATAAAAATTTCAAGAGGTTCTGCATCCCAGCAAAAAGAATACTTCAAAGCAGTTGTTAACATTTAGAAAATCAAGTAGGTCAAGAAACAGACATACATATATGTTTACACTTTGAATTAAACAACGGAATTTTCCTGTAAGGTAGCTTTTTGGTTTATTTTGGGGATCTATATCAACTGTTTTACCAGTTCCTAAAACATACCAAATGCCTGTCTCAGCAATCCCTCACAGAGAAATACAAGATGCTGCGTATCCTTGTGGAGTTCAATGAAAGGTAGAGGGGGGGAAAAAAAAAAAACCCAAACCAAACACAAACTGGATTTTATTCCAGATTTGCTGTTGATTCATTGGGTGTCCCCAGGCAAAGTGCCCAGAGCTGAGTTTTCAGGGTAGTCATGGATCAAATATTCCGACGCTCAACCCAGGGCTGCAGTTCCAGAAGAGCCACACAGTAAATCCCAAGGTGCTGAGCAGCTCTGAGCAGCAGGGGGTGCATGCAAAGGGGGGGGCTTTGCCAGGGTAGACCTGACCTCTTGCACAAATACTGCACAAACTCACATTTTCCGCCACTACTACGATATTTTTAAGCAGCCTCAGGAAGCACATTTTGATCCTCAGCTCAGCAATGCTGCTGAAACATTCCCCATCACCAGCCGTGGTTGGTTATTTTGGGAGGTGGGGTCCACAAAACTCAGTGTGGAGGCTCCTGAAAGCAGCTCTTTCTCCTTTTTATTGCAAATATTCTCAGCTGGAAAATCATCTGTGGCAAAACCCTGTCTCCTCCTCCTGTTCAATCACAGAATGGTTTGGGTTGGAAGGGATGAAAGATCATCGAGTTCCAACCCCCCTGCCCTGGGCAGGGACACCTCCCACCAGACCAAGGTGCTCAAAGCCCCATCCACCCTGGTCTTGATGAAACTTCTGTGGGAGATGTGGGACAATACAAGCCAGAGTTCTGGCTGTACTAGGCTTACTTGTCAGGTTGCACATCGGAAGAACATGGGAGGAGGATGCCCAGCGACAGCCGAGTCTGCTCTGCTCCCACCAGTCACAGGATGGTGGAGCTGCAAAGGGGAGCAGACCCCGAGGCCAAGTAAAACCTGAAACTTGCTCCATCAAATGAAAACCCGTGACCAACACAGGCTGGGATTTTCTCCCCAGTTATGAAAGCAGGATTCAAGCAATCTTCTCTGTCACCAAGCACAGCCCACCCGTGTCCCAGCGAAGCACCAGCCCAGCCCCTGCCAGATGGAATCATCTCCAGAGGCAGTTCCAGCCTGAGACAACAGTTGTGAATCTTGATACCTCACAAGTACAAACTGCCTGTTTTCATACGGTCTGAGCAGTTATTGAGTCACCCTGAAGGGATTGTTTTTAGCTTTGAAGATTGCTGCTTTCATTTCAGAAGAATGGCCAGGAAGATTTTCTGTTTTCTTTCCAATAATAGCATTTGTTGTGGGTGAAAGATATGACATCTTTAAGGAAGCAGAGAAAGAGAGAATTATGCGCTAGACCCTGCCTTGGAAATGCATCCCCTGAAGGAACTATGTCCGCATCTAGGGCTGAAGATCATGCACAAAAGAGATATTTTTAAGGAAAAAAAAGCAGTGCTGAGCCTATCCAATTTTCCCTCCTTTGGTCTGTCTTGTCGTAGCACCTGGGTGTTCCCCCTTTTCTCCCTCCAGAAGGGGAACAAAGCATTAAGAGATGGAGGGACTCACCCAAGTCGCATCCGCAGTTTGTAACGGTGCAAAGAAACCCAGGTGTCCTCAGCCCTGTCCTCACCCCAGAAACAGTGTCCCTTCTCCCTGCCCCGCACGAACTGCCTGCTCAAGGACCAGCAGTGGGGCCACGAATTCACTCCGAAGGCCCTAAACAATCAAATTAAGTGAGAAATCAGTGAATGTGACTCAGACGGATGTCACTCTCGGAGTGCTATTGCTAGCAAGTGCATGCTCAAGGTTTGCCAGCAACTTCATAGAATCACAGAATGGTTTGGGTTGGAAGGGACCTTAAAGATCATCCAGTTCCAACCCCCTGCCCTGGGCAGGGACACCTCCCACCAGACCAGGTTGCTCCAAGCCCCATCCAACCTGGCCTTGAACCCCTCCAGGGATGGGGCAGCCACTGCTTCTCTGGGCAACCTGGGCCAGGCTCTCACCACCCTCACAGCAAAGAATTTCTTCCTGAGATCTCAGCTCAATCTCCCCTCTTTCAGTGTCAAACCCTTCCCCCTCATCCTGTGGCTCCCCTCCCTGATCCAGAGTCCCCCCCCAGCTTTCCTGGAGCCCCTTGAGGGACTGGAAGGGGCTCCAAGGTCTCCCCAGAGCCTTCTCTTCTCCAGGCTGAACCCCCCAACTCTCTCAGCCTGTCCTCCCAGCAGAGGGGCTCCAGCCCTCCCAGCATCTCCGTGGCCTCCTCTGGCCCCACTCCAACAGGTCCATGTCCTTCCTGTGCTGAGGCCCCAGAGCTGGAGGCAGCACTGGGGGGGCAGCACTGGGGGGGCAGCACTGGGGGGGCCCTCCCCAGAGCAGAGCAGAGGGGCAGAATCTGTCCCCTTGTCCTGCTGGCCACGCTTCTTTTGTTACAGCCCAGGGTGCAGGGGGCTTTCTGGGCTGCCAGCGCACGTTGGTGGCTCCTGTTGAGCTTCTCATCCACCAACACCCCCAGTCCTTCTCAGGGCTGCTCTCCAGCCCTTCTCCACCCAACCTGGATTTGTGCCTGGGATTGCTGCGACCCAGGAGCAGGACCTTGCACTTGGCCTGGTACGCCATCCTTGCTGTTCGTTACATTACAGCCCATATACGCCTCCAGTAAACCAGTTCTGCGGTGCTTACGGCTTTCAGCTCACTGGTTTCCCCGTTCCTGCCGTCACTCCCCCTCGCTCCCCAGCAACGCCGCGCTTCAAAGACCAGTGCAACATCAGAGACACTGCAGCACTTTTTGTTTTCTTCTCTCCTTAACCGCTTTTTTAGCATTTTAAAACACAATGCACTCATGAAAGCTTGTAAAATTCCTCATAAAGTTTACCGTGCCACAGGATTATAGAATACCTCCTGGAACTAGGGATAAACAGCTAATCTTGGACCTGTCACTAGAAAGCGCTAATATATTTCAAAAAGCTATTAGCCCTTAAACCAAAAGCAACACAGAATTTGATTTGGGGCAACAGGCTATAAAACACTGAAATTGTTTGGCAACTCTGCATTGCAAGCAGGTGGAAGAAGCTGTAAGAGCCCGGGCATTTATTTTATTCTGCTATTTAAGGCATATTTTACATAGTTTCCAAAATGCGTGCAGGAAAACTAACATTAAGTAAGGACACTTGAAAAAACGGTTGAACAATTGATTTACCACACATTTTCAGGAAGCAGAACACCCTTTAATATGTTACACAAGGCGGCAGGGGAAGGCAGTAAATATTACATATAACAATAATAAGCTATAAATAGCCTTTGTATTTTTTTATGGCATTGTATCTTAAGGAGCTTTAGAGCCATCAGCACTGACCACGCTCCAGATGAGCAATATCCATTTTGTGGATGGAAAGACTAAAGTGCACCTATTAATCGTGAATGCCCTGGTTATTTCTGAAGGGCTTTGGGACAGGAATGGCCGGGCCGACCTGGGATGGCGGGACAGGGAGGGAAGAGGGTCCAAGGAATGTGAGGAGGGTTTGAGATTCTCATGTGTAAAGCCAAAGCCTAAACACGTTTCATAACTTGCTCCTATCCCCAGCCTTTGTAAGTACCTGGTCCTGTCCCTTCCTCTCGCCCGCAGGTCATGACACAGAAGAGCAGGAGGGTTCGATTTCTGGGAAAGACAACACGGAGAGAGCAGGCAGATGGAAAAATGCTCCAGGTGAGGAGAGCAGGAGTTGCCTTCTCAGAGAGAGATACTTCTGTCACATATTTTGAGCGAGGTGATATTTAGGCTCTTCAAAACCTCAAAGGAAAGCAAAATACAAGCAGGAAGCAAGGTGAGTTTCTGGCTTGTGGCCGTGCTCAAACCCCCCGTCAGAGACAGCGGAGCTGGGACTGGGAATGGCTGGTGAAGGCGAGCGGCACTGGCAGGGAAGCCGTGGGTTTCTGGCCTGGACAGTGTATTTGCATTTTCTGCGCAGAGTAATTACCAGAGAAAGGCTAATACTCATGGGGAAAATATTTTTGGTGTTTCTCTGGGAAATAACCTATTATATGCAAGAATTTCTTTTTTTTCTCCCCCTAAAAGATACACTCGTCTCAGAGCCTTTTAAGGAAGGGATGTGTCAGGAATTAACCAGAGCATCGCTGCTCTGGTGTTCCTGCAGCAGCAAGTGTTGGGGCACACAACTCATCCACACAATTCTGACCTTTACGTGAGGCTTTGGTGTTTGCTTTCCATCAATTAGACACACATACCTACAAGGAAGGGCTGAATTCTAAAATTTTGTCAAAACCAGGTTTCAGTAGTAAAGAAATTCTGCCTTCAGCATCCCTTCAACAGCGTGAGCAGTGTGGAGCTGACTCATTCCACGGTGCTGTCACCAGCAGTATAAAAATCTCAAACAGAAAGTACTTGAGGTACAGAGGAGACGGTTCTGGAAAGAAAGAAAGGTTATTATCACCCACAGAGATCACAGCAAATAAGCAGGAACAAGATCCCCGGGCCTGAGAACTGAGCACACGCCAACAGCAGCTTTGCAAACGGCTTTGCTCTCCCTGGGAAACATCCTCCCATTTCCAGGATTCACACTGTAAAGCCACAAGGTTTGGCTATTCAGAAATGCCGTTCACAGCGATTCCAGGGCACATTCACACCAGGTAAGACAAAAGAGCTAAATTTGGATGTATATCTTTCCTTTTCAGTACTCGATATTTTGATATTCAGAAACAGGAGAGCAGAAAGGTAAGAGAAAGATTCTTCGAAATAATTTTGGCCATCCCCATCTCAGATGCCGTAAGCCCTCTTCTGCCCCAGCTGGGTCCGGAGAAAGGCACATGCACACAGAAAACAGGCCTTTGGAGAGGAAGATGCCCCCAGCAGAGCTCCCGGCAAACCTACGCCTGCCCAG
This sequence comes from Numenius arquata, assembly GCF_964106895.1. NCBI lineage: Eukaryota > Metazoa > Chordata > Aves > Charadriiformes > Scolopacidae > Numenius > Numenius arquata. The sequence goes on from NC_133593.1 coordinate 1,755,005, forward strand.
CGCCCTTCTGGGGGTAAACCAGGGGAAAAGCCTGCTTTCAACCTGAGCAGTTATAAGCTTGAACAGAAAAATTCCATGGATGGATTTTTCTGCCTGTACCAAATTATGTATACTCAAAAATTTAAAAAAAAAAAACCAAAAAAACAAACACCAACAAAGAAAAAACCCACATGAAACAAACAAACAAACAAAAAAACCAAAAACCCAACCAAACAAAAAAAACCCTGCAAAACAGAAAAGCTTCTCTCAGTTCAGCCCCTGGGCTGCCCGCGGTGGCTCACTGCGGATGAAGGAGGAATCAGGGACAGGATCAGAAGAAAGTATTCAATAGGTTAACTTCCATAGGCTAAGCAGCGCGCAGAGCACACCAGCTATCACTTCTCGGGATTAGCAAAGAGAGAGGTGCCACATACAAATTATTTTTCAGTCTGGCTAGAGTACCTCTCAAGATAATTGAAATTAAGGACTTCAGGTCTTCAGCTTACCAGTTACCACCACCAGTTGGAAAGCCTGGTCTCCAGAGCCCACAGAACGGCCTTTGGAGTTGGACATCCACACACTGAAAAATCACTTTACTGAGACTCCTGATGCTTGGATACCCCCGACTCTAAGCACATTGAAATCAGTGACTCCACTCATTTAGACAAAGTGTATTACATCAGTAAGTGCTGGGAGAACTGGGATCCCAACCATTCTGTTCTGGAATAAAACTGGGCAGGGAGAGAAGTTTCTCAGACCAAGCAATTCAGGGAATAAGAAAACACCATTTACTGGATTTAATTCTTGCATTTGTGAATTGCTTGCAAAGACACATTTTCTTTCTTTTGTGTGGATAGTCTCCGTAGTGAATAGGAATCGGAAGGCACATATTAGAGCCTGTTAATCATTCTTGTGCAAACGGCCAGGATAATACTTGTGTATCACTCAAACCCATTTAAGCCCCATATTTAAAATTTGGCTACAGCAGCTCCCTGCACTGGCTCACACAAGCAATCAGTACGTACCAGGCTGTGCTGGAGTTCTCTTGCTGTTTATCTAGTTCCATTCTGCCTTACGAGATCATTTGTGACAAACAGCTACGAGGTCACAACATTAATTTGGACACCAGTCAATCAAGGAACAGAATACATTTTGACATACCCCACGTAATGAGCTAAGAAAAGGTTAATTTTAACCAAGTTAGTGTTTAATAAATGGTTATTCAACTCTAATAACTTGATAGATCCGCTTATAAAAATGACAATTCCCTAGCTCTTAATCACATTCAAGCTATTCAAGGCTCTAATTTATCAATTACCATGAGCCCGTGACAATTAGACCACGGTAAAAAACACTCAATGCAAAATGGTTTTCTGGAAAATTTCTGAAGAAGTGCATCGACTGACCACTCACAGAAAGTACAGAGTCCATATACCTATAGCATGGGTGCCCAGCCAGAAATCAATGCAGAAAGGTTAAAATAATTCTGTGTACAGTTGATTCTGCTGCTGAACAAGCGCAAGCCTGAATCTCTCCTTTTTGATGCAGGGAGCCTGGAAAGGATCTGTTTCTAAACTCTGCCTTGGGTGGAATAATGAATGGTCTTTCGGCTGCATTAGCAAGGAGGAAGGCTTGTAGGCAAAGCTTTCAGCTTCTCTTGTAGGCGTAGCTTTAATCACTGGGGACTACACTGTGGCAAATAAGCCTGTTGATGTGGTATTTCTCAAAAAAAAAAAAGAAAAAAAGAAAACAAGAAGCTTTCACTGCTCCTCTAAAGAGTTGCCAGTGCCCAGAACAACATTATATATATATATATTTATGTGGCTGTATAAGTACTCTGCTTAGAAATAACATCTAGGTCATGTTTTCCATACTGATCTACCTTCCATCTGCATCATCAAGGGCACTTCCACAGAAGCAAGAGCCTTATTAGGGATCTCATCTGCTACTGCTGCTTGTTCCCCCAAGTGACATTTAACCCTCAGCAGACACATCTCTTGCATTTCCCCGGCAAGCAAACACCAGGATCGGCTTGCCCAGGGAAAGGGAGCTGAATTTCAAGGGAAGGCAAGAACACCTGAGCAAAGACAAACAAACCAAAGATTTCATAAGGTGTCATTAATAAATGGCAGGTCAACCCAAGAGATGTTTTCCCACACGCTTCCCATCTGGTCCTTCAATGAAAACCTTCCTGGGCTCTGCAATCGCTGGTGTAGAGCTGGGGATAATGGCACGTTCAGAGGGAATTGTGGAGGCTGAGAAATGTAACATCACTCACTTCAATATAAGCCATGGCTATAAAATACAACACTTTTATGGCATATTAGATATAAGGCACCCAGGTACACAGTGAAAGCCATCATCCTCCACCCATTATCTGGATTTTTGTTACAGACTATCGTTTGACATCTTTATTTATACTAGGTAGGGCTTTACCTAGAAAAGCCCATTTATATCCCTGCAACAGATCACAAAGTAACTTTTCACGTTACGGCCAAGAATAGCAAAGCCTGGTCTTGTGTAAGTATATTAAATGCAACATACCTCTAGCACAGGAGGAACCGCAGATGGATACTCCAGAAGATATAACCAGCAATTAAGATTATATTGAAGCTGTTACGACTGTTGCACTGTATAGCAGTGTCCTCAACAAACACCCTGGCGACATCTGCATTCAAATGTTAATATCCACCCCAGAAACTGAGGAATAACCCAACCCCACAGAGGTCACAGGCAAAACTGTCACCGACCCAAGGCCGACAGCCGTCCCTACATTGCACACACACAGATGATGCCCACGTGCGGAGACCCACCCTCGCGGACCTGTGCTCACAACTCTGCAAAAACTCCAATCTCTATTGACATTATTCAAAATTACATGCATTTGATAGTGTTCTTGGGGTTTGCCTTTTTACAAATCTGAAATAACAGGCCAAGGCCAATCCAGCTTTGAATGGACAACAATTAGAATAACCACTAAACACCAAATCCCTGCTGTGCTGCAAAGGGCACAGCCCTGATCTGCCCAGGAGGATGCCCGAGTGCAGTAACATCACATCCCAGCTCTTCAGAGCACACAGTCACTGGTACCGAGGGGACAGGGAAGAACTTTAGAACCTCCTTGCCCACCCCTCCTTCGGTAAATCCCTATCTTTTAATGTCTAAGCGCATCGGAAGGGGACTTTGGTGACCATTTATAAAGAGCCACAAGTGAGAGCCTGTGAATGCAACATCTTGGTTATTTTCAGAGAAGAAAGCGTGACACCTGAGGGGCTCAGACTGACAGTGCTCAAATTAGCCCGTACCCACCTCCTGGGAGGAACCTTAAGTTCAGCACAAGCCCCTTAAAGGGCAGCATCATTCAGACATTATCAAGCACTTGTCTTTGATCTGCACGGTTCCTGTACGTACTTGTCCACTGCGTATTAACTTGTCCAAGGTGGCTGAACGTTTTCTTTTTATTTTAATTTGGCGCTTTGCCTGCCCAGCACTCTCTGTGCCTTACACAAACTCAAACAATGCAAGAGCCCAAACCATGGACACCAGTGAGCACCCAACACCGCTGTGCTGTCCTGGGCACAGCCTCCTCGCAGGGTGCCCCTGAAACCCCCAGGGACACCCCCACGTTCCCCAATAACTTCAATAGCTTCCTTCTGTCCCACAGCACCTCACAGCACAGCAAAGGACCTTCTCCTGGCTCATCAGGTTTAGTTGCCTATAAACCGTCTCATATCAGCACTTTTATTAAGGGATCATGCCCACAACATTAATGAATCCAACACACCCAAGCGGGGTGTCTTGGATATTAGATCTTAATTTCTAAACAACGTGCTGAAGTCTCCCAAGTGTCCTATAGGGACGGCAAGAGAGGCCACTGCCACTACACGGCCTCCAGACCCTCCCTCCTCCTCCTCACCAACTCCCTGCTCCAAGGGGCTTTATCCCCAAATCAAACCCGAGAGATTCTACTTGTCCCAGCTGCAGACACTCCACAGGGACTAGGCAATTATTTGAATAACCAAAGCCCAAAGCATTTTCTGGGTGTGTATTTTTTGGTTTGGTTTTTTTTAATTGCCAAGCCCTTTATTATACATACATTAAATAAAGTGCTACTCGCTGACAGGCTTAGGGAATTACTGGGCAAAGGAAAACAATAAATCTATAAGAAAACAAGGTATGTTACAGAGATGATAAATTAGGGTGAAAAACGCTCAGATTGCACAAAGCGCTTTGCAGGAAAGTTTAAGTTATATTGTATTATTTACAGTTTCTAAAAATGTGAGGCAAAGGAAGCTGCTTTCTGTTCTCCCCCCACCTATGTCTCCTGCCGAGGCTCACAAGAGTGAACTATCACAGTGGGTCTGGGCTCGTTTCCCTGGCGGGGGTGGGTGGCAGAGAACAGCAGGGCCCTGGCAGCGCCGTCACCTGAAGCGTTCGAGCTTTCCAAGCCAGGGAGAGGGACAGACCAGCAGGAGGGGACTCGCCATCCCCGGGGAGAAGCAGCATCGCTGCGGGACGCGGCGCAGCAGCACTGGCAGAGCAGGCGGTCAGCGCGGAGATACCGGATGCAGACAATGGCTGGGATGAGCCTGGAAGCCTCCAGGTACAGAATTTCTGCAATACTGTATCTGCATGCAATCAGAAGAAAGGCAATACAGCCCAAAGAAGCCAACCCTACGTCAAAGCTGCAGCAGGGGCCTCTTTAGCCTGATGGTAGCAGTGGTGGCATCAAAATACGTGGTATATCACGGAATCACGGAATTGTCAGAGTTGGAAGGGACCTCTAGAGATCATTTACTCCAACTCCCCTGCTAAAGCAGGGTTGCCCAGAGCACATCACTCAGGACTGCATCCAGGCGGGTCTTGAAGATCTCCAGAGACGGGGACTCCACGACCTCCCTGGGCAGCCTGTTCCAGGGCTCTGCCATCCTCACCGGAAAGAAGTTTCGCCTCGTATTTAAATGGAACTTCCTATATTCCAGCTTGTGGAATATATTTGTTAAACTCACCGTTTCTCCTGAATCACCAATCTATTTGCACCAGAGTTTCTCACAGATTCACATTATCTCACTTTCTCATATCTCAGCACTGGGATTTTGCACCAGTTCTTTAAGATTAGTGCAAACTATATTATTTTTTCCCCTCAGTTCAGAGAAAAGGAAGTGCGAACCCATGTGAACCTCAGGAAGTTCAACCAAGCCAAGCGCAAGGTCCTGCACGGCAATCCCAGGCACAAAAACAGGTTGGGCAGAGAATGGCTGGAGAGCAACCCTGAGGAGAAAGACCTGAGTGTGTTGGTGGATGAGAAGTTCAACACGTCCCGGCAACGTGCGCTGGCAGCCCAGAAAGGCCCCTGCAACCTGGGCTGCATCAAAAGAAATGAGACCAGCAGGGGGAAGGGGGGGGATTCTGCCCCTCTGCTCCGCTCTGGAGAGACCCCACCTGCATCCAGCTCTGGAGTCCTCAGCACAGGAAGGACATGGAGCTGTTGGAGCAGGGCCAGAGGAGACCACAGAGATGCTGGGAGGGCTGGAGCCCCTCTGCTGTGAGGACAGGCTGAGAGAGTTGGGGGGGTTCAGCCTGGAGAAGAGAAGGCTCCAGGGAGACCTTGGAGCCCCTTCCAGTCCCTCAAGGGGCTCCAGGAAAGCTGGGGAGGGACTCTGGATCAGGGAGGGGAGCCATAGGAGGAGGGGGAAGGGTTTTAAACTGAAAAGAGGGGAGATTGAGATGAGATCTGGGGAAGAGATTCTTTGCTGTGAGGGTGGTGAGAGCCTGGCCCAGGTTGCCCAGAGAAGCTGTGGCTGCCCCATCCCTGGAGGGGTTCAAGGCCAGGTTGGAGGGGGCTTGGAGCAACCTGGTCTGGTGGGAGGTGTCCCTGCCCAGGGACTGGATGATCTTTAAGGTCCCTTCCAACCCAAACCATTCTGTGATTCTATGGAAGTGAGGTGAACAAGGGAACCTAATGCAGCACCACCACAAGCACCTTAGCAATCACCTACTTCTTTGTGAGAAGGAAGCAGAAATACAGTGGACGAGGTCCCAAAGATGTCCCAGGTGACATCTCATGCACCAACAGCCCGATCTATCACTGAGTTTCAGGGACAGTGCTGCAGAAGACACACCATTTCACTGTAATCTGAAAGAAAATTCAGGCATGAGATAATGCGAGCCTATTCACGGCACTCAGAGTGCTGCACGTTTTTCCTTTTTCGAGTAAAACAGAACAGTGGAATCGATTTCTCCGAGCCAAACATCTCATGTGACAAATATAAAGCTACATTAAAATATCTGGCAGCTTCACTCTCCTCCAACTCAGCATAAGAATTCAAATCATCTGGGACACTCAAGCTAAGAGCTACAGCAAAAGGAAAAGTGCTACAAAGGGCAGTTTGAGGCTAGAGAGGGATGGTTAAGTTCCTATTTCCCCTCTCTTGAAGATGGTTATACTGTGACTAACCTACTCCGGGAAATACAGCGTGAAGTTTTGCATTAGGAAGATGTTTGGGGTTTTTCCTGCGAATACACTAACAGTATTTGCAGTATAATCCTGCAAATATACTAACAGTAGCCACCATTAGAATTTTACCATTTTCTTTAGCTGTAGCCCTGCAAAAAATTAAATCATACACATTCACTTTTGTGACATCTAAGTCTTCAGTATCAAAGCAAGAGTCTTTTAGAACATAAAACAATGTTTCAGACATCACAGTTTGATATAATATTTGGATTTTTTTCTTGTGATGTTATCTATGTATTTACAAACTGGCAACGCAGCACAGTTCCTAAGGGAGCTAAACTTATTTCTGCAACTAATCTCCTCACTGAGGGAGCAGTGGAGATCTCAGCAAATACACTGAGCTATAAAAGCTGTTATCCCTGGGACATAGCACACCAAACCCTGATGCGCTACATTCGTTAAACGGAGTTGAGGGAAGCCCGATCACTCCTGCTGGCTCCAAAAATAAGACTATTCCAAGGAGTTGGAGCCTGCATTCAAAGCCCCATCCAGCTGTATAAGAAACCTATCCCAAAAGCTGTGGAATACAAAAGCATCCGGGCACAGATGCATCAGCCTCCTGTTCCTCCCCAGAAGCATCCCAACTGCACAGATAACCTGCCCAGGGAACCACGGCTCTCATTACAGAACGCTTTTATCAGAGCCCAGACATCAAACAAGCTCTGTTCAACTTCAGTTTTATTCTCATCACTGGAATAACCTCACAAAGAGGCAATTCCTTAATCCCAGCAGAGGCAAGCTCCGAGCAAAGCATGTAAATACAAAACAGGAAGAAAAATCAATCCTCAATACAGACTGACTTATGCAAGGCAATGAGTATCAGGCAACAGCAAAATCTGAATTTCAGAAACCTCAGGCTGAATCTCTGTATCCTCTGCTCAGTTCAATCTCTTATTAAAGTCAAGGGAAATTCAGATAAATAAAGAGATTTGGCAACTGGCTTTTCATCTGAAGTTCAAAAATGCACAGTTACTTCTCCAGAGGAGTTTCTCCAGACCTGATTGCGAGGCGATTTCAAGCAGGAGCCTGTATTCCTGGGCTATAAACCCCAAACAGGAATTTATGCGAACATCAAGGAATGAGAGCACTGCAACGCCAGTTGTAAGTAGCAGCACTAGAGTATTCTGCAAACACCACCATTTCCCCTCCGACGTCTGCCGCTGCTCTGTCCTATGAGATGATCCCTAGGGAACTGATAAAGCGAGCAGAGTACAGCCCTGAATTCAGATTTGCACTTGGAATGAGAGTCCCGGGAGAGAAAAACCCACCGAAGGCTGGAGACTGCTGCTGGTGAAGCAACCCAGCTCCTCCGCCGCACCAGAGCCGAAGGCACACCAAAAGGTCAGCCCCGCCGCGCTGCTGGGATCTCTGCTTCAGCAGAGACATCCAGTAACATGGTAATGATCATCTGTCAAGTCCAGGGGGCTTCCACGCAGGACTCCAAACGTTATCTGCAGCCAGACACCTTCTACTGACTGAGGTCATGTGAAAAACCAAAGAAAAGGAGAAACGAGAATAGCATGGAGGAATGAAATGAAAAGGTTGAGAATTGCAGCTCTGGACTCTTCTCTTTCCTTCTCACCTGCACCTCCTGGCCCTATAGGCCTGGAAAACAAATTTAGGGCCTGGAAAACAAATCATATGAAGAGCAGTTGAAGAAGCTGGGACTGTTTAGTATGAGGAAGAGGAGGCTGAGGGGAGACCTCATCACTCTCTACAACTACTTGAAAGGACACTGTAGAGAGGTTGGTGCTGGTCTCTTCGCACAGGTAATTAATGACGGAACGAGAGGGAACGGCTTCAAGCTCCAACAGGGTAGGTTTAGACTGAACATTAGGAAAGAATTTTTCACAGGAAGAGTGGTCGGGCGTTGGAACAGGCTGCCCAGGGAGGTGGTCGAGTCACCATCCCTGGATGTGTTTAAGAGCCGTTTAGATGTGGTGTTGGGGGATATGGTGTAGGGGAGAACTTTGTAGAGTAGGGTAGATGGTTGGACTCGATGATCCCAAGGGACTCTTCCAACCTGGACGATTCTATGATTCTATGTCTGGCACCTTTCTCCGGGAGCGTGGACCTGTTCATTATGAACTGTAGCTGCGTTCTTTTTCCAGCTCTGAGCTGTGGCTGTTTTGCTGCTTGCTCCAGTTCAGATCCTTCTCATTGGGAGTCTCTAATCAAAGTTCCTCAGAAGCAGTCATCATCTCAACACGTGTTATTCATTGACTCGGTGCCCTTGCGCAGAGAGGACTGCCACCGAGACGTGCTCATACGCAGTCCCCAGTCCCCTCACCTCAATCACAAGATCTTTCTGGAGCCCACGGAAGCAGGTTGTCCCTCCAAAGAGTTGGGTGTCTTTCTCGGGCCCCTTATCCAGCACCCCTTTGCTCTCCTTTCTATATCAAAGGCCTTTCACAGCTCAGTTGACCCAGTTCACAATGGGACAAGTCAGACCCAGCAGCCAACACTGATAAGAGCATCACCAGCCAAGTCCCCACATCCTGGAGCCCTCTCTGCTCTGGACAGAAGGGCCCCTGATTCACAGAGTCAGGCAAGATGCTGTCCTAGAACATACAAAAGGTAGACAGTATTTATCGAGTAGACAGTATTTATCGAATCCTTCATTCATCACACAATTGTTAGATATTAGTTGCTCTTACAACTCAGCCAACCAGTCTAGATTTTTATCCGCTGATTTTTCCTAGTTTTCCTTTGTATCGATATACTTCTGTACTACATCGTTACACAGAGCTGCTGTTAATCAGATGCTGCTATTTAAGCCTGCGAGAGCCTGACCTCTAGATGTGGACGTGCTTTGTTTTTAAAACATTTATTTCCTTTTGAATGAAAGCCACCAAATTAAAGCAAGGTATTTTCCCCCCCCATTTTCAGAGTATAATAGAACACAAAAACATAAAACAAAGTATGTTTAAACACCTTTTCCAAATCAAGCAAAAACCCATCCGTCTTAATAGCAACCAAACCCGATAGCTCTTCCTACACACTCTGAACACGGCAGATGTTAAAAAGCTGTTTAATCTTCTTTAGAGTGCTTTAGGTAAAAAGCTGTGGCTTTCAAATATGTACAAAGAAGGTCAGAAAACTAAAATGCCTCGAAACAGTTTTGCTCAGGGGCCAATGGGATCTGAAGTGACCTCTATAATTTCTCAAGTTCCCAAACTTCATTATTATCAAGGCCTCTTTCCTTTTTGATGTGTTTAACTACACAGAAGGTGGGTGTTGCCTTCAGCGTATCTAAAACTTTTAAGCATCTTTGATTTATTCTCCTTGAAAGGTTAGTGTACCTGAGGCTGAAGCTAATGACGGGAGATCCATTGAAGTGTAGATTTACCTTAATCACTTTTTCAACCCCGTCATGAGGACAGTTTTTCAGTTTCTCTTCCATGTTCCAGAAAAAAATGCTGCAAACCCTCAAGTCTCAAACCCCACAACTATTTTATAAAACTTACTATTCTTAGAAAGTTTCCTCTTGCTTTACAAAAGGATATTGCACCTTTACACTAGTTCATTCCCACAAGAAAATGCCAGCATTTGTATCAAAAACCTCAGGAAGCTGATCGCTTGTGAAAGCAATATTGTTGTACTGCTCCCAACCGCAGCAGACTCACCAACCGCCAGGGCAGAGCCTTCAAACTATACATCTTCTTCTTGCAGGTCTGTCATATCTCCTAGTAGGACACGTGGCTTTCAGTATTTATTACTATCATTCCGAATAAGAATAGACCATTTTCTATAAGCACGCACATAAACCCATTACTTTTAATTTTATGGCAGAGACACATTCTTTGATGCAATTTAGTACATCTCTGACACACAAAAAAAATAAAAATCAATTATTCATCCAAGTTCAATTCAGTCATTGATCGGAAGAAATGCTAACTTCCTGTCTTTATTCCTGCACTTAAAGTTCAAAACCATCGCCAAGACTTCTCTTTTTTTGACAGCATGAAGGGAGGGTTTACCCCGTCTAATCCTCTCTAATATTATCTTGTTGCTCACCTTCACTTGAGAGAGACCAGAAAAATATTCTGCATAAGAGGTGGAACAAAGTAGTGCAGGATTTGACTCAGGTGTAGAATACATCATCACAAACACCACAGCTGGAAAACAAGGCAAAGCCAGAGATAATAGAGCACTCCTGCAAAAACACATTGAATATATAGAATAAGGGCTTAATGCAGTGAAGGCTATAAGAAAACGTCTTATCTCTGAAAGACCTGGACAAGACCTCAAAGCACAGCTCAGGAGGAGGCTCTATTTGCTCTTAATCTTTTCTGTGGCAACACGCTGTCACTGGATTCACTTCCCAGCACTGGGAACAGACAGAGAGAGAAGAGGGGTCACAGCCTTCTGTGCCCCCACCACTCGCTTGGGGCCAGGATGGGACAGGAGATGTCAGTGGGGCCGGCACTTTCATCAGGAAAATAGACCAACTCATCCCCTCCATCGTCATCTTAGAAACAACGTGGTCGCCTTCTCCAGCTCTTCCGAATTTACCTGCAGCTCTTCTGCAGTTTTAACCCTCCCACACTCATCTTTGTCCGGGTGACAAAGCCCACGGTGTGCCACGACTGCCCCGGGACACGGGCTGGACTTGTCGAGCACAACCAGCCTTAGCAGCTGCCCACAGGTCTGCTCCGACTCCAGATGTGCACATCTGGCCACTGGAGATGCTCCACAGCAGGCAGTGACAAGCATGGCTGTATTTCTTCACTCCAGAGTGACAGACAGTGCTCGGGAAACGAACACCACCTTTAATTACAAATTTATTAGCCCACACTAACTACAGCCAGAAGGCACTATTATTAGCACACACATTTTTTTCAATCAGACCTTAATTGGCTGCTTCGCTCAAGCAAATGAGGTATCAATGCCATGCTCGCAGAGAAGCTACAACTCATTCCTTTTAACAGTAAAAGGGGGAATCATGTGAATACCTGTGCCCTTGACAGCTTACTCACTGAAGTCAACTCAAGTATTTTTACTAGAACCAGGCCCGAAAGGGAAGTTTTCTGGAAGAAAAAGCATCTGTTTTCCCTACACCAGCTCAACAGAGCAGTAACGCAGGTAGTGTTGTCGCCGTCAGCTCCTAAAGAGAATATTTAAGGAGACATGGAAGAAGTTGCCTTTCAGGACCCATCCTCTCTTCACCTGGCTGCTCCTTGTGATCTGTCAAGCACCCAGTGAAATCAGCTCCGGAGGGACGCAGAGAGATCTACTGCGCTAATTGGCAATTACGCAGGGAAATAGGGTAGAGTTTGCCAGACTATTAAACACAACCCCACTGCAAAGCCAAGGCTGGTTAATAATGAGTCTTATTTTCAACTTTCCTTCTGCTCTCCAGTTTGCAACTTTAACGTGAAGAAAATTTCTCCCCACATCTTTACAAGAAAACAAATTGAGTCAACCTTTTATCCCAGCTTTTGCCCCAACTTCCAAAATACACAAACCAGCTCTGGGGTTGCAGGTCTGTGCTCATCATCCAATGTCACCTACCCAAAAATAGCTCACCTCAATTAAGGGAACACAGAACGCTTTAGACTGAAAAAGGCAGTCACACATCCATAGCAGTAAGGGATCTCTAGTCAAACCATGACAAATTTTACCTTTATTTACATTAAAGAGTGTCCTAATGGTGCTCCTGTGACGGTTCATTGGCACTGTTGGAGCTTTTGAGCGACAGAGCCCTCACCATGCCTGAGGAGGTAAAGAGGTTATCCTTGTAGCACTGTACCATCTGCTTTGATGTAGGTTTGTAATGGTACTGAGAGCAGATCTAAAAAGTGTTGAAGATTTTATAAATGTAATGAACGATGGGCTTTATAGTGTCCCGGAGTTGCAGTATCCATGACAACACTCCGCTGAGCCAAGGGACTTTTAGTCAGATACTGGGAAAGTCACTTAGAGCCTGGTTTTTATAAGATGCAGCAAGGGCCTGGTGGGATTTTTCTCTTAACCCCTAAAGACCTCACTGCCTCGGGCTGTAAGAGGAACCAACATCCACAGCTGCAGGGTTCCTCGGGTTCAGCTGGCCCCAAGAGTAGTTACAGCTTAAAGATGATCTGCCTAGAAAATGGTTCCCAGTGAGTGTACACAACTGGCTGCAGTGAAGGAAGCCCAAATAACCCACTTGGTTTCAAAAACAAAAAAACACCAAAAAGACTCACAAAAAAATCCCACCTAAATCTGGCTCAATTGTAACAGCTACAGAGTTCAACCACTACAGAGCCCCAGTGGGCACAAAAACTTTGATTATCCCAGGCATGGCATATTCCACCTAAGCCCACCAATACACATACCCTGTGCCTTTCAGAAACTCTTATTTTTCTGACCAAGTACTGCAAATAGTGTGGCATATCTGTTATTTTTTTATTCATCCTTTCCCTAAAGAACGACTCCTTATTCTGTCTCATTAGATGATGAGCATCTAAGAGCACATTTGAATGTCCTTCCCTTGAAAACGCTCGGTGACACAACCATAGGTCAGATCACAACTCTACAACTTCGATCCATGACTAATTCTGTTTTCCAGAGTGATCTCACAGCAGAAGCCTCTGCCCCAGCCTCCTACAGCTGCTGTTACTTCCAAAGAATGAATACAAGTGGCCTTTCCCCCCCTCATTTCCCAATGGTGACCATTAAAGCACAGTACACAGCCCCATTCTCTTTCTGTGATTAACTGATGTTTTGAATGGGCACAATTGATTTGACCACATACATTATTCAAGAGGTTTTGCCTTTTTATTTGTAAAAATAAACCCTTATGGGTCTAAGGATTGTCAGCTGTCTTGGGGGCTCAGTGCTCTGCTGTCTGGCACAAGATCCCCAATCTCCAAGCCCCTAACTCATCACTTCAGTATTTACTAAATTTGACACATGGAAGTCCCAGTGAAGCCTGTGGGACCCAGTACTCACAGCCTTAAACTTAAAACGTTGCTCAGGTGCCCCGAGGCTGGGGCAGAATATTCAATACATTAGAGATCCAAGTTTTAAAAGGATTTTATTAAAATGCTCCCAACAGCTACGATTCGCACTGGCCTGATCCTCACTCTGGGACATGCCCACAAAAAAGGGCACGCAGCTCTGAAGAGCAGGCTGGTGAGTGTGACATGTGCTGTCGTACACCAGCTCTGCTCAGGGGACAGACAGCAGAGCTGCTTCCATTCCAACCGGGAGGCTCTACCTGGGGAGACACAACCTGAAATGATGCTGGTAAGAAACTGGAAAAGATGGGATGAAGTTTACACCAGAAGTAGGACAGCAAAGCTCCCACAAAGCCAGCACCGCTCACAAACCCAGGGGCTCCTTTGACTGCAGGTCCCCAGGGATTGCAGGAATTAAAGCCCCCGGAGCCCAAACTGACCAAGCTCTGCTCATGAGGGCTACACTGCTAATTAGCCAGGCAGCAACTTGCGCTGCATGGAAACCTTAACGAGAGCAGCACAGAGGCATTAGCAACTCTTCACACATGACTTGCTCACAGGACCCATCTCCAGATCATTTACTGCCTCATTTATGCTTATTTTGTCAGGAAAGTTACAGAAGGTGAATAGTGTCCACGGCCAGTACAATAGAAAACAAACAAACAAAACCCCTCAAATAAAAGCACCCAACAAACAAGTTTCCCAAATGCTTCGCAGTTCCCACTATTTGCGATCCCCAGGTTCCCTGCAGTTCAGCAACAGCTTTTAACTACAACAAAAAAGCATTATGGAAATGTTGTTCACAACTAAACAGTGCAGGAAATAACTGTATCCCGACCAGATCTAATTTGATTAACGTTTATATACAGAGCTCTCAGTATTTTGGACAAAATACTGCAAAAATTAAGTTGATAGGCTTTTCCCTTGTCAAAAAAGAACCTACAGGCTTGGGCATGTTTTGAGGAGTTCTCTCTATTGAATAAGAGACTTTCCACATTTCTCAACTTACAAATTAGTGAAAAATAGAAACAAACATATTTTTTTAAAACCGAAAACCTTCTGTGAAGTTGAAGACTATCTTGGAATGTAGGTTTTAACTAATAAGCTCTTAGAGCACAAATGATACTTTTAATAAACTTTATAATTTGAAATGGCTACAACTTAAGGGAATTTTCTGAGATCCAAGTATTTTAATAGTGAAGTAAAGAGGCAAGGCAAACGATAACAGAAATTAATTAACGGAATTAAACAGAGTCAAGTGAATACTTTCATATTCAAACTAATGCCAAGTCTGTACTCAACAAATGTGAAGGTAAATCAGAATATTTCCTTTATGTGCCCTCCTTAAATCCGTAGGTAATTCATTTCATTCATTTTGCATCTTCATTAGGTTACAGATAACAACGTGTTAATATAAATAAAAGACATGACTCCAGTAATGGCTTTACTAAGAGTAAAGTGAGTGTTGTAAGTGATCTTTCTCCCTGACAATACTGGATTTATACTAAATACTGAAGATAGTTTTATAGATCTACTGGGACATGTTCCTTCAGAGGATTTTGGACAACTGAGAAACGTTCTAATATAAAGACATATTACCTAGATCTGGGTTTATCCATTTCATTTTATGTTGCCTGATAACTGCAAGGAAGTGGCTGAAGGAGGAAAGAGTAGAGATGAGGCTCTTCAGGGCAGGGAGACCTTATTACCCCCATCCAGGGGTGGAGAACACTGAAGAGAAGTCATCCACTACCATATAACTTTGTTGC
The DNA here is from genome assembly GCF_964106895.1 of Numenius arquata. Lineage (NCBI taxonomy): Eukaryota > Metazoa > Chordata > Aves > Charadriiformes > Scolopacidae > Numenius > Numenius arquata. Next base: position 1,770,211 of record NC_133593.1, read on the forward strand.
ACACTCACTTTGTGATCCTACTGGTTTGCATTTTGAAGTTGTTTGAGTGGTTTTTAAAAGATGCCTTCTATTAAGCGTGCTGAGCAGACAGCGAGCGGCTGTTGGTCCTACCCCGCAGCAGAACAGAGAAGACACGAGCGCAGGGTTCCTCCCGCAACGTGGTTTTGGGGCTCCTCGCACACCTCTGGCAGCTGTGGAGCAACTGGGATAGGTCTAACACACAACCACAGGTAGCTAATTTCACTGAATTTCACTGAATTTTTTTAGAGTTGGAAGGGACCATATAGATCATCTAGTCCAGCTCCCCTGCCGAAGCAGGATTGCTTAGAGAATGCTACTCAGGACTGCATCCAGGCGGGTCTTGAAAATCTCCAAAGAAGGGGACTCCACAACCTCCCTGGGCAGCCTGTTCCAGGGCTCTGGCACCATCACCGTGAAGAAATTCTTCCTCATATTCAAGTGGAACCTCCTATGTTCCAACTTGTGCCCGTTGCCCCTCGTCCTCTCACTGGCAACCACTGAAAAGAGTCTGGCTCCATCCTCCTTCAACCCACCCTTCAGATACCTATAAGCATTGATAAGGTCTCCCCTCAGCCTTCTCTTCTCCAGACTAAAGAGTCCCAGCTCTCTCAGCCTTTCCTCATAAGGGAGATGCTCCAATCCCTTAATCATCTTTGTTGCCCTTCGCTGGACTCTTTCCAGTAGTTCCCTATCCCTCTTGAATTGGGGAGCCCAGAACTGGATGCAATACTCCAGTTGTGGCCTCACCTCACTAATATGCAATTAGAAATCCATTTGCTAGCACACAGGTACATTTCATTGATGCCAGATGAAATCAGAAGTTGTACCGAGTAGTATTTTTTCCCCAGAAGTCTCAAGACTGAGAGCTTTCAGCTTTTCCCCTCCCCAATGCCCAGGCACTGGACCGCTCAATGTTCTTGTTCCCACTTGCACACCTACACCACACCTCAACTTTAAAATATAAGAGCGCCAGCCATGTTATCAGTACTTAATCTCTCCATGAACGTCTAAGTAACTCCTCACCTCCTCCTGCCCCACCGTAAAGCATTGCCTGCTGTAGGTTATTCCTTGTCTATTCAATTCAGTTTCAAGACATGCTCCTGCTCAAGTGTCCCTCCGAGGTACTGAGGGCAACAGCCTCAAACATCTCGCTGTCAGGAATGTTCTTCTTCCTCGCATTTATTTCATACCTCTCTGGTTTCACCTTGCGTCTGTCTTGAGTGATCCCTCTTCATATTTTTGTTCTTCAAATATTTATAGTCTATTATGTTCCATCGCTCCCTCCATCACCCTCAGCACCTTCTAGCGATTTTCCTTATTAATCAAATCCTTCAGGCTCCTGTTAATTTCTTAGCTGCTCTTCTCTGACCGTCTTCTCAATTACAATAACTTCGTAGTGATGAAGTAATCAGAATGTAATTTATTTTGGGTGCACTTATGTAAATACTTTACAGCAAAGCACAGCCAAGTGGATCAAGTAGCATTCATTTAGGCAGCGCGTGCGGTTTGGACGCTTCGACATGTTCCCCCTCCGCTCCCACCACGCACAAGTTTTTGCATGTTATTTGCAAACCGGGCACCGTTAAACCGGCTGTGGCTCTGGATATAGAGGAGATGGGGGCGGTTGTCTGAGGAGCCAGTTCTCACCCTACAGTTTGTGTTCCCGGCCGCTGACGCCCTCCTTTGTGTAACGAACACTTACACATGGGGGGGTTCACTTCGCTTTAGACACGGGAGCTCCTGGAGACTTCAGGCTTCAAGAGCAGAGCAAGGATGGGTCAACAGGAAAGAAGGATAAAGCATAAATCATCCCACCCGTCCTGTCCCCTGAAGCTCTTCTGCGGATGGAAGGGAGCCTGGAATTTGCAGTAATAACCGACGCAATCCTGTTCTCTCCCTCTCGGAGTGGATTTATGGCCCTGGGCTGGGAGACTCCTCACACACTCCCTCTGCAATTCAGCTTTCAGCACCTCATTTCCATTTCCAATGGCTCCATCCAGGATGCGTTTCAAATGCAATAACCTGGAATTCTGCATGCACAATAAAATCCAAATGTACTCACAGATTACGAGGGTTGAACGAGAAGGACAAACGAGACACTCGGTACCAGTAAGAAAAGCAAAAATCCAGACAATAATGGAAGGAAAAAATAACAGTAAACCCAAACTGTTAATTTTAATGCACATTAAGGAGGGTCAATTGAATGCTTTTATGTCCAGACTCATGCAAACCCTATATTCAACAATTTTATAAGCAAATCAAATGTCATATATGTACATTTCTTAACTGTGCAGGTAACAGTGGAAAAAAAGTGCCTTGCTTCAAGAAATAATTCCTTTTTAAGAGACATTTCTCAGCGTTACTGTAAAAACAGTTTTTCTCGAGTTTGTAGTATTTTTGGTAGACACCTCACACTCTTCAGTAAGATCAATCATGCCAAGAAGAAGATGAGAAGAGCTAAGAGCCCTGTTTACAAGCTCTCAGCGAGACGGGGTCTGAAGCACCCTTGGGGACCGCATCAGGCTGCTTCGTGGTACCCTCAACCTCAACACAACTGTTTGGCATTTCACTGCCTAAAGCACTTTACACACACACACACTCCCAGTATTTGTTCTCCCCATTAGTGTCACTGCACCCGTTTGGTCCCCTTTGCATTGCGCACAGTTCACATTTTAGGACAGGTGAAAAGTACTGCGTAGCATTAGGGAAGTATCTATTGTATGCAGGGGTTCACCGAGTTTTCCTCTTGACCCACAGATCCTGGAGCCATTTCAGTTTCTAGTTCTCATGAGCTGAAATTCTGCATTCTTGTCCCTGTACTTTCTTAAGCTGTTTTAAAAAAAAAACCCTATCACATGCACCAAAATACTCTCCCTTTCACATACCCATCCCACGACGTCTGGAATGCAGCTTTCTCCAGAACAGACAGGAAGAGCTTCCCAGATTAATTTTACCATATGAATTCATTGGAAATGTTCTTGCTAGATGATGAAGAAAACAGTTTTACATTTGGAAAGTAAGGGTAGGTTTGAGATGGTCGCAAAGAGCGGGAGTGTGAAAAATCACTGCTCCTGACAACATTCAGCAATGTCCTTAGGGTTTTTGGAAAGCAGACTTGGCAACAGGAGCAACACTGAAAGGACGATCACTCAATAGCAGACTGAAATAAATGTTGGTTTCTGTTAATACAAGCCAGCTGGGTTTATCCTTGTCAGGAATATCACGCATGGTTGGCCCACGGTATATTGCATAGGGGTAATGATTCAAACCAGAGATCTCAGAAGCCAGCCTATGCCATCTGTAACACCAAGTGTCATATATAAGGTTCGCTCTGCAGAGGTTTAATTAACATGAAAAACTAGTTTTCAAACAAAATCCCAGTGTTAAAACTTCTCGAGTTACTTTTCCTTATGTAAACATGCAGTTTTGCTTTGTTACAGACCAGCACAATAGAAAGTTCTCCCCAGAAATCCATCTTCTCCCCTCCATTCAGAAACGAATAGCTTGGCCCTCAATATAAGTAAGTCTCTGTATTTGTCATGATTTCAGTTGTGGTACGGTACGAAAGGGGAGGTGTTCAGAGAGAAGAAAACCCAGAATTCTCCTTTTAACCGTTGATTCATTTCAAAGACCAGGAGAACACGCGAGCACTGGGAGAAGCGGTCAGATGGGTGGCTGTATCGTGGGGTGCGCAGTGTGGGAAGGTGCTAAACACACCTCAGCCCCCCCAGCCCTGGAGAGCCCCTCGCCCGCATCGCCTTTGTAGCCTGGGCTCAACTTGCCCACGCAAAATAGCTGAACTGGGTGGCCCCCCACACACCCCCTCTTTCGTCCTGCCCTTTCAGTGTGTCTGCTCACCGCGTCTCATATCTTTATGCAATTTCCAGCCCAGCTGCACCAAAAACTTCTCTTCCTTCTTTCCAGAGATATAACTGTCAATTCCTTCCATCAAATTTTACCAAGATCTACTTTCTATTCCTGACTGGTGTCATTCTACAGAAGGAACTGGACCTTGACTTCCTCACCATTTCCTTACAATATTTGCCAGGCATAAATTCAAATTGAAAGACCCATTTCCACTGAAACTACCCTCACGTCTACGTCTACAAAACTACCCTAACCCCAGCCAGACCATCGACATGGTCTGGCTATCAACTTCAACTTGACCTTCCAGGAAACAGCTCATTGCAAAGGCTTTCTGAACAACAGGGTAACCCCACCGAGACAGACCAGTGAAGTCAAAACTCTGGTCAAGCCACCACCCAACCTCTCCACTATCGTAATACCTGTTTCCCAACCTGAGCAAAGGTTTGTGCACCCTCTCACAATGCTCCTACACAGCCAGACCCAAGGGAGGTGTTTGGCAGACACCCACGATGAGCGGACCCACTCACCTACATGGCAAACTTAACTGAAACCGCACGAAGTGGAATAAATTCCAGGAACGGGGATTATGTTACACCAACCTCCAACTAATCAACAACCTGGAAATTGAGGCTTTTGCATTGAATGTAGAAGAAAATGAAAATTGCAATTCAGCATTTCAAATAACAAGTTTTTCCTCTCAAAAGTATTAAAGTATTTTGATCTCAAGTGTTACTTCTCATGAAGAAAAGATTTTTTATTATTATTTTACAATGTTTACGATATGGAAAAGCAGCTCCTCTTCCGAGCTTTTTTTGAAAGCCATAAAGTACTACCCTTCTGTTTACTGCATGAAAATTATTAGTGTATTTCTTTAAAGTATGGAAAAGGTAAAAGAAAGCTAGCAGTAACTAAGATGCTTCTACAATAAATACAGATCTGCCACAAAGCAGCCTACAGTCACAGACGCCGGCTCATGTACTCTGCAATATTATTTTTACCTTCATTCTACCTACCAGCCTCCATTTATTATTATACTTTTTTTTCCTCCTGGAAGCACCAAGTAAAAGTAGGTACGTGTATATTTATATACAGTGAGCTGCACAGAGCCACGGAAACAGAAATAAGACAGCAAGTACACAGAGAAGTATGACTAGAAGAAATAAAAGCAGCAGGTTTGAGTATTAGAAGGGCAGGAAATACAAAAGCAGAGAAAAAAAATGATACCGCTGACACTCTTTTCCAGATTAAGCATATCTGGTACATCTGACTCTTGTTGTCAACTGGAATAAGAAGATATAAAAGGAAACCAGATATGACATACATTTGTGTTATTGCACATACACACCTTGGGTAAGGTTTTTATCTGCTGCTTGGGTGAAGACAGAATACCTACTTCTTCATACTTACTGTGATCATTTCAAGCTGCCTAAATCCACTGATAACATCAGAACCTGTTTGGGGGATTCAGAAATGGTTTCCTTACATGTAAGTAATTTGATCCAGGAGACGAGACGAGCTAATCAGCCTGTAGTCACCGCAACATTATCTCATGTACTGAAATCACTTGTTTTTTAACTAGCTTCTGACCGTCATGTTTTATTTCTTCAAAAACAACCAGCCTATGCTTCAGACACACAGGAGTACAACTGTAGCTACAAAGGTTTCCTTATGGATCTCCTGAATAAATTTAGGACCTATAACAGGAAATCATCTGATAACAATGGATTCAGGAGACTTAAATTAAAAAAAAATTTTAGATTTTTTTCATTCGGCAACATTACATGATTCTCTTGATATTTTTATTGTTTTGCATCAGGCTTACTTGCTTTCCCAAGGCAATCAAAAGTGCCACAAGAAAGTCTTGTACAAAACCTGCCTTCCTCACCCTTCTGCCCAGTCCAAAAAAAATGAGCAAACTGGCTCAAAAGCTCCAACACGAATCCCAGTCCCGATTCCCCTCCCACGTTCCCCACCACTGTGCAGAGCCACGGGAGAGGAGGCAGAGTACCAGGAATGGCACACACTGAGTACACCAGGAGCTCCCAGCAACAGGAGCCAGTGGAGTTCAGTGCTGGACCCACCTCTGCCAGTCAGGAGTTGCCTCTCCTGAGCCTGGCACAGCCCCCGGCATCGCTGTTTCACCAGACCGACAACCCCGCACTAAAGATCAAATCCTAGTTCAGCTGTTAGTTGACCACACAGGCTAACGGGGAAGAGTTATACCAATTCCTTTATAAGCGCTTTTAGATTCACAGAGAGCTAAGAGCTAAGAAATTATTATCACTAGAAGAGACAGATGATCTTTGAATTGCTCTGCTTTTTGCCCGAGTCTATGTCCTTATAAAACTTCCCGTATGCTAGAAGAAAGGCTCAGGACTCTCGAGAGCAGCATCAGCTCAGCGAAGACAGTTTGCCTAATTAATTTTCTCTTTAGTCCTCCTTCCAAATGCACCACTAAAACACTCCAGTCTAACATCAGCAAATTTACTTAAGCAACTTTGTCCTATGTATTAAATTTTTAGTAAATATTGTATTTTCCCTGTAAAGGGACTGCCACAGAAAAACAGCCTAGAAAGATGCCAGACAGGCTTTGATATCTTCAGTTGCTTCAGAAAAATAGCCAAATTTACAATTCCTAGTTGTAGTCACCTTTGAAGAAGTGATTGAAAAGGTGACCGGGTTATGTCAAGCAATAAGCAGAATGGTAATTAGATATTCTCATCCTCAGGTCTTCTGTGCTTATCTCCTCCCCAGCAGAAATCCTCTCTTTAGGTGTATCACACCCAGCAAAAACAGAGACTAGGACACGTGTGCACTGCTCTGAGACTTGCTTTAAGACTACAAAGTAAACGAAATCACGAAGAAGCTCCTTAGGCCCACCTAAAGTAGGGAAAGGATGACACATTAGGGAACAAAAAGTAAGGGTTGTGCAGTTGGAACTGGCACATTCCTGCAGCAGGATGGAGAACATTTGAAGAGTCAGTGATGCTAAAAGGGCCGGTTGCCACCTGCACCACACGCACGGCACAGCTCGCTCCAAGAGCGAGGGTTTCTCGGGAGTGGGGGTTTCTCGGCAGTTTTGATCAGGGTTTCAAGGCTGGTACATACAAAGTGTGCACAATAGCGCTTCATCCTCCCCAGTCTTAGCTGGAAAGATCTCTCTTCTTGAGCACATCTACTATTTTATATGGAACTTGCCCTTAACATGCATGGACCTGGATGAAGAAAAAATTATTTTCAAGTGTAGGAAGTTAGAAACCCAGTGGAGGTACTTTACACAGACACACGGCCTCACCGTGCGGATATTGTATTGTACAAGAGCCGGACAGACACTTGTCCCAGCTGCCTGCTCTCAACACAGATGAGCTCTCGCACACATGGCCAGCAGTAGCTTCTTCACGGCCTTAAAAAGAGAAATCCGAGCACAGACTGATTTTACCAACTGCCTGTTGCTGGCAGCAGCCGTGACTTTGGTGTGCTCAGAGAGACTAGAGAAACTTAGTGCCAAAAAATGCAGCTGTAATGGGAGATCAGATACCCCCATGTGCATCAAGTAAACATCATATTCAGGCATAATGCCAGGACTGATTTTTCAGTACCATTAATTACTATTTCACTAAGTAATTAATTAGGGAAGCACAGGAAAAGCAACTCTTGACTTGGCCCTGGCCAGCACTGAAGATTCAGTTCTTCATGCCTGGTCATACAGATCACCTTTGGCCCACGGATCCTTGTGCATTTAAGTTCAAGGTCCATCTTGGATTAACAGAAAAGTGAGAGACTTTTTTGCAATCAAGAACAACTTGAGCTAAGCTCAGAAAGTCCCCACACACCTCAGAAGTGGAGTCAGAAAGAGCAAGATTCCTTGTAGATGGCAGAAAGGTTACATAAAGTCACTACACTGGGGCTTCCAGAAGAGATGAAGTTGTTCCCCAAATAGCCCCAGGTACTGTTGCGGCAGGCTGACTGGAGGGGTAGTATGGAACAGCCCAAAATACTTTGAGGAACAGCTTCCAAAAGTTTTAAAACCTAATAATAAATTCTTTATCAAAAATGTCCTAGGTAATAGCTTGCCAGAGAATCTGCAGGGCCAGTGGATGATCAAGGTGGAAAAGGAGCTTTCACAGAAGATAAGGCCATAAGAAAAAGGTATTTTTTTTCTATTTACTTGGAAGGTTTCAGTGCCAGAAGCCTTTCCCCCACCAAGACAGTGGGAGGTTGTGGCCTTGGGAGACCTACCTGAATTGGAAACACCGGTGGCAGAGGTTACAGCAAAGGCAGAAAGCACCAATAGTGCCAAATCACGAGCAAAGGCCAGCACTCAAACAAGAGTTTTAAATTAACTCAAAGAAAAGAACTGAACTTCTAACTTTTATACGATTTGTTTAATATCCGATTTTCACCCCATGTTTAATCTTGCAAGGGACTTTTTAAGCTGACCTTTCTGGAAGAGCATAAATATAACCTCCAAATTACTCTTGACAAGGAAACGCCTCTTTAAAATGTTTTGCTGTGTGCGCTAAGAAAAGAAATGCATGGAATGAAAAAGGCACAAGACTTTCACCACGTAACCTGCAAAGGTCTTCATTATGGAATAGCTACAGCTACTAGGATTTCCCAAGTAGGCTGAAGAAGTCAGGTATGCAAATCCCTCCACAAAGGTTAATTGGGCATCTGAGAAATCCTTCAAAAGCATCTCTGAAAATCTTATATTCATCACAGGTGGAGCAGTTTATCAATTGCAATGCTATTGTCTTTCTGTGACTAAACTGAGTTTACAGAGGTGCAGAGTTGGACCGGGACAGATTGGATTTCTCTCTCCACGCTAAGTACAGCCTGGCCCTAGTGACCCGGTTTAGGATGGAGATTTAACTGGAGCCATGCACAGTTTGGTGGGGAGTTCTCTCGCCCACGTCCCTGACCAGCACCTTGGATCTCAGCAGGGTAACGTGGTTTCAAAGCACCAGGTGGCAGCTCTTTTGCTCTAATTTTGTTCCTGCAGTCTGCAATCCCAGTCAAGTCCCACACCTCATTCTGTCAAGTGGCTGTAAAAACACAAGTTACCATTAAAACAGCAAAAAGTTATAGCTACCACTGCCAATATAACGTAAATTAACTCCATTATCTCAGACTGTATTATAAACAGCTACATACCATGGCACTCAGGATATATTAATAAGAAGATATTTAATTATCTTACTCAGAGCTGTGAAGATAAATCCACGTCTATAACTAACATCGTGCCAACTCACCTGAAATCAGAGCCTGTCCCTCGGAGCACAGCACCACGGGGAGGCCGCGAGAGGAACCAGTTAACAGACTGCAGTTGTATACATTCCTTCTTGGTTTGAACTGAACCAGATGCTTCTAAGTTCACATGTACTGGATACAAGTGAATTTACCTTCTCTTGTATTTTGATACTAGTATGTCTTACAACCCTGGACATTTGAAGCAGCAAATCTGAATTTTGGAAACTAGTCTTCTATGATATAAGATCCCTGAGCTCCCCGTAACTTGACCTTAAGTTTTCAACTGATAGAGCCGAGAGCGAGAAATATTCATCCTCACCTTTTGAATTTACAGATTGCCCAGCAGAGCAGAATGGACACACTCCTCCATGCACAAGGACTCCACTCACAATCAGAATTCATTTCTCAGTGAAATACATAAAAGCAAAAGTTACTTCAATAAAATCCTTTCAGATCTCTAAAAGGTTGGAAGGCAGTTTAAATTCTCATGATTCAAGTGCACTTGAACTCAGTCCTTTCCGTTCGACTCTGATCTACTTGCTATTTTGCATTTCCCATAGGACATGCCACTACAATTTCCCCTTGATGTCTGCCATTTCTGAAAGCCCAGAGGAAATTATAAGAATAGCCTAATATAAATGAAAAATGAAGCAATCAATAGGCACCAAAATGGAAAATTGCATACATGTATATTATATTAACTACACAGAAATACATCTTCCAGGAGACTTTACAGTAATTGCTGCAAAAATAAATCACACCCCAAAAGTGATTATTAATGTTATGGGAAATAATATTACCGTTAATGTAATTTTTACTGATGGCTTACTAATTTATTTTTGAGTATGTTATAATTAGTAGCCTTTGCAACAATTTAGGTTAAAAAAAAAAAGAAATCAGAGGCTATGTAGGTCAACATCGTTTATGATCTTAAAAAGGAAAACAAATCCTAAGGGATTCTAAAGGCTGCTTTCCCAACAGTTGCAGATTCCCAGCTATACAAACCATTAATTATGAGACGAAGTCAGAACTGGAGATGTTAATTAATATTTCAGTTAGGTATTGAGGAAGAGGGGGGGAGACCTAGGACAGTCTCAACATTTACCAAATGCATTTTGAGCAATTTTTAATTCAGTGTTTCCTGTGGATGTTGTTTTGACAATACCACAAGAAGTGACAAATAATGGTGCACAGGACAACAGAGGTTAAATGGAGATGGCTATCACTGCTGTTTTTTCATAGAGGCATAAATCTGTCCGTTCCTCTTAAGGCTCATATCCTCCGTTAACATAACTTAAGAGAAAGATGCTGCTCACCCATGAAGCGAAGGAGCTGCTCTTCCCTCATTAGCGAACGAACTGAGACACATCCTGCTATTTCCATCGCGGCTCATTTGTGTGGCTTCAGCCTTATAACAAGAGCTTTGCCCCAAGATGATTCTCAGACACACACTAATACAACAGACTTTATTAGCGATATGTTCAGCTGCCTTCAGTGAAAAATACAACTGCCTAATTTGTACTTTTAGCCATAGCCAGAAGTGACACTTTGAAGCATTACAGTAAACACGTGAATGCTCTTTGCTAATGAAGTAATAGATTTTTTAAGTTTCTATACAGGTATATTATGCTAATGTCAGATAGAAATGTATCATTATGAATAATATTAAGCTCTATTCACTTGATATGTTCTCAAACAGGACATAATAATCTCTCAAGCTTCCCCTGATCTATATATCCTCTTAAGAAGGAGATTAATTCTCATGCTCATTCATAAGCAAGTCACAGAGTCTATGTACCGAACATTATCCAAATACATCCGAAGAATCTCTCGTTCTCAGAATGAGAATCTCAGGAAGTGTCCTCTCCAGAGGCCAAAGAGTCCCTTGTGGACAAGAAAAAAATGTTTAAACTTGCTTAGCTATGCTTCCTAAAATATTTCTCCTTACAGACTCAAGAATATGACTATGATGTATGATACTAAGTTATCACACACACTGTGGATACAGGTCATTGAAGTTCCTCCCTTGGGATTAAAGAGAAAGCAAAAAAAAAAAAAAAAAAAAAAGAGCATTGTGAACTTCTAACTCCCTTCTAACTCTTCAATAGCGCACAAACAGCAGTAAATTGGTTCTGCCGTGTCTCCGTATACTATAGATGTATTTCAATAATTACTGAAGACATTAGGGGGTCCTTACACTTTCTCTATCCCTCAAGTTAGAAGAAAACAACTGCTGGTAACAGCGCAGTCATTTCCCTTCAACTTTTCAAAGCTTTCCCCCCTCTCACAGCCCAACATGACTTACAGAATATGGTGCTTTTTAATATACATTTGTCCTCGTCCTTCTGCTTGCCTGTGTGTGAGGATCTGTGTTTATGAGCAGTTCTACCATGAGCACGTGGGAGCCTCTTACATTACTCAGAGGTCTGGTTTTGGAGGTGCTGCTCGGGTCAGAGTCAGATGTGGGTGCAGACAGATGTTCACTCCAGCAGGCTCCCCGGCCCTTCCGGCTCTCTGAACTCCACGCTCCCCACGCGTTTGCTCTACGCTTCTCGCCGCAGCGCTGGGAGCAACCCTATCAAAAGCAAACAGGCAGATAAAGGCCGTTTCGAAGAGACCTGAGCACATATCGCAGTACAGCGATACACAACCACCTTGTGTGAGGCTGGAGGAAAAAAGATACCCACTCATGCAAGCCGGATGAATTCTCTGCAATCTAAAAGTAGATAAAAGAATACAGATGTTAGCCTCGTTATTTAATTTACTACAGGGAAGTGTTCAAATGTTACTGTAGTGACTGTGGTACAAAAAAAATCCTATTCAGAACTGAAAGAATAGTTTCTCCCTCATATTGTTCCCAGCCATTATGTTTTCTTTGTTCTATTCATTCTTGAACAGATGTTGGAGCTGGAGGCTTGCAGCCAGTTTCTTAGTTTTAACCAATACATTTGATATGCTTCGGCACGGACTTCTAAAACCAGAAGCCTCTCTAATCCAGTGTGCAAAGCCCTCTTTCATTTTTAACAGAAAAATGAATACTTGGTCTTCCAGCTAACAAGACTCCTCATTTGAAAAGAAAAGTGGAGTTAGCAACATGCTCTCTAGCATTTTTCCAATATTCTTTCATGAATACTTAAATAACATTTTTAGGCTTAAAGATATTTTCTGGTTTCCCACTTTCAGAAAGTTTTTGGCAGGAAATAATTTTATCTAGTATTAAAACACAGTATCAGGCAATATGTTCATACCAATTGTTCATTAAATACCCTGTCTAGAAACTAAAACAATTCAATTGCCTCGTAACTCCTCTCTTTTACTATCATGATGAATTCAGTTTGTCAAGAGAGATTAAACTCATGAATCCTATTAGACTTATCACAGACTTGGTTTAATTTCAGAACACACCTTCTGGCTGGAATGCAGATTGCATCAGGTCCAAGGCTAAATGAAAAAGCAAAGGTGTTTTCTTGTAAACACTCCCCGGTCCCACCGTGTGCCATAGGGGTTCAGGGGCTGGGTATTCAAAATCAAAGCAAAAGGAGAAGTTGCTGTACACAGGCTTGCCCTGGCACGGCTTCCTCTCCCCAGCGGTTTCAAACTCTGGGCAAGATCCTGCTACTGAGCATCAAGGTGGAAACCCACCTTCAAGGAAAGGGATTGGAAAGGGCGAGATTCTCAGCAGCACTTGAGAGCTGGTGTGGCAACAGGGCTGGGGCTGAACGGAGAGGCAGTGAAGAACCGACCGTAGGGTAAAGCTCAAGGGCATTACCCTCTCACTCCTCCTTTCCTTTAAACGCAGCCTCAGAAGATGTGGGCTAAAGCCATCAAGACCAGGCTGGATAGAGCTTTGAGCAACCAGGTCTAGTAGGAGGTGTCCCTGCCCATGGCAGGGGCGTTGGAACTCAATGATCTTTAAGGTCCCTTCCAACCCGAACCATGCTATGAGTCTACGATCAGCCGAACTTTCCCAACTCGCATCCCCTCCTACACAACTGCCTCCACAGCAAAGTGCTCTCTCTATAAACCAGGGTGTGCAAATCAGACGCGGATGCCCTTCTGTTTTCTTCACATCACTCATCCTGCAAAGGTTCAGGTAGACCCATGTTCTTTCTGGGTCACCTAAGGAATCAAAAATTCAGGATTTTTCATTTTCTTGGACTGAAAAACCCCTGCTGTTGTTGTAGGTGCCACTGATGAGGAAAAATGCAGTTGCAAAAAGGGTCATTTACTTCTTTTCTTGAGAAATGTTTTTGAAAGGGAGAAATTGATGCAGATACAGGCTTTCGACATTTACCCACTAGAAAATACCAGTTTTCCATTGATGTTGTTTACTAACAAAAGCTGAAGTGAAGTTACTTATCCTCAATTAGAGAAACAAACCTGGAAAATTTAAGAATTGGGTTCGAAGAGCAAAATGGAAGTAAAGAAATGCAGAAAACAAAGATTTCTGAAGTGAAGGGGAAATTACAAAATCTGACATCCCTGACAAGATAGCACTTGATAAAACTGTATTTTCAGAATAATCCTCTAAATACTTGCTGTATCACTCACCAGAATCAGGGACTCCTTTCCTGCTGAGCAGGTACAGCCTGGGGCCCTTTGTACCCAGGCGGCAGGTGACTCCCTGACTTCCATTCCTGTTGATCTGCCTTCACATTACACTGCATTCTTACCTCTCCTGTAACATAAGGAGATAAGGAAAGCGAAGTATTGCCCTAAACCTTTGTCCAACAAGTAGAGGCTATTTCTTTGCCTCTATTTACAAGTTTACAGCCACTGCAGAACAAAATCTTTCTTCATTTCTGGGAGGAGTTGGAAACATTTAGCCTCTTGCACAGCAAGGTCATTTTCTTTGGGCAAGCAAGGACAGAATCAGCACCTGCCTTTTCAAACAGTAAAAAAACATGTGTTGTAGGGATCTCACAAGCCTCTGAAAGATGCAAGAGGCGGCAATGGTGACTGTTCGAGCAGGTAAGCATTTTCATTTGCCTGCTGGTTTACTCGCGTACAGCCCTGTGAGAAAATAGTACCATCTGTCACCTACATCACTACCCTCTACAAATTGCACGAGTCAATTGACAAAGACCTCTCCAGTTCTTCGTATCATTCTAGCCCAGAATTCACTCAAGGCTGCCTTCAAGTAAAGTTAGGAGAAGAGTGAACACAAGTTTTACACTCATAATAGTAATTACAATAAAGAATCTGTGGTTTGACATCATGGCAAAGAACTTGTACTTTAGAATAAAACACAAGTCAACACAAAGGGTGGCAGTGCTAATTCTGGAAAACCAAAACCCCAACCATTCAGTACAACCGCTATCTATTAGCGCTTCTACACATCCCAGAGAGATTCACAGCATAGACATTAATTTCCCCATTAATTGCCCCAACCGTGTCAGAAGAGACATGAACATTTGTATATAATTGTGGTTAGACAAATGTCAAAAATTGTATTAGGTTCCTACCCAGGGACTCAAGTACAGCCTCCTGGGTTTTGGAACCTCTTTCTATAAATTTCCTTAAGGTCCGCATCTGAATAGACACGCGAGGTTGCTCCTCTTTAGAGAAAAGGAAACTAAAGGCCCAGGGAAATGAAACCATGTGCTCAGAAACAGCAGAGCAGGATCTAAGCCCACTTCTGCAGATTCCATGGCTTTGGTGATCTGACCGCTAAGACATGCCACTTTCTGAACCACAAGTTTTCACATAAATCCAAGCAAAGGGAGGCTAAAGAGACAGAGAAGACGAGGAGGAAGGAATGACATTCCCCTATCATGTATTTTCCCATAGTTTGCTTGTAGAAAAGCATTTACGCTTCATGTTTATCAACTTCCACTTCCCTCTTTCACTTGTCACACTGAGTGAAAACTTGCTGGTTTACTTGAAATGTATTTTAATTGTTACCCATTATCACTTGCCTTGATTCTATTCTTTTTGTTCTCCCCTTAAGAAACAGGAAAGAACGGCGCAGGAAGGCAGAGTATATATGCGCTTTGGGTGAGGGAAGAGGACAGAGGAATTGCCACCTTTTAAATAACTTAATGCCAATTAAGTTTGCAAATCAGAACAGTCAGAAACACAGAATGGTGGGGGTTGGAAGGGTCCTCTGGAGATCATCTCGTCCAAGCCCCTGCCAGAGGAGGGTCACCCAGAGCAGGTTGGACAGGACACGCATCCAGGTGGGTTTGAGTATCTCCAGAGAAGGAGACTCCACACCCTCTCTGGGCAGCCTCTTCCAGGGCTCTGCCACCCTCACAGGAAAGAAGTTCCTCCTCATGTTGAGATAGAATTGCCCGTGTTCCATTTTGTGCCTGTTTCCCCTTGTCCTGTCCCCAGGCACCCCCGAGAAGAGTCTGGCCCCATCCTCTTGCCACCCGCCCTTTAGCTACTGCTCAGCATCAATGAGATCCCCTCCTCAGTCTGCTCTTCTCCAGCTGAACAGCCCCAGGTCCCTCAGCCTTTCCTCAGCAACAGAGATGCTCCAGTCCCTTGATCATCTTTGTAGCCTCTGCTGGACTCTCTCCAGCAGTTCCCTGTCCTTCTTGAACTGGGGGGCCCAGAACTGGACACAGGACTCCAGATGCAGCCTTACCAGAAAGAAAACAGCCTTGCAGATGATGCGAGAACCTCTGTGGAAAACAATCTCTGTTACAAGTTCTCTGCAGGTACCAAATTTTAATGTTTCCACAGAATTGGAAACACCCACTGTTCTCATGTTTTCTTTTGTGAGATGCTTGCTAGGTCCGACTAGTTGTGCCAGCCAACCCTCTGCTCCAGACAGATCCATCCTTTAACCCAAACAACAGAAAACTAGAGAAGACTCTGTAATAGTCATCTCAGTGCTTGTAGCAACAAACCTGCACCCAAAGGAATTAAACAAGAGGTAACCTTTCCAACACCGTGTCTTCCTTTCATGTGCAAGGAATCCATCTTTCCTGACCAACCCTTTCCACTGCAGCCACACCACCAGAACCACATAAAACGGCAAAGGTTTGAACCTTAACCCCAGCCTGTCTTCTCCAAGCAGGACAATCTGAAGCTTTGCCCTGGTCAAAGATGCATCTCTAGAGCTTCTCATCTTTTCACGCAGGGAAGGGAAGGCATGAGATGAGAGATGCACATTTCTTCTTTCTTGCTGTGCGAGTGTTCTCACTCTCCAGAGGTCTTTCAGCATCAGATGCTCCCACTTCCAAGAAAGCTCTCAGCTTTGAGAACAGAAGCTCAGTTCACAGGGCTGCTTTTCTCCTTACTGCTGTAGACAGGCTCACTCTCTCCAGGTGGTAAATTATTCATTCTACATGTTCTCAATCTGGGCCCTGGCATGGCATAGACTGTTTAATGCTGCAAAATCAATATATTCTCAAAGCGATGGTAGTCTGTGGCAAGCTGTAGAATTTTGAATCCTTTCTCTAGCTATGTAACTTACCCATTTTTGCTGCTTTTCAATTAAAAGTGATTTTGGAACAACAGCACACTATTTTAGAGCACAGGAGCCTGCAGGAAGGGTTGAGGTATGTTGTAATTAGTCCACTTAACACCATAAAGCCAAATACATATTAATGTTTTATTTTCTAATAATGTCTAGGTGTTATAGGGGTATCCAAATCAAAACATCAAATCAACTATGTTTCCATAGTTTTGAAAACAATGATAAATGCTTGCTAAAATGTTTAATGACTGCCTGGCATTCTTCAGTTGAAAGACAATGAAAGCCTCTCTCTCCTCCAGGAGTTAAGTTTTAAGAGAGTACGTTATTTTCCCCAATTTCATTGTGACAATGCAGGTACTGAGAGTTAAGTATTTGTAGAATCTAGACTTTCCATGAATGACTTAAATATTCAGTCTCTGACTGAATCAGTGTTGTGTGCACCTGTGATACTTACTCCGAACAAAGAATAACAGAAATTCATCTGTATATCCAGATTGAAGACTTTATTCATTTCATTGGTAATCATGAAGTTACTAAAGCCAATTAGATTTAAAAATTTGCCAACAGAATATCCACACAATACCCTGTCACAGCCTTCATTCTGTGAAGAATACTTCATTCTGGCCTAATTCTGGCCAGAATAGTTCATTCTGGCCTAATTTAAAACAACTGTTTTTCCTAGGCATAGAGCAGGAAGCAAGGACAAAAACACATAGTAATAACCAGCCTCCACCCCGTCACCAGTAAAGCACTGGGTTGCTTCTTTGAATCCAAATCCTGCCCCCTTCCAAAGGCCAGTCATAGCATGGACTCTTTCCCATAACCACGTTGGGGCGAGTGTTCCCCTTCCAGTCTGGATAGTTGCTCTCCAAGTATTTAAGGGACAGGAAGGACTGAAATCATGTGCTACTCAGTTCTGTGCCCTACTACTGCCTTAGATTGATTAACACAAAATTCAATTTCATGCTAATCATCCCAAGTCCTTGCTAGATGTAGTACGAATGGGTCCTACTGTGCCTCAAGCGCTGAAAAAACCCCCTTCTTTCCAAAATGATTGCGGTCTTATTCATTGCGAGACTCTCCTTCTCCTCCCTGGCAGTCCCATTCTCTCCTCCACGGCAGTGCTCAGACACAGGTACTCTGACCCAGCTGCAACCAGAGGGGAAAGTAAACCCCCCCCACTGTAAAAGACGTTGTACAAAGCATGGATAAATCACCATCAGGGAGAGTCCACCCCTCTCTCATACACAGAGACAGACTGGTTGAATGCCTAAACTCTAGAAAAGCAGAATCCGGGGACACCCTCCTTGGCTACAAGCACAGTAGCGGCAGGCACAGGGAAATCCCCACCAGCTAACTTAAACCTTGGAACAAACGGGAGTGATTTTAATTTGCACAGTGGTGGATCCTCGGGTTTATTTCAAAACAAGCATTCCATCAGCTGAGTGCCTGCAACAAGTCAAGTCTCTTCATTGCACAGAGTATATACAGGAGTCGGGGGACAATGTATGGGGAAGAGGAGATCTGAAGTTCGATAGGGCTGAAGCAGGAGGTCAAAAGTAGTTTAAAAAGCAAGACAGCATCCTCCAAGACTGGTTACACATGGGTCCACGGACAGTTGTGAAGCTACTGGGAAGTTTAGAGGTGTGGAGTGAACGTTCTTATTTACAGCTCTTTTTAGGCCTGGGAGGGGAGGAAAGAAGGGAGAAGGATTCAGCACGCGGCACGTTGTGCTGCTATTCACTAGCCAAACAAACCCTGCCTCCCCTGCAGCCGGTAACTGTTCTCTGTTTTCCCTCCATGAAGCTACTTCCAGTAGGCTCACCCTTTCCATTGCCTACTGTGCTTTTCTTTCCGCCAGCCGCTGCGAGACTCAAGGGTTTGCAAAAGGGAACAGCACCATCCAGCTCCCAGCAACAAAATCAACTTGCTCTGCCTCAGCTTTGAGGATCCTCCTCCTTCTCTTCACTGCTTTGTGCTGGAGAGGGACTGTACCCCCGTCCCTGAGGGACACGAAACTCTCTCTTGTTTCCATGGAGCAGAAGCTGCCCCTCCGTATCAGCTCTCCAAGGGGGCTGTAGACAATGTATAGAATTCCTATATGGGGGGGATTCACTGCTCACTCAGCAAGCCTTGGCATCGTGAGGCTTCAGCCTTCCCCAAGGAAAAACCTAGAATATCTCTACAGCTTCCCGCAAGCTGTCTTTGACTTGAGGTACTTTTAAACTATCAGCCTTATAGGTTATCCAAACCGTTTCTCTAGACAAAAACACGTGGTAACTCATTTTGGACAGGCAAAAGCATTCAAAAAATTACAAGCATGATTCATTTGAACATGATAATAAACAAAGGGATTTGCTTCAAAGACAGCTGGTAAAAGGAAAACACTCCCAATAGGTCCCAGTGGCTGCTTTGTGCCGTGCCACCAGGCTTCGTATGAGAAGGCCTAATCAACACCAGAGTCTTTAAAATCCTCTTTGTCAGACTGCACCAGACCAGTCATCTCGTGCTCTGCTTTTGCCCCGCCTGCCCCCGCCTAGCCAGGGGAATAGCGAAGAATGCTTCTTCAATGATTTATTCAATAAAGATCATAAAATTAATCAGATAAATTATTCAAGACATTATTTGCCAATTCTTGCTGCTCACATTGCAAGAAAGAAATTGAGCTGAGGATGTAACACACAAAAAGGTTGTGCCTACAAGTCGGCTTTGCCAAATCTTAAACAGACTATAATTTAGCAATCCCCATGCCCAAATCGCTCCCACTGCCCAGAGAAAGGCCAGTACAAGAAACAAAATAGAGGTTTGCTCTCCAGCATCAAAATGGGAAAAAAAAAATACATATATTTATCTTAAAGGTCGGTTCAGTCATTGAATAGTTGCCTAGCAACATTTCCTAGCAACACCACTGCAGAAAAACCACAGCGAGCACTCTCCTACAAGTCAATTAGAAATGGTAATTTGTATGGGAAGATCCCACCGTCCGTTCCAATTAGAAACGACAATTCTTTCCTCATCGCCATTCTTTTTATTAGAAGCTTTGTAAATTTATCCCTTGCTCCATTTTGCTCTGCCTTCCTTCACTCTCCTTCCCAGGTAACAAAACTTTACATCAGCAGTGCCTCGACGTCGACAGTATTAGGAGCAACACCTAAAAATATAATACAACCCATTCATCTTCATTTCCAAATCAATGATCGGCTTCTTCTCTCCTGCAAAAGCAGCTCAAGAGACACAGCTGGCTCTTCACACGTGGAGATACTTTCAAACGCAGAGTCCTACAAAAAGCTGTAATTCTGGCACTAGAAGTTGCATTGTGCTTCCCAAAGTTCCCGGGGCTGTAGCCGGGTAACTTCTCTTCATGTCCTCAAGCGTAACACCATGAGGGAGTGTGGCACCGCACCAGCGAACTACTACCCTTTTCCGTGTCACAGAGTCTGTAAGCGACAGCAAGGGATAAGGACGGGTTGGTTTTTTTAAAAAAAAAAAAAGTAATTAAAGTGCTTGGCAATTTCATGTCATTTAATGCAATGTGTTCTGAAATGAGATTTGAAAAGTAAAAAGCCAGGCAAATCCTTGAGATGGGAACGATCACCTATTTAAAGCCTTTCATACTTGAATCTGTCAATCTCAGCAATGAAATTAAATGAAGAGAAGGAGGGAAGGAGAGGGTGATCCTGCGTGGGCTGGTGACTGATCGAGGTTTAAACAGTTTCATTTACTGATCTCGCCAATACACAGTAATGACAAAAAATAGATTTCCTGCTGTCAAGTGACCATAATCTTCTAGTTGTTTACTCTCTCCAGAGCCAAAGCTATCTCCTACTTAATTGCTTGCTAAAACTATTATATGCTTTCATTAGTGTTTTTTGTGCTTACTCCCTCCTTTGTATAGATTGCCAGTAATTTGAGAGAGATGTCTCCCTCAAACTTTGAGAGAGATGAGCTGCAACACAATGCTTACTCACAGACTTCACCCATAATGTGGGTTCCATGTCCATCACGGACATGGTTCCATGTCCATCAGCAAGGACACAGACCTGTATGAAGGACATAGACCTGTTGGAATGAGGCCAGCAAAGGGCCACAAAGATGACCAGATGGCTGGAGCACCTCTCCTGTGAGGAAACGGTGAGAGAGTTGGGGTTGTTCAGTCTGGAGAAGAGAATCACAGAATGATATAGGGTTGGAAGGGACCTCTGGAGATCATCTAGTCCAACCACCCTGCCAAAGCAGGTCCACCCAGAGCAGGTCGCACAGGAACGTGTCCAGGCAGGTTTTGAATGTCTCCAGAGAAAGAGACTCCACCACCTCTCTGGGCAGCCTGTTCCAGGACTCTTCCACCCTCACAGTAAAGAAGTTCCTCCTCATATTTAGATGGAACATCTTACGTTCAAGTTTGTGCCCGTTACCTCTTGTCCTGTCACTGGGCACCACTGAAAAAAGACTGGCCCCTTCCTCTTGACACCCTCCCTTTAAGTATTTATACACATTGATCAGATCCCCCCTCAGTCTTCTCCAGACTAAAAAGACCGAAGTCCCTCAGCCCTTCCTCGTGAGAAGGATGTTCTAGGCCCCTAATCATCTTTGCAGCCTTTTGTTGTACCCTCTCCAGCAGTTGCCTGTCCTTCTTGAACTGGGGAGCCCAGAACTGGACACAGTGCTCCAGATTGGGGCCTCACCAGGGCAGAGTAGAGTCTTCCAATACCTACAGGAAAGCTGGGGAGGGACTCTTGATCAGGGAGTGTAGCGATAGGATAAGGGGTAATGGCTTCAAACTGAAATAGGGGAGATTTATATGAGATCTCGGGAAGAAATTCTTTGCTGTGAGGGAGGTGAGACACTGGGCCAGGTTGCCCACAGAATGCAGGCATCCCCATCCCTGTGGCTGCCCCATCCCTGGAGGGGTTCAAGGCCAGGTTGGACCGGGCTCTGAGCAACCTGGTCTGGTGGGAGGTGTCCCTGCCCAGGGCAGGGGGTGGGACTGGATGGTCTTTGAGATCCCTTCCAACCCAAACCATTCTATGATTCTAGAACCTGCTCACATTCCTAATGAGCTGCAAACTCACCAAAATTTTAAGAATTAGAGAAGTCCCTTCAGAGTCTTAGAGCCCGAAACATGTTTTCCCAGAGCTGCTCTCCAAAAGCAAGCAGCACTGCTGACCCACACACGGCCTGGGACGCCTTGGCTATTGACACTCCAGTCAGTGCGAGCAAGTGGGCAGGAGGAGAATAAGTTTGCCTCGTCTGTCCCCGTGCCTCGGACAGGGTGAGCTGTGACCCACACCATTCCCCAAAGGCATTCACCCCAATGTGACTGTAGCAACCACCAGGGATGAAGATGCTGCTAACTCCAAAGACAAATCATTTCAAGTGCATCATTAATTCACCCATTAATGACAAAGCTTTGCCATTTTTTAAGTCCTTTGACTTCACTCAAGACTCTTAAAAAAAAATTTATTTCTATCAAAAGATTTCACAAGGCCCATAGGGCACCTGCCAAAACTTAAGTTTCTATTCTCAAGGGAATTTCTGCTTTTCTCAGCTTCCAAATCCTGATGCACATGTACGATTGCAGCCTGTCTCCTCTCCAACAGAGGTCGGGCTGCTGCTTGGGGCTATTTTCTGGCCATATATCCTCCTACCAAAGCTCCGCCCAGTTATCAGCATTTCACACAAGGTACGGCTGCTTTGCCCTGGCTAACACAGCTGGAAAAACATGGCAGACACGTCTGGAAGGATCTGGCTTCAAGTGGAGAAGCGGTATTACACCTTTAGCAGCATCAGCTTTATAGACACTATTAAGAGAAAGCTTATTAGTCTGTTGAGCCTATGTGGTAGATCCGCAACCCTCCAGCTGACTACTGCTAACTACTTATTTCATAAAGCCCACAGCAAAATTATTCAAGGGTAACATAAGGGGTAAAAACTACAACTGTGCCTTTTAACGTATAGCTTGTCAAAGTTATTTGAAAGGTCTACATAGCCTTTAGCAAGGAAAAAGTTCCCCACGCTTGCCCGAGAGCAATATATTTGGTAATAAGGTAGTATAATCAAAAAGCAGACCTTCCTCCATAGCGAACACATTTTGACGCTCTGATTTATGTGACAGTATCCTGCGTCAACTAGAGCTGGGAGACGGAGCTGCCTACACCTTTCCTTTAAAGCAAACACAGTGAAAATATCAAAAAAGAGCATTGAATCTCCAGAGCTAGCTTAGGAGAAAACAAACCAAAGCAGGTTAAATTCTGCAACAACCAAACCATAAATGCACCGAGTGTGACATTAAAATAAAAGGGTCTGAAACAATTATCACCATTCCCGGGTGAACATGCGAAGACGGAGGCAGTGATAAACCAAGGGGCTCCTCTCTCCTCATCACCTTCTCAGCCTCTCCAAGGGTCAGTGCTGCAGGTTTGCTCCCCATTCCCCCCCCGCTGTCCCCCCACTGCTGCTTGTGGGGTGCTTTCCATGCACCTCGGTCCCTCCCAGCTGAGGATGGCAGCTCTCCATGAAGGAAGCAGTCCCCTCGCACAGCATCAACCCAGGGATGAATGGAGACAGGCGGTACGTTGCTCTCTTTTTGCCCAAGCCCAGCTTTCAAAAATGAAGCAAACCATGAAGAGCGAACAAGCAAACCACATCCCGCAGCTAGAACCACCGACACCCCCTGGACGTGGATCCAGCTTCACAAAAGTTAAATGCAGTCAAGTGGTTAGAAGTTGCTCTTCCAACGCCATGATTTGGGATTATGTAAATTCTGCCTTAAGAGCACAGAGAGCAATTCATAGCCTTTTACCGAAACTGCAGTACTGAAACCGTGTTTGCTCATCCCTCAAAAGGCCAGAGAAGACTTTCACAAAAGAAATGAAAAGGTAAGATTTGAAAGGCAATTTTAGAATTTAAATGAGAAAGTAGTGATTATGCCTTCAGCCCTTCATGACTGGCAGAAGGGCTTTGTTATAAAGTTAGGCTGGAACCAGCCCAATTCAACTACAAGAAAAAATAGAAAGGAAAAAAACAAACAAAACAAACAACTTCTCTGCATTACAAACATGGTCATGCGAACCATCCAGAGATCCAAGAAGCCCTCCCTCCCAGGAACGAGAGGGCAAGCGAATAGGTCACTGGAGAGTCCCATTTAATCCTGAAAAATTTCAAAGCACACAGAAAGGATCCTGGAGGGTAATACACTGGCAAGATGAAAGACATTACAGTCTGTGCATCCCAAATTCCTTTATGTTCTTCAGAGGCACTCAGCCATGGTAAGCACCAACTGCTCAGCTTCTCAGTGGAGTTAGCTGCTCTGAACTGACCCCGCTGCAGTCCCAGGGACTCAGTAATTCAGCTTTATTCATGCTTATTTGACACGGATGAACTGGAGTCAGAAGCCAGGACGGAGGGAAAACAAGACAGAGGCAGAGGACGGGTCCCTGAGGCCCCAGCCCGAGAGGGGCAGTGGGGTCCCTCCCAGCAACCCATGTCTTCTTCAGCTCAACCCCCAGGCTCCCCAGGTCCCCGCAGGAACAAGCTGCCTCAGCTTCCTCGGAAGAAAGCACTCAGCTCTGTAGTGCTTCGCAGTAGTGAAGCAAGAGGAATCCTCCCTCTGCCCAACAGGGGAAAAAAGGTATAGAATAAAATGCAAGTTCAAAGTCTGCCTTTGTTACAAAGAAAAATGCGTGTGAAGAATAGCGGGGGGCAATTATAAAATAAGCCCAGGTCACTGATGAAATCTGACAGCCTCTGGGCAAAACCCACAAGCTTTCCTGGAGATATCTATCCTGAGCAGCACGTCCATTCTTGTTTTAAGTTCTCTTTTTACTGAGAAACCCAAGCGCCTAAATGGTTATTTGTGGAATACTAATAGCCACAGTTTGCAATTGAAATGAAGACGTACGGCAGCAGAACCCGTGCAGACAATCCTTTTTGTAAGTCAGAGAGTAGAGACAGGATGCAAGCTGCTAAATGTCAAGAAGCATAGCTGTGGCAAAGCCCCCAGTGCTTTATTTGAGCACACCGCCACTATGAAAAGGAGCTTTGTCTCATGGATGACCTACAAACTCCCACCTAAGCTTCCCAAAGCTTCCACGCTCAGCGCAAGTCCACTGGTCATTAGCCACACACAGGGGAAGTCACTGGCCAGATCTTTACTGACAATAGAAATTTAGTCCCATCACCTTGACAGAGTCTCAAAGGCAGGCAGGGACCTGCTCAAAGCCAAGTCTCCAATTCATCCATTAGACTTGTAACTTAACCTAAGAGTGCTGGGGGAAAGGGAGGCGGCAAGAATCTGTCCCTTTTATAAATCAAAAGACTTTGGTTTCTAAAAATAGTTGCTTTGTTTAAGAGGACTGCACATTTTTCAAGTCCTTTCTTGCCAAAGGAACTACAAGTTCTTTGCAGAAAGCAGTCTCACACAACAGCACATACAGGAAGATGCAGAATAGAATCGTAAAAGAAACTTGTTTTCTTTAGCAGATTTCTTGTTCACCAGCAAGTATTTTTCACAAGAGGTTATACCCGTGTCTTCCTCGAGAGAGAAGATACAGTTCAGGAGTGGAGAGGGGGAAATCTGAATGCACTTGCAACTAATTCTCTGAACCTTCAGTAGCTTCGCACTAAATTAATACAACTATAATTGCCTGTGTTTCCAAACGACGTAAGGATTTTATTTATGAGTGGCCCACTCTCTCTCTCACTTTCCCTGTCCATTCTTTGTAAACCATAAAAAAATAAAAGCAGCAAGTGGAGACCTCCCAGTTTCAGGTGGAGCGATACTTGCATTTGCTCCGACTCCTTTCTTCTGGCAGTTTGCCTTCACGCAAACTTCAATGAGAAGAACGCAACCCATCAGATGATCACATGCAGGATTCGGGGTACACAGCCTCCGACACAGGGCTGCACACTGCTCTCCCAGCAAGCCATGGGTGCAAACGGGAGTTTGACGTGTCACCCCCCATTCTCCTGGGGAGGCCAGAGGGAGCAAAAGCTGCTGCTCAGATTCAGCATCTGCCAACCTGCACAGTTTTCCTCAGAGAAAGGAGAACGAGGGGAAGAAGTTTTGCAGAGAACACTTTTTGCCTCCTCTGATCGCAGCCTTATTCCCTGTCAGGTTTCGGTCTGCTTCAGTATCTTCCCAAAAATGACTCCTGAGCAGAAGGTAAGGCTAAAGCAAGTCGAAGTCCCCTCTGAAATTTCACAACATTGAAATGCAAAATCATCCCTAGGAATACAGATCAGCTCTAACAGCGGCAAAGATCTAAGATGTTTGGCAAGGCTAAAGTAGCAGACACAGCTCCCCAAAGATGAAAAGCATCTGGGAGGAGACAAAGCAGCATACTGATGACACCCTGGAAAGAACTGCTGCTCTAGAAGGCATCAAGAAATCAGATTTCCAAAGGGAGAAATCTCAAGGTGTTCAAGTATACCTACACCAGAACCATCCCGATGGTTCAAGCCACATGCAAGGACTGGGGGAAAAACACGTAAAGTCTGTTCACACAGCTTTATAGCGCAAAGGACCGGCTTTGTGTCACTGCAAGTGCTTAACAATATGCTTATTATACTGTTCCACACCAGTTTGCCACAGGAGATGGGAGAGAAGACCCACGCTCCACTGTTCAGAGCATCCCACACCACCAGCACCAATTCCTGAGTGCATGAGTGGAAAGCTTAGTAACTGGTTCTGCTGGGAATGTCATTCCCCAAGGGAAAGAAAGCCTCTTTGCAGCCTTATTACCTCGCGGGACTGAGCCCCTGCCTGCAGCACCCTCTCCTACGAAAACCAGCAGGAATGTTCAGCCGGAGGCTTCAGCAGGAGCGTAGGTGGTTACGGGCAGGGATTTTGCTAACACTTACGCAAAACTTCTCCCAGGCATTTTGGGCACCACCCAAATATCTGCCTAAAAGGCAAGGCAAAAAAAAAAAAAAAAAAAAGGCATATTGAACCGTGATGCACTGGCAAATGGTGTTGAGCAATAAAAAACAAGCCCCAAGGTACGCGCACAGCTATATGCCTGACAAGTATTTGTCACGAGAAGCCACTTTCATCTGCCCTACTTTGGATGTGGTAAATATGCTGAAGGTAACTGCAACACCTCAGGAATCACTGCAACAGGCTTGTTTACCTCAGCACTGTAACACCAGCGGCTTCATTTAAGATCACAGGGCACCTTATCTCTCCCAATTGTACCATTGCTATGGTATCCATAAGCAGAGAAAAAGGGAGTATTAGTGAGCGTAATGAACATATTTCTTCCCCAAACTATCTCCTTGGAACACTTCGAGAGTGGCATAAAGCACAGGTCAAGAAGTCCGAGTGGTTATTGCATTGAAGGGATGAGACCTGAAAGGCTCCAAAGATGAGAAATGCCAACTATTGTGATTACCACAAACTGATCTTAAAACAGATACCAGGACAAAGAGAAAAGGATGGGCACAGTCTTCAAAGGACAGTCATTTTTCATTGCCTATCAGCAACAGTTCAATTATAGCACGTGGTCTCCCCATGGGCTATAATTATACTTTCAGCTCTGCTCACGGGCAAGCATTTCTCAAAACTAGTTTCCATTGGAGTGGAAGGGAGTGACTCTGCTACTCGTGCTGCAAGCCAGACATGGCACTGGACAGGAACATCTAGGTCATGCTGTGAGGGAATGGAACTAGATGATCTTGAAAGTCCCTTCCAACCTAAACCATTCCATAATCTAAATCAAATGAATTAACATAAGATTATAGACTTGCATGCACACCTTGAATAGTTCTTTTGGTGTTAGCCTTGATGCAAGGCCTGGAGCCAGTGGCAATTACTTTACAAATTAAAGCACGCAGGTAGCCCGGATACATTGTTAGTCTGTGAACATGAAGGATTATTTTGTATTTCTGAAAAAGCAGTGGGGAAAGGCCTGGAACACAAGCCTGGGAATCATGCACAGAGCACATACGGGGAGGCTGCAGGTCAATCTATTAACACACACCAAACACCTCTGCACCATCGCAGGGAAAGCAGATGAAGGACCAGAACACCCAACCCAGCACGCTTTGTTCTGCTGAAGAGAAATAGCCACAAACAGCTGCTGTTTCTTGCCAGGATGGCCAGCAGATCTGCAAATCCTTTAAAAACAAAAGGCAACCCATGCTGTCAAGTGTCCCTTTACCACCTTTCTGGCTGCAGGAGCTCCACAATTGCCACCTGCTTCCTAAACAATCCAAGCGCTCCTGAAAAGAATGAAAAAACAGACCAATTTATACAAAGAAACAGAGCAGCCAACAAGCAATAGTACATATCTTTAACCCTGGTGCTTGCATTAAGGTTCAGTGATTCTGTACAAGTTGTCCCCAACCTACCTGCTTGCACCAAAACAAGTGCTTGTTTTACACCTTATTGCTCTCTTCCTACAGACCCCTCACAACGTTGCTCCCTCCCCACCGCCAGACCTTGCACTACTTGGCACTCCCTGACTTTTTGTGGTCTTTGAAGCTCAGGATTTCACTAATCCATTTCCATGCTTTTTTTCTTCTGAGAAATCCTTCATGAGGTCTGCTCAGTCTTGGGAAGCAACACCGCACTAGTGTGTGCCTTTTATAACCAGGAGCTCAAGCGTGAAATGGGAGAAAGCCTGAGCACACGTATACTCACAATATAGCATAAATGAGTTGGAGAACAGAGCACACAGGAGAGATGGGGAGCATCTTCCCAGCCTAGAAGCAGCTTTCCATTCAGGAAGATGAAAATTGATTTCTCTGCTCTGGTTCAATTAATTACTACAGCCATCCCCATGTGATTAAGGACAGTAGATGCCTTAGACCAACAGATTTCTCACCAGGAAGTGGGGCTGGAGGCTGCCATAGCCAGGTTGGCTTTCACTGTGCTCCATCAGCCCTAGAGCCCAGGTTTTCCTTCATCCTCCAGGAACTCACAAACAACATTCCTACACATCTCACCAGCCATCAACAAAATCCAGGACGTCACCACCCCTAAGTGCCTGCTGGGCTTTGCCACCACCTCCTGGGGGTTCTCTTCCCTAGTCCTGTTAAAACCCAACTACACACAGGTTTGCTGTGAGGATTTATTTTATTGTTTACAGTGACCACTGTGCAGTCTCTCCAGGGCAACTCTTCCTCTAGTGCACAGGAGCCTCCTCTCCTGGGGTGAAGCCAATGGTTTCTGCAGCCAGGTGGTGTGAATGCAGGAACAAGGGAAACCAGCTTGTGACTCGGTTCAATCAAACATGAAAATAATATTCTGCATCTATCCTCCACGGATTTTGTAACAAGGCTTCCAACCCTTGAATTCCAGACCGCTTTCTGATTCCCTGCCTTCAAATTATCAGGCCAGGATAGATACAAGTTTCTGCTACAAGGAACAGGCTCTAAGATTCTCAAAACTGAGTATTCTATGCATTTGAATTGGGACTAGGTTCAGTTAAATTGATTTTTTTAATGCGTTTATCCTCTATAGGGACTTTTTTTTCTTAAATGCTGATTTGCTGAAACTGTGCCTATCCAATACTCATTACTGAAATGCATGGAAAGCTGCCAAAAGAAGCAATGTCTTCTGGACTAAACAAGGGATTTATTACTGAGAAACCACAGCACAGGGTAAAAATCCATCACAAACTTATTGATTTAAACTGATTGTAAGTAATCACACACAATTTATATTAAGTGAAACATACTGCCATCTAATTTAGAGTAAGTGAATTGAATGCTACTACTCTGAATTCTGTTTAAAAGCAAACTCTAATTGATATCCAAATAGAAATAATTGAAGCTTTCAGAAAACATGAATAAAATATTCTGTTATCTCTGTTTATTATGTATTGATAGGTCATTTTTACCTATTTAAAAATAGTTAGACTATAATTATAGCATTATATTTCAGCAGAGACTTATACGTAAGCCTGAGGGCAAGTTAAATAGAATTGGACAAGCACTGCGCCTACAGTGTGGAGAAAAGAATTTGACATGCGGGATGCAGTTTAAATTACTTCAACTTGCTCTTAATATAGAAGCCTCAAATTTTGCCTACTTTCCACCCAAAATATGAGGAAATCAAGTCATGCATTTTACTAAAACATGCCTCTCTCACCTCCAGAGGAAGCGTCTTAGGATGAAAATTGTATTATCCGGCACAAGCTATCACTGCGGCACCACGTCTTCCCTCCAAGATCCCATTCAGGGAATTGTGTTTGTCAATCTCCTTTGATATGTCACATAATTGGATCCCAATCCTCCGCAGTATTAGTCAGCCCTATAGCCGATTTCAGTTCTAAACAAACATTTGAAGGTATTTGTTGTCCTTTTAAACCACCAATGTGTAAACACTGCCAGCAATAAAAAAAAATAAATCTTGTTCAGAATGATCTCTTACACTCAGAAATCTGGCTACTAATATTGAAGGATGTAAGAACATATTACTTTTTATTAATAAAATCACTGCCTCCTAACAGGAACACAGAGGGTGACACCACTTCCAGCATTCAGTTGGCTTCATAGCTTTTGAAGACCAGAAGCCCACCTCAAACCGTCCCTCAACTCCTTCTCAAATAGTATTTAGTTAGAGACTGACATGTAATTCCTCAACAGAAGCACCTACGCACCCGATAACATCATGATCAACATACAAGGTTCCTTGGAAACATTTCCACTGTCCTTCCCACTGCAGGCTGGGTTCAGACAGCTTCTCATCAGCTGCCCGTTCGCAGGAAGGTGCGTTTCAAGTCTTATGCAAAGCTAAAATCATAAATAATGTGATGAGGTGGCCTTCTGACAACTTGAAAACTTTAAAGTAACACTCTAACATATTTTGCGCTCATGAGTTTGAACCTCATCCTGCAATGAGCTGCATATAAATGGAACAGTTGTCCATAACTAGCCTCATTACAAATCAATTAAGTCCATTTGCAGTGTGCATTGCAGGACTGGGCCCTTAGGAATTTGTTCTGTTCCTGGAGCTTATTAAACTGCTGGATATCTTCAACAAGGCAACAGCTCTGCATCCGAACCATAATTTACTTGTATTTGCCTGGTTAGTACTAGCCACCTGTTAGCTGTTATTTTTGCCCAACTAGACGCTTCCATTTATATAAACTTTCTCCGTTTTCATCATAACCTGGCTCTTAACACCAATCTCCTGACTAAACACTGCAAAAGGCTCTGCTTTTCCACTGCTCTGAGATGAAGTAATACTCAACTGTCATGAACAATGCTAAATTATACCAGAGGACATCCATGCACCTCAGGTACTTGCCAAGTGTACCTTAAATTCTAGAGAAGCTACTACAGGAGAAAAAAAAATACCTAATCTGCAGGCTCAGTTTTTTAAAATAAAGCCATCCACTACAGAGCAATGCCGTTTAGCAGAGACTTTCTTCTGTCCAGGTATGGACAGAAGAATGTTGCCAAGCCATAACAAGCCACTTTGCACACAATTCAGAAACACATGACTGACACTTCCACCCAAAAGTACATTTATTGGATGCAAGTAGGTTCTAGTTGATGTTCTTGCTTGCCTTGGAAAGTATTTACTCCATAAAACAAAAGAATGGTATGTTAGACAATCATAGAATACCTCAACTTGGAAGGGTAAGGATCATCAAGTCCAACGCCCTGCTTCTTGCAGGACCACCTGAAACTGAACCATAGGGCTAAGAGCGTCACCCAGATGCTCCATGAACTCTGACAGGTTTGGTGCCATGACCACTTGCCTGGGGAGCCCGTTCCAGGGACCAACCATCCTCTCAGTGAAGAGCCTTTCCCTAATGTCCAAACATCCAACCTGAACTTCCCCTGACGCAGCTTCACTCTATTTCCTGTCGTTAGTCACCACACAAAGATCAGGAGCTCCCCCTTGCTGCCCCCCACGATGAAGCTGTAGACTGCGATGAGGTCCCCCCTCGGCCTTCTCTTCTCCAGGCTGAACAAACAAAGTGACCTCAGCCGCTCCTTGTAAGTCTTGCCCTAAATTAGTTCACACTCCCATTTCCCAAGCCTTGCATTGCTGTTTGGAGAGAGAGCCAAAGATTGGAAAACCATTTGTTTGCAGTTCCTGAGCAAGTCACAGCCCAGGGCTGGGCCACCCAAAAACAACGCTCTATCAGCTACTGCACCGTTTGTAAAATGAAGTGTGAGAAACTGGCAAGTTAGAGTAGTAAGTAATCCTTTTCTCTGAGGGCTAAATATTTCTTTATTAATAAACACAAGTAAAACTTCAGTCAGAGATAAATTGTCACAAGGGAAGGAAGTGACAAAGGTTTATTTTGTCAAGGAATGGCTAAAGGTTGAGCAGATACAAGTAGCAATTTTTCTGCTGTATTTCTCCCTCCCCACTCATTCTCAGCAGTGGAGCTATTTCCACCCAGTCTCTGAAGCGCGTACTGGAAAAGAACAGACAAACTAGCAAAAAAGAAGAGAGAAAGGTTCAGCAGATCAAACGCAGAAAAACAACTCGGGCACAATCTCTGAATAGGGAATGGTGAAAGACACAATTTAAGACTCGACTCTTAGCATCAGAAGCTGCTCGCGGCAGGACTGTTTCCCAGCAAAGCTCTACAGGTTACAGCCATGGGCACTGGGACACAAGGGTCACACAGGTGCTCCATGGCAGAGTGGCAGCAATAGCACTGCCTCCTCCTTCACAACCTACCTCTGACCTGGGAGCTAGAAGCTCCTCGGAAAACTTGCATCAAAGACATCCTAAAAACAGGGCTTTCTTGTTTTGACTAACCCATTTCCTCAGACTCGGATCATTACGGAGCACACCACAGAAAACGTGCGATTTCCCGAGACAAAATGGTTTCGTCTGCTGTTACACCAGTAACACTCCACAGATACCTAAATTCAACTCATGCTAATGTCATACATCCCCCCACATCCAAAACGGAAGGCCCACAGTCATTTAGGTTCAATTTTAAAAGGCCATTGTCATTTAAAAGCCATTTGTCATTTGTGTTGCACTGCAGTAGTTTGACACTTTGCTTTTCAGTATTAAAGCAACTCCACCGCTAACAATCCCGACAACGCAGCACCAGAGGATGACAGCAGCACTGACACCAGGCAAGAGCATAAGGGACGTGAAACGAGATGTTGCAAAATGAAGTTTAGACGTGCTTAAGCAGTTGAAGCAGCAGTTAATATTTGCTTTCTTCCCACTCCAAAAATAAGCAGTTTTAATAAAGGATAAGCTATCCTACGCGCTCAAACCCCATCACTCCCAACAGCTCTAACAGAGGCCACCGCTCTCTTGCCCCATTCAGAAGCTGAAGTCAGAGAGCAAACACAATGAAACCAGAAATGCAGCACTTAACACTGACTTCAGATGAAAATCAGGTTTTTCCAAGCATTAGGGATTAGCCATTTTTTCTGAGGTAACAGACAGAGGACACCCCCACCTCATCTTTCTCAGGCCTGTCCAAAGCCCCATCCACAAACTCCAGCCTCTTCCAAACATGGTATCTTCTTAAAAACTTGCACTAAGGCTTCAAAAAACACCAGCTCAAGAACCATTCAGCTCAACTGCTGCCACAACCCACTCACAGCTCCCCAAATCCTGCTCCTCCACTTGTAACAGGGCTTCCCTGCACCCACTGCTTTGGCAACTCCTGTCCCCCAAGGCACAGCTCCAGCCCTCTAGATGCAAAAGGACTTTGTTTGCCAACCCCTGACCTCCAGGCTGCATGGAAATCCTCAGCAATCACCCCCAAAATCCCAGTGCCAAACCTGGGCCACCCAGATCCCAGCAGCCCTTGTCCACTGGGGGTTGAAACTACCCCCAAAAGTACACATATGACCTCTGACTGCACAGGTAGGAGAAAGGAGAGGGGACAGGCTCAGCACTCCCAGCCCCATTCCACCACCCTCCTGCCTTTCTGTTGCTGCCTGCGCTGCGGCTGTGTCAAGTGTTTCACAGGGCTCCCAGGGAAGTAAAACCCTGCGAAAAGGGATGTAGTAGGAAGTGAACCTAGAAAACGCTTTAGAGGAGGAAAAATAACAAAGTGACTGCTAAAAGTTCACAGCCTACACAAGAGCTGGAGAGAAGCTGGAAGAGGTGCTGCAGATAGGAGTTACTTTTACCCAAGGAACACTTTGCTAACACAGACAAGCATCACAAAGGCTTCCTTTCTCAAAGCTGCCATGAAAGCCTTGTGGCAGCACCTCAGAGCACTGATCAGATCTCTACCTATTAGATGCAAAGTAAAGGAAATAAAATACTAAGCTTTTAAGATGAAGCACTGTGTGACATTAGCTGCATGGATGCAGAAGGCCACAGGGGAGCAAAGAGTAGCAAGCCCAGCACCACCCAAAGCCAGCACCCTAACCCAGAACTCGTCAGCGTACTGCGAATGGAACGGAATAGGTCACAGATCCCAACAGCAGAGAGGGTGGCCCAAGACAAAATAAATTCCCTGAGACAGTCTGCAGAGAGATTTGGGCGCCCGACTCCCCACCAACACAAGCAAAAGACAACAAAATACCACAAAATGTTTGCTGTTCTGGGTTGTGGTTTTAGCCTCAGGAGGATTTCGTTAAGGAATGAATGTCAATGTAATGTCAAATAGCACCAAAAAAAAATCCCCTCACAATCCCACCTTCCTTTGGTATCCTTGTGACAGCATCCACACACACCTTGGTGTTTGCAGCCTGTTACTGATGCTTGTCGTCTCCTTGCTTAAGCTACAGAAAGCAAGGTCTCAGAAGGATCTCAGAAAAGTAAAACATTGATATTGAACGTGAAAGAGAAACTCACGTGTGTGATGAGACCAGTGAGCTGGCAGAGAAGCTGTCAAACCAAGGATGTGTCTTACAACTGGCAAAGTATAATGAAAATATTCTTTAAAACTCTGACAACTGCAGAGAGACAGAAAATGAAACTGCCTACACCTGGAGACTGTACTGCGTGTGTGAGCACAATGGCCTCTGCTCTGGACCGTACAGCCAGTGGGAGCGGGGGCAAGCCCTATTTCCAAAATGCTGGACCAACAGCAAGAAGGGTCAGGCAGACCATTTTTGCCTCCCATTTACCTGGTGCCAAAATAAGTCATTATTGCAGTACTGTATGGGAGGAGATGGGAGAACTGCCAGGACCCCAGGTGCAAGCAGCTCCTTGCAAAGGGTCAGCCTCAGACACCCTCTCCCCTCCACAGCACATAAGGCTTCAGCTGGGGCAGGCTGGATGGAGCCCCACGCATCTTCACAGCCACAAAAAGACAAGCAAAGGCAGGTGAGGCAGGAGGAAGCCTCAGGAGAAGGTGGGGAAGACCCATGCCCAGCCCAGCACGCAATTCCAGGCTTTTAGAGAATGCAGTCCATATGATGAACGTTTTTTCAGGAATCAAATTACAGATGCACATGAAGCTGGAAACTCAGCAGGGTCTACACGTACTTGAACTTACACGTTTGACTGTCAAGAAACAAAAGACTTTCTTTACAGAGAGGACCAACACAGGTTCTGTTTTGCCACAATTCCTGGAAAGCTGCTGATAATTTCAGTGAATCAGGCTTCACCTCATTGCAAACATTTCCTTACTCTAGGAAAGCTTAAGATTTATATGCTTTAGACACTTAGACAGAGATTTTTCAAGGGCCACCAGGGAATTCGGATGTTGAGCTCTTGCCAGAATTTTGAATACTGAAGAGTAAGCAAAGGCAAGCAAATATTTGAGGTATTTAGCCTCCCCCAAAGGTACCAAAGCTAAGCACCCAAGTGACTAACCACTTGCAAAAACACAAGCCTCAGATTTTGAGAGGTCATTTATGTCAGCATTGAGCAGCTATTAAGAGCTGTGGGAGCATTATCCAACACCTTCACCTTAGCTTTCAGCGTTTATGAAGGTAGCAAGGCACACCGGGCCTGCAGGGCACAGCACGATCAGCTTCAGGGCCTCTAATCACTGTTGTGATTTTATCCAAAGTCCAAGTGCAAAGGTGGGGGAGGAGGGGCGTTTAGTAAGGCTGGTTTGAGACCAGAGAAAATACAAAATTACAGTTAAGAGTGTAAGATTGACATTATCAAATCAATACTGTACAATAAATATAGTAAGTGCGTTAATCCATTTAGCTAAGTGGAGTCAGATGAACACGGGGGACAGGAGTGAAACAGGAAGATTGCAAGAGGCTAAAATTAAAGATACCCAAAAGAGAGGGGCAATGGAAACAATATTCTACAACAATGGGGTTTTGGTGACTATGTGCAGTTTGAAAATGTAACCCGAGCAGAGATACTGCCTCAGCACTTTTGGAGCTTGTATCCCAAAGAGGGAACAGGGACAAAAGCAAAAGCTTTTCCACAATTGAACACACAACAGTGCCCAGATTCTGCAGATGAAGCTCGTTAAGCTGTTTGCTAAATACCACTGCACTGTAATATACTGAAAAGAAAGAAAACTATCATTGTAAAGATCTAGCCGCTTGCAGAAGCTTATTAACTTGTACCACAGCCCACATGCCCTCAGCGAATACTCAAGCAGTTGGATCCAGCAAGGAACTATGAAAATAACCGGGAGGAGGAGGCGGCCAGGCTAAGAAAAGAACTGGCAGCCCAGGAGGAGTAGGTATTTTAGACCGTTCCCAACACTGAAAGCAGAACTAAGCTAAGACTGTGTCATTCCGGGGGTATCTCTTTGCACTGCACCGTGAGTCAACGGCCGTTAAACGTGCAAGAGGAACAGGAAAGCGTCTGCTAAGCATTAATTTCCACTATGCACTCCAGTAAAAGGAAAACTCCTCTCCCTGAACGTTTAAGGAGAAGCTAATGAAGACCGACTTATGCATGCATTTATTAAAATTTTCTCAGCACTGAGCATTTCAGCTTAAGTTTCGTGTGCAGCTTGAAAGCAAGGCAGAAGCCAAACCGTTAGGAAGAACACCATCTCTTTAGAGGATTAGGAATTACGTTAACTGCACATTAGAGATAAAATGGTGGAGTGCTTGTCTTTATTCTTAATAATAAACCATAAGGCATTGAGCTACACAGCACGATTAACTTCTTTCAACTTCTCACTGTTACTGCTGAGACAGCAACATGGTAGTCTCACAGAAACATTAAAAAACACAGAGCGATTAAGTTAAAATTAAGTGAATTTAGGGCAGACAAAAAATACTACATTGCAACCCAGAAGAGATAAGTCCTTTGTTCACGTAAAGAGCAGCCTGAGCACTAGGAGCATTAGAATGAATTCCTCAAAACCAAAAGTCATTCATTCATGGTTTGAAGTAACTGGCTCTGGGGCTTTACCTGTTACTCTGCGTAGCTCCTCTCCTTCCCAATTCACGATTCATCTGGTCTCTACAATACCACCACTGCTAATGATGCCCACACCAAGCCGGGAAAAAGGACGGACTTGGGAAACCACAGCTGAGGCCTCAGCCCCTCCTTCTTTACCAGCTCCATGCAGTCATTTTTCTTTGACTAGGTTCCCCATTTATATAATTTCTCTTACAAACATCACAACGAAAGAAAACCCAAAAAACCTCACAACCAAAACCCATTTAAGTCTGTGAGATACTGAACAGGGATCATTTTGATCATTAGACAATCAGCCCAACGCATTGTACAAGGTACCAGCAAAACCCAAGACTTTCTAAGACTCCTAGGAACAAAAGCACTCTCCACCAGATGGACAAAGTTCCACCTTCAATGTGTAACTACAAGTCCTCAACCTTTCCCTATGGTTCACAGAGCTGCTAAGTTTATTTGCTTGTATCCTGACCTGGCTTAGGACAATTGAAGCAAGAGAAGGAACAGAGCAAGACTCCCAGCTCTCCTCTTCCTCCAAGCTTTAGCTGCAGCTGTAGCCTACGAGCAAACACCTACATACTGTCTCCCATCCTATCACCTCCCACCTGGGGGAGAAGCTCACCTGAAAGGCAGGCAAAGAGATTGGTTTGAGCATCCACCAAATTCCACCTTAAAGTTCTTATTTACTGCC
This sequence comes from Numenius arquata, assembly GCF_964106895.1. NCBI lineage: Eukaryota > Metazoa > Chordata > Aves > Charadriiformes > Scolopacidae > Numenius > Numenius arquata. The sequence goes on from NC_133593.1 coordinate 1,807,705, forward strand.
TGAAAAAGCTGGGCAACACTTAAACCACTAAAAAAACTCTGGCACCAAAGCCCATCCTGTTAAGGCAAGCTGTATCCTTGTTTTTGCACAGTTTTGGTTGTTTCATACCTGGTTAGTGAGCTGTCTTTCTCTGTGTTACACAGAGTCCAGTGCAGGTGACTCGGATCAAAGACTAAGCAAATCTAACCAAGCAAATAGCCCCAGAGGGAACAGCTGAAGTCATCAAGGCACAGCAGCCACTTTGAGCTGAAGCACCCTCCTGGTGCCATGGGCAGCAATTCCCCTTCTCTTATTTCTGCAGCTGCATGAGGTCCTCAGCAAAGCCCCTTCAGCTAGATGTGATGTGTTACCTGCGACATGGTGGAAGACATGCCTTAGCCATCATGCAAAGCTCACTGAGTCTCCGGAGCTTTGTAGTGGCCTTCAGGCATTACAACTCAGCTGCCAACAGGGCTCAGTACCAAACGCACACACTCAGTGTGCCAGGCTGTGCCCTGAGGTGTTTCCCACCTGAGTGTATAAGGCAGAATTAGAGCTGCTGAAAATTTTCCAGAAAGATACCAGAAAAAGGCCATGAACCAAAATGAAAGCTCTTCCTGGAAACATACTAGCTTCCATCAACAGGGGTGAGGTTCCCCATGTACTCCCTGAGTAGGGATTTCACAACATCACAAGCAGAGCAGGCACCACCTGAAAGAGCTTTTGGTTTATCTGCTACAGGATCAGCAGCCTCAGGAAACTCTGTCTACCAAAGTTGGCAGTGCTTTCAAATCTGTGGTCTGTGAACGCCTCAGGGAAAATATAAAACTGAGCCTTTGCTCAGATTTCAAAATGAAAATATCTTAGTTAGAAACTATTTTGGGTTCCTCTGGACTGATACATTTCAGTATTTTGGGAACCTAAAAGTCTGGTTACTGCAAACACCCAGTTCCTAACTTAGCAGCCCTGAGAAACTCGGCTTGCTCTGGAATACGCACAGCAAAACTGGGATTCACAGGGAGTTGAACCCTGCTCCCTGAAGCTGGTATGGTCCCAGCTCTCCATTTGCTCTGCTGGCAAACAATCTCAGACCGTGGCTGCACTAGGGCTATAGAAACCATTACTTCATCCTGGGTAGAACATTTCAAAATAGTATTTCCTGTTTTGTCTTTTGAAGTTATCAATCAAGAGAGTTTTGTTCTTCACCCAGAAGAGTAACTTTTCTTGTTTATTGTTTTCACAGATCTACAAGATGGTGATATAATGCAAAATATAATATACGTGGAGAAGTTTGGAAAATTAGGCTCATTTTGATATTGGGTAAACTACGTAAGCCCCTGACTGAAGTGAAAAGACAATACAGATCTCTGCAATCCCAAACTGGTGCCAGTGCCAGACAGCCTGTTCCACATTTGGAATAAAAATGCAACAGCTTTAATGAGTGAACGAAAATAGGTGATTTTGTCATAACTTTTCCAGTAATACCTCTAATAAATTTTTTCATACCTGTGGCAAGCTTAGGAACTCCTGGGATTTCTCTGATGCTTAGCAGTGAAAGAGCCTTCATCAGGTCTCCAGCAACCTACAGGAAAAGATTCACAAATAACATCAGCTCTTTAACCTGTCTTTGCACCACCTGCAGATTCAGAAATTCACATAAAACCATGTTACTTTGGGACGGAGTATTCTAGTATGTACAGATCATTCCCATTCATTTCCTTTTAGACCTCCTGTTCATCTCTCCATTAGACCATCCTCTGTCCCTTCCTCAAAAGGAAGGGATATCCTCATAAAACATCCTCTCCCACACTAATGTTAAAGCCCTGGTTTTATACTCATCAGGTATTTTTACAGGCTACTAACTCCATATTTACCAATACTTAAGCCATCCAAAGAATCTGTCAGAACTTCCCGAAGACAGCCACATGCCAAAAAGAAAATAAAACAGCAAACTGATCTTCCTTTAGAATAAGCCAAACCCAAATCTAGTATTCTAGATAAAAGAAAATCCTACCAGCTTATATTTAACCATCATATTTTGGCTTTTGTCCCCCCTAATACAGGTATTTGCGAGGGTCTTTTTCCTGTCTTGGTGAGTTAAGTGTGCAATATAGTAGTCTTTCACTGCAATTTCACTGATGGGATGTGTTTAAAATGAAAATCAAAAGCATGAAACACTGACAACTGTAGTGTTGCAGAGCTGGCTCCTTATTTTTCAGCTAGATTCCCAGGTTTAGCAAAGTGCTTAGCTCACACCAAAATGCTGCAGGGACTTGTATGCAAAGTATTTTGGAAGTGAAAGTCAAGGACATTCATGATTCAACCCTTCAGCAACAGGCAAATTCAGACCTGCACATTTAGGTAGAACTAAAGCTGTCAAATATATATGAACAAAACCAAGGTCCAGTTTGATCCCACAGTAGTCTAAATAGCATAATTTTATGGAAATTCATGCAAAGGATCAATTAGAGAGAAATCCAACTACTCTATGCTTGATTTACTGGAGATCGTTTGTTCTCCATTTTATCCAGAGCTCTTGGTGCCACTCAGAGCAAAGTTTACAAAGTCAAAGCTGTGGAGACAGGGAACAAATTCACTTGATGCCAAATAAATGGAGTTTAGAATTAGCAGCAACATAAAGCTATTGCAGTCATTACAGAATAATTCCTAAAACTGGACACCCCTTTTGACTGTAATCCCTCCAAATTCAAGTCAACCTAAAGATAAAACTAAATAATCTGCCAGAACAGACTTACTGCATTGCTAATGGGTATTACAAAATATAGCCGGGGGAAAATACCCCAAAACACCATGATGAAACCTCTCATATAGAATTTCTAATAAAAGATCTAAAAGCTCTTTACAGGAGGAAAAGGCAGGGGGAGACTCCTACCACAGATAAGGAAACGGAGGCACAGATACTCAATATGATCTTCTTAAGGCGCGCCAACAGGCTAGAACTGAAATCAAACCTGAAGCCTCTAGTCCTTTGCTTTGAAATACCATTTTAAAGCATCCAGTCACTTGAAGAAAGACACTATAGAACAATACACGCTTGATTTACCTCCATACAACCGGAGTCCGAAAAAATTTTACCTCCAGGTCTACATAGTTCAGCTGTATCCCCGTGTTACCAGAGCTCATGGGTTACACTATCACACTGAACATATACGATGCTGGGGTTCACACAATTCCCAGTTCAAAAATCCTTCTGGAGGTCCTGCTCCTTACACCCAGGGTGGAGGATACAGCCCATCCGGGTACAGCAATGGAGTGACCACTGAAGACAAGATGTCTTGCACCCATTGTCCTGCTGTCTAGCCATCCCCACATGCCACCTCAGCTGGGCAGAGCCTGGCTGGATGGTATTTGAAAAAACACTCTTCCCACTCAAATTTGTCTAATGAAACTCAACTTTGGCAAAAAAAAAAAAAAAATCCACCAATGTATTGCCCTTGTTCCCCAGCATCCTGCCTTCTTAATTTGAGATAAAAGTGGGAAATCAAGCAGGCTACCAGGGAGGAGGCAACAAGTTGAATATGGGTGACAAACATCTGAAAAAAAGGGAGGGGAGTTGTTGGGGGGCTCTTTCCCCTCCCTAAACAAACTCTTTTCCCCCTTTTCTTTAATTCTTACTGTTACCCAGTTTCACATGGAGCTGCAGACCACCATGACAGCTACGATCCCCAGCAGCCAGAGGGGGCCACCATCCTCCATTTTGTCCTCCAACGGCTGAGGGCCCCAAACACGAGGGACAAGTTCAGAGGTGCTGGCAGAGAAAGAAAGGCATTTACTGCTTCTTCTACCAAGTAAATAAATACACTGTAAAAGCCCAGCCTGTCATACCTGCTCCTTTTCCTACCGCATTTTTCCATCTCCTCAGGCGACATATGAACTTACAGCCAGCGCATTTTTTTTTTTCCAGCCTTTGCTTCAACTTGCTGCATTCCTCAACATGTTTCTCAAGATGCCTTTATCAAATTAACTCCCAATCTAGACTTTTCTTATCCTAGGACCTCGCAGGTCTAAAATCAGCAGCAGGAGCTGCGGACATTTGTGGAGACTGAGAGGCATGGCCGCCCGAGGGACCACACTTCTCGCCTCTCTACAGCCCAGCACAGGAGCTCTCGGCAGGCAGGAACCGTTTGTGCGTTAAAAAAAAACCCCAAACAACCCCCAAAAAGTCAATTTTTAAGGCTGCTGCGGCGGCCGTCCGGAGCCAGCCAGGCCGGGACAGCGTCTCCCTCTAGTGTCTGACGGCGCTGCGGGCGCCGCCATGTCCGCCCGGGTTTCTCTCTCCCACACTGCCCTCTGCAGCTCGGCTCCCGGCCGTGCCTGCGCGAACCCAAACTGAGGGGAGAAATAAAATAACTATAAGGAGTCCGGATGGGTTCTTCCAGTCAGGACGGAGTGGCCAGAGCAGACCCACGCCATTCCCCGGGACACCAACGCCTCACAGGCCTGGCCGCCTCGGCACCAACACAGGGTCCCTCGCGTGCATCTTGACAGGAAGCTTGCATTTTGCTCATAAAAAGATGCCAACTTCATGTGGCATGAAGTCATACTAAAGACAATCAACAGGTTTCTGCAAGCATGTCACCAGTCGGACACACTTCTGCCCCATGTTATGGTCTGAGGAACCCACAGCAATTTATTGTCATTTAGACAATTATTCTCTCACCTGAGGACTCCTCCACACCTGGGAAGGGGAATTGGGAAAAACAAGGAAACCTCAGGGTTGAAATATAATTGGATTTAATAGATTAAGACTAGATAATTAACATTAATAGCATTAAAGAACCACTATCAATACCAATATAAAATAAGGACTGTCCTCAGCCCATTCCATCCCAGGAAGCCGTGCTCTCCCCGCAGGGACAGCCTGTGGGACCCTGCGGCTTCGGGAAGAAGGGAAGGGCTCAGGGCTCCGGCACCGGGGCGAGGAGCTCTCTGGATCACAGCCATCAAGAGAGAACTCCTTAGCAAACTTTCTAATTTATATTGAATGTGGTGTCCGTGGTATGAAATAAACCTGTTGGCAGCTTGGGTCAAGTGCCCGCGTCTGGCTCCTCCTTATCCCTGCTCTTGGCTGGCTCGAAAACACTGAGGCCTTCAAACCCACACCCCAGAGCTGGCTATAAAGTAAATTATTTTCACAAATTCAGACACTAGAGTCTTCTGAAAGTGTGGGTTTTCCCAAGCATTAGAGGAGACTGAAAAGTAAAATTACTGCGAGAGAAACCAGCCCTGTGTCACCCAAAGGTGGACAGCGGTGCCTGGTGGTGTGGTTCCACCAGTGAGCTGGGCCGGGAGATGGAGGCGCAGACACACCTGCCTGCTATCTGCCTGCCCCATCTATTTTGCTAATTAGATGCTTTAAAGAAATAGATTTGTATATCGCTGTAGTATTCAGTGATGTATTCACTGCTGCAAAGCTCCAGATGCTCTGTAAGCCGCAATAATACAGGTAAGTGGAAAATGAGTCATTTAACACCATAATGGCTATCATAGCATGACTCCACCGACAACAGGCCACCACAGCGGCAGCACTGCAGGGTGGCTGAAGGGAGCCCAGTGGGTAGCAGTGCTGGGGGGCTCCCCGGGGCACGCCGCCATCTCCTCAGCAGTGTGCTCCTCTGCCCCCATCTCCCTGCTCCGCTTGGTGACAGCCACCGCTGTGATGCCCAGGTGAGCAGAGCTAGGCACCCAGAATTCAGCCATGAGGAGGGAGGGCTGCCCTGTTCAGAGCAGAGCACAGGTCTCCTCAGGCAGAGCAGGGTCCATGTGGGGCTGACACCCATTCCAAGTGGACGGGGTCCTGGTCAGACCCATGCCCATGGGGACAGACCAAATGCCAGGTGCTTGCTGTGGCTTGTCTGGAGGGAGCGGGTCTGGCCTTCTCGTGGGAAGGGAGATGGAGGCTCCACCAGACCCAGGTTGGCCCCCAGCCTGGCCAAAAAGCAAGCGGGGGCCATGTGGGGCCATGTGTTGCTGCCTGCTCCTCAGGCTCTGGCCAAGGAAATGCCCCTCGTCAGGGGCAGGAGAGCTTTTACAGCATCGGGCAAACGTTAGGCCTCTGCTGACGTGGCCCAGGTGACTAGGGGAGGACAGGAAAAACCAGGGCCAAGTTTGCTGCTGGTGTGAAGCAAGCAGCGCTGATGATTTTAAATAAACCATTTAAATGTATGTCCATAGAAAATTTGGCATTAATTTTTTTCCCCATCTACAAATGAAGTAATTCTCTTGCTTAGTCCTTGGCTAATCCTTTCAAAAGCCAGGTAATGGAAAAAGACTAATGTCCTCACTAAAGGCTGAAGCTTTGAGGAGCTGACATACACTAACTCATATCGTACATACTATTTGCTATAGAGAAGCATCTTTTATTCCCTTAACATAAGCAATGTGCTTTGCTGCTGGACTGTAGCACCATGCAATTTAAGCCAAATTCGCCAAAATATGATTGCCTTTATCTAGCTGAGTGCTCAGAGTATGGACCATTTCTAGTCCCTCTTATTAAATGCGATAGAGCAAGGTCACTCCTTAGTCAGCCTGATCCCTGCCTGCCACAGCACCGCTGAGATTCCTGTCATTTATGCAGGGGAACAGGAGAGCTCCTTGCAGATCAGACTCTCATAAAAATAATTTACAGCTACATTCACCTTGCATGAAACAGCATAGCCATCCTGTCAGCCTACACATATTTCAGTCTCTCTCTAACTACCCTCTTGTGGTATCTCTGAAGAACAACAGCCTTTTCTAACGGGCTGAAATAAATCCAGCTCTACTTGGCTGCTCTAGTATTAACTGAGACAAAACTTTCCTTTTTGGTTGTTTTAGAGGTTTGGGTTTTTTTATCAAATGAGCTCCAAATGCAGCATTTTTGTCCCAAATACACCCAGGCCCTTGAAAAACAGGGACCACTGAAAATCCTGGGAAGTTTATACTTGCATTTTTAGTTATCTTTAAAAGAAAGAAAAAAAAATTGTTAGTTTCCAAGCTTTTGATGCTAATGCAATCTCTGCTGCATCAACACCTCCCACCCCACCCCCGATTCAACAGAAACTAGTTAAGGGCTTTGAAGATGCAAAGCAGAAGACGCATTTCATCAACATACAGCAATATTGTATCTTTGATAGGCAAAATCTCTATTTAATCAATTGATTAAGTTCTCGCTTAATTATTTTCTTGTCTTGAAACAAAGGTGAGTGTACTGGGGGTGGATATCTAGCTTCCTAGGGCTAAGTGCAAGTTTTTCAGTAGAGAAACATATCATAAATCCAACGAAGAAAAATGCTACACTCTGAGTGAGTTCAATACTGAGCAATAGTGACGATTAAACAAGCCATGCTGGGTGGTAAAATACAGCATATCTGCCCTCAATAACCAGAAGGACCAGAGGCCTCATCAACTTGGGTCAATACTTGAAATACTTGAATTATCAATAAATAAGTAAACCCATTCTTTCATGGAGATAATTTTAGCAAAGCTAGGACCCCAGTAAGTTGTTAACATGGATTAAGGTTTAAAGTGCTTTCTAAAGACAAAACAGCAACTCAGACATTCCTCTTACTGCCACTGACTCTGCAATTCACCCGATTCAGTGGTTTTTTTTGTTCTCATGGTGATTCAGGCAATAACCTAATTCCCCTGGGCGACTCCTGGGGTAACTCAGGGAGGAAGTGGCTGCTATTGCACTGGTGGCTCTGAGTTTTATGTTTCCAGATGCACTTTTCCCATTAATAAAATGGGGATAACGGTACAGTGAAGTCCGTATTACCAGAGCAGCAGAGGAACCATGAAATGCAACCATCATAATCTAGAGGAGACGCCTCTGCAGAAAGCAGCAAAAGGCCGTGTGAGATTGTAGGGTGCCATGAGGATTTCATACTCTGCTCCTTGCTGTAGAGAGCTTTCTGCCTGCGATATTGTGCCTGACGTTGTGTGGGCATTCTGATGTGTATAATTACATGTATGTCTAAATGCAGACAAACAGCGCACAAATGAGGAGGGGGATATTCTCTATGACCAGGAAACGTCTTTGTGTTAAAATGATTTTAGTTACAAGATATCTGTGGAAAAAGAAAGGTGTGTGTCCCCCAACCACACAGCTGGCAGAAAGGGACCACGCTGGGAACTGTCTGCCAACTCCACAATAAGCACTTGGAGGCATCACCACCTGGGAACCACCACCTTGCCCATGGCCACAAGCTGTCTAGGCCCCTCCAGATGGGGACAGGGCATAGGGAGAACAGTCTGCCCTCCTCTGCAGCTTTGTTTCTTCTTGGCTAGCAAAAGTCTGGAGTCTTTTACAGTGGTTACCATGGCTAATTCACCAAGGCCTTCAGTTTTCACTCCGGTCTCTAGCACTACCGAAGGTTTTTTTGTATTATAGCACTGAGAAACGCTCACTTGTCCCAGTCAGGGCTCCAAGCACAGAGCAATCACATCGAGGCAGGCAGACTGTGTCCCAAAGAGCTTCACATAGAACATGGCTAGGATTGGTACAGTGCAAAGGAAGGAAGGAAGATCTGATGAGACTAAAATCAACAAGGGAGGAGGTAGTCCCACCACTACCACTGATTTGCACGTACTTCTCTGGACCAGCTAAGTTAGACGTTAGTCTCCATCTGGAGTTAAGGAAGAGTCACCTTCAAAAGGCAATTCAGACCATTTAACTTGGGATCCTGTTCCAAATCGCCTCCTGAAGCTCTGGATGAGCAATGCCTCCAAAGATGGCAGCTGGAGTCCAAAGAAGCATGTTGGTTTATCCAGGTGAGACTTAACCGAGTCACTGTGGGAGTAACAAAACCTTGTATAAGGTGAGTCTTTGGTCACTGTTTGAACCACAGCTCGCTCTTCTTTCTTGCCAGACACAAAAGCAGTAAGTCAAGTAGCTCCTCTGTAAATGGAATATAACCAATGTCTGTTACCTTGTTCCAGTGCCCCAGGTGGCTTTCAGCAGAGGTCACCTGCACACGTGAAGCAGCAGTTAAGAGGTCAAATTTTCAAGAATCATGCTAAAAATTTTACTTAACAAGGCGCTGCCACAGCAAATGAAAATACTTTTCAGTAAAATCCTCCCCAAGCTCCATCGGCCTATCTTCCAGCCCAGCAAGGACTACACATTTTCATGAGCTCATACAGGCAAAGGTAAAAAGGAACAAAAATATACAGTGTCTATGGCTCTTGGAAAAAATTGCCTGCAGTGTTTATTGCTGCCTATAGTAGATTTAGCTGTCCTAAGCCATGACAGGGAGCATGCCTGGCAAAAAGGCAAGAGTATCAGTAAAGTACGAATAGCAGAAAACCACATTAGAGCTAGGTATTTAGTAAGGAAAGACAAAGATAATATAGAAGGTTAAAAAAGAAGGGATAAAGCACAGCATACAATGAACATTGTATCAGGGAGCAACTGTTATGACGTCTGTCAAAGAATCGCTTCCGATACCCTGCTTTAGTTGGCATCTCAAGTGACGGGAAGCTGCTAAGCAGAAAACTGGCTGGAGTGTGGGAAGGTGAGAGCTTTAAAGCATAAAGCAAAGGTCCAGGGTGTCGTAAGCAAATAGCTCAGGGTTTTCTATGATCCAAATCTCTCACACCAGAGAGTACAGAGTAACACCCTTAGGACGCCTATCATCCCTACCAGTGGTATTTGGCACGGTCTTTAAATCAACTTCATTTCTTAAATACTCGTGATTCAAAACCAGAACATTTAAGACAAATATTTTGAATGGAAAACCCTGCTAAAAAGATTAAATTGTCTATACCTGCAAGCTAATGTCCCAATATCAAACTTTTGTTAAGCAATGAATGCATCTGAAGAAGTTTTAAAGCATTTAAAAGTCTTGTTTTATCTCTTACTGTACCTTTCAGGCATATTCCTCCGAGCGTCACCACTTTTATGAACTGACACCCGGATCTTCAGAGGCGTAGAGCCACTTAAATTGTATTGAATTCAAAGGGAGCGAAATGCCTCAGTGCTTTCTGGGACTGTGGGAGTGAGGGTTCACTGGCTTCACTGGGAATTAAGGACCATCAGCAGAAGCGTGCTCAGCACCTGGGAGGACAAGGAGCAGAGTCTGTACAGTCAGAGACCACATTTCCTTCACCCGCAGACGCTGGGAAAGCTGTTATCACTCCTGTTACAGCGCTCTGTGATGAGCCTGGAAGATGATGCTCTCATTAGACCCTCTCTCACGGGACCCCTCTGTGCAAGTTTGCTCCAATAGTTTTTCATCCTTCTACAGCCATCTATAACTGGTTTCCTTGAGAAACTTGGAAGCTGTTTAATGATGTGCATCCAGAAGACCGAGACACGGATTCCTCACAGAGAAAAGGGAAAAAAAGCTCTTTTCACACACACTGCCACTACTGTACGTTCTGCACAGTTCACACAAAATTGGATTTTAAAAAAGACATAGGGCTATTCTTTTCTCTTAGTTACATGGTTGAAATTCAGGGAAATGCCACTTTCATCAGATTTACAAGGGAGTAAGAGGAGAATACAGGTACAAGTGCTACAGGGCTGAAGAGAGAAAAAAGCCCAGACTTGAATATATGGCTGCAGGCATTTAACTGCTTACCAAAATCATCGAGGGAGAAGAAAGATTTCCTGAGTCTTGCTCAAAAAACCAAATTTTGGTGTCACAAGTTACCTCTTCCAAAGTGACTTGGATAAAGGCTTTGAAGCATTTGCAACAAGCTTGTGAAAAATAATAACACTAAAAAAAAATCCCCGAACTAGAAAACTGAAATCACGTATTATAGAATCATAGAATGGTTAGAATTGGAAGAGACCTTAAAGAGCATCTAGTATCATGAGGAGCTAATTGTTTATTTAATTTTTTTCTCAAAAAAGGACACCAAGAAAGCTGTACTATGAAGAACTAAGTAATTTTGAAGAAATTGGACATATTTATGTACAGATTGTTCATAGTAATCGATAGCCATATTCTTAGCTGATGAAAACTGGTAAAATACCACTGGCTTGTGTGGAAGTGCACAAAGCCACAAAAGGGCTTGCACACAGCCACGTATTTAAGTGTGGGACTGCCCTGAAAGACCAACTTAACTAAAAGCTACCGTATATCAGGTGTTAGTATATTTTAAAGAATCTGGACAAGCCAAGGATCTGGTCTCCTTTTTGTTCCTTTTTTCCTGATTGCTATACTAATTTTAATCAGATGGCTTATAAAAGCTTGCCATTTCCTTTCCATTTTCAAGAGCTATTTCTTCTGAACGAAAGCCCGCTCTTGGGAGAAAGTATTCCTTCCCCATGGCAGCGATGGGGTACTCCACACAAAGAAGCACCTAGCAGTTTAGTTCACATTTTTTAATAACATGGCACAATTTACATTACACAAGTCTTCGCTGATGAGGAAACATGCTGAAGATTGAGAGCCGCTTCACTTTTCTTTTCACATAGGATCTAGAAAGGACTTTATTACATACAGGATAAACAGCAAAAAGGTTTGTATATAACAATCTCTTTACAATACTGAAAGCTACCACTACGGTTCCAGTGTACATATTCTTCAGGATTGGGGTTTTTTTGTATTTTTTCTTTCGTTCTTTAAAAAAAAAGAAAACCAAAAAAAAAAAAAAACCACTGCACAACATCTGGAGTTCACAAAATCTGAAGCTCACAACTAAACCTTCAGTTGACTACTAAAATAGATCTCTGATCATTAGAAACAACTGTCTGTAGTTAACTTTTTTCTTTTTTTTTTCTTTTTTTTTTGCCAAAACAGGGTAACAACTTCAGATAGCACTTTAATACACTAGAAGACCAATGGAACTAATTTTATTTCATACATATATTTTACAGTCCAGTAGACAAGATATTGAATTCTCTCTGATAAAGTCATATTCTCTCCAAATATTTAGACAAGAAACTTAACACGTTATAAAAAAGTGTGTTATGAAAAGACAGATTTCAGAAGATTGATGCATATTTTTAAAAAGGACCGTGTTCTTCATGTTATTTCACGTCTTCTGTGATTAGGGAACAACAAGGCTGACCTGTTAACTATTCACAGACTTTATTACCAACTGAAATACAATAAATTGCATTATGAAATCTGCATCGGAGTTCATTAATTAAACTACTAATCCACAGTGAAAACATGTCCATCATTTAGAAAAGTATTAGCTTTCTTGTAGGATCTGTTTCAAAGTTGCTAAAAATCACTTAACAAAAAAAAAAAAAAAAAAAGTGTGTGTACAGAGAAAAATGACACACTGGCAATAAAAATAAAAGCAGACATGAATGGCCATAAGCAGATGTTCTTCCAAAAATAAATTTGACATGTTAAGTGAGGAAGTTCTGGAAAATATCCAGCATTTGATTAGAACTGTTTAACCCAGATTAATGCGAGTAAAACCCAATCTGTCATGACTCCGGTATCGGTGATTACAGATCGCTCCCCCTGACGCGTTCTAAGGGATACACGAGCTACAGCAACATCAACAGCTTGAGGCAGGGGGTCAGACGGAAAACTACCCTTCTAATGGGCTGCTTCTGCATCAAAACAAGCACGAGAAATAGGTTCCTACTAGAGATGAGCTTGTTCAGGGAAAATATGACTTTAATTATGTTGTGTGTTGAAAAGGCTCCTTTGAGTTATAAAGGCTTTTGTGAAAAGCCTTAAAATTCATTGCATAGTTGAAGGGGTTTAGCTGTCTATAACAATATATGTAACACAGCGTAAGCAGACTGTGTTGATCAATATTAAGTTTGCAAATAGCACAGTTTAAGAAGTATTAATGTATTATGTTACTTAATTTTATCTATTTACATTTGTACAAAGTAAAGCTTTCATCTTACCCTTTTTGCATATATGAACCATTAACCCATGAAGCAATCTTTTTACATAAATATCTACAATTGTCGTCACTTCTGGTCTGAAAGAGCGTTGTATGGTTGACATTGGTGGCGGTTTGTTTCTAGTCAAATCATTCAGATTAATGTCGTCTTCTTCAGTTCAAATTTTGACATTTTTAAACTAGAAATAAAATAGAGTAGGAGACACGAGGAACATATGGACTTGGCTAAAAGATCTGGAAAATTTCAACATATAATATACAAAAGAACCATTTCAAAATCTTTGCACTCAGGTCTATACATATTGTACAGTGGGTCACATCCCCAGTCTGTATCAATGACTAGTGAGAAGGTCTTTATATTATGTTCATTTACAACGTTCTGTCCCTCTTCCTCTGGTTTGTATTTATTCTCACTCTGCTTATCGTGCTTCAATGTCCTTGAGGGTGTGAGAAGGAGGCCTCTCTCTCATCTCTGCTGACAGAGGAGTAGTCCTTCTGGGAGACCCGGGCCGAGGTCCCAGGGTGGAAATAAGAGGTGGAGGTGCACTGAGAGCTGCTGTGGGGGGAGTTTTATTGAGGATGCCATTTTGGTGGCCCGTTGGGGGGCTGACTCGGGGGTAGTGCATGCTAGGAAGTCCTGGCGTGATTAGGCTTGGGTGAGGCAGGTGCCCGTCCAGGGCGGCGGGGTGAACCGAGTGCAGGCGTGCATGTTCATAGTCCTCTCTGAGCATGTGCAACCGCTCCCTGTCATCCAAGTGGTTGCCCCTCTCATGCTCACGTCGAGGGTCAACAGAGAGAGGGTGGTGGTGATGGTGGTGGTGATTGTAGTCATGAGGTTCCCGATCCCTGAACGACCTGTCTGCTTCATATAATCTTGGCGTAGAAAGACGATGAAGGGGGTCATTTCTTAGCAGAAAGTCTCTGCCCAGGGGGTCTCTTCGATGAATATCTAGCTCTCTGTAAGGATCTCTTAAGGGATCTCTCATTGGATCCCAGTGGAAAGAAGGATAGGGGAAACGTTCTCCTCCAGGAATTGGGCTAATTCCCATAAAAGGGGTCATCATGCGAGTCCTATCCAGGCCACTGATGCTGTTCATGTGATGTATACCAGTTACACCTACAGTCATGGGCATAGACACTAAAGGACTTGGATGGACGTTAGATGTGGATATAGGTGGTGGCTGATCAGATGACCTATGAGTCTGAGGTCCCTCAGGTTGAACATCATGGTCTTCCTTTCGCTCCTCCTTCACTTTGACTTCATTGCTTTTCTTCGGATTATCGTACGTCGGCTCATTCTTCCTCTCGGCCTCACGGTTTGAAGTACTATTAGGCCTGGTGCTCTCCACAACAGGGGGCCTAGCATAGGGTGAAGGAACCCTGGACATTTGCTTAGACTCTTCCACCACTCGGCTTTCATGGCTCAGGCCTTCTTTCTCCGAAATATAGTTGTCCTTCACCTTGTGCTCTTCAACATTAATTTCCTTCCGAGATTCGGAGTGATCCCTCTCTCGTTCTTTGGGTTTCTCTTTTTCTCGGACCTCGGGATTCAGATGGCTCCTGATCTGCTCATTTGAGCTGCGATTATGTCCGAGGGAGTTTACTGGATGGATAGGTGCTGGCGAAGGATGGCTGGAGTGTCTTTTCTCAATGCTCTCCCTAGAAGAAAGAGAAGTGTAAAAATGAAGGCATGAGAAACTTTGAAATAAAGCATCTACTCACTGCTTTGCAGATAGCTGGTAACATGTCCCATTAAATGCACTGTTCCTCTTGCACACCCAGAACACCAGAAGAACATCCTATCTCTAGACTAGGCCTATTCTATTACCTCCACCCAGGAGAAGAAGATCCCCAAAGCTGCTTTGTGAACGATCTGACTGAGATTTCAAACCCTGAAGTCCATAGAAGGCTCCCAAGGGAATCTAGCTCTAGTACACGTATTTCTAAGACAACGGCCTTAATTATTTGCAAAGAAGAGAGAAAAAAATAAAAACATACTAGTTTAATTCGGAAAAAGTGAGGCAGTTAAATCCAAATTACATGGTTAATAGTATTTTACCTGCTTCTTCTATTAAGAATACATTTGGGAAAATAGATGACGTTTTCTTCAAATGTCTTTTAAAAAAATTTCTAGGTCTATGTACGTTACTAATTTCGTATCTCTATTTCTTCAATCTTCTAGCTTTTCAATTTACTTCTCACAATTCAATTTAATTCTGAAAATCGAAAACAAAGCCCTTTCAAGACACCGGCAGTGATGGACAATCCACCTCTCTGAACAGGCAGGCATCACCTCTCTAAGTGTGCAATGAACCTCAGTGCAAGTGTGGCCACCACCCGGAGACTGTGTGTTGACCCTCCCGGACGCCTTCCTGTCCAACCGCTCTGGGTGACCCTGCTTTGGCAGGGGATTGGACTGGATGATCTCTGAAGGTCCCTTCCTACCCCTACGATTCTGTGATTCTGCGACTTCCTCAGCCGAGCGGTCTCCCCTACACGTGCCTCATTCGGGCCGGCTCTCAAAACACCATCTCTCTGGAGTCAGCTGCTCTTCAGATTACCAACCCTTCCCCATCTCTAGGGCAGAGCAAGCAGAGCAGGGCCAGGGCCAGCGCATCTCCCTGCCAGTGCCAGCAAGTCTCAAAATAACCGTGAATTCATTCCATCTTTCAAACCTATTTATGTGGCACAAAAGGTTGGAGAATTATTGTCTGGCAGTGGAGAAAACTCTCAATTTGTGAACGGAGCCTGTATCAACTATTTTCTGGAAGCCGTGTTGACCAGCAGTTGTTATGGGCAACACTAAGTGAAAAAGCTTTCCTGTTTAAAATGAATCAAAATCATAAGGTAAATCTAATTCATCAGTTCCAATGATTTTAACCTCTCACTAACTGATCTCTGAGTTGGAGTCTCTCCATAAAGAGAGCCCCAGATACTCAGTGTCAGACACTGCTGTTTGCTGAGCATGGGAATTCTGTTCCATGAGGGGTGACGGACGACGTGCTGTTACAGACAGAAGCGAGGGATAAGCAGTGAGACCCTCTGAAGTCCCAAACCAGCTCCAGCACACACGATTTCTCTCTGGGTGCTGCAGTCTCTGCTTCGCAAAGCATGGCCTGAGGACGCTCGGATGAGGACAGCAGGTTGGCACTCACTCTGGACGAGATGAGCAATAAATACTGGCTGGCTGAAGGGCAACCCGGAGGGTGACTTTGAAGTGGACACTTGCTCCTTCACCAATACAACTCCTGGTACCTACTTCTTTGCTGAGCTGAACTGCGTAAGATTCCTACCTGCAGGTACTTTTGGACGGTGAAACTGCAGCAACTGCAGAAAAAAATATCTTTGCAAAGGAAACTCTCATTATTGTAGCTTCCCCAGACGCATCTTTTGCTGTGTCTAGACTGAATTGTTGAAACTGTCATTTTATGGGCCATGTCTGAGAGTCCTCAGAGAGTACAGAACATGACTGTTAGAAAACATTTCTAAGTTGGAGCATTTGATACCAGAACTGCCTCGTCTGCACCGACTACCAATTAACTCTTTGGTATCAGGTTCTGCTTTGATTGACTGGGCCCTAAACACTCTGGAAATTGTGCCCTGGCTCTAATTTCCCCCCTCTTGCTTTCCACCAGAAGTTGGGGCACTTGATTTAACAGCTTCCAGATCTGGACACAGTGAGACCAAGACAAGGAGCTCCAGTGGAGGCTTCTCAACACGAAAACTCAATTCTTGTACTCTGCTGGGAAAGCACTGGCTTGTGGACTCTGCAACAACTAGTCTTTTATTTATTTTACTCACGGTACTAGTTCAGAGGGCACCCTTAATTGTTAATTCTCTGGGAGAGCTCATTGAGTCCTTTTGCTGATATTTAATCAATTTTCTATGTAATTGATGTGTTTTAGACTCTGCATAAAATTTAGAGAAAATAACGGGCATTTTCTGTAACTAAAGAAAAATATAAGTGCAGCCAAAATAACATATTCCTTTGCCAATTTCATCCTATTCAATTACAGTGACGTTATTATCTCAAGAGGCTATTGATTATGTAGCGCACTTAAGTGAACTACGTGTAGTTCAGTGGTCAGGGAGGGAATCATTTTTTATCCTCAGATCTGTCAAGGGCTCCTTAGGTTAATAACCCGGGAACAGCTCTAAGCCTCGGTCTCCACGAAGAAACTTAACATCATGTTCTCAAATGAAGTTAGTAGTAAGGAAGGTATGTTTTGAGGCTCTACACTACACTGAAAGATCCCGAGTATCTTGTGCTGAGTACTTTGCCTCATTTATGTTGATAAAAAGATAATAGATTCTTGGGGGGGGAGCGTTAATTCTCCAGGATTACATACACTTAAATGTCATTATTAGAATGGAATTGCTCGGTGACATCTTTTAAACAAAATACCACTGAGAAGGAGCAAATTTTATTTCTCGCAATAGCTATTTTTACTCCTTTTTTTTTTTTCTAATGCTGGGCTGAAGGAGCAGAGTCCTTAAAACAAAAAACCTCCAAAACTGCAAATGATGTTGCAGGAGAAAGTGGGCACCGTATCAAGCCATCGCAGGGTGACTCCCCAGCCAGCTCTGCACCCAGGAAAGGCTCATGGATTGTAGTTTCATGTAGCTACGCTCTCTGGAGGGATTTATCTCGTCCCAGTCCGGCTGCAGGACACTGGCCATACGGAGTAGTCAAAAGTGCGAGGTGACTCCCTGCACCCCGCTCTAACACTGCTCTGAGATGGGGAAGAGCCAAGCCAAGAGCTGCCTCTGAGGTACCTTCCCACCGGTAACCAAAGAAAATCAGGTGAATGCTTTTGGCTAGAGGGCCCATCTGGGGACTGATAAAGTTAGGCCCTTGATGAAAGGATGATTTTAAGTTGAAATCATACCTCCGGGCGTGATTCCCAGTTCTTCCTGTTTGAGCATATTAGCTAAAAATAGGTAACAGAGATTGGGACCCCCACTAGGAAGCAGGGCTACATCCTCACCCCGCGGGGTGCCACTGACGATGAAAGAATAGGTGCGAGAGGCTCACAGACTGCTCCGGGCAGGATCTACACAGGGAGCGCGTCTGCAGGGAGGGATTCTCAGCATCTTCTCATAGAGGCAACAGAGTGAGCGTGCTGCAAAGGAGAGCTCCTCAAAACCGCGCGGGCGGATGCACAGCAACGCTAGATCCGCCACAACATCACTGTACCGAACCGGTGCCATCGCTGTGCAGCAGTATGAAGTATGAATGACGCTTATTTTGAAGATAATTCTCAAATCATTGAAAATAAACATGTTCCGAGCTATGATATGGAGTTCGGCAGTGCCCAAGCAGCTTGCAAGGAATGTGTTTCTGGAAGGGATTTTCTTCAGCAGGAACACTTCAGAACAACACAACAAAACAGCAACTGCAACAATCACGTAATTCTAAAGTCTACCCACATCATTAGTAACTAAAATGCTTTGCCATTCAAGCCAGTAAAGTTACTCACACGCTTAAGCATTTTGCAGGACAGAATCCCCAATTTGTAACAGCAATTGATTTTGAAGCATTAACACCGGACATGAAAATAATGAAGCTATGCTACCAAACAGAAAATATTCCAAATGGAAAATGTAGGTGAAAAAAATCTGTAGTTTGACTTGCTCTTTGCACTTTACAATAACATAGCAAAGCTCTTACATGGATTTTTAGAATATCTAATGTGTTAGCATAACTTCTTTTAGAAAAGGCTACTATTGCCTATATTTGGGTTAGTGACAGAGAAGTCAGAAAAGCACATCTCCTAAATATTCTCTTATGTTAAAGAATTAGAAACAAATAGCCATTATGTAGTAAAGTCATGTGCAAACTTAACAGGAAAGCCATTAAGCCACAACTGAAAAAGCTGAAATCAGCCTCTCTGCATTTTTCAAGGCAGGCATGACACTTGCTGAATGGCAAATTCTTATAATTTGGTACTTAAATGTTAAGAGGAATTGTTACTGAGTTAACTCTATAACGGGAACAGTCCTGACAAAAAAATATATGACCAGGTTTTACTTTTCATTAACCCTTCCCAGCCTGGACATGTCAGCGTGCTAGTCCATGAAAACACCGAATAAAAACTGTGCTTGCAGGTATGGAACAGTGGTGCGTGGCTGGGGGGGGAGGGCTTTAAGGGGAATGAAGGTTGGTTTAGTGGACTGCGTGCACTGAAGCTTACTGATACTGGAACATGACAAACCCAGTGCATTTTATAGTGCTAGAATTTTACAACTTTATGAGTGGTCCCTCTGGTCAGTCCATTTTTGAGGAGGGAGGTAGGGTTACTTGTTTTGCAGACAAGGTCCAATTAGAAAAAATTATTTAAGTATTCAAAGGTGCAGATATGCGTCTGATGGACTTTGTTGTTGTTTTTTTCATCCTGTCAGGCACCTATCTACACGTTAAGTCTTCAAAAGACCTACAAAAATGTGACCCACCGGGTAACAGACCGGTATGGGTTTGGTTCTATTCTCACTTGCCGCTGCCTGAGCTCTGCTCCAGCAAAGCTCCTGCTGACGAAGCGTGGCGCAGGTGAGAAGAGAAACAGCTGCCGTAGGAAACACCCGGGTTAGAAACCTGCATCTTCCGTGGTGCCTCGCGTGGGAGGCAGTGAGGTGCCAGCTCTCAGGTGTCCCTCTACTGAAGCTCTGGTTTAACAATGTGCCAGGCTGGGAAGGGTTAAAAGCGGAACAGAGCCCCAAGCTTTGAACTAGACAATTCTTGGAAGTGTTCTTTCGTACCTTTCTTTGTCATCTTTACTAACAGATGAGTCTCGTTTATCTACATCTCTATCTCTGTCATGAGCTGCAGCAGATGAACTGCGCTCCAGCTCTCCTGGCTTCAGCCAGGGCGGAGGGGTCGGGAACGAAGGAGGAGTTCGGTGCAGTCGGTTCCAGGGCTCGTGAGGGTTGCTAAAGCTCTGCATACTGGGGCCATCCTTGTGGCCGAACATTGAGTTGGGTGCTGAAATGGTGAAGTGGAAAACAAAAAGGTTTAAGAAAAAGGTATGCTCTAGTGAAGGTACTTACCAAAAAAACTTTTACAGCACTCAGAGTTAAAATGAATACATATTATTGGGAGCTGGAAAAGGAAAGGAAATTAACAGAGATTCATTAGAGGGTCTCATTCCTAAAAATGGGCAGGCATCTGACAGCTGTTTTAATTGGAAAGGGAAATGCTGTGGATAAAATTGACAAGGGATGACGTAGTAAGATAAAAGTGACAATGATCCTTATTCCAAACATTTTGGAGACATCAGGAAATGACCGTTATACGGACTATAAATAATGGAACTTGTAGCATTTGATCCTGAACCAAAGTAAAACAGTATGTGACCGAAATCATGCCAGATTTGAAGTATGGAGAAAGAGAGTGGTTTTTAAAAGGATGATCTTTTGTGACTGGCCAAATCTAGAGAAATGTTGATGATCCTGGGCAAATAAATGCAGGTTAGTGATCTTTTCCAGGCACATGTCCTGGATTACTGGTGAGAAAGGAAAGAAAAATGTTCCCATCCACAGCTAGGGATGCTGCACACATTAACTATTTTCAAACATGCAATAAAGCCAGGAGAAACTTCACAAACTCCTTAGATTCATAGGTTCTATATATTTTTTTTTAATTTTTTTTTAACTGAACAATGTAATGGTGACATTTAGCATTATGTTGAACCCAAACTACTAAATAACTAATAGAAAATAATTTACTGATGACTAAAAAATGCTGTTATTTAGAAGAAAAAGATCGCTTTTCAAATTCCCATCTCTTAGAGGTACGTCATCTAAGCAACTGGTAAAAAAGACAGCATCAAAAGTAGTCACCATCGCTCAATACCCTGAATTACACAGCAAATGAGAATTCATTAACAAAGAGGTTACTCACTAACTGTGGGGTTCCCGAGTCCCCCGAAGGCGTTACTGCCCACGGCGGTGAGACCGCTGAAGGAGGCCGGTCGATTGAAGGGCTCTGCAAACCAAAGGAAAGGGCTGAAGCTCCCGGGAACGTTGGTTCATTACGATAAAGCATTAGCACGTTCTCCAACGGCATTACGGCCAACGAGAGCGCGGTCGGTGCCCAGCGGGAGCTGAACGTCACCCTCCCACAACACAGCCGGGATTGGGACGTAAAAAACCATATTATTTAGTTTTAAAGACAGTATGTGTGGGGTCATTGTACTAGAAAAACTTCCTCTTCAAAGAAAAACAAGATGTTAAAATATGCGTGGTATTTAGGCCTGTGCTTCTGCATACTTCATTTAAAACCTTCACACATCTCCATTTTTATTCCTTTTTATTCCCTTCCAATTCAATTCCGTGGTCTTTCTCGGGAAACGTCCCTGGCTAGCGAGACTATCATTAACTCTGGCAACTGTGCTCCAAAACACCTTCAGGCCATGTCTCCTAAACCATAGCCAGGATATAAATAAAATGTGTTATTATACTGATATGTCACGCTGACCTGAACATTTTATAATACTCTTGATATTTATTGCTAATACCATACGAAAAACTAGTATGGACTGAAAAACATCCGAATTCTTTTTTCAGTAGTTAATGCATTCAGGGTATAGGTAAGTCACATGAAGCAAATTCTCTTCTCACTTTATTTTGGACAAGTCTAACAATTTTGATGAAACTACTTCTGATCAATTCCAGCCCAGAGAAAAGGGAGACCAAACCAAGCATTTGCTATAGGCAAAGTGCAGAGTGATAAACCTGCATCGTGCCGCTGCTGTATCCATTTGGTGACCCTCCCAAACCCTTCCCTACACAAAATAAAACGCCAATTTAAAGTCTTGATCTCTGATGCTCCCCTAGGCAGAGACCCTTAGTGCAACAGCAGTAAGTCAGAAGGGAAATAACAACATTTAGTAACTTGGGTGTTTCCATTTTTAAATGTGTATTCACTAATTTTCGCTAACAGACACATTTGAGGCCAGATCAGTATACTTTAAGAATATATTACTCACATGGAAAAGCAGACATCTAATACGAGTTAGGAAAAAAAAGCCACCTCTATGAACCGAAGCCTTAACCTTAGGGCATTTTTTTTTGACTGGTTATAAAGATGACCAGAGTGAAACCCAACCAGCCCTGTCCTCTGCTCTTGTAATGTCCCGGCTGTTTTCAGAAGTATTTCAAAACATGCTGTCAGTGATGCTATTATGTGTATTTAGAACTGCTACTTGGGTAATGGCTAACATGATCAATTTATAAAGGTTAAGTAGGCAGGTCACTCAGGGAGTCCCCACGTGGGCAGCATTTAATGGTCTCAATGGCCAACGTGGGCTACTTCCGAGCCGTAGTTTTGGAGAGAACTTACCTAAGTGAGCAGCCGGGTTGAGAAAGTTGCTGTGGTGAGGGGGTGGGCCGAAAGGGGTGCCGGCTGGGTGACCCCCACCTGCCAAAACAAAGCAGAAGGGGTGAATTCCAAGCAAAAGCTCACAAAGGGCCTCATCGTGCTCTGGGCTTGACCGTCACTTCTTAAACAGCAGCTGCCGCGAGCAGTGATTGCTGCGCACTCAGCTCAGGGTCCTGCACAAACAGCAGCTGCTTTTCTAAACAGAAGTTCCCAGGTAGAGTAAAAGGGGCAGCAGGATGCGTGTGTGTGTGTGTGTGTGTGTGTGGGTGGGTGAGTGGGTGAGTGTGTAATATTTCAGTATGGAAAAAAAGGGCACGTAGAATACATCGTATTTCCAACCTGTCATCTCCACGATGTGTCGGACACCACTGCATGAAGAAATGCTCCTCCGTTTACTACCTGTACGGCATTTCCAGCAGGTTGGGCTTTTTTAAAAGCATACGGAATAATTTAAAAACATTTATCAAATAGGCTAATAGCCCCTGGCACGTCTTGCAGAGAGTTCATAAGGCAAAGCATATGGGAAATTCCCTTTTAACATAGCAAGGATTTGCATTTTAACGAGCGCGCCACAGGAAGGAGACTTCACTTCTCAGTACTCACTGGCTGTGGAGAAGAGCGTCGAGGGCCGGGCCAGGTCGTGGGGGTGGTGGATGGCTCCAAAAAGGCTGGGGCCTGGTGGCCTGCTCAGAAATTCGGGTTTCAGGCCAAAATCCAGCTTGTGCGGATCAGACTGCATCTGTTTCTGAAATGTAAAAACAGGATTTGGAAGAGACTGTCCTAAAAGATAGCAGTAAACACACTTGCAGAATGATGCGGGCATAGCAATTCCCTCACACTGAGGTTTTAACAAGAATATTAGTTTTTGGGACCCCGAGCATAAGTGCACAGCTATTTCCCTGGAAGGGGGATCTAAGGTGGAGGGAGAAAATCTCAGGCTCCCAATGCACATTTCCTGCAGATTTCAGCAGTGTTTTCACGGATGCTCAGGTCCATCCCTCCGGAGCGAAGCGTCTCAGCGCTGACCTGACTTGAAGAACAGACACAAACATCTCTGAATTTTCAATGTGAAGCTGCATTCTAGAGCCGCTCCACGCAGTTTCTCTCTCAGCGCCCCTCAGACTGCAACTGGGCAAGCGAGGGGTTAAAATGACCCAAATTACAGACGAAGCGTGTTTGAGTCTAAAGAACTGAGGTCCCGTTTTGACTGATTGCACCCCAAATTCAAAGCGCTGGATGTCGCTGTCTTTATTTATATGGTATCAGAATCACCCGGCTGTCTATTTTAAGGAGAATTTGCTGAGGTAGCTGTATTCTAAATGATAAGTGGATGAAGGATGGGCTCTGCTTTGTGCCATGTACTCATTTTAGTGGTCCCTACTTCAACAGTTTTATAGAATGAAGAGGAAAACCAAATTCCCCATTACCTGTGCTGCCAGAACTCCCTAAACACAGATTGCTGATTAATTGTGCAGGTCAGCTGAAAGGATTTACAAACGTGTAACACCAAACCGGTAGATCTTAACAGTAATTCTGGAGCACGTTACGCTTTATAAATCAGTATTTAATACTGTGCCAGCTCAGAGTACAGACTATTACAATGATATAAATATGCATATTATAAAGTTATGACCAAGTTAATGTGCATGTCTAGTAGCTGTTTTTCAAGTGCTAGTAACATCTCTATGTAGCTATAAGAACAAAAAGAACCCAACAACAACCCAAAAAAAAGCAAAGAAAAAGGCTTTATCAATGTTTTGAGATAATGGCCTGCAAGAATATTGAAATGGAAAAGATGGCCAAGATAAGGTCATGTCTTTTAAGGAAGTAACATTGTAGTGCTTTAATAATTAAAAAAAGTTCAGAAAATACAAATGACTCAGCCTAAGCCTGTTTGCCAGATTTTTATGCTGTGAACTCTTTTTATTCTTCGTTTTAACAACCAAGTTATAAACCTCTGACAGCCATTACTCAGAAGAGCAAAAGCTGGCTCAAACTTTAATTGCAGCCATATGAACGGTGCTGCTCTAAATAATGAAAAAATCCCCCGTCTGAAGAGGAACAGGAACGTCATGGATGTGTTAAAAAGATTTTTGAATGTGTTGGTTTACCTTAAAATAGTACCAAAGAGAACTGAAGAGATTTATTTAATCCCCAGGTGCTGTTCAGAAGAGCTCCCCTCTCGATGCTAACCCCTACGAATGTATTTGAAGTCCAGCAAATGAGTAACACCTTAACTCAGGGCCACTAACATCGACAGAAATGTCTGCACTAATTTCATGGCATGTTAGATCGGGCCATAAGGCCTTTCCTAAAAGAGAGGGGGCCAATTATGGAGCATAATTTCTCTCCTGAACCCAGGCCAGTAGCGCACTGGTCAGTCCAAGGAGGAGTGTAAAATTGCTCTGTGCAGCCCTGGCTCCGTCTGGGCAATTCCCCGGGCGCGCAGACAGGTTACCCGGGTCGGAACCGTGTCGTGCTGCAGAGCTACAGGCAGGCAAACAGCATCCAAAGCTGCACGCAATTTTTTCCAGGGGTCAGGAAGGTTGTGTTTTAAAGTTTCCTATCCTGCCTGCCCTCTGCAGGCAATTACTAGCGGGCCAGGTAGTTACCAATTCTGCCAGACTCTGCAGTCTGGTGGCACTGCGTGCAAACTTGAAATCTCTGAGTAAAAATATATTATTCCCTGCTCTACGGTCAGGCAGCGTAGAGCTTGTGCAGAAGACAAGGCACCTTCACAGCCCTGGGCTAGAAGGAGAAACCCTTCTGGCCGAGCCTTCAGCCAGAGAGTTCACACTCGGTGCTCCCCCGCCGAGGGAGGACATCATTCCCGTGAGGGAGTCTGAGAGCCCACGGGGACAAAAGCCACCTCGCCTCTCTGACTGTAGTCCATACTTAATTCTTTGACTGCGCTGAGATAATGAAATACATTTCCCAATTATTCTTGAAATTATCATCATCCACAGCCTCAAAAAGTCAAGTAACATCCTTTCCTGTATTTCTAGGCTTTATTACTGTTTTTCAGCATGTGAGATAGAAAAGTCTCAGGTAAAAGAAATGGCTGCATGAAAATGGCATTTACTATGAGTTATAAATACACCAGTCTGACCTCTCTCTGAATATCAAATCAAGGAAGATTCAAAGGACATAGATAGCATGGGAATAATAATTTCATTTCAAGAAAATACCTTTTCAATAAAATAAAAAAAAGGACATATAACTCTCTAGGTCTATAATCTTGTCTTTTTTGATAATGGGAAGATGAATGAAGATCACTAGCAGGGGAAACATAAGGAAGCAGAGAAGAGAGATACGTCTACTGCAGCAAATTAACCTGTCAACCTTGTTTAAAAGGGTTATTTTTAAACTCTATTAGCTGCAGGTTTTAGTAGCTGTTCAACATCTTCATATTCTTATAGCACTACCTTACACAAGTCAATTGCACACAGAGACTGCTAAGTGCTATGGACTCCTTGGTAATTTTACCTTCTCACACAAGCTATTGACTCCTGAAGTACAAGGATGAACAATAAAGAACACCAGCCTTTCCTGACTTACTGAAAATTACTTGTTTTTCTCCGACATCTGTTTCAGAAGAGCCTAAACCGGCCATGGCCCTCACTCCTCAAGTCTCAAAGCATGTGTAACAAAGAAAAGATTTCCAGCCCTTTGCCTTCAGTGCAATGAGACAGTGTCTGAATAGTGTCATTTCATCGGAGGGGCTGTGTCCCCTGGCCAGCCCAGACACCTACAGGCAACACTCATCCAGTGAGGAGATGTGAAAAAAGACTGACAGGAGCCCGTGCAGCCACATTTTATGAAGCATCTTAGGGACAGAAGAAATTTTCCTGTGCCCTCTCCTGTCTGTGGACATTAACGAATAGGATACACGTGCCGAGCTTCTCCAGACTTAAAAAAATTTAATCTTGATATGTTTGTGTCCTCAGCCGTAAATAAAAGCAATGTTGTAGCTCTCAGGCACACCCATTTAGCTCTTCCTAGTTACAAACTGGTTGTCATCACCTAAGATCTGGTGTCCTTGCTCCATGGCATCACAGACATTCCTCTGAGACTCTACCTTTAGGTTTTTAATTCCCAGAAGACTGACCTTGACTTTCTGTTGGTGGTGGTATATCTGCCAGGCGATGTGAACATGCATAGCGCACCACTTCCCGGGTTTCTGGGAAAAAACAAAGGGAGACAACATGAATCAGTAACTTTCAAAAACCTGTGATGTTTTATTCTAGTTCAAGCAACTCTTAACCCAGTCTCTCTTGGTTTAGGAGATTCCCCATGCCAAGACAACTGAAAGCAAAGGGTCTCCCTTCAGTGCCTTCCCCTCTCCATCCTCTTGGGAAACCAGAAATGCAAAGAACTTGTCCCTTGCTAAGAAGTTTATCTGGATATCCAGGAATGCTCCTTGTCACTCTCCTCTCCAAATAAACCCGTCCTCGGCTTTTACACACTCTTGCAATCTTCTGATGCCACCAGCTAAGAATCCAGCTTGTGTTGCTGAAATCCAGGAAACTGTCTCCCGGTCAGTAGCTGCTCTGCGGGGCTGGATTTGCTCCACACTGAGCATTGAGTTCATTTCCAAAAGCGTAACTATTCTAAAACTATCCTTTCCACCAAAACTTGAAAATGAAAGCACTTTAAAAGATCACTCTGGTTTTCAAAATGAATCTGACTCCCTCATATAATTGCTGGTTTGTACCTCCATCACTTTAGCTCATGAATATACCGAAAAAATCGGAGGTCAGTCACTTCACTCTGTTTGGGAAGGCTCCTTCCTGTCACCGTGCTTTCAAGTCACGGGGCGGAGAGCGGGAGGAAAGAACCACAGAGCTATTTGGGTTTTCTTGCTGATTTTGTACTCCGTTTCCCAGACATCTGGAAATCTTGTCTGAAAAAGACTCGTTCAGGATAAACTTTCTCCAATTTTGTTATTTAGGGGTCTGTAGTTAACTACACAACTAATGATTCCTACAGGTTTCAAAATAACCACAGGAATTCAAGAATCTCCTCAAGCTATTGGTAGTTCCACAAGCTACAGCATAAGCTCTGCCTTCTATTTCTAGGTGTATATCAACCAACAATTAAAAACACAAAATAATAAAACCCCATCTCACACACATACTCCCCTAAACCCAAGCTTTTCGCTTATTCCCAACGAGTGGCTGTGCCGGGGATTTAATAAGCTCAATTGGTTGGTTCGATCAAAACTAGACCTTCTCGAACACATCGAAAAATTAACAAAAAACCCCTTTTGGATCACTGGAAGACTGGACCTTCTGATCCTTATTTCTAAAACATTTTGTGTTTGGACTGTCTGTCTGTACTTGACAGTAAGATACCAGGGTAGGAAGGGCCAGAGTAACGCTGGAAACACACAGTAAGTACATACTGAAAAGCAAAATCCTCCAGTCTGCAGTGAAATGTGAGGGGATCGCTGCCGGGGGGGGGTCTCTAGGATTTGGCTCAGGAAACCCTGTCAGCCAGGGCGACAGAAGGGTTATCAATATTTAACCTCTTGTATCCATGCCGGGGGCTTGCACGAGAAGAACAAAAAACTTCTAACTTTTCAACTGTGCATCTTCCTGGAGTGACCACGAGACGCACAGACAGAAGGACTGGCTGCAAACACGGTGTGAAATACCCAAGACGAAACACGGCGTTGCTTTATAATTAAGCGGCTGCTCTATCCCGGCGGGGACTGAGACGAGCTCGACAAACTGTATCACAAGAAGATTTCTTACCCTCAACATGGGCCTGAACGGATCTGTCAACTGTGAAGAAGAAATGACAGCTTGGTTACATGCCTGTCACTCAAACAATTGCTCTAATTAACAAATTTGTATTGCTTCATTAAGACACGAAATTAAAATGTTATAATTTTACTTTCAAATGAAGCCCTTTTGGATAATAATTAGTCCTTGGCCTCCGTACGGGAGCCGGTCTCCCGCCCCCCGGGGCTGCTGTACCCGAGTGGTGACAAGCAACTAAAGACGGCTCGTGTGGAGCGCTCCGTCCTCGGGCACATCATTCCTCCGGGGATCTAACGCTACAAACACGGCTGGTTAACTACTCTGAAGGAAAACACACATCCATCCTTCGGGCACACTTCTGTGCCCATCTCTCAAAGCTTGGAGACTGGACAGGTCCCCTTTTTCACGGGCTCCATCCCACAAATTGGGTTGGAACAGGCTGGAATGGGGTTTCAGACGTGACCCAACAAACCAGTTGTTGGTTCAACAGCTCCGGCACCGGGTCCCTGGCTCGTACGCTCTCACAGCCATTACTGCCTGCCAGCCTCATCTGCTCTCTCTCACAAATGGGCTTTGCCTTACATATTTTTCACACTGCAACAGATGTTGATAAAGAGGGGCTGCATTAAAAAAACAATTTTCTCATTATTTTTGTGTGTGGTCTGTGTTTTTTGGGTAGGTTATTTTCTTATTCTCCTTTTTTTTTAATCAATTAATGCCAGAAAATAAATTCAATCTCCTGGGTATTTCTCATTTGTTTTGGAATTTCTTTTTTGAAATGCAGTATTAAAGGAGATTTATAGGTGCAAGAGGTACTTTGCAGACACAGTGATGGCACCATCCATCATCTTGAAATAATCGAAAGTACGCTACAAGTTGCAAGGGAGCATAAAGCTAAATGACTTAATGACGAGAGGCTGTAGTTGTCTTTTCAATTAGATAGAATAAACAGAAATGAAAAAGCGTGGTTCCTTTTGGTATAAAGCTCAACTGCAGCCCCAATTCCGAGCAAACCAAAGTACTGGAGCTTGGCATAACCCAAAGAAAACAGCTCTGCTGTACCTAGAAGTTTAGCCACACCACGACGTGGGTTGTTAAGGGCAGCTCCCCATTGCTTTTGTCAGAGGCTTCTGATAAAAATCTGACTGCATGATGTTCCTCGTCGCAAACCACGTGTATTAATTCAAACCTGCAAACAGCCCACGGGCATTCGCAAGGAACAGAAAAAGGCGAAGAGACAAAGTGCCGAGACAATAAATGCTGTTCACATACGCTGGGACTCAAAAATCCAGAGGCGCCAAGCGATCAATAAAGTGCGTCCGTATTTCACTGGTGCAATCAATGATACAGTAACCAAGGGAATAACTGTCATTACCCACATTAAAAACAATTACAGAGTATAAACGTAAATCTTGAAGAGGTTTGTACATTTCTACATCGAATTGGACTTTTACGCCTCTGCCTCTGGGCTGCGGGGATGCCTGCTGAGAGCAAGGGAAGAGCTTGTCTACTGCACAGTATCTATTGGCTTTTGCTAATGATGAACAGGAGTAAGGATCGGGATTTAAATTGTTCCATACAACTTTTCCAGTACTCATGGACTTAACCAGCTCAGACTAAGCTTTAGTCTTGGGATGTTAATTTGGACATATTGAACACGGTAGCTCTAGCATTCAAGGTTTTCAGGAGGAATAGTTTTACTGAAGAAAAATATAACATTTTCTACAGACCCGTGGATCTTTCTGTAGAAGGGTATGTGGGACAGTTCCAGGTCTGGCTGCAACATCAATAGGATTGGAAGTCTAGAAATAGCACAAGGAAAGACAGTGTTAATGAGTAACACAATGCATAAAAGCATCAGAAAGTGAAAAATACTACTTCATCATTAGCATTGCCTAAGTAATGAAGACAACCTTTTTAAAGAGGAAAGCATAACCACTATAAGCCATTTAGTAATATATGTATTATCATCTCAATTTTCAAACTTCCACTGTTCACCAACTTCCCATTACTGTAATCCAAAACAAGTGAAGGAGCAGTGACTTTTATACTGGAAAACTCTTTCCACTGTCGAAAACCTGATTCACAACATATTTCTGATACGGCATCTAACGGAGTATTGGGGGGACCAAGCTCGTGCTCTGCTGCTTATCAGTACTCCACTGGAACCGGCCAAAACCACTACCCTGACAGTCAACACCCAAAGCATCAGTAACCTCCTTAGTACAGGGATCTCAACTCCATCCACAATGAACCATCACCAGAGGGGTATCAGGAAAAAGCAATATCCATTGAAAAAAATTAAAGCTTTTCCCATGACTTGAATGTAAATATTCAGCTAATATAACACAATGCAGCTTTGTGAAGAAAAAAAAAAAACGCAACTAAAAATTCCCTACATTTAGACAGAGCTTCTTCCTACATGAAAATGAAGAAAAAAAGAAATCAGCCACAGTATAACTAACAATTAAGTAACAGAGTTGTTAACAGTCTGATTACCATACATACGAAGAATTCCACTAATGAACTGCAATTTACATATTCAGCCATTACAGCGGATGGGCCAATCGAAGAAAGAAGGTGTCTTCTCTGCAGAAATTTCAGGCCTGATTTCAGTCTTTAGTTGCAAGGACCACAGACTGCAGAATATGATTTCCTCCCACTTATGAATCAAGAGTGACTTCACGAAAACAAAAGAAAAAAACCCCCAAACTCATCACATTTCTCTATCCTTGCTGTCACAAACGAGAGCAGCGCTAAATCAGTGCGTTGCGCTGTGGCGGAGCTGTGAGATCGTTATGGAAATGAGTAAACAATAGTGATCATGATTTCTTAAAATCTTGATTATTACATGACCTTACATTAATGCGCACTATCTGAGAACTAATTATATTGCTTCTAAAGTTAAATATGCCATTAGATTTTATTTTTTCCATGGATGGAGCTGTATCTGAACCTAATGAGAAATAACATCTCTTTGTAGTAAATTTGGAAAAATCCGATTGTCCTCCATGGAATTAGGCTGTAACTCAGACCTCAATTCCTCCAGAATCTGAACCACCTTCTAACCCTAACCCGGCTGGTAACACCGGTGGATTTGAGCAGTAGTACATATACAAAGAATTCCTTCTCACCTTGGGCTGAAACGCTCCTTGTAGCGAGCCAAAGGGGCCAGTGGGAGGGATCATGGGAGGAATACCTGATACAGCTGGAGGATAGGAGTGAAACAGCTGGAACAAAGAGACAGAACACCATAAATACCAGCGCTCAGCAAAACCAAGTCAGGGATTCGAACAAACAGCGACACATTCCTGCGTAGTATTAGGGAAATGGCACATGGAGGAAACTGAGAAGCACTGAAGAAGTGGTCTCGTTGCGACGATGTTAGTTGAAGCAGTCAATGGGATGTTCACAAATGTCATGATGTTTAGAGCTTAAAAGCAGTTCCAAAATCACAAAGCCAGCAACCTGTCCCCTGCGTTGGGCCATAGCGTCAGAGAGATTTATGTTTTTTTCAATTATTAATTTTTAAATCGGACAGAGGTTTTAAATGGCTTCGGTTTGCAAGCCATTTCAAGAGAAAAGGCAGAATATCGAGCCGAGGAAGACTCAGAAATCTACCGTTTAAGCAGAAAAAAAACCTTATGAATTCTAGGATATTGTATCATTAAAACTCCATTAGTACGTTAGGATTTTAATAGTAGCTATAGGAAATGAGGAAAATACGCACAATTCTTACTTCATTAGCCTGTCTGAGAGGATATCCTGCCACATCTAATATTAACGGAGAGACAATCTGATTTTTTACGAATTATTATTTAAACAAAATGTTGAGGCAGAACCCCTCTCCAAAATTGAGGGTACTGTTTTCATAAAGACAGACTACTAAGTATAAAAAAGTGCATTATCTCCACTGACCTTGCCGATCCCAACAGATCTGTTCTAAGAATTTAGCAGTAAAAAATAAAATAAAAAAAGCTGTTCTGTACTAATGCAGACAAAGACATGGGGAACAAGCAAGTAAACCATAACATCCAAATCTTATCTTCTCTCTGTGGTCCGGTTGTGAATCTTTCACTCATACAATTCCATGGAAAATGCTGAGATAACACACAAAATTGCTTTCTAGGAAGAGTCAGGGGTTCAAAACATCACACTCCAAACATGGTCGCAGTGTGAAAGCTCAGGATCTAACGGGGGGTGGCTGCGAATTCTGCTGGTCTCGCCCCCCCAAACACCCCCAAACACCTAAAGGTTTATCTGGCTGGTACAAATTCTCTGAACACAGACGATCAAAAATCAATATACTGTATGCTACTTTTAAGATCAAAATAAATGAGTTAATGGCCAATCGAACAGAAGCAGGACTGGGCAAAGTGAAAGACTGGACACGAGCGGGCAAACACTGGGACAATCACATCCCAGAGGAAATCAGCATCGCAAAGTTTGGATGAATTTGTTTATGCCACGCATACGTATGAGCTTTTCTTAATCATTTCTCCTTCTGCTAGCTTCTCTTGCAAGGTCATTTATTCACATTATATTTACTGAAAGATGAGAAAATATCTCAGTACTTTAGAGGTATCGAAAGATTTTCTTGGTTTAAAAGCATGGTATCAAGTCTCCTTTCATAACACGTTTCTATTGTTGTTTTTAATTCTATTTAATTTGGACCTGCTCCATTCAGTGATGCAGAAAGCATTTTTAGATTAGTTGATACTGAACTGTAGGCATCTGAGAAATCATTAAGAGACACATGTCCTCATTTACAATAACTTTTAATGAGTAAAATGTGTTTTAAATCCTCCAGCGCCTTCTGCATTTAATTCTGTGTGTAATGGACTAATTCCAAACGATGGGAACAGCCATAATACTTAATATTCTATTGGCTATGACTAACAATAAGGAATGGTTTCCTTAGAGTTTTATAACAACTGGTAAGTTAATTAAATGTGACCTTTCCTCAAGGTCAGAATTATTAATAAAATAAAAATATTGTATCTCCGGGATCTCTTTGTATCAGTTAAATTCCTCCAGCTTTCAGAATCCACCTTTCATAGTCAGTGTTTCTTTTTTCTCCCCCTCTTTTGAGCGACATTTTCCCCTTCTGGCTTTCTCCAGGGAATAACGTAGCGCCCCAGCTCTCCCGGGGCCGGGAACAGTGTAACCCTAAAACAGACCCGGTGTTAACTGCAGGTAAAAGCAATGCCTCACTCTGCTGCAGTAAGGCCCTCCCAAAAGAGAAATGATTGTAAAATCAAAGATGCCAAGAAAGAAAACAGTTTTAAATGTCTACACGAGCTCCTGTGTGAGCTGTTCTCCCTGCTCTAGAGCAGATTGGTTTTAACTCTCAAACAGACCTCGTTCTCCTGCAAAGTTCACTTCTGAGCTTTAAAAACATCGACAGCTCTTTTTAAGATACCTGAATTCTCGGTGTGGAGCTACAGGGGAAACTCTCGTCACCAGGAAAAGGTCTATGGAAGTGCCACAGTTTCAGAATATTTCTACAATAGGGAAAGCCCTATCGGGTCTGCACTTAGGGCAGCTTTTTGATACGGCAGCCGCTCAGGAAGCCGATACGAGTAGTTCCTCTATTACCTATAGACAGGACAAGGGGTAATGGTTTTAAATTGGAAGAAGGGAGATTTAGATTAGATATTAGGAGGAAATTCTTTCCTGTGAGGGTGGTGAGAGCCTGGCCCAGGTTGCCCAGGGAAGCTGTGGCTGCCCCATCCCTGGAGGGGTTCAAGGCCAGGCTGGAGGGGGCTTTGAGCAACCTGCTCTAGTGGAGGTGTCCCTGCCCAGGGCAGGGGGGTTGGAACTCGATGATCTTTAGGGTCCGTTCCAACTCTAACCATTCTATGATTCCATGATTCTATACGATCTATAGGCATGACAGAAGGGATTACTGCAATGCCCTGGCTAGCATGGCCTTGCTGGAGATGGACAGACCAATGTAATTTGTAGCCATCATGCTGATCTTCTGGTATGAGGCTGCTAAATATCCAGCAGACACAATAGTGATTATTCTGCAACCACTTCACAAGGACAAACCTTTCCCGAGGGAAGGGCAGGGGAGGCGTCAGGGACCAGACTCTGCTGGTGGAGCTCCACCAGGTTCAAGAGCACAGCTCACTGGTGAAGGGGCAACAACGTGAAGCCCTCCCTTACTTCACAGGGGGTAACACCACGACCTTTACAACTCGGGTAACTGCCAGATTTATCAGAGATAACGTCACTGAATTTGAAAAGCATATACTGTTGGAGACTTTTGCACTGCTTCCTATATGACGTGTCCTGTGTGTCTGTGCTTTATTTGTCTAAAATTAATTTACCTATTTCCCAGTTCCGTGTTCTTGCCTGAATCAACACGCCGCATGGATGATAATATATCTTTTGAATCCGTGTAAAGCTCAGCAAATACGAGTGCAATTTTGCAAACAGTGATGCAAATGAGCAGCATTACTCTTTTGAGTAAAAGTGATTATTGTAGGCTTAAATGTTTGCCTAATACCCCGAGAGCTCTGGTCCCGCACACACCCTCACGGAGTTCAAGTCACTCAGAGGAGGTGTCAGAAATTAACAGGGTTGTTCACGTGTACTACAGGCACCGGGTGTTCGCAGGAGCTGTGTTCCATCGCTACAGCACAAAGCCTCACACGATCACCTTAAACCAGTTTTTTTTGCCCAGTTCCACTTCTAAGCAAAACCAACACATAAAGCCAAGTGCTTTGCAAATTTCTGAGTGCCGATGCAGTACTCCTTCTCTCATCAAAATATCGCATGGGGTTTAGAAAGTCTCACCGCGTTCAACCAGATCCCTGCCTCTGCCAATCCGATGAAGGAAACGCAACGGGTATTTCAGCAGCAAATGAATCGGTAGATTCAAACCCTTAGGGGCAGAAGCTCTATAAAGAGCTGGAATATTAAAAATCACTTCATCTCAAAAACTAACATTTTTAGTAGCTTTTAGATAAACACATCTAGTGCATAGCGGGATTCATGTTGCTGTCATCAAACAGAGCTTTCAAAACATAACAAGCCCAGTGGATCAGATGTGCCTTTGAAATCTGAAGAATAAGACAAGTTTTCAGATTTTATAAACCAAAATATGATATATTAGGAAAACTATTACATTACCCATCCCTGAAGGATTTGTATGATAGTTTGTCATTTCATTTCAAGTTTCTTAGGAAAAACATCAGTCTAAGGGTTTGTGACACGACTGAAACACGGCGATGAAATTACTGCTCTCTCCTGCCTCGTGTAACAGTCAGCTCTTCTGTCTCATCTTTTTCACATCAAACCTGTCTGAAAATGGTGTAGGAGCAAGAGATCTTTTGATTGGAAAAGCTGATACTGCATCTTTATCAGAAACCAGCACCACGAATGCAAGCCTTCAAAAGCCAAAGCAACCAAGAACGATAATGGTAAATCCTGGCGGGATGATCGGGGGAGATTCGACATTGTGCCATTGATCGAGTGGGGATCCCAACCCACCACAGAAAAGCAGTGAAGTCAGTTTTAAACAGAGTAATAAAACTCACACTGTGACGGTAGAAGGGGTCAACTTTTGTAGGGTATTTGTCAAACTGCAAAGGGATCAAAGCACAAACTAGTTACGTTATATTTCCTTGCTTTAGTTCTGTTGGCAAAATAGAAGACTACTTCTCTATTACTCGGCAACCAACAGAGAGGAAAAAATACACAGAAAATATAGTTTCCAATGAAACTGTTTGGGATTTTTCTTTCTTCAAGGTAAAGCAAGGTCTTTACGAGACGGCAAAAAGGGGGAGGCACCAGGGCCACCACTCCAAGCACTGGGAAGTCCCACGTGCGAGTGCCCCTTCAGCCTCGTCCCTCAGCCCCCGCGCTGCCACCTCAACCTACTGCACGAGTGACAACGGCCAGGAAGGGACAGTCCTTCCTCTCCTGCCCAACGGCACCTGGGCAGCAGAGTACTCCTTCCCCGCCACCTGGCAAATTCTTGACATTTTTGTAATAAAGAATAGAGTTGTGCTCTACTTATCCTCACATTTCTGCCTGGGGTACGCACCATGGGCGGTGCTGGCGTCGGCATGATGGCAGTGGGAGGGATGGCGTGGGGGAAAGGCGTGAAGGTGTGCTGGTGTGTGTGTTGGTGTGTGTGCTGGTGCTGGTGCTGGTGCTGGTGGAACTCGGTCCTCAGGTAGGGCGGTGGGCCCAGGGAGGCCCCGCGATCTGCGCTCTGCGAGGCCAAAAACCGCGTGTTTAGCTCCTGGCGGAGGAGATCTTGCTCTGAAATACAAACAGCAAAACAAATTCCCCGTGAGCTCAGGGAATTTTCCAGACCTTCTGTCACTTACTTTTTGCTGGTTGTGGTAGCAACTCTGCATTTAAAACTCCCTGGTGTTTAAAACTCCCTCACGACACTATACAGGGTAAGAAAGATCCCTCAGAGACAGAAGAAAGTCTCCATTCCCCCTCCCTCACCAAGCCCATCTTCACCACGGCATTCCTCTGAGCATTAACCTGAGGGTTCTCCCTAAATTTGTATGGACATGGACACAGTCCTAAATAGGTGAGGAACGGGGAACCTGGAGCGAGTGAACATGGAGTGGCCGCTGCACGGACACAAAACGATGTTACTCGGACACTGATAATCCTCCATTTCCTTCCCCCGGTGACCTGGGAGGAACAGACACGTTCCATCTCCCCACAGTTGAAGAATAAAAGAGCACAATTTTCTCCAGTGATAAAAATCTACATCTCACCCCCATATACACAGAGAATCTTGCACAGTCCCAACCACAACCTCCCCTCGAGCCAAGGGGGCCACCGCTGAGGGGGTCACCGATTCCGGGTGGGCACGGGACGAACTCTGGTGTGTTCTTACCACGGGGAGAAAAAACAGACAGACACGGAAAAAAGCACAGCCTTCCAAAAACATTCATTCCGAGAAGTCATTTCTAGGTGGCTTTTGGCCTTGACATCGCTCCAAATCGTTCAGCAATGAGCACCAACCAACGGCCCTCATCGAACGGCCCCAAAAAGAATTATTCTGACTAAAACAGGGGAATCTGCCGGGGCCGTGACCCGCCTGCCTCTTACCTGAGTAAGTGCTACCAGCTGGGTGTCCTGGAACCTGCAGCGTCCCCGACGTCAATGGAGGAGGAGGAGGCAAAGCCGTAGGAGGGGCAAACATATTGGGGTGATGTGGGTGCGCGGGGGGCTGGAGGGCGGGCGTGAAGGTGTGCAGGGGGCTGTGGCTGGGGAGGGAGAGGGGGAACGGCGAGGCCGAGGGGTGGTGGGAGATGTGCGGAGGAGGGGCCTGAGTCTTGGCGGGAGTGCTGCTTCTGCTGCTGCTGTTAACGAGAAGAAAAGCAATTAAGCGTTGCACGGGAGAGAGAAAACCTCCGAACATACACAACCCACCAAGCACGGCTCATCTTAAACACGTTACCAGTGTAAGTTATATATTACAAATACAGTTACTACTCTACTTTTCCAGCAATGCCACCGTGATACTCCTTTCTCCAACCATCTGCTGTGCCTTTTCTAGGGCCTTCTACTTCCTGTGGTCTCTCCACACCAAACCCCGAGACATATTCTCCCTCTCTGGAAGAGGC
This sequence comes from Numenius arquata, assembly GCF_964106895.1. NCBI lineage: Eukaryota > Metazoa > Chordata > Aves > Charadriiformes > Scolopacidae > Numenius > Numenius arquata. The sequence continues at coordinate 1,845,258 of NC_133593.1, forward strand.
TGATATTCCATCCTCCAACAACGCGGGAATGACACACAAAGGAGCAATCAGCCCTGTGCATTCATTACTTAATTATCAGGCCCTTTCTACATGACTGCTTCTGATTCATGTTTTCAGGCAAATGAAGCTCAAAATCAGTGATCGCTGCATTAATAAAAGTTTAATTATTTTTTTTTGCTATGACTTAGATGAAAGACTGCAGAAAATGTGAAATGAAGTTGAGAAGGCAACAACAGATATATGCTTATTGTACAGTTAATGCCTCTCTCTGCCCCCACAGTATAAATAAAGACAAGTCAGCAAAATAAATATTTGCAATTAGATTGGTTGCAATTTTCCAGGTTTCATTTCTTACTAACGAGCATTTAAAATATATTCACATAGTGCTTTACTTCCACCTGCCATTATTTCAAGTAATGACATGCTTCTATTGCAGTGACTTTTAAAGACGAGCAATACTAACTTGGTTAAGAATAAATCAAAGTCTTAAACACCTCCCAGTCTTTAGTCAAACCCTGAAGCAACCACAGCACTGGTTCACCAGGTCGTGGAGGATACCATCTGTCTGCTAGAGGCTCGGATTTGGGGAAAGATGCCCTCGTGCTGACAGCATCAGCTCAGAGGAGGGGAAGCCTGAGGTCCCTGACTCACAGAGACATCACGGGTTCCTGTGAACATGCTGTTTAATCTCTCAGTTCATCTTTGATATCCCCCTGTAAAAGGTGAGGTTTATCTCGCTGTGGCCAGGTGAAGAGAAAAACGCTGAGGGCTGCAAGGTGTCAGCAGTGCAGGGAACAATTAAGCTTTAAAGTCATTGGTGCAAGACGGTTTGTGCCAGGCTGCCAGCAGGGCCAGCAGCAGCTGGACCGGACTTCTGGCTCCAGGGCACGTCAGTGGTTAGAGAAATCAGGAGATGTTTGCAGGGATGGGAGGGTAAAAGAAGTTATCCCTCAAGAGAGCAGCCCAGCCTGCAAGAGCTGGGATTTTTCTTCCCCGGGTCTATATTGCATAAAATGCCCTCCAAAAACCTGAGGACACAATGACAGGCAGGAAAAGTGAAAGCAAATTAACCAAGCGCTGCAGAATACCCAGCGTTTCTGGGAACGCTCCATCAGGAATAAAGCGATCCTGGCTCATTTCAGGGAGAGAATTGAGCTTTTATGCACCAAGTCCCCTTTATTTCCCCCCCCAGTGATGGGACGGGACGTGCTGTCACTTTAGCTAATTTGGTTTAGCTAATTCATCTCCACTGCCTCCGGGCACCGCAAAGCATCACCACTGGGCAGTGGGTCTGCAAAGACACGGGGCTTTGGGGCACACGCGGTTGCGTTGTCCTACCTTAAGCTGTTGAGGCTCAAACTGCTGCTGTTATAGGCAGAGAGTGGCTGCGAGAGGCTCTGGGAGGCGGGATGGGGCTGCACCGGCGGGAGGCTGGGATGCGCCGGCTGCACCGGTGACGGCGGCCGGGGCGGGTGCTGGACGGGCAGCTGCGGCGCAGGCGGGCGAGTGGCTTCTTCCGGGGCCGGAGGCAGCGGGGCGGCTGGCGGCGGGGGCGGCTGGGCAGGAGCCTCCGGCCGCGGGGCGAGCGCGGGGCTGGGGCAGGAGGCCTCCGGCTGCGGCTCCAACTGGGGCTGGGCCACGGGCTGCGTCACCTGAGGACAAGGGTCTTTAGGCACCACAGGCTCAAGTATTGGGTCTTTACTGCTGTCCTGGCTCTTCTCTTGACTCCTTTCTAATCCTGATATTTTCGGGACAGCGGGGCCCCTAGCACCAGGGTCGTCATTTTCAGCGAGCGTACTGACGCCTAACTCCTTATCTGCAACGACACGAGAGAGAGAGAAAACAGTTGAGTGTGCAACAAGATGGGCAAAACCAAACCAACCGCTGTGCCAGAGCCGCCCTCCAGGCAGGTACGTTTGTATCGTGAAACCAAATCAAATCCAAAGCCATTCCAGCAGCTTCCCTCAGCCTCAAGTCACAGAATCACAGAATCACGTGGGGCTGGAAGGGACCTCTGGAGATCATCTAGTCCAACCCCCTGCCAAAAGAGGTCCACCCAGAGCACGTTGCACAGGAACTTGTCCAGGCGGTTTTGAAAGTCCTTCTCCTAATATTTCTTCTCCTATTTTATCATAAGGAGAAACCTTCTCCTTGTCTTCATTAATGTATAAAAAAGCAAGCACACAAAAGCAGAGCTGAGTGCAGTGGCTCAAGTGCTGTAAAAACCCTGAGTCGGAGCCCCTCAAAAATCTCCACGTCTGCCTTAGGGAAAATCCCAGGAGGAGCTGTGCTCTGCTTCATCCTGTCTCTGTAGCACAAGACATGGGGTTCTCCATCCTCGCCTCACAGACCCACAGAATGATACGGGGTTGGAAGGGACCTCTGGAGATCATCTAGTCCAACCACCCTGCCAAAGCAGGTCCACCCAGAGCACAGGAACGTGTCCAGGCAGGTTTTGAAAGTCTCCAGAGAAGGAGACTCCACCACCTCTCTGGGCAGCCTCTTCCAGGGCTCTGCCACCCTCACAGGAAAGAAGTTCCTCCTCATGTTTAGATGGAACTTCTTGTGTTCAAGTTTGTGCCCATTCCCTCTTGTCCTGTCCCTGGGCACCACTGAAAAAAGACCGGCCCCTTCCTCTTGACACCCTTCCTTTAAGTATTTATAGGCATTGATCAGATCCCCCCTCAGCCTTCTCTTCTCCAGACTAAAAAGACCCAAGTCTCTCAGCCTTTCCTCATAAGAGAGATGCTCCAGGCCCCTCATCATCTTTGTAGCCCTCTGCTGTACCCTCTCCAGCAGTTCCCTGTCCTTCTTGAACTGGGGAGCTCAGAACTGGACACAGGCCTCCTGTGTCTGGTCTCCTTGGGATTCGTTTCCCAACTTTCCCATGCAACCATGCTACCATTTCATCGATTTTTAAGAAAGATTTGCACAATAATTGCATGACTCCTAGATTTGGGGCCATAAAAAAGTGCCGATAAATTTGTGAGTAGGTAATACCATCTGTATGTGTATTTGGCAAAATCAGTTCCTAAATGATCCCATAAAACCCCCTGAAATTATCTACTGAATCACGTAAGCACAAATGGCCGTGGTGCGAGGGGGAGAGCTCCGCAGGAAGCCAGGCTCCACATCCTTCTCCTCTCGGAGAAACTGCTTGTTTTCTGGGCGCATCCCTTTATCCCTAATTACTGTTCTATGTTCACTATAACATCTCGATTGCCGGGGCTGCCAAATGAACAGAACAAAAAGGTTAAGGGAAATAACGTATTTTTTTTGCCTCGATTTTTCTTTCACTGAATCTGATTTCTTTAAAGACATGAGAGTCAGACAACACTCCGTGTGGTGTGTGTGTGCATCTGCCTCTCGCCTTCCTTCTCTGACAACTCTCTTCAAAGTAAAGCACCTGGTAGGGAAGGGAGACCCTGTTTGGCACTACTATTTTCCATTATTATTACTCTATCATCACTCCCTTCCTGACCCCCAAGGGAACGAACACTATGTGAGCTCTCTGCCTTATTACACAAGGTCTAAACCTTAAAACACATATTAGTAGGAACCCAGGCTTTTTTGGTTGGGCTGGTCATGGAATGACTTGGGTTTGTTTTCCAGCTCTTCAATAATAACAATGAATATTATTATAATTTTAACATTTCCTACAGGGACGTTTTGCTCACTGGGGCTCTACAGCAATTCCCCATTTGAATCACTCCTCCACAGCTCTGCCGATGAATATTTGACGCGTGACACCCCTTTAAACAAATTTTAAGGAATGCTGCTGAGCCAAGACTGGAAAAGGCAATTCCTGCAGCCAGGAGCACCGTTTAGGGCAGTATCACACAGCTGCCCTGAGAAATTGGACTTACACCTTTGGCAATTATGGAAACAAAGCATAAGGGAAACACGCAAGATTCAAAGGGGCCCAGGATAAGTTTATAATTTAAAAAGTAAGTAGGACTAAATAACCTTAAGGCAGGAAAATTTTACTCATTCTTCTGCCAATTTTAAGGGGCAAAACGAAAAAAGGCATAGTAAGATAATATTACAATGAGAGAACACTGTTGCCAGCTGCGCTGTGCACGGGCTGAAGTAAAGGTGTGGGAATAGAGATGACGGGAGTGGGCTCTGCCAGCCCCCAGCCCGGGCACCTGTAACGGCGTTGGCCAACCTCTGACCAGCAGAGGTGCCAGGGACAGCCTGGCAGAAAGGTGCCAAACACGTGTCATCACTAGGGTTTCATTTCAGGCAGAGATATAACCCCCCCACACACCTCAGTCCCCCCGTAACTGGGTGTTTCACAGCCCCTGTGCAACGGCGCGCAGCCGGGCAAAGCGGAGTTCAGACTGTTTTAATAGTCTGTGGGCAAGAGAAGGGAAATAAACCTTTCAGGGGCAAAAGGGAGGCAAAGAGGAGAAGAAAGAGAGAGAGAGAAAGAAGGGGGGGAAAGTAAATATTTGACGAGGAGGTACTTTAATCACTTCTGGAGTGTGCAATCTGTAACAGGCACAGGGGCTCCTCCACGACTCTGCATCAGCAGACCATGGGGGCAAGAGCGGGACTCGGGAGGAATAGAAATAATCACTCTGCTGTATGCCCAAGGTCTATCTCGTTGCAATTAAATTGCAGGTTATAAATAAAGGAAACTCCGTTTGCATTAATTCTTTGGATCAATGCTGTTTGATCAAACATTATTAAAAGTTAGAGTGCGATCACCACTCGTGTTTAGACAGGCCCCGAAGAGGAAAGAAATGAGCAACAGTTTGTTCAGGAGTAGGTGGATCTCTGCTCCTAGTCCTTACAGGTGTAAGAGTTATGACATTTTGGGGTTTTTTGACAGAAAGGCAGAATAATTAGGGCTTTGAGGGCTTAGCCTTGTCATTAGAAACTCCCTACAAGATGAATACACAGTAGGTGGTCTGAAAACCCTGCAGAGGAGATACTTCCAAATCTGTGGGGAACACCTTCCACTCAGCGCATTCATTAAATCTTTTCATTTGCTATTTTTAGTGTCTCTCGCATGTCTAACATTTATTCAGCACAGCTCTCTGCCGGGGAGTTTGCTCCTCACGCAGTCGCTCCTCCTCCCCTGGAGAACAGGGCTGTGAATCCTGCTGTCTCCAGGGTATTTTTTGCTGCTGCTTACATCTTCATTACCCACCCCCTTAGGTACCCTTCCCGATAGTTCGCAGCTTAGAAGATGCCGTATTTAATAAGATAATGTTATTCCAAACGTCAAACACTGACCGTGTGCAGGGTTTCTCCCTCTCTCTGCCTCACCCCCCTGCACCTACGCTGTACCCCCGCACGGCCCAGCAGCCCCCCTACCCGCCGTGTGCCGGGTACACGCACCCTTGCATGGCTGGGAAGTAGGATATACACATCAGAAATCGTTCTTCATCCCACAGCATCTATTTAGGGAGCTGAAATCCCCCAGCAGTGATGAACGCTACCAATTACATATTTCATAAGGAGGGCTCAAGTCTTCATCAACAGCACTTCAAGGCCATACGTACGAGATTATGCTTTTTCCACCAGCATCTCTTTGCACATCACATTATTTCTGCATGTTGATTGACTAATGCTCAGTGTCAAAGCTGAGGGGAAAACATCCTTCACGTCACCATGACACAGACAACCCAACCACACAACTTTCTGAGTTTATACATCGTAGGAATTCATTTCCACCCAACAGCTGAAGCAGCAAGCAAGCTAACTTCGTTTGACGGCAGTCTCCATACCCTACGTTGGATAAAGTAAAATTACTGCATCGGTATTCAGAAGAGCAGTAAATGGGATGTAACTTCTGTCCTGACACAGGCTCCCCTTTTTCCACTGAGTTGATATTGCATCCAGCAGCAGACAGTGTTTTTTACTGAAAAAGGAATAATAATTCGATGCTCTTTGAGGACTGAGGAAAAACACTGGCTAAGCTCGTCCCACGCAGCCAGGACATACAACTTCATCATCTTCCTTCCTGTCTTTGCCCTTTGATGTGCCTTAAATCTCAAATTCCTCTATTTTTCACTTAACACACGCAACCTGGGGATCTCTGAAGATACAGAGCTCGGTAACACACATGCAATTAGCAGTTTGCTGTGTCTGCGTGATTATTACTCGGTTGGCTCGGTAAGACCAGAGGAGCAGACTGGGTGCACTGGGAAGACCTGTCAGTACCCAAGTGACTGTACAGGAATCAGAGAGACCCCGTAGCTGTGAGTTTACATTATATTTTATACACATTCTATGGACATACACATAGACACATGCACTCCCGTGTGTATGTCTATGTTACGTGTAAGACATAGGCATTTACATTAATACCCATGTCTGTTATATGTATACACATCGTTAACAGAGAAATACACAGTGCGTGCAAACACTTCCACAAAAAGACATGGATTTTTATAATGAACACAGGTTCTACACAGCGTACAGCTGAAACGCTATTGCCTCTCTTCCTAATGTTGCAAACCAGTAAAATCTGACCTAAACCCCATGTTCTGGCTCCTTTATACCATGTGGGTGATCCAAAAGAGCTAGAGGATGGCCAGAGGTGGCCAGTTGAGAACATCACAGCCACAAGACGACGCCCACCTATTCTTCTGCTGACAAAAAGGCCCTGTTGAAATTCATCAAATTTGAAATTCCCAGAGATTCACCAATAATGAATGCTCTAATTTTGCCTGGTCAAGTGCTGTCTGCAGATAGGTTCAACATGTTTGGTTGCACCAAAGACCACAGGAGATGCTAAGTGCCACCACAAGGTGTTTCATGATGAGAGCTGGGGCACCACCAACCTGGCCAGGTCCTGAGTGGCAGCCAAGGGCCTGTGAACTGGGCATCTTTGCCCTGGACTGATGGCACTTGGGGAATTAAATCTCCTTAGACAATGTCCTGCATGATGCTGCCAACTTCCAGTGGCCAAACCTTTTTCCTAAACACAAAATCACCCAACTTTTCCATGTCCAGGTCTGGAACAATAACTGGGTTTCATTCAGACTCCTGTCACTCCTCCTTCTGTCCTTGTTAGGATTCAGCCTCTCTACAGCTGGCCTGGGAGTAAGCAGGCATCTTGAGAGAGCAATTCTGAATCAATACTGAATTCTCCATTCTCTTGAGAAGGTTTTGGATTAAGCTCAAAGTCTTTATTGCACAAGTAGGAAAATTATAGGAGTTTTCAGTGTTTTACAGCATTATCTTTGGGACTGAACATTCAGCCTACCAAGGAAATCTTTTATAGCATTACTTAATTTAAAAATAGTATTCATTTTCTTTTACTACTTTGAGAAGTTAAACTCTTCTCTTAAATATTACCTCTGCTTAACTAAAATTTTCTGTAAACTTCTTAATGCAAGATAAAAAAAATTAATCTTTCAAAAAATATAAAAACTATTTTCTTCAGTTTTAACATGGATAAGTGGGCAGTTGGTACAAACTGTCACAACCAATACAAACCCTCGTAACTTCTCTGAAGTCAATGGAATGCAGAAAACGTTATACCCCGCTGGCCACCGGCCCTGGGAGGAATACTTCAACAAGCATTTTACAAGGCTTGAAATAATTAATCAGATTTAAGACCCGATTGTACATTTCATATTGATTAGACATTGGTCAATGAAACACTGGGATAAATAAAGGCAGATGACAGAAAGTATTACTGCAAAGGATGGAGGAGGTTGTTGGGTACAGCAGCCAACGCGCATCAGAAAGGCCCCAGAGCAATTCATCTGTTGTACTGGATACACATAATTTGCTAAAAACAATTTTTCATTTTTAGCACACAGTCATCTTTCATCCTCATTTCCAAGGACACTAACAAAGTATTTGATTATGCAAATTAAAAACACGCATTCGAAAGCATGGTTATGAGCAGCTCTGTCATCTGCTGGTACCAATTATTCCACAGTAAGTAGGTATTTAGTACAACTGAATAGCAAGACCTGTGACACACTTTGTACTTAATTATAAAACAGGGAAGAAAATCATTCAGGACAAAAGGTTTTGCTACCTCCTGTTAAAAATGTTTATCTTCTGCGTTGAAATGGATTTAATTGTCAACAATAAAGTTGCAGATCAATGAAAAGAAGCACTTAGTGGAATTGCACAAGATGTTGACAATTCTTCAGACATTGAGCTGCTTCTGGCCTTGATTTGAGAATGCAGAGTCCTCCGATATTTCACATGAAACAATTTATTTCATCCAGCTGTTAAACAGAACATACGCCATAAAAGTAACTCCTATATCCTATATAGTGTGAGTATAATATCGAAAGCACTTGATGTTTCTGATTTTTTTTCTTTAAAAAGCACCTCTTCACTAAGTAAAAAGGAATGGGATAAAGCTTTCTAGAGGAAAGTGAAGTACAGAACACGCAAACATCCCCCTCTCAGAAATCATCCCATTGCACTTGATAGGAAATAGGTGCATGTGATTGTAACATCCTACAGGAGAAAGCAACCCCACGGTAACTCCATCCTGCTTCAATGCACACACATACACACATGCACAGCCAAAGGTTTACCTCCAACAGGGAAAATCTCTTGGCTTCCTGACCTTTCCGGTTAGGAAGCAATAAATTACATCATTAACTGATGATGTATACTGAAGTATTCGGTAGCCAGCTACCAGCACTGGTGGACTCTTCTCAAACGGACCGGCAACATTTCCACCTTGGAAGTGACGCTGACAAAGTCGTTGGGGGATATTCTTTAATAACAGGTTTGAGCCCAACGAGCTATAGCTTCCTGTTTCAACTTTGCATTTTAATTAAAGAAATCCAGGTCTTGTAACCACAACATTTGTAAGCACACCTAGTTTCACAGAAACGTGGACAACGCCTTATTAAACCAGGAGGTCCAGGCTCCCTGCCACCGACTGCAGCCAGCACAAGGTTTTTCCAAAACAGGCGTAGGAACCTCGCAGCCAGCGTACGTAAAACAACCTGTCCAACACGTGAGATCTCACGCTGATCTCTGGTCAAAGATTGGCCTATTCCCAAAAGCTGAGATTTTCTTCCAAGATTTTCTAGAATTGTGCTAACAACCATGGGCTTGTTTTGTACATAAGTCTCATTGTACATAATGTCTCAAGTCCCTTCTGAGTGTTTTCAAGTTCCTGCCCACAGCAGTAAATTTCTTAGCATGTCGTATGAAAATATTCCTTCCACAAGCTTTTAATTTCTCACTTTTCAAATTCCACTTAGTTCTTGAAAGTCTTTAAGGAAAAGACCTCTCTACAAACCACCAGGATCACCCATTCCTTTACGAAATTAAGTTGCTTCCCCTTTTATCTCCTATGGAAGTTGTTCAACTCCTATCTGCCCAGTCTTTCTTCCGACGAGACCTTTCCCATGTGTCTCATCATAGAATCATAGAATCATTTAGGTTGGAAAAGACCTTTAAGATCATCGAGTCCAACCGTTAACCCAGCACCGACAAAAGCCACCACTAACCCATGTCCCTCAGCACCACGTCTGCCCGGCTTTTAAACACCTCCAGGGATGGGGACTCCACCACTGCCCTGGGCAGCCTCTTCCAAGGCTTGACAGCCCTTTGGGTGAAGAAATTCTTCCCAATATCCATCCTAAACCTTCCCTGGCACAACTTGAGGCTGTTTATTCTTGTCCCATCGCCTATTTCTTGGGAGAAAAGACCAACTTCCCCCCCTGGCTGCACCCTCCTTTCAGGGAGCTGTAGAGAGCGAGAAGGTCTCCCCTCAGCCTCACTTCTTGTTATTTTTTCTGCTACCCCGTTGCATGCCTTGGGCTCCTGCCACACTTTCTTTCGGAAGCGGCTGAGCGCCCTCAGTATCTGCACCACTCCGTTATACCCAAGCATCTTCATCCTCACCACGTTACTCACCACCCAATTCCTCACCCACACCACGCGTGGTCATTCCCAGCCTGCAGCTGCAGACACCAGCGAAGCCCTGCATGAAACCACCTCTAGTAACACCCAGCTTCTTGTCTTGACTTGTCCCAGCTACTTCAGAGCCCTGTGAAGGCACTTGCCTGTTTCGGTGTAATGTGCACTGCTCTCAATCTGCCTGACCTGACCCAGTCCCTGCTCTCTCAGCCTGATGAGGTCTCTATACGGTCTCTAACAGCTCTCTCCAGCTCCAGCTTTCACAGGTGTCCTCAGACCATGCGTGACTACTGCTGTTTGCCCTCTGTCCTTCACACTGACCAACTCAGGACACAGGACTCCAGATTCCAGCTGCCCTTAAACCAATGCCACTTCGCATCAGGACAAAAATGACCCAACTCTTTCCTTTTTAGCTACAGTTTGCTGGTAACAGTCCTTTGCTTCTTGCTTCCTAACAACTGAGCTGCCACAGTAGCCTGTTCTTCAGGATCTTCTCAAAAGGCCTTTTGCAAGCCTGGACCAATTACGGCAATTTGAAGGTTTGCTACTTGGACACCTCAAAGAAATTAAACCAGCTCAGTGAGACAACGTCCCTCTCTCGAAATCTTCTCAGATTGAATCTCCTACTGCGACCCTCCGAGCACTCTCAAAGCACAGGTGCAGTCACCGTGCTGGTACCAGACACCCTGGTGGCACGTGTCTCCTTTGCTGCTGCTGGGAGAATGGGACAGGCTGGTGTCCTTACCCCCAAACCCATCCCCAGGGCCAGGCAACCCCACAAGCTCAGCTCCAGCACGTACAAAGGGAGCGGAGAGAGACCGCTGACAGCAGAGACCAACCCTGGAGACCCAGAGCAAGGTGCAAGAGTGAAGCCCTCCTTCTCTCAGCGAGGAGTCGGGGCTTGCAAAGGCCTGTCCAGCCCAACATCACCTTGGTTTGGCTTCCAAAAGGAACGTTCCCCTCTCCCCCTTCAGCTCTTACACAAAACCCAGGGACTTGCCCCGTGGGCAGAGCAGAAGCGTGGTGGGAGCTTTTCAAACCTCCTCAGAGTAAATGAGGTGGCAGTAAGGGAGACCAACCAATTAAAAAAATAAAACACAGCACGGCCTGGCAATTTTCTCCAATTATCAATAGGGACAGGATAACCTTAGCATGAGGTTAATCCCATCACAGGGCGAGGGAAGAAAAATATATTGGGCTTATCTATCACCCCACTTCCTTACCACTGACACAGCATTCCCCCAAATGCTCACGACAGGCTCGTGTGCGACAGGATTACTTGAGTGAGCTTGAACAAAACCGGCTTTCAAAAGCAACTTGGAAAGTATCACCTTATGAACACTGATCAAATCTAGCATGACGGCTCAGTTTAATATATGAAAAGACAAAAGAGATCTGTGTGATATGTTTATACAGAAAAATAACACATTTATTCCCCCGGAGAGGTGTCATACCCATAACTCACCAGACACATACCGCTGCTTCCTTTGTGAATTTGTTCTTTAGAGCCAAGAATTTTCTATTCTGTTTTTAAAGGCATGATGTCAATATAAGCAGAGAGCTTAAAAACCCCAGCGCCCCGCTTGCTAACACTGAGACGGAGCTCAGCATGACCATCACAATACCCACTTTTAATTACAACTGTTTTAGCTCATTAGCGCCTACGGGAAAACTTCGCTGAGCTCACACATCACAACTCCAGCGATCAGTGTGGCATTACAGTATATTCTCATGCTTGGAACTATTTCGCTCGCCTTTCCAGCACTGCAGAGAAAAAGATGGATATTATCCAACTGTCTGCTCTAACACAGTACCACTGAGGCAGAATTTTTCTGCTCTGGGTCGTATCGGTAAACGTAGACACGAGATCTCAATGTTCTGGTCAGCTCAGCGTCTTTTATATGTCAGTTATCCTTGTCTAGGAATGTCTGAGTTTCTTGTATTGAGCTAAAACACATCCCATAAATTTGTTTTATTGTAAAAGGAGGAGGGAAAAGGCCAAATTACTGACTAGTTTTAAACATAGAGCTGTAACTTAACTGAAGACCAATGAAACACCACTCCATTTTGCGTTTCATTGCTCTGAGATCACAGTTACTAAAAGTTTTTCTTTGTAGGTAGACATGACTGTACCAAATCCCTCCTGTGCAGGACGGTCGTAGAGGACTTAAAAGATTTCATAGAAATTAAAATAGAAAAGTATATAAAATTGAGAAAAAAGCATGATAAAGTCAATGGCTCTTTGACATATACCAGTTTTGTTTTTACATCATTCTATAGCATTTTATAAGCAGGAATGTGATATTCCATGAAGGTCTAGATGATAATTCAAAGATTGAAAAGTATATTACAGCCATTCATAAGGGAGCATCACTATCTCCTGTATCATTCCATGTAGGTACTACGGGCCCTTTCTGGTCCAAAGATCTCATGATGTCTTCTCTACCTCACTAAAAGGCCCAACATAATTACTCTGGAAGGTTTGCTTTGCCTTGACATCTCGTTTTCTTTACCACGGCTCTCCCAGCTTGCTCTTTACATCTACTGAACATTGACTAGTTTGTTCCAGTTACTTGAACTAAACGGACACCAGTCAGTCTGCAGCCCTCCCCGGTCACCAAAACTACATAAACAAATGAAATTAAATCAGATTATTTGCCTAAATCAGATTAATTTCCAGACACGGAGGTGGGAGATGATGGGAGCGTGGCAGGTCTCAGAGATGCTGGTTTGTGCCTGTCAGTCTGTACAGATGTTAATCGCAATGGGAAAGGCCGTGCCATCAACCAGCTCTGGTTTCACAGACCTCAGGGCAGTTGGTGGCTCCTGGTAGAGTAAATTTTGGTACAGCAAAGGATCCATTACATCCTAATTGCTCCATACATTTTACCCAAATCAGTTGAACTACTCTCACTCCATTTATCCATGACATTAGGGGTTTTTTCCTTATAAATTCATACAGAAGGACACTGTGAAATAGGATTTTTGATAGGACTATTGACTCGTGGAGCACGGGGCCTGCCCTCCAACAGACCTGGAGGAATAACAGGCTGCAGCATGTCCAGCCAACTGGGCATCTCCATGTGATTGGAAAAGTATTCTTCTTAACCCCTCTGGATGATCAGCTTATAAAGTGGAACAAAGGTCTGGCAGCGCTCATCATCTCAGGGCTATCACTTTATCACTGCACATCCTCCTTCCTATCATTTTGCTAGAAGACTGACTAACATTTCAGGGACACTGCCCATGGTAGTTTGTAGAAAATGGAATTTGGGACTTTTTTTATTACCAACCTGAAAGCAAAATACCAGCAAAGGTGCAAAGTCAGTGCGAAGGCACTTGTGAACTACCTGTTCACTACTGAGGCACATGCTGTCTTCAAGGAAGCTCTAACCAGGGAGTTTGTTTCCAGAGATTTGGATAATCTTTACGCTGCCCATTCAGAGCACTAAAAAGACACTGAACTGGTGTGAAAAGGCCTTTCCACATGAGAAGCAGCAGCTCTCACCTCTACTAGACCCTCACTGATTGACCTGTCCTTAATGAAAACAGAGCAGAACAGCACGTCAACGGTGTTTTCTTTATGATAAAGAAACTGTCTGAGGAGCTGTCACATAAACACATCCTAAAACGCACCAGCGTGGATGAAAATCAGGCTTTTAGCAGACGTAAGCACCCGCTGCTTAACCTCAGCTCAGCACCTACCGTAAAAATCTAAAGAAATATCTTCTGTCCCAAAATAAATGGTGAGCAATGACGACGAAATCTGCCCCACACATATTTCCATTCTAACTATGATCTGGCTAATTGGCTGGTAGGATACGAGACTGAAACGATGGTGTCCTACATGCAGAACAGACACCAACATGGGGTGCAAAGCCCAAATCTGAAGAAGACCCTGCAGGGTACTCCTGCAGTCCAAAACGCAAGGATTTTCTACACAACCTGAAACGGTCAGCCTGTGTTTGCTTCAAAATACCATTTGAAAAATGTTCTATGCTCCTAACTTTTATTTTGATTCATGTTGTGCCTTGCTGAGGCTAATTATTATCCAGCAACTGCTGCACTCAAAGACTCAAGCCCTACATGCAGGACTTTGTGGTGCTGCATCCACGTTGCAAAGAACTGTAATTCTAAAAGGATTAAAAGTTTACCGCCACAGCCATGTAAAGTAGAAAATGAATTGTTCACTCTTCTCATCTCTGTTTGGAAATTAGATTACAGGCTTCAAGTGAGCCGAAATACAGAATGAGGCAAATCCATGCGATTAGCTCACAGGTGGCCACTGAGCCTTTTCTATGCTTCAAAGTCTGGCAGATTCCTATTAGCTGCAATAATAAAAAGAATGTGTACTTATCCTTCGGCCCAAACCCTGCCCTGTGCCAACACGGCTACCTGCTGGGCTAATCCTCAGAACCAATATAATCATCCTCAATTGTTATTTCATAAGTTTGCTCAGCTGTCATTGGGGATACACCGTGTGTGTGGCACGGCCAGCTCGTTTCTACACGGGTTCCAGCTCCCCACAATGCCACCAACGGGGGGAAGGAATCGCCGCCCTCACCCGGGGCAGCCCCGTGTTGTCACCAGCTGCTTTCCCAGCCCGGAGAGTAAAGACTCTTTATACGTATAAACAGTTTGTCCCATTAATCACCAGTGTTTCCTCTAAATAAACAAACACACTTTCACATTTATCTTCTCTCTCCAGAAGGCACCCTTGTGAGTGTCAATTCAGCAAAATACATCACATATTAGGTCACAAACCAGCAGAGACAACTATTCCGGGGACAGGCAGAGAGGTCACATGTGATGCGTAACATCAATGGTCCATTTAATACGGTATTTGCTTTCTGCCTCCCACCCGGTGGGGATGCGGGGGGCTGATGTGAGCACAGCACTCAGGCATAACCCGCACACAAGGAAAGCTCTCCCAAGCCCTCTCAGCGAGAGGCCAGTTAATATAATGAATCTTGAGGGTTGCTCCCTCTAGCAAACTGATATCCCACCTGGCAGAACTGCGATAATATTTTTATTATTTCTATAAATGTCCAATAATCCTCTGAACCCTCCTAAGCTCCTTACCTTAGCGTTATCTTGCATTGGGGAGCTCTACAACTCAACTTACCATTTCCCTTTGTTACTTTTAAATGCCTTATGCAGGGAACTGAGAAGACATCTCCCCATTTCCACATTACAGGTTCACCAGAATATTTCAAACTAACTTTATCAAACTTTTTTTAGACCAAAACTTAAAACAGATGTTGAACAAGTGGTGCTCTGGAGAGGGACTTGTGGGAACAGAAGTCCCTGTGCTTTGCTCCCATGGACGTCCTTCCACCCCTGATGCTCACCACAATCTGAATGAAAAGCAACTTCTTCACAGAATCACAGAATGATATGGGGTTGGAAGGGACCTCTGGAGATCATCTAGTCCAGCCACCCTGCCAAAGCAGGTCCACCCAGAGCAGGTCGCACAGGAACGTGTCCAGGCAGGGTTTGAATGTCTCCAGAGAAGGAGACTCCACCACCTCCCTGGGCAGCCTCTTCCAGGGCTCTGCCACCCTCACAGGAAAGAAGTTCCTCCTCATGTTTAGGTGCAACTTCTTATATTCAAGTTTGTGCCCATTTCCTCTTGTCCTGTCCCTGGGCACCACTGAAAAAAGACTGGTCCCTTCCTCTTGACACCCTCCCTTTAAGTATTTATAGGCGTTGATCAGCTCCCCCCTCAGTCTTCTCTTCTCCAGATTAAAAGTCTCTCAGCCTTTCCTCATAAGAGAGATGCTCCAGGCCCCTAATCATCTTTGTAGCCCTCTGCTGTACCCTCTCCAGCAGTTCCCTGTCCTTCTTGAACTTCCCTCTTCCTTTTTTTTAAAACCCCTCTTGGCCTGAACCAGCAAAGCTCGCTTCAAATAACATCGATGCTGAAAGAAATGCTTGCAGAGCCCCCCCCATCCCTCCCCACCACAATCCCCTAAACTAGCAGCAGCCTCAGTACTAAAGCTCTCGCCTCCCCCAAGTTATGCACATACTTAACTGGATGTGAAGAGAGTCAATTCTTGATTAACCAGCAGCTGATTATTTGATTTGTGGATTAACATGACAGAGACACCTGGGCTCACACACACCAGCTGGCACAGCACGATGGCGGGCCCAGGTGCCGGGGTGCTCGGGAATCTTCATGTCATGTAGAATCACAGAATGGTTTGGGTTGGAAGGGACCTTAAAGCCCATCCAGTGCCACCCCCTGCCCTGGGCAGGGACACCTCCCACCACACCAGGTTGCTCTAAAGCTCCCTCCAACCTGGCCTTGAACCCCTCCAGGGATGGAGCAGCCACAGCTTCTCTGGGCAACCTGGGCCAGGCTCTCACCACCCTCACAGCAAAGAATTTCTGCCAGCTGCCAGCACACGTTGCCAGCACACGTTGAGCTTCTCATCCACCAGCACGCCCCCAAGCCCTTCTCCTCAGGGATGTTCTCCATCCATTCTCCGCCCAGCCTGGATTTGTGCTTGTATAACCAAAGGTGACATGGACTCTCCTGCTCACCAGTGTTACAGCCTCACGCAGCCTCATTCCTCGGTCTGTATCATCCCTGCTGTCATACCTGGGGGTGGCAGTGACAGCCCTCCCCCCAGACCGCACACCGTGCCCGTCACATCATCAGCTCTGCAAAGGGCCAGCGACAGCCCCTGCCCCATCCAAACCTGTCCACCAAGGAACCAGCAGCTCGCCCTCAGAGTGCCGGCAGCCTGGACGCTCTAAAATTGCAAGAGAGGAATTTCCACATTATCTGAGTGACTGGCTTGGCCATACAGAGCAGAAAAGCCCTGTTGGACAAAGCTTCCTTCTGGGTGCCCTCCAGCTAGCGTAGGTGAACCATCGAGAAATGAGCGCTTATTGCTCAAAATTCATTTATCTCAAGAGCTGAACAACCCACTTTCCCTTCCTTTCCCTTCCTTTCCCTTCCTTTCCCTTCCTTTCCCTTCCCTTCCCTTCCCTTCCCTTCCCTTCCCTTCCCTTCCCTTCCCTTCCCTTCCCTTCCCTTCCCTTCCCTTCCCTTCCCTTCCCTTCCCTTCCCTTCCCTTCCCTTCCCTTCCCTTCCCTTCCCTTCCCTTCCCTTCCCTTCCCTTCCCTTCTTTCCCTTTTTTTCCCCTCTCTGTTCTTTCCCTTTTTTCCCCCTCTCTGTTCTTTTCCCCCATCCCCTGAAAGGCCTTTGATCGCGGACAGCATCCCTCTTCGGGCAGCATTACAGCACGTGCTTCACTTCCAGCAGGTGCCTGAACTCATGGGACCGGGGATGGGAAGGACGTGCTGGGGGGGTTGCAGAGTTGGGGGTAAGGGGGGTCGGTTTCTGGTCATCTCCCACCATTCTCGCTCCTCTCGCCGTGCTCAACTCCGGGTTACGGCATTTGGGGTCCCACCACCCATCACTTCACAGCACCGTGCCCCAGGGTCCCATGCCACGCCGGTGCCTGCATTCTCCTAACACGGCATTAGCAAACCAGCGTGAGCATGTTTCCCTCCGAATTCCAGCAATTTCAAGCAAAATGCTTGACTTGGAAATTAACCAAACACTGAACAGTCTTTTACCAGAAGGAGCCGATTTAGGTAATTAATGCTAACTAAACAAATAGACATACTGGACAGATTTTTAACCAACCGGGATGTAAATATTTTTACTCTTGTGGATAATCTTACAGTCAAATCAGCTCCACAAATACCCACAATAATCCCTTTTCTTTTTTTCCCCTCTTTTCGGCCTGTCTCAGGTAGGACAGTGGAAATGCTGAGCTGCCCGAAGCGAAGGCAGCTTCACGCTCCCAGTTTGGGTAACACGGGGCTCCTTTGGATTCGGGGACCGTGATGCAGCACCACAGCCTTTAAATCTTCCACGTCACAGATCTGCACCAGGTTAAGGCATTCATTTCAATCGTTCGCTGTAATTTGGCAAGGTGGCAAGACAGGTCCCGGCAGAGAGGCAGCAGGAAAAAAAGGACATTTCCATGATGGGGTTTATTTCCACGGAGCAGAGGCTCGGCCCCAGGAGCTGCTGGTGAGGACAAACCTCATCCAAATGTCCCCAAATCCAGGGGGCTGCAGATGGCAGTGTCGAACAGAAGGTTCAGCGCCTTACAGAGTAAATTAAAAACAGGCCCATCTGTGGCATGAAATACCCATCTTGGAGCGAAGGGAACCTTTACAAATAACATTTATTTAAGGGAAATATTTTAAAATTAGGGAAAAAACCCCACCAAAACACTTTCAGTTTTATAGCATTTTCAATTCTTTTCACACAGGGAGGTGAGACTAAAAACAAACGTTTACTGGGTGTTGGGAGACCAAATCAAGCACATACGATGTTTCAACAGCAGCCCAGCAAAATAATCGATACCTTCCAATTCATGTTATTGACTTTTTCACGTCCTTGCAGGCATGAGACTTGAGATGAAAGCATTAGAATTGCCAAATTGTTCAATTTGCTCGAGTTCAGATATTTTACTCTGACATTTTTTATGATGGCATGGAAGCTCGTTCGAGAGAAGCTCTTGAAAGTCAAAGTGGGCTTTTGACTCCCAAACTCCCTGTCTTGCTTCACTTTGGGATCCAGGGCTGCTTTATGCAAAAGGGTAAGAGAAATATGAAATGTTTCTTTCGCTCTGTTTTGTCCTCTCTTATTGTGCTTCAGTTTAAAGGGACTTTATGGGAAGAAACAAAGACACATTCTGCTACTACCTCTGTTTAATCATCTCAGAACTACAAAGATTACACACCTATAAACTGCATTACCATGGAAAAAAAAAAACCAGTTCTGTGCCACACAACCCAGAAACGCACAGGCGTCCTGCAGAGCGGGACCAGCTTCCCCGACACCCCCTCTCGGCTTTTTATGAGACAGTTTCGATAATATAATTCTGCACTATATAACAGTCACAATAACAAGTTGTTTGGACCACTGCAAAACAGCAAGAGCTCATTAAGTCTTAGGGAATGTTTGCAGCTATTTTAGCACCGGCGTGATTTGTTATGACATAGGAAAACCCTATTATTTCCCCAGGTTTAATAGGTAATAGATATGCCAAAGCACATACCTCTTACAAGGCTAAGAGAAGCTTTTAGCAATAACCCTTGAGGATGTATTGGGCAAACCGATCTTGCAACATCTCCAAATATATAGAGAAAATGATGTGAACTATGGAAAATCACCGTGATTCAGGGACAGTGCACTAGACTAGAAGATTGAAGTTCTGCTCCGGCTCCCTCCAGACGCAGTTAGGTCAGTGCTTGTCTCGGTTTCCTTTCCCAAGTATTTAGACGATGAGCTATTCAGGGCAGGGGCTGATGTAAAACAAGAATCAGCTCTTCCTTAAGGCCTCTCCGTATTCGTTTCATGAGAAAAATGATAAGGATTAAAAAAAGGTCAACTTCAACCTGGCAGAATGCCAACACTCTTCACTGCGGTTCAACGGAGGCATTTGAGTAAGTAAATGAGTAACTAAATGTAATATACAATAATTTATTTCCTTGCACTGCTCCTTGTTCTGCCTTCTGATGTTTGAAAAGTACCTAGCTGGCTTTTTTTACTTTTCAGTGAGGCTGACAGCCATGAGCATTTTATAATCATGTCCTGAGCTCATTCATTTAGTTTTCCATTAGGCCCTGACAACCACGAATACTTTATAATCGTACATGATCCTTATATAATATGCAGAAGGCTGAAACCATAACAATCTCCAGTACAATGCAGAAAATACACAGAAAATAAAGTGGGCCCGTTAACATTTGGAAAGAAACTATTAAGAGCTCCATTCAACAGATCAACCCATTACAAGATACATATTTATCATATATACGTGTGTGCATACCTTTGCATAGTAAAATATGTACACAAAGGTAGTAATTCGCCCTGTTCTGGGGCAAGTGAGGATGATTTTTTTTAATTATTATCAAAGCAGGGCTGTCAAATTTACGAGTGGGCTGGGGGGAGAGCAGCACATGGAGTTATTCTGGCTGCAGGCAGGGACCCAGCCCGGCGTCCCCCACCCCCCCTCTGGAGGCACCCAAGCCCCCCGCTCCCACCAGGATGCTCTCCAGCAGTCACTCCAAGCTCACTTACAGATTGTTTCTGACTGGCAGGGAAAACAAAAAAGACAGTTTAACATTTACCAACAGCCAGTAGTTTTACTGGAAACTGCTGAAAAGGTTTAAGAGCTTGTCCACGGGAGGAATGAGGCGGTGCCACAATGGATGTATGAAGCCTTTTCCCTAAGTTACTCCTCTTCAAGTAAGGCTTAAAACTGAATTCTAGATACAAAGCAGGTTTTGAGATATACGGAAGGTTTTAGGAGACACAGAACTCTGTGGCCCAGGACAGAGGTACAGGAGGAGATGCTGTGAAGGAGGGAGACGTTAGCTTTGCTCAGGGCTCACAGGTGACTCAGCCCAGCACAAGGCAAGGGTAGAGACTTGCCCCTTCCTTTTCCACACACGACTTCGTCCACGTGCTCTGTTCTTCCCTAATGAACACGCAGTCACGTAGGACAGACCTACAGCCACGAGGCAGCTCGTGTGTGGACTCTGGCAAAGGCCGGACACTTTACGGATGCTCTTGGTCCCTCCTTCCAGCTCCAGCCCACCATCCACCTCCAGCTCACCTCTCCTCAGCATTGCCTTCATCAGTGCCATTGGTGGCACAAACCTGCCAGGCACGGAGAACTTAATGGTCTAATCCTCCTGCTTTCACAAAGACCAGATTAGCTTTAAGTTAAATACTCTTGTTCCTTATATTTCCTCTTTGTCAGGATGCCAAGGGAAGCTCTTAATCTTACGAAAGAGCCTGAGGACATTCTGATGCCTCCACGCGAAGACAGAAAGCAGTCCACAACGCCAAGATAAAGCTGAGGTATTAAACTAATCTCACAGACCTGGAAATGTATATTCGGCAGGGACCACTGCCGGTTATCACCACAGCTGCCAGAGGGGGTCATTACCTGCCGGGGGGGTTCTTGCCATGAGTGTCTCGGCATCCCCTGCTTTACGTACATCAAACCCAGGCACTGACTGGGTATAAATTCGTGCAAGTTACCCGCTGCAAAGAAATCAAATAAACTCACGATTTAGACACAAACCTAACCACTCAGCCAGCCTGTCTACACTTGCCGTGTCACGCTGCCTCTCTGGCAGCCCGCCGTGGCCCGTGGCCATCAGGAGCCAGTTCTGCAGGAGGGATGTTGCACAAGCAGAGCTGGAGCATTCCAAACCACGACGCTCTTCCATGGATGGGAAGGGCGATCGTACGTGCAAGGGATCTCCAGCTCGATGGTCTAAGGTGAGGTCTCCCTCGCAAGGCGCTACACGCAAGACTTGGGACTGGCAAGAAGCACAACAGGAGGTACCTACAGCCGGGCTGCCCACCTCCTCAGCAGGCTGACAGGATCAAACCTGTCCTTAGATCATGGAATCGTAGAGTAGTTTGGGTTGGAAGGGACCTTAAAGACCATCCAGTCCCACCCCCTGCCCTGGGCAGGGACACCTCCCACCACACCAGGTTGCTCCAAGCCCCCTCCAACCTGGCCTTGAACCCCTCCAGGGATGGGGCAGCCACAGCTTCTCTGGGCAACCTGGGCCAGGCTCTCACCACCCTCACAGCAAAGAATTTCTTCCTGAGATCTCATCTCAATCTCCCCTCTTTCAGTGTAAAACCCTTTCCCCCTCATCCTGTGGTTCCCCTCCCTGATCAAGAGTCTCTCCCGAGCTTTCCTGGAGCCCCTTTAGGGACTGGAAGGCCGCTAAAAGGATGGTAACACAAAGTAGAAATCTCCTTAACCTCGAAAGAAAACCGCAGAGCCTTTACTCCCAGGTAAAGACCAGAGCACATTTATGAAGCTACTAACGCTTCTTTTCACCTTTCTCATCCACAAATTTCGAGAGACCACAGGCATTTTACTTCAACATGAATAAGCCCCACGGTGGCACATGCAGCTCGGTCAACCCCTCCTCACTTGTCCATGTGGTGGCAACACGCTGTGACTTAATTCCCGTAATAACTTCCCCTACTCTGCAGAGCCCTCCAGAGATCCACGCGAGGACAAACCAGATCTGCTGGAGGAGGGAAGGTCGCCCCGCTCTCCGCAGAGGAAACCTCTCTGTATCAGCTAAAGGAAACTCAAAGGTAAGTTTGCAAAACCAGGTTAAATATCAGTGAGTGATATCAATCAGTAGCTTCTGTAATTTCATATTTTTGAGATCAGATAAAAAAAGGAAAGAAAGTTTTTTACCCGCACATCGCTTAATAGACTTTCCAACAGCTTACACACAAAGCATTTAGACACTTTAATTTCCACTCCAATACGAATACTCTACCCCCAAATGAAACCTATTAAAAATTAAATTCTTATATTAAGTTTAAAATGCGGCTCTTTTCTCCCCAGGTCCCATTAAATACTCTCCCTACACACAATTTAGAAGACAGAAGAGATCCTAGAGAATATTTACAAAGAGAACAAAACCCCTCGAGGGTTTTTATGTTACTACAACATTAATCTATTTTAATCACACAACAGATTAAAACCAAACAACATCAAATGATTCTACAAAGTGCCGAGTGAAAGTCTATCTTTGTTGGACAAAAAAAAAAACCTGAGAAAAAAAAATAAAACACTTGGAAATAGGGTGATTATGTTGTTCCACAGAGACAGAGCACAGCAAAATCAAGACTGGGCCACGGGGCCACTGGTGTGAAGAAGATAAAGCGTTCACAAGGGTCTAATTTTACGTCCACACACTCCTGGGGCAGTGTCTGCACCACAGATCTCAGCGGGGCACCTCGGGACACAGCGTGGGGGTGAAGGGAAGGCAAAGCGAAGCCCAACGCTGCCTCAAGCCCCTTCCCAGAGCAGGTCCTTGGATGGGATCTCCCACCCCATGGGACATCCCAGCACTGGCACCACAACGACGCTCTTGTGGATTTTGGACGTGTCTCAGTGTAGAAAAAAGTAAGTGCTAAAATATCTACCTGCTCCCTTTCCCCTGTGGTTTTCTAGCCAGCCCCCCCGTCCTCAGCCCTGCGGCCACACTGCCCCAGCCATTCTGTGCCATTGGGGTCCACAACTCAGCTGTGCACCTGACCAGCCCCGAATGGATGGTCCCGCACATTCCCTGGGCTCCTACCATGTAGGAAGGAGAAGGATTACTTCCTACCTTAGAAGCTCTTGCTTCTACCGTTAACCTTTATACCTCTGATGTCCCCGCTATTTCCTCCACACCTAGTTCCAGTCCCTCCAGCCCGTTCTCATTCCATGGCCACTGGAGCATCCACTGAGCATGTCCACATGTGTGAGCATCTCCACTGGCCATCCTTACTTCAACTCTGTCTTTGGGGGGACAGAGGGCAATGAAAACAGCGTGTCCTTCAAAGGCTGCCTTGAGCAACCGCTTTAAACGGCAGCAATGTTTTCTATTCCAGTCTCCAAGATTTTATTCAGCCTTTAATTATTTACATCTTTTTGAGTTGTTTCAGTTCACTGAACAAAAATATCTATTGAGCTGCCCGCAGGTCATTTCACTGAACCATCCCAGTTAATTTAGAGGCCAGGGCTGTTTGTGAATGGTTCATTCTTCCAGTAGCCCCGATCTCGCCGTTGTTAATGCATAACCTCATCTGCTGTTGCTCCGTCTACTCAGCGGCTTTGCTATCTCCCTCTGGTGCTCCGTCATGTTTTTTTCTCATCCTGAATAACCCAAATAATTGTGCTTTCACAATTGCGTTTGCCATCTCGCTGCGCAACAGACTCTTAACGAAGAGGCGGCAGCGTTCTCCAGGATGTGTTTCGCTGCTGCCACAAATCAGATGCACACAGCGCCGCAAAGACGAGTTTTCCCAAGAGTTACAAGCCATTGTTTTTCACCACAATTTTATAACCACCTTTGCCCAGAAGACATTGGATTGGAGCGGTTACGTTTGAGCTTGAAACGATCTAAAGAAACCGCAAAGAAAAAAAAAAAAAAAAAAAAGTGCCCTTGTTCAAAGCCAAAGAGCTGTTAAATTTACTTAAATAAGTGGGTGCATTTCACACGGCGGGGCTGGTTAACACGGGGTGCTCTAGGCAGGGCTTTTATCTCGGCACTTACCGACTCGGCTGCCAATGCAAACCCAAACCTTCAAGGGAATGATTTGTGCGGTTACTCCGCTCCCAGCGCCCCAGATTTAACAGGATATACATGGCACAAGCGCAGTGTTACTGGTAGGAGCTCTAGAGAAGCCGTTTCTGGCAGGATTGCCGCTGGTATGAAGGGGAAAAATGCAGGGTTTTCTGCATAGGGGTATTAAAATCTTTCACCTTGTTTATCGAATGGCTGTGCTAACAACTTGGTGCAATTCCTGGCAGAATTCGATTACTTGATCTCAGGACTGTTTCTTCCCAAAACAGCTGTCTGTAATGGAGAATCCATACACAACCCCAGAGGACAAAGAAGAGGCATGAAGAAACTTTGATCCCCTTGTTGCGTTGTGTGGATCTCTCCTTCCCGGAGCCAGCAAAGGAGGACTGTGGACCTACTCTAACGACAGAAAACACACCGATATCCTGCCTCCCTGACAGTGTTCAGGGAGAGAGTCCCTCCCCTTGCTCTCCGTGACTGAAAGGCAGGTGAAGGAAACACTGCCAATGCATGTCGGCACAGCTGCAGCATGCAATGGTGCCTGGAAATGTTTCCATGACGCTGGAGGTGCCGAGTACCTTGTAGCCGTGATGGTCACCTCATGCCACCCCAGGCTGAGTATTCTGTCCCTTTCTGAGGAAGGTACTGGTCAGAAGGTGGGACAGCAGAAGGGGACATGTTCCAGGTCCTCAGTTGCTTCAGTTCAAACCCGATGCATTAGTTTGGATCACCACCCACGTCCGTCACCGTGGGCGGGAGGGGAGAGGGGAGAGCCGGAGCCGTGGCCCTGACAGCAGCCCTTGCCAGGGGCTGGAGTGGTGCCGGCAGCCCCGCAGTGTGGACACGGGTCCATTGGCATGAGCACACCGTCACCTCCGCAGCTGGCTGCGTGTGGGGCACGCCAGAAAAGCTACTGGAGAGCAGCTGTGCCAGTGGAAGCAGTGGCCAAAGTAGGACTGCTATTGCCACCCAGCACCCAAGGGACATGGGCGACACAGCCCAGGGACTGCTGGGCTGCAGGAGTGACCAGGCTTTGGGAGAAGGAATGGCCTCTGCAAACCAGCTGCGGCCACAGTACCAGTGCCAGACGTGCAGGACACAAAAGGTGCTACCTGGGACACAGGGACTCCACTTAGAATCAAAGAATCGTCTAGGTCGGAAGAGACCTTTCAGATCATCGAGTCCAACCATCAACCTAACTCTGCCAAACCCACCACTAACCCACATCCCTCAGCACCACGTCTGCCCAGCTTTTGAATACCTCCAGGGATGGGGACTCCACCACTGCCCTGGGCAGCCTCTTCCAAGGCTTGACAACCTTGTCAATGAAGAAGTTTTTCCTACTATCCATCCTAAATCTCCGCTGGTGCAACTTGAGGCCATTTCCTCTTGTCCCATCGCCTGTTCCTTGGGAGAAGAGACCGACCCCCCTGGCTACACCCTCCTTTCAGGGAGTTGCAGAGAGCGAGAAGGTCTCCCCTCAGCCTCCTTTTCTCCAGGCTGAACACCCCCAGCTCCCTCAGCCTCTCCTCACAAGACTTGTGCTCCAGACCCTTCACCAGCTCCGTTGCCCTTCTCTGGACCCGCTCCAGCCCCTCAATGTCTTTTTTTGGAGTGAGGGGCCAAAAACTGGACACAGCACTTGAGGTGGCCTCACCAGTGCCCAGTACAGGGGGAAAACTTAACTAATGGCAAATAAGCACACGGTATAGAGCTGTGCCAATGTGAGATGCTTCACTGCTTCTTACAGCTTGACCAAACTTTGTAATATTTCCAACCTCAAGTATACAAAACCACCGCGAGTCAATGCCTCCCTCCTACGAAACTGCTTTAAAAACCATGGCAGGTATAGTCACGGTTTTCTTTATTTGCATTTCATTATTTAGTTTCATGAAAGGGAGTGCCTTTCACATAATGAAATTACTTCAGGATCTAAGATTTAAAAAAAAAAATAAATAAATAAATCCTGAGATTCCTGATAAAATCATGAAAGGCAGTAACGTTGCATGTTATTACCATTCCATGGTAATTCAGTTTTTCTTAGTAGTGGCGAGGGCCTCTCTAATAGCAGAGAAGAGTCTGTTGTTGAGCTCCGCTAATGATGCAGAAGATGTAACAGTAAAGCAGCTGAGATGCTGGTTCCTTCCAGGACTACGCACTCAGCAGGTTTACAGTTTTTACTCCACATTTTACAGGTTTTCACAGTAAAAAGTCACATTTCAAAATCATATGAAATAATATTGTGAATGAACTTTAAGCTGTTTAAATAACCATAAACTCACAAAAGAAAGAAATAATGTACCTACGCCATGGTGAATAGATGTTGCAAATGTACTGCAGACGTCGGTTAAGTGCCATCACTTTGTGGGTGAATCACTGCAGGTTTTTTCCATTCAAAGCACCACCTGCGTGAAACTACAGGGGGAAGCGAGGGAGGCATCATACCCACACCTCCCGTCGGACCGGCCGCTATAGCTAGCAGATACCAGCGAATAGTTGAGGACAATAAATGCTCAGCTTTATGCTTATGCAGACTCCTGGCATGTCACCTTTGAAAAATGGCTTTAGAAACATCCACTTACATACCCCACAGCGCGCAAACAGGGTCTGCCTCACATCTCAGTCTTTTGTGGTTCAAAATGTTGGACTGGATTGTTCATTTCCAAAGGATCCCCCGCCATAACATGTGAGTGAGTGTGGATTAAATACTGACTCAAAAGTTAAAGTACCACTCGCTGAAATATTAGTATCAAGCTGGGGTCATTTGGCACAAGTAACAGCAGGCTTTAACCAACCAGATTTCAATGAAAATGCCCGATGTTCCCCAGTTATAACCAGTTTCTCAGTATAGATAAAAAAATCAGTATCCCAGGTAATGCCTTCATTTCAACATGTCTTTTTTCCACGGGGTGATCACATCTTGGCTGATCAAAAACCTCATAATTGGAGCCCTTCTATTTATTTAATATAAACAGATGTTTTGCCATTATGCTCTAAAACTGAAGATATCTCTACGTCTCATTCTACTTCAAACCTTTTGTGGTTCCTCTAACTTTTTTTCTAGTCGGCACTGCCTTTGCACACAGGCAGCACTGGAAACATCTGCCCTGCTGTGTTTGCGCATCCTGCAGCCTGACAGGACGTGGTTCTGGGCTCACGGACCGCTCCACGTGTGAACTACAATCCCAACGGACTCCTACAATCCCAAGGGGTATCGGGAACCCCGCCTGCGTTCTCCCCTGGCAGAGGGATGCAGTCCCGGGCACTCTCCACCGCTGCCCGCGAGGTTTAAGTGGTCACTCACAGTCAAGCATCGCAGCAGAGAGGAAAGATCTCCTCCTGCTTCGCTGGGAAGCTGCTCTTTTCTTCACTTTGCATTCCTTGGTAACTTCATTCAAGTAGGGCAGACACAGCCGAGTGAGCCACGTTCACTGAGCTCCACTACATCGCTTGAAACAGGCATCACTTCCAACACTATTCTCCCCCCATCCCAATTTTAACTTCGCATTGAGGAGGCTTCTGATGTGCGCTGAGGCTAAGTCAGTGTCCAACTGTGTGCAGCCTCAAGAGCTCTTCTTCTTCTCCTCCCACCCAAAAAAGCCTCGGTTCCGCTGCCGTACACACAGTGAGGGTCATAAAGGCATGCGACCATCACCACCATTCCACCAAGCCAGCCCTTGGCCGCTCCAGGAAGGCAGACACAAGCACTTCAAGCCTGAATACAATATAATACTTCACCGTAACAGGTTAGGGATGCTTTACTGATTTAACACTAAACCCACTGTATTTTGCTCCAGGTTTGCTTATTATAGCGTCTTCTAGAATTTACCGTATTCCCAAAGTGTGGTGGGAACTTTGTGGTATCAACAAAAGGGTGAGATCGCAGCAGCTCTCACAGAAAAGGAGTCTGAAGGAATGTGTGGGAGAAGTTTTAATATTTCTACCCCCAAAATAAACCTGGGTACCTGTCTTAGAATTCCAATTTTGGTCTGAGGAACGACAACAGAGCAGCTTGTTCAAGTAAAAACCTATTCAGAGAGGGGGATTTCACCCAAATAAGTGTAGTGGTTTCATGTTATTTGAGACACTATTTGATACACAAAACAAAACACAGCAAAGGAAATCACGGAAAGAAAAATATACTTCCTCCACCTGTGCTATTTTCTTGAAATTAAATCTTCAAGGGATTCTTCTGTAACCTGATGTCAGCCCTTCTCCACACCAGCTTGCAGTCAGACACCATTAGGGTTGGGACCCGGAGCTGGGCTATCATGTACAGCCCCCTCTTTGCTAAACATCCCATGTTCTCACCAAAAAATACTCACTTTTACTAAATGAATATTTTTCTTTTGTTAAAAAAAAAAAGAATATAGTCTTCTAGATTTTAAATTCCAATACAGTCAACTAAATTAAAACGAAGTACACACTTCCTAGTGTTCTCATTAATAAGACTAAAAATCACTCTAGAAATTTAACAAGAGCTAATCTTCCAGCTGAGAACATCGCATAGACAAGACGAGTGATCTTGAGATGAAGACTGATAAAGCAAAAAAATAACTCTCAGTAGCTTGTGCTCGCTTAATGTTCTCGTTCCTAGTTAATACTCGCAGCATCAAGGGATGCTCATTGATCCAGGGTCACAGCCCTTTTCCAAAATAATCCCCAGGAAGAAACAGTCTAAAAGGGTTATATTTAACACTGTATCACTTTCAGTCTAAAAAAGCACATTCAGCTACTTAATCCCTTTCTGAAAGAGGTTGCGTTGTGTTTAGGTAATCAGCTACTTCTTCTGTTGTGTTTTGTTGCCATAACAGATGAGAGGAGCTTTAAAGGCTGCCCTTTCTTCTCTGCCCCGACACATCGCAGGTTGTTAATCCTGCCCCGGGATCAGACTGGGTCCATCTTTCACGTTCCCTTCGGGAGGAGGACAACGGCAGCTGGGGGAGTCGCTGGGGCTCCTCGGGGAGACGGATAATATTCGGTAATCGGAGCTTTGTTTAGGAAACAGGCCGGTGCGGAGCAGAGTTGTAAGTTGGGTTTGGGATCCTGGCAGCTGTTGCGCTTTCATTGCCACACGGCTGAAGACACGAGAGAGAATCGTTCCTCCCCGGCCCCTCGGACACCTCAGCATCGGAGCAACCGGGGCGGCAGCCAGAATGGTTTTAATATGGCACTGACTGGGGCCAGAGCAGCCGACACACAAACTCACCACAGCAGTGGGAAACGAGAAAGCTCAGAATCGTGGGCCCTGTTCTGAGCCTTGCCAAAGCCTTCCCGGAGGAGGAGGAGGATTTGGCTCTGGGGGCAAGCCCTGGGGAACAACATCCGAGCCGGCAAAATGAATCCTGGCACAAACCGGCTCCTGAGACCTTGCACCAGGCGTTTTCCGTTTGTGGGCCTCTGTTTCCCACTCTTATTGCAGCAAAGATACTAATCACTTAGCTGTTGTGAAGCTTATTAAATTAAAACATCTCAACAAACCTTACAAATAAGACCAAAACTGAAATGAGTTTCATCAGCTCTTCCGTTGGGAGTGTAGGAAAGTTATTATTCAAGCCCAAACAAGAATAAGATCTAAACAGGAGCTAGAAAGGAGGAGGATTTCCAACCCTACTTCTCACCTGCTTCTTGGAAATCCTTTTCTTAGATAACTAAAAGAGAGGTAAACAATCAAAAAAAAAGGATCTGTGTAAACTATATCATTTGTTTTCAGGGATGTAAATGGCAAGTGCTGACCTTTTTTTTTAATCTTGCATTGAGCTTCAGTAAACTGCCACTCTAACACGGGCAGCAAGGGAAAAACATACATATTATTAGAAAACAATCACTGCCAAATCTGATAACAATCTGACATTAACAACTGTGGGGATTCTGCTGCCAAGGATGTCTTGTATTATTTAGAAAACATAAAGGAAAAGATTCCTGAGGGGGGAAAGCACACAAACAAATAATTGTTTTACATCCTATTAATAAACCTCTACAGCTCACGTTTCCTCAGAAAATGCTTACAGTACTGCTGTCATCTTCTAGAGCATGTTTACCAAATGACATTTGATATTCCTGAGGTTAAAAATCCAATCACAGCTACCCTAGAATAAGCCACAGATATGGGGAGTGTTGGTTTTCACCAGATCAGCACATCCATTTTACAGTGGGACACGACCTTATGTCTCCTCCTCCTTGTACTGGCTCCAGCTACTCATACCCAGCCTGGAAGGATTCACCCCCTCCTTTATTTTTCCAGTCTTAATTCCTCTATCCAGCATCATCTCCAATGGTACCATTCTCACAACCAACCACAATACAAAGTTCAAGATCGGTTTCAGGTAACTCGGGTTGGGTAAAGAGCTCTTCGCAAGGCTTCTGACTTTCAGCTGAAACCAGTGGGAGATGTGTCAACCTACCTACACCCTCCAGACTGAGCTAGAGCTAACACCTGAGAGCAGCTGTTGTGGATGTACGTTCTGAGGATGCACCTGAATGGACCTCCATGTGCAAAGGTAGTAGCAGTATTAAGTAACCCACTAAAATACCAGATAGTTTTGAGTTTCAACGAAGGCTATAAGACTGTTTGACTTCTCTGCAAAGGTTAGGACGCTGCTTTGGACAACATTCATGAAAAATCAGACTCAATCACGGTATGGAAATGGCCAGTAAACCGTAACATCTATAAGTGTGCATATCTGTGTACATCTAAATAGGTGAAGTAAGAATGTATGTGGTTTAAAATAAGAAAGATAGTCTTCCATTTAAGCTTTTACATGTGTCTTGAAGAAACCAAGCCCGCCCTGCCCTGCAGGTGCTGCAGAAGTTACTGCGCTCATTGGGGCGTTTTGGCTTAATACCAGGATCCTTTCCACAGGGGAATTACAATATTTTGAGGTTGGGGTGGTCTTTTTTCACAGTTGATGCTGCGCTGTGCACTGCAGTTTTCTTGAAGAGCTTGTACCTATGCTTAGATTTTCTAGCACAAGGCTTTTTAGACATTGGTCCAGGTTTCCTGGGTGCAGACAAAGCAGGGCTTTGAGTGGGGAGTGAGTCTGCGGAAACAATTTTCACAAAACACTCTCCCGTCTGAAAATGAAGTTACGTTTCTTCATTGGTATTTTCTGGAGTCCGAAATAAACCTTAACACTCAGTATCACTCAGCTTTGCTGTTCT
The DNA here is from genome assembly GCF_964106895.1 of Numenius arquata. Lineage (NCBI taxonomy): Eukaryota > Metazoa > Chordata > Aves > Charadriiformes > Scolopacidae > Numenius > Numenius arquata. The sequence goes on from NC_133593.1 coordinate 1,876,440, forward strand.
CACCAAGTTAACACCTTGCAAGTCAACACCTCCGGCTGCCCCGTCCCTGAGCACCACAGCGCCCTGTCCCCCAGGGAGGTCGCTCCAATAATAAATCAGGATAAAAGCCGCAACCAAGTCTGAAACACATTATGAAAAGCTGCCTTTGCCAAAGTAACCGTCTGCAACACTCTCTGCAATTTCAAAACACATACAGTGATTTGATCCCTCTGTAACATGACAACAGCATGTCCTGAAAACGCTTTACATTTACGCAAAATACTGGATTACAAAGTAAACCAAGACATAGCCCACAGACTGGCTGTTACTGCATAACTGCATCATGGCACTCCTAAATCACCAAGAGCAGCCTGAAACCACTTACAAACGCCGCAGCCTGAGCAGGGCTGAAAAAAGGAACACCCCTGTGCTGGGCCACAACTGGAAATCCTGAACTTCTTGAAGACAGATGCTCCAATCTTGCTGATGTGGCCATCCCTACCGGCTCCACTGTTTGTTAAAAGGCACTTGCAAGACCAACCCTGCAAACAGAATCATAGAATCATAGAATGGTTAGAGTTGGAAGGGACCTTAAAGATCATCGAGTTCCAACCCCCCTGCCATGGGCAGGGACACCTCCACCAGACCAGGTTGCTCAAAGCCCCATCCAGCCTGGCCTTGAACCCCTCCAGGGATGGGGCAGCCACAACTTCCCTGGGCAACCTGTTCCAGTGCCTCACCACCCTCACAGTAAAGAATTTCCTCCTAATATCTAATCTAAATCTCCCCTCTTCCAATTTAAAACCGTTACCCCTTGTCCTGTCACTACACTTCCTGACAGAGTCCCTCTCCGGCTCTCCTGTAGGCTCCCTTCAGATATTGGAAGGCTGCTACGAGGTCTCCCCGGAGCCTTCTCTTCTCCAGGCTGAACAACCCCAGCTCTCTCAGCCTGTCTTCATAGGAGAGGTGCTCCGTCCCTCTGATCATCTTCATGGCCCTCCGCTGGACCCCTTCCAACAGGTCCATGTCCTTCCTGTGTTGAGGACTCCAAAGCTGGACACAGTATTCCAGGTGGGGTCTCACGAGCGCAGAGTAGAGGGTCAGAATCACCTCCCGTGACCTGCTGGCCACACATCATGAAACTCTCTGGTTAGATTTCCCTCCTCCTCTGTGCTTTTTATTGTTTTGCTCTGGTTGTTTGGTTTGGGTTTGTTGGGGTTTTTTTTCCTTCAGTGGGGGAATATAGAGCTTGTGGTCTGCATAAAGCTGACAGCGCTTGAGACTGCCGCCTTCTGTTCAACCCCAGGCCACCAGCCTGCATGGCAAGCTCTTCTCCTCTCACTCCTAAGTCAATGCCTTTCAAGGATGACCTGGGGACCAGCTCTTCCCTGATGTGAGTGCAAATCACTTGCCAAGTTTAGTTTCATTTTGCCTGTGCCTACCAGGGAAGGGTCACTTACAGACTCCATCATTTCTCTCCTTGTCTCAAAGGATTATAATTTGTCCATTGCAATTCACATCAGGATGCAATTTGGCAGGTAAGTTAGAAGTCTGGAGGCAATTATTTTTCTTCCTTTGGAGAAATGGATTATATTCATTCGGTTATTTTCAGTTATTTATTTTAGATGGAGCACAAGGTGGGGGGAAAAGGCAAAGGAAAACAAGATGGGTTTAGACTTTATGATAGGATTGACTTTGTATGTTTTGACATCTTAACAGGGTTGATTATACTGATATATGCAATCTATGCATCTAATTCTATCCAAGAGGAAAGGACTGTAACAGAAACGTCTCAGCTCTTAGTCAGGTATTAGCATGCCAATGAAAACAGCCCTTATTATAAACCCTTAGGACTCACCCCCCAAACTTATGGTTACAGTTATTATTAGCAAGTGCAAATCACCTCATTTATAACAGTTGAAATTTTTTCCTTTGAATCCGATGAGTGATACGCTGCTCTCAGCTTACCAGGAAACATGTTTCTTTATACTAGTGCTTTTCCTTAGAAAGACTGCCAAAAGCTAGGTTTAAACGATACTCAGATTTTTACAGCAGCACAAGAGACCTTTCTGCCCAGCACCTTTCCTGAATTCCTTCCCATGATCTGTCACCGCTCCGACCTCCCTTGCCTGATACAAAACCCGACGTTCGCACTGCCAGCCACCCTCGCTTGTGCCTAGGTGTTATCTGGACCTGTGAAAATAAATGAGGTTAATGTCCAGATCTAAGGAATAACCCGGACACACCAGAAAGCGTTAAATACAGGTGAGCGGCTTTCACTCCCACAGCCTCTTCCTACAGCTTTAGCGGACTTGGGTGGAGGTCAAGACAGTTTTTCAGTTTGATTTTCCCAGACCTTTTTTAATGACAGGACCAGAGGAAATGGTCGGAAGTTGGGGCACGGGAGCTTTAGATCAGATATTAGGAAGAATGACTTTACTGAGAGAGTGGTCAGGCACTGGCACAGCCTGCCCAGGGAGGTGGTGGAGTCACCATCCCCGGAGGCATTTAAGAAACGTGTAGACATGGCACTTCAGGGCATGCTCTAGTGCCCGAGACTGTTGGTTTGTGTCTGTTTGTGGGTGGGTGTGGGGTGTGGTGTTTTGTAGTTTTTTGTTGTTTTTTGGTTGGGTTTTTTCTTGTGTGTTTTGGTTTGGTTTGGGTTTTTTGTTTTGTTTTGTTTTTTGTGGTTGGACACAATGATCTCAAAGGTCTCTTCCAACCATGAAGATTCTGTGATTCTGTGACCTTGTCATAATTACTTGCCTTTTCATTATTGACTTTCTACCCTATAAAGCATGGTTTCCACATGGCTGAAAGAAAAACTACTACGTGATCACCAGATGTGTGTGCAAAAGGCATTTCATCCAAGTCCAGAAGTGTCCACGGGACGCAGCGCAGTCTCAGCCGGGCTCCCTGTATCGCCGTTTCCTTCCCATCAACCACTAAACACATCCCCAAGCTCATTTCCATTTTAAAAAACAAATTATAAGAAAAGAGCGTTTCCCGAACTAATATTTATCGGATGAAGGGATTACTTATTTCAACAGCTAAAAAGAACAGGCATTAAGTTTTATTTTAGCTAATTAAAGAAACAAAGAAGTTACGCGTAAACTACCTGGCAACCCCAACTGAACGATACGTGAGCCCAAGCGTGTAAACGTGCAAAGCTCTCCCTGAATCAGCTTCAATGAGCCTTATCTTTGAATAAATTTGCCGGATCAGACCTTGACTTTGAAAAATGAATTTTAGGAAACTGCAGCTTTTTTTTGCAAATCTTTTCAGGCACGATGCCTTGTAAAAAAGCCAGTGTGGTTTTTCCGACATTCCAGTGGAAGACTAAGTTTTATCAGAAACTATAAAGATTTAAAGTCACAATATAATCTCACCTCTGGGTTACTGGGCCCACTTCCCTTATCAATTAACCTGTCAGTCGACAGTCAGGTCTAATTAGCTAAATCCTTTTTTAATGAAAAGAATTTGCCTTGAGCCAAGTCTGTCAGCTCCAGAACCACTTTACAATCAGGAGCATGTCCCAGCAAAACCCATTAAATACCTGCAGAGAACCCAACACCAGCAGCAAATCGAAACTCTCTTTTGCTTCTGCAGAGAGGCAGAACGTGAATTTTTTCACGCCTGTATCCCGCTGCAACGGGAGGCTCTTTCCACCTCGTTGTATGAAAAAACGCGCTGGCATTTGGCTCTGATGCCCCTCTGTCTCCATTGCTTTATGAAGGGAAGTTTGTAAATCCATAACCCCGCTGTGCTCCTCACCGGGGAGCAGAGGGGCTCACGGGCAAAAATACCGACACCAGAGGCCTCTGAAAACATCTCTTCTGGGGAACAACCCGTGTGCTGGCATGGGCGTTTTTCAAAATACACCTTTCATGCACAGAAGTAGTCTTGAAAAGAGCTTGAAAAGAGCCAGAAAATTGGCTCCAAGAATAAAGAGTTCTTAGACTACTCCTTTTAAAATTATCCAGTGTCAGACTTCACGGACATTCAGGCTTCACGGACATTCGAGAAGCCAAGTTTTGAGCCCCTGGAAAAGCCACGCTTCAGAAAGAAACCCCCACGTGCCGTCCCTGCCGTGTGCGTTCCCCCCGTGGGAGGGAACGGGAGCTTTTCCCAAAGCGTCCTGAAAGAGTATTCTATTAGAAAAACATGTACTAATTCCTACGCTAATGATCCCATTACTCCTCTTGACTTCAAAGGGCCTCGGATCACATTTGTAATCTTTTGCAAGTGTTAGCAAACAAAATTACAAGTTTTATGCTACAGGTTTCAACAAATTCCCCTCGCCATCAACGCAGCAACGTACTTAAAAATAGACGTAATGAGCAGCTTTGGATCTGCATAAATACCCTGTGGAGTTCATTAATGATTTCATTTTTGGCAGACACCATGTCAAACGACAGAGTCTTATTAAAAACATACATAGCTATATGTACTTGAAACTGCATTCCTGCAAACGCTTAGGGAAAAAAATGGAGGCTGTGTAATTTCGATTTACCTTTTAAGTAACAGGATTTTAACGGCGTGTAACTGTAAAACCTTTTGTCCTGAAAACTAACCCCGCTGCCCAAGGGATGCCCGAACCCACAATTCTTTTCATGTATGAGAAAATGGGATCTGAAATTTTACCGTAGGACTTAACTCTGAGCACGTCTCCACCTCCACAAAGCCACGGAAGCTACACCAGTGAAGCTGAAAGAGCATTTTTTGTCCCAAACTATCAACTTTTCAGCCTGTGTCACACCCAGACCATCTGCCCTCCTTTCAGCTGCTCCAAGGGACTAGCGGCAGCGGCATTCGTTGTACAGTATTAAAATTAAAAAGGGGAATTTAAGAGCATTAAATCGGTGAGAGGTGGCACGGACACAAGATCCTACGTGTGCACGGCTCGCTCGGTTGAGGTTTTAAACCAGTGAAGAACACGTTTAAGCAGAGCCAAAGAAGCCACTGCAACCGGCCCACAGCGTCCTCAGGCTCGTGCTAGTACACGTTGGGCAGGTTCGTACACAGAAATGACACAAACTGCATTAAACAGCGTTCCCTTGGTAGTCTGGGGGCTAAAATAACCCCCCAAACTCCTAACTCGGGGCGTACTCGATCAAGGATTGAAGCACTTTCCCTATAATTTGTCAGCAGTTATTTATCTGCGTTGCTCTTTGAATACTTCAAGGACCTTGGTTGCTACTTACCCTCAGTTTTTCTTATCAACATCCTTTACACCAAAAGGCTGTGGGACGTCTCAAAGAAATTCACTTCTGCAGACTTTTTGTCCCAAATCTCATCTGCTCCAGTTTGTGTCTATGATACACTGCATTTCCCGAGCTGTTCTCTTATGCTGTTATTAGCTTTAAAGTTTCATACCTAAATGTAAGTAGCTCAGATCCTGCTGCTGTTCGTGCCTGATCTTCACAATACAACACGAATTATTGCTCCGTGAAGCTCCCATTTCACACGCCGCTTGCTATTGAATAAAATCACAGGAATGTGGCTGTTGACAAGGCAAGGTTCGGCACGTCGCACCACCAAATCGCCTTCGGGAACCTCGCTCCTGGGCTACGCGTCGCTGCCATGAATAGAAAACTCAAATACACCACGTCAAAAAGCAGGCGATGCCTACACCTCACGTTTACTCCTCGGGGGAAAAGGTAAATAGAGTCTAAGCAATTTCTTTCTTTTTCAAAAAAACAAATGTCTAAACTGCCCGAGATCTAGGGAAATCAGTTACCATCTGCCTGTCAGAGCAAGTTACCTGCGTGCTTTTTATGTATTAAAAACATAGCCTAGCAGAATATATTCGCTTTATCTACAAAGGACAAAGTTTAAGTTGCAGAGAGAAAACGAACGCCCAGCGATAAACTACGAGTTTCAAGCAGCGCTCATGTTTGACAGCTGGCCAAAGGAAAGCAAATAAAAACTAAATTTCCAAATGAAAACAGTTAAAGTCTGTTCGGAGTCTCCTGAAGAATCAGCTCAAGATGGAACCATATTCTCTGTCTCCTGTATTTGTTTGCATTTGCAAATTACTTTATCCATATATATTTACTAGAATAAGCAACAGGTCATGTTAATTACGAAAGCAAACTTTTACCTACAAATTAGGCAGATTTTTTTAAGCTTTGAAGTTCCCTGTCTGCCTGAAATTTTTTGGCCACTCCTAGTTTTAACTGCTAGCAGCAGCAGAGTCATAAAATGTTGCAGAAAAATGCTACAGATGCTTTGCCAAAAAAACTCTAATGTTCCCCCCTCAGCATCTTTTTGAACCACTTCCAGTAACACTGTAATGCTGCCTCTTCCTCTGCCCCACTGCCCACTCACCGACACTCACTGTGGCTAAAAGCAGCACAAGCATTTAAGCAGGAAAATCCTAATTTCTGTGCTCAGCCGTGAGTACGACCCGTGAGTCTGCACCTGTAACGATGTGGCTGAAAACCCTGATTTGCCACTCACTCACATGCGCAGAGAAGGTAATGTTAGTGTTAGGAAAAGCAGTGATTCCAAGAAATTTCAAGTTACGGCATCTGAAACACCCACCATCAGAAGGACACGGACCTGTTGGAGCAGGGCCAGAGGAGGCCACAGAGATGCTGGGAGGGCTGGAGCCCCTCTGCTGTGAGGACAGGCTGAGAGAGTTGGGGGGTTCAGCCTGGAGAAGAGAAGGCTCCAGGGAGACCTTGGAGCCCCTTCCAGTCCCTAAAGGGGCTCCAGGAAAGCTGGGGAGGGACTCTGGATCAGGGAGGGGAGCCGTAGGACGAGGGGGAAGGGTTTGACACTGAAAGAGGGGAGATTGAGATGAGATCTGGGGAAGAAATTCTTTGCTGTGAGGGTGGTGAGACCCTGGCCCAGGTTGCCCAGAGAAGCTGTGGCTGCCCCATCCCTGGAGGGGTTCAAGGCCAGGTTGGACGGGGCTTGGAGCAACCTGGTGTGGTGGGAGGTGTCCCTGCCCAGGGCAGGGGGTGGCACTGGATGATCTTTAAGGTCCCTTCCAACCCAAACCATTCTATGATTCTTAATGCATCCACTCTATTTTATCACATTTTATCACTAAGTCACACAGGATTTGTAATATAATCTAATGTACAGGAACACACCAAGGGCCTCCAGCGCGCTCCCTGCGAGAGCTGCATCCTGCGGACGCATGGCAGCACTGAGCTGCATAAGCCTCCCAAGATTTGGGGTTTGCCCTGATGCCGAGCGGAGCGATTCCGGGTGGGTGCTGGGAAGGGCACTGCCCAACACAGCATGACATCCACTGGGACAGGTCCCCACACCAGTGGGTCACCAGCTGCCCCCGCAGGCAGACACCCACCGGGCTGAAGGACCGTGACCACAACAAAGGTGTCCTCCTGGGGAAGTCCTACTTTTGGGGAGCTGTGATGGAGGCCATTCCGGCCTTCTCAGGGTGGCTGAATATGCTCCAAAGAAAAGCACGTTCATTGCTTTTGTGTAAACTACCAGAGCAATAAAAACCATCATTAGAGACAATTTACTGGCTAATCTAATTTTTAAGTATGCACAGCCACTCATAGCAATCAACTTTAAATTAATTATAGTATCAGATTAAAAGGGGAAGATGGATCATTTCCTGGCCCACCCATAAACCCTCTCTGATGACAGTATCTGTGTGATTTGGGGGGTTTTTTTTATTTTTTCTTTTTTTTTTTTTTTTAATGCTATTGTTAAGGCTTTGTTCTAAGATGTCAGCCATTTACCTGCAGGAAAATGACAGGGACTTGTCACAGGCTGCCGGAGAGACCCTCCTTACCGGCTGCAATAACCAGCCCGCTATTTCCCAAGCTGTCACCCTCGCCTCTCAGCATTATCTGCTGCATAAAGATCTGCTCTGACACGAGCCAGGCGGAGCGGTGGCCGTTACCGTTAAGGGCCCTGCGCACAGTGCTCTGTGTCAGCTGCACTGTGCTTAGGGTTTGCTTCACCCAATTATTTGTTTGTCATTTAGAGAACCCGGGTATCGAGCAGATATTGTCAAGTTATTTTTGGCCCCCAACCCACCGGCAAAACATAATGAGGCCTTTAGGTGAGTAACTGTCTTGGCAGCGAGGTGCTAAGATGATGTGCTCTTGAAAGGCTGGATAGCAATTAGGTTATTTGAATAAGATGAGATGCTGGACAGGGCGTGTGAAGACAGGGAAAACCAGCTTAACCATTAAAATGCCACCCCCCACTTCAAGCTGTCAGCTAACTATTTAAGCAAGGTGTTAATTTACTACGGGCTGGATTGCCAACAAACTTAATTCTTTATCAATTCAAAAGATGTACGGACTTGTCGCACACGCACTTATTACCCAGCCCTTCCCAGACAAGTGTAACAACTTGCCAGATGATTATTATCAACGTGTAATTGTATTACAGCGATTCCCACAAGCCCTGGCCCTGGGCTTTGCACAGTGTGAGGGGCTGTGCAAACGGGACAAAAGATGGTTCGAGGACCTACAGTGTAAGAATGAGAGTCAGCATATAGATACAGGGAGCAGATGTGGAAGCAGGTGGAAAAATACCTCAATCGAGACCCAGAACCAGAAGAGGAAGGTTCACACAATGCCTAAGGCATTGGAACCACCTGAAGAGAAGTCGGGCAGCACACAAGTCCTCTCTCCTGTTGTCCATGAGACCATTCCAGTAAGGTGGGCTCACAGACAATGCCCACAGCCACACCTCACATCTCGCAGGGGTGGGCTCTACGAAAGCAACCTTCAGAAATCACGGTGCTGGTCCTCACCACACACACTGTAGGAAGCCATTCAGACTCGTCTGACTGATCAAACTGGGCTTTATCTACACTAACTTCGTGTCCTGTCTGCATATAGCACCTCATGACTTGCCAGCACTTGGCAATGAACTTTTAAAGAGGGTCAGTGTAAGAAGATAAATATTATACAAAAATAAGTATGCAGTGGCACCATTGGGAAAACACAAGAGCAGGTACAACAGCCAATTTTTAGGAAGAAAAACTGACCATAGCAGGGAGAAAAGCTGTTAGACAAGAAAAGTGACCTTTGCAACACAGGAACACATTTTCTAATTCAATCCACAGAGCCATTTAGTTTTGGTTTAACCTTATGGTACTCAAGTACCACCTTCAGTACCAAAAGATTATGATTTCTCTTGGAGCCTGAACCAAGCATAGTCAACAGGGACCTGCTTGTCCATGGGTAATGGCAGTGGGTCTGGTCTCAGATATTTAGGACAGCTCTCCTAAGATGTCCTACGATATATAGAGAGCACCACCAGAAGCAGCACTGCAGGCACAGTTACATGCCTGGTACCAGCAGGAGTTAATCATTCCAGCCGCTTACAGGCAATCGCTTGCGTACTCCAAGGGTTGTTCACCCCATCTGCAATCAGACGTGACTGTTCAAATATGAACTGGATTATAATGAGCCAGTTACTCAAGAACCACGGTCTTCAAAACAACTCTGCCTAGAGTGCTCTGCTTTAAACACGTCTGATGTAACCACGGCATTTCTTCTGGTGTGGTGAAAGAGGACATAGTTGGTGTTTCACGATTGCTAGTATTGCTCCCGAGCATGCCCTCATCCCTGCTGGGTGTACACGTTCAGAGAACCTGCTCGGCCCTCCCCTTCCACACTGCTCTTTCCAAAATGCTGTCAGCTTTCCATTCTTCCATCCACATGGTATCCATCCACATCCTAGATCCCAAAGACACTGGAGGCTGATTATTCATACAGCAACAATCCCCACCTCCAAATCAACACCCAATTGATTAGGAGTTGGAAACACAAGACTGAACTTCCAGCAATGAATTAAGACCAAAACGAAGACTGAGATCATTCCTCTGCCTTTCCTGATGAAGAGGTGAGGTGAGAGCCCAAGAGTTCATCCCATTTCTCCCAGTCAATGAAGTAAGACATACTCAGACCTCAGAAGGAGTGTCAGGAACATTGAAAGAACAGTTTAGGTACCTCATCTAGAAGCAGTCAGATGCAAGAGGAAAGATTTAAGTTCTCTCCTTGAGGTGTCAGATCCTCAGCATCCTTATGAGACTTTCCATTTTCCAAAGCTTCAAGTGCCTCAATTCCCCCCATAACCGAAGGAACTGACGACCACCTTGGGAGAGCAGTTCCCTTAATGACAACACTCTCTTTGCACTACCCAAGGTGCCAAGCAGAGATGTTATTTAAAGTTTCAAAGCAGACCTACACTCGAAGTTGAGATTCACAACACGCACCGTACCCTCAGCACAGCTTCCCACCCCTCCTCAGAGAGAGCAGGTCCTGCTCGGCACTGAAAAACTGCCAGAGTTTGGTAATCATTTATCTCAGCAACACAAACAAGGAAAAAAGGAAAAAAACCCAGTTACTATCAGAGGACAGAAGAAAATGGTGCTGCTGTACCCAAGCTGCAATCACACCTGCTGAAAGCTGCAGAGGCTACAATCATACAACCAACAAAACCCACCAAAAAATAAAACCAGGGCTTTTGCTCATCTGCTTTTGATTTTTATAATGCTGTTTCTTTCAACAAATGAAGTTTAAGTGCTTATGGGACTAACAGCGTAGTAAATGAACTAAGTATTAATTTGTGGCTTTATTACTTAGCAGACCAATTCACATGAAGCCATTTTTTCTTAGGACACAGCTTGCTCTGCAGCAGCTGTTTTCGATTACAAGCCACTAAAAATTCCTTTGCCTCCAATTTTCAAAAGTGCCCACTAACTTGAAATATTTGGAAATGATACGAAATTGCGGGACCTCAGCAGTGCTACCCCTCCTCCCTCTCCCCAGTCCTCTAATTCTAACAAAAATCATCCTATAAAACCCGCGGAGCAACAAAGCTGCAATTTCCTCCCCACCTCCACGGGCCAAGCGCTGACCCAGCCAGCCCAAGTCCTCCAGATCCACCTCGCCTCTTGACCCCCCAACATCTTGTGAAAACCCAGGAAGGAACCTCAGAGCACGATGCAAACCCAGGGATAAGGTTCCCACGGAGAGATGAAGAAGGTGGCGGTGCTTTGGCCCACTCTCCAAAGACTGTGCCTGACTTTGGGATAACTACAGGTGACGGGGGTAACGTAGGGTTTGGGAGCTCCTCTGGCCATGAACAGCAGGTAGGAACAAAGCGGGGGCCCTGGCGATGTCAGGGCAAGCTGTGAGCAGGCCTAAAGGTAGGATTTCGAGTGTCGGGGGAAGCCCTGCTGCAGCGAGCACAGGCTCTAGCAGGCTGGTGGGATTTGAGTCTTGCACTCTTGGACTTGGAAGCTCTCCCCTGGCCCCGCTCTGAACATCCTTTTGTGAGCCTAGGTCTTCAGCTCAAAAATGAAAAGATTTCTTAGAACAGTAATTTTTGAGAGTAAGTATAGATGGAAGCCCCCCCAGCTCCTGCCTCACTCTCCTGGCATATGTAAGTCAAGGCCATTAACTGCTCTCAACAGCACTTAAATCACTTTATCTACTCTCCTGTTTGCCACTTTTAAAGTATACATTTACATTGGCTTTTTTAAACAGGTCGCTGAACGCTGCGTAATGCCCCTTTCAGACACACACTTGCTTGCTCCTTGGAGCATTTCTCAGCTCCCGGCAGCCGGACTGGTCACACAAAAATAGTGTGAAAACAGTTTATGTGACACCACGTAATTGCAGGCGCTGAACAATTCCAGGGCAGGTTGGGACGGCAGGGTGAAGCTGTGCCATGGCCGGGCAGACCCTGCCTTCGCATCTCCCCCTCCCCAGACCTCGCACTTGGGCAACTCGGCTACAAAATCCTCCCCCTTCTCTTGCCACACTTGGATTTCTGGTGAGGCAACACCCTCAGCTCAGAGTCCAACCCAAGCCGGGGCAGCAGCGAGGTGAGGGAAGACAGCGGGACACGCTGGGGACATCGACCAGCCAAAGGGGCGCAGGCCACCCTGTGCTCCAGCCCCCTCAGCCACAGAGGTGCACTAGGTCTGAAAAAAAAAGGCAATAAAAAAATGCCGAGGTGGCTGCAAGTCTCAAGGGTGTCACAGGATTAACTCCCGTGGCCCTCATCCAGCAAAGCACTTAAGTAAATGCTCGGTGTTAACAAGTGTTTAAAGTCAGTCAAGCAACGAAGCACGTTACTGAACTGAAGCCTAAACGAGGACAAATTCGGGTCTGTCTATTCTGCCCCATGAAACTAAAAATGCCTTCTTACAATCCTCGCTGCATCTTGAGAAATGGTGGCATCGCTAGGTGACAAGGCCCTGCCTTTTCTTTCGGACAAACCATGCTGAATCATGAGAAAGGTAAAAATTCACCCGTTTAATGTATCATCCTTCACAAGGTCTTGGTTGCCATCAGCATGGACGTGATAGTTCTCACTCGGAAGCTCGATTTCAGCCTTTCTGCCTACTCAGACAAATATTATTGCGCTTAAGTCACACACTGAAGGGTTTCTTCACATGTTCAGACTCTGTTTTCTTATAATAAAAAAAAGCTGAGACTTCGGAAAGCAACGGCGGGATCTGCCTGTGGTTCTCCACTCCTATTCCTGCACTGTGGAAAACAATGACTAATTCAAATAACTTCACGGACTTTTGCGGGCAGTCTGCATGATAAAATAGCATCTGACTTTGTGGGACCATTTTATGTGGAGAAACATGTAAAATATGTCAGGGCGTTGATGAAGGCGAAAGGCATTCTTGTTTGGGAGACAGTTAAGAATTGGAAGAAAAAAAATCTCTCGGCTTTGGTTTTTAAGCAGCTATGAAGACTTTTAAAAAAAAAAAGAAAAAGCACAGTTCATATAGATGTCTCCGTGAAACTCCTACTGACATCCAGAGCACTAAGTCTGATCACTGTAGGATGTGAGATACTTTGGAGTGCGTTTTTTTTTTTTTTTTAAATTAACTAGATGTAAGACAGCCTGAGCAAGGGGTGTTAAATTGTGCCAAGTGAGGAGACATTAGATCCTATAGAAAAAGGGAGTAGGGAGGTGAAGCGGTGGGTTAGTGGCACAGCTGGGTACTTGGGAAGCCCGGGCACCCCTGCCTCTGCGGTACGCCGCATACCGAGCACTTTCTGCACAGGCCTACGGTCTTCAAAAGATCTTAAAAGAGAGGCTGGCAATACAGCTTGGACGGCGGTTACAAATCAACCAGTTCTTTCTGAAGGTAAAGTTAATTTGTGGCCCGTTCCTACTCTTTTTTCGAGCCACACAAGCACGCAGCTCCCCAGTGCTGGTGGAGGTGGGCAGCAGTGACTCCCCAGGATGGCTGCAGACACGCAGAGCTCTTCAGGCAGCGGCGTGCAACAGAAACACCCCATGTAGGTTGTTCCCACCCTTGAGCTGGGACACCTCAAGCCATGTTGATGCACCTTACGAGAAGCCCTTTTGTCCTCTTTCAACCCACGCAAGGTGTTGTGGAGCCCAGGTCAGCCCAGTACCAACATTAAACACATGGATAAATCAGATGAAGAAACTAATTCATGTTGTTCGGTGTTATCTGCCCCATCCCTGGAGGGGTTCAAGGCCAGGTTGGACAGGGCTTGGAGCAACCTGGTCTGGTGGGAGGCGTCCTTGCCCAAGGCAGGGGGGGTGATGATATTTAAGGTCCCTTCCAACCCAAACCATTCTACAAGTCTATCATCTAAACCCACATATCCATGGCATAAGCAGTTGGTGTCTATGTGGTCCTTGGTTTAACTCCTAGGTTAAACCTACCCGCAGGTTAAACCTACTCGCAGGAGCAGCTTTGCTAAGGTGACAGTTCTGCTGGTGTAAACCTGATGTAAACAGCCTTTGCTGAGAATGACATTGCTGCGCTTTTCCAATTGAAATGAAATGGATTTGATAAGATAACAAATGCCTGGCAAAGCACATTTAAGTTGTGTAAGGGAAAGGAGAGGAGGGGAGAAATCTTGTCTAAACAGCAAAACAATACAGCTTTATCTAATCTCTGCAACTTATTGCTGCTTGTCTGTGTGTGTGTTTTACTGACAAAATAAAATAAATTGAATCAGCTCACACACGATAACATGCTCTTTCCTACCTCATACTAATTGCTTGGCTAATTGATGTTTGTTGAACTTTCTCCATTTCATTGAGTGATTAGGTACAAAGCTAACAGTTGACATCTGTAGGCGCTTAACTGGCGTCTGTAATTACTGTTAATGTTAAATAATTGTTAGTTAATTGGAGTGGTAACTGACTGAATGGAATCCAGATTGTGAAGCAAAAAGAGACCTAGTTAAATAAACATACATTTTCAGAGAAAACAACATTTTATTACAAGGGAGAGAGGAACAGCAGGCCAGATACGGGAGGTCTGCAGGATGCTGTATTTAGGAAATCTCACGCCAGACTCCAGCCTGGATGCCATTATCTGCAGGTACGTCAAGTCAGGGTCTTTGTCATCAAGACACTCCTATCCCAAGAATTTTTCCACCTTATTTGGAACTGATTATCACAATTTGTTATTTTACAGCCCAATGCTGATAAGTCTTTCTTGAGAAAATCAAATACAGTTTAATCTATAAAACAAATACTCTCTCCAGAAGAGATACAATTATGTGTTAGTAAATATTGCTTTTTTGCTCACCGAGACTGGAATAGTTTGACTTTGCTAAAATCAACAGCCTTACATGAACTCTTAGGGGAATACGATCACCAGCTGACACCAGAGGGTACATTGATACCGGTCCAAATGGGCAGGGATGCCCAGAACAACACTTTCACCTGTATCCCTCCACTATTTTGGTCAAGAAAAGCCAGTTCCTACTGGTTCTTGTACCATGCTGGCTGGTTTACGGGTTTGTTTTAAATTACTAACTTAAAAATTATCAGTGAAGCCTTGGAAGTCTCCTGTTTTGTAAGATCATACATTTTAGGATTTAAGAATCTGAAAGGCCTTGAAGAGGCTACCTTTGACTTTCACCTGTCCCTCTGGGCACACCGGGGACATTGCGTTATCCAGTGACCTCTCCCTGCAGCTACTGAACAGCTCTGGCATCTCCCAGCTCTGATACCTCTGGTATCTTTTTGGCCACGTCCCAGCCAAAAACCAATCAGCATGTCAACCATCAGCACCTCCACCATCAGGAGGGGGCATGGGAAGCACAAGGATGAAGAGGAGTGGTTTGTGCTCAGGATATGCAGCCATAAGGGGATGTTATAGAACAAATTCCTTGCTCAGATAAAACCTTCATGGCACAGAAATAACTGCCTTGCTCTTTTGTGTACCAGAACAAAGGACCATCTCAAGACACGTATCGACTTTTTTTTGTCTGCCTGACTCGGAAGTCAGAGTGAAGGGATGCACCACTTCTTCTAATCTAACTCAAGTACAAGAAAGCTGGGTCCTCAAAACCTGAGGCTTTTTCCAGTGCTCAGTCCCTCACTAATGAGACACCAGACTTTCACATGGAAAATACTGAAAAGCCATTTGAAACCCACAAAACACAGACAACCCAAGCGGTCCAAAGCCACCAGAGAAGTTCTCCACCAGAAAAGCAAGGAGACACCATGTTCAGGACTTCACTTCGGGAGGGTGAACCACTCTAACAACCACACACACACACAAAAAAAAAAAAAAAAGATATCTGCAGAACAGCTCGTATGATTCAGCAGTGCCTGAGGTTTGCTGGCTGATGAGTGGGTTTCCCGCAGCGCTGGGATTGCTCCAGAGGTGGGGAGAAGCATTTCACTGAGGAGAAGAGGTAGCACACAGGGCCAACATACGCAGGCTGCAGCGCCCCAAAAAATCAAAAGCAACGTCGAGAACATAGACCAAGCGAGTGAGGATGCTGTATAGATTCCTGCAGCCCCTTGGAAAGGAGGGAGGCGGCAGCAGTCACTTCTCTGGCTGCCAACCATGTTCATACTGCACAGACACTACCTACGTAGCAGTGGATCCGCTCATATTCAACAGGAGATCCTGTGGGGATGGTTTACCGAGAGGGAGCGAGAGCACCTCTCCACAGCCAAGGATCTCCGGTGAACGGGATCCGCGGAGAAGTATTTGCCAACTTTAGCTCCCCACTCGGCTACAGAAACAGATGTTGTAGAGGATCCTCAAGAAATGATTCCCCACAGACAGAGGAGGGGAGAAACAACAACACGCCTGTTTTTCTAGGGAAGGATATTGCTGCAGAACCACCTAAGAAGCCAGGGCTTGATCTGACCGGTATTTCAGCCACCAGCGAGGACTAGTAACCCAGACGCCTTGATCTGCCTCCAGCTGAGAGTATAAATATTTCCCTGACAGCTGGTGGTGCCAGGAAGCAGAAGGATTCATAAAGTTTACATGAACATCCTGTAAACAATTTGAACATAAAAAGCTGTAACAGCCCAATTGTGTTTCTGATCAAAGGCAAACTTCAATATACAGCACAAATGAAAACTTCATCACTTTGGGACTCATTTCTCCCTCCAGGAAAAGCTGTTTTCCAAGGGTACGTAGGAGGGAGTTAACACAAATGAAATACACAGTAGTAGTAGGAGCTGCCTGCTCTACAGCTTCAGATCTGTCTATTTAAATTATTAAGAGATAATGGAATTTAATTATGCTGGAAAGTCATGTTACAAAAATTCATGAACAAAACCTGTACTTTGGCCAGGATTTTTGCTTTGCCTCTCAGAGGGCAAGAGAAAGCTGCGTTCTTTCAAGGACAAAGACCACAAGGAGCAACCCCAAACTGGAAGACCCAGCCTGGGGTAAGGAAGGGACAGACCAGGAGCTGCAGGTGGGCGACACACTCCTCTTCCAGCCTTTGTCCATCTCATATATTCAGACGTTAACAGCTCCTTTTTCAGGCATTACTACGGGCCCAGACCCTCCCAACACAGCCACCTGGATTTCCATGGGAATTGTTTCCCTAGATGACTTTAAGCATGACAAGGTAAAGCATTCCTGCCCCAGCGATGGAGCCCAGAGCTCTGGTTCACGGCCAGGGATAACTCATTTCAGCAGCAGCTCCAGCGATTCCTGCCCTGGGGACGAAGCCAGGACTCCCAGCCCTCCTGCAGACACCACAGCACAGAGGTGATGTGGGGACACCACAGCCCTCTCCAAAGCGGCATCACGTGGCTCATAACCCATCCTTGAGGGGCCCCAACATCCACGTGCCACCCCTCAAAACTCACAGGAACCTTCTAGATTTAGGGATGCATCTTCCCATTCAGCTCTAAGGGCAGTAACTCCTAAGTGGATGTTGAGAGTCTCCTCAAGAGATTTTAGCCCCTCTCCAAGGGAGGCTTGGGGGAGGATTTCACTTTGCTCTAGATTTTTTTTAATTATTAGTACTCCTGAGGAAGGGAACGTTCTACATTACACATCCATAATAATCTACCGCACCTTGAGCTTGATCTCATCTTTGGCCTTGAAGTCCACAACTAAATGACAGAAAGGGGACAAAAATGCATACACAAGACCTAAAATGCTTGAGGATTGCTACCTGCTTTGTGAATACATTAATTCTGTAATTTCTGCTACCTCAGCTATAAATAATTCTGCAAAATAAAAGCGGCAAGGGAAAAAAAAAAAAAGCCTATGTGAAACGGGGGTTGCTGAGGGACACGGGAGAGGAAGGGCTGGGGACAGGAGGATGTCCACTTGTCAGTCTGCCCAGCCTGCTCCATCAGCCAGGAGCTTTGAAGGTTTCATCACGACTTACCCAATGCAAATCTGACCTTTCTAACGAGTGACTTTTATTGCTTTTGGCAAAAGCAGCCACGGACAACACAGCTGGGGGGGAAGAACTGGCTTGGAAGCAACCAGACTGAATTGCAGAGAGAGAACTTGAACTCAGAATCTATCAACCTGACAGGCCGGGCAGCGGTGGGCTGTCCCCGGGGCAGACACTTAGAGAAGGCAACGGCCTCCCAACCACCGCCAGAGCCCCTGCACCTGCCTGCAAGCAATTATTGACATTATCTCCAAACAGGGGAGCTTTTTTGAGGCTCTTTTCCTGATATTTAGCAGTTTGAATGCTAATCCCTTTAACAAAACTGTCCCCCATGCTTTTTCCGCCCTCTTTCCCTTAATCTCTTTCTCCCAGTGGAGGAAAAAAAAAAAGGGGGGGGGGGAGGAAAAAAAAAAAAAAAAAGCAAATACCAGTCAGCCTAGTTTGGCCGCACCTGGATTTGCATTGATTCTCCCCTTGTCATTCATGTTACCAACAGGAATTAGCATATGGCTTTAAGGGAAACTCAGGGGGAGAAAAGAAAGACGCCATTTTGATGGAAATAAGGGGCAAAGGAATAATCTACCATCAACTAAAAAGCTTATTTGTGTACGGTTTCCCAAGCAAAGCTTCGAAAAGCCCATGTTGATTTTAGGCTACACAAAGAAACCCTAATCCTTTCAAGGGAACTAAATCACCAAAGAAAAGTACCTCTGAAGAAAAGGCTCCCTGTCAAGCACGGGTATTCACAACCAAATAGATGCCACGAATCAAGCTCGGTAAGTAAACAAAAATAAGAATGTGGGAAATGTGTTTGATTCAAAAAAAAAAAAGAAAGAAAGAAAGAAAACGAAAGGAAGAGGAAGAGGGGCCTACTCTTCATCAGTCCCCCCGGGGGGAGGAGAGCCCCTCACCCTGGTTACAGGCCTGGGCCAGGAATGTGGATTCACCTCCCGGCTTCTCCTCGCCCTGGCCCGGCCCCAAGAAAGGGCTGCTCAAATGCCAAAGCTTTTTACAGCGAATTAGCAAAATAAAGATGCAGTCACATGTAGTTTGGGGGCCTTGGGTCACTCCAAACACACAACTCTTCCTTTCTACTCGTCCCAGCCACCCGTCCTCCGGAGAGGAGGAGAGATAAAGGACAGATCAACTTGCCAAGTGAGATAACCCAGACAGACACCAAAAATAATCCATCCAGACTGCACCGCTACAGGATGCTAATACACAAAAACCAGGAGTAAGGATCCGTAACGCAACTAAATACAGCTATAATTCAATATGCAGCAAAGGATTTCGGAAGCAACGGCGTACCAGCATGGGAACCCCAAACGTAACGGGGTCACGCACTGTCCCCCGTGAAAGCGCTACAGCTTCGGGGAGTTAAAAGACACGGAAAACACCAGAACAACCCGCTGGAATGACAAACCCTAATCCAGTGAGAAGCACACAAGACAAATACTGAGCAAACCCACACTCGGTCAACAAAAAAAAAAGACCTAAATTCCAAATTAATCAAATCTGTCTTCTCTAGTGCAAACTGACTCAAACGCTCCCAAAAAAGCGGTAAGTTCAAACACGGTGGGTTTCCAGCTGGAAGGACACCCTTCTACCAAGCAGTTCTCATGCTCTGCTGCCATTAAGAAGCAGGACGGTGGGGTGGGAAACAGACCCATTTTCAAGGCTTTGAATTATATCCGTTGGTGCAACTCACGCCTGGAGCCGCTCCCTCGACCCTCCTCGCAAACACGCAAACCAAACCAAAAATAAGACTTAAAAATAAAAACTCCCCAAAGCCTACAGTGTTTCTAATAACGCTGCTTCGGGACACGCTCTGCACAGAAGCTCCCCGGCACTGATTTAGGGCAAGTTTTCCCTTAATGTACTGTTATATCATTAGCCGCTCTCTCTTTGGATTGCTGTTTGGAAGAAATTAATGGGATACTGAATATTTAAATGTGGCCCTCTATATCATTTATTAACTCTACAGAAAGCACACAGCACAGTAAGCCATGGTTTATGACTATTATCCTGTGAATACTAAACGTTGGCTGGTTATTACTGTCAGCAGTGCAAATTGGCTATTCATAATTCCACGTCTATCATGTAGCTGATGAGTAACAATCAAGTTAAAACATTTTGAAAACTCTTACAGTTATTTAAATGAGCTTAAATTAAAGCCATTTGTAAAATAAACTATTCCCTAATATTGTTATTTAAATTAATTCTGACCTGGCAGGCAATGCATTATTTAAAGCCTTTATTTTATATTGCTTAAGCAAAGCAATTACCAAGCATACAGAACATGTCTGAAACCAAGAGAAACATAAAAAGCACTAACAAGCTGATTGCGACATTTCTGCGAGACAAGTTACATTTCATCTCCCATTGAAATTGCCATGAAAAGAAATGTGTGGGGGGAAAAAAAAATAAAAAAATATGTTTGTGATGCGAATTGCAGCCTTACCTTTATTTGTAACAGCGTTGAACAGTTTTTCAGAGCTGGCATCAGATGCCTGAAAGACCAATAAAAAAAAAAAAAAACACGTTACATTTTCTACAAGTGATAGATTTCAAAAGGCACGGCGGTGTATTTATACACACACATATGTATGTATATTTTACAGAAACAAATCAGGTGACAAAACCAAGCGAGCTAATGGAAGCTGCAGCCTCCAAAGAGAATGCCCATAAGGTGGTGCTGTTTGGCTGTGCTTCACCGTCCTGCAGTGCAGCTATTTATTTGGAAAGATTCTATTTAATAAAGAAAGAAATCATTTTTTTATTCAACATATCAGCTGCACAGAAACTATATTTTTGTACTGTAATTATCCAATACATTCTGACATTGATTTTGCAATGGAGAAGAGGCATGATTTAGAATCAGACAGCCCAGTTTCGGGAATTTGCAGAACTGCGGATTTCTAAATTAATTTTTAAACTATTTTTGGAGACCCCCACTGTGCCAACCATTTGATTTTTACCACCCTTAAAGCAGCGTTGATAACTTAGGTGAGTAATTTTATAAGTTGCTGTTACATACTCTTTGAAAAAGAAAGAGCATGTCAGTATTTAATATTGGCATGTATTTCCACATAAGATTTGCCTTTGTCAGGATAACTGATTCTTGACGCCACACTCTGTATAAACTAATAATCCATTTTATTTTTTATCGAGCCACCTTTATCTGCGGGAGGTGTTTTTTTTTTTTCCTCCTAATATTATGTTAGCACCTTATCTACCACTGCTGTTTGCATACAAGTACGCCGGTTAATCTACCTATTATTAAAAAGCCTCACTTAAGTTTCATGCAAAAATGTTGAGAAACGTTTCAGAAACAATAATGGCAGGAAATAAGACCAGGGGAAGATAACACCGCGAATGTGAATTTTACAAACATCCCGAGCCCCGGAGCAGAGAGCGTTAAGTGGATGTGTCTGTGCACAGCTGTGTTTGCACACACACCAACACGCCACACGCAGCCAAAGCTCCAACTTCTCCCACCTACACCTCCCCGAAACGCAGAGACCTCCTCAGTTCCCAACTGTCTTGGATCCAACCCCACCCGGAGAGACAGCCTGCTTTTTGGAAATACATCCGAGGAAATGTGCTCAGGAATGAAATATTGCAGACGGGAGGGGGGGGGGGGGGGAATGCAACACTTGAGAAAGATTTAAGTCTTCTGCTAGAAACTGTTTTCTCACCGCGTTCGGGAAAAATAATTAAAACCACTGTCTATTTGGAAAGCAGGTTGCGGGTTTTTTGTTAAAGGGAAGGAATTTCTAAATTCAAAACCAGATAAAAAACAGTAGACAAGCAACATATCTACTATATCTTGACTGCACTAAAAACTTTGGTGTGAAATTACCGACAAATAAGTAGATACAGTTCAGGCTGCACATCGTAGTGGAGTAATACACTGAAATAATTTGTTTGCCCTCAAGTTAACAACATACAAGATTTCTACGATTAATTATTAAAAATAGCTTTATTCTTTTGCAGACTTCTAGACAGATTTTACTAGATTACAGTTGGCTTATTTAAAAGCTGAGTTGGTGTATTTCTTCTTGATTAAATACCTTGTAAACACTGGATTTATTACCCAATGATGGATTTATTATTCAGCGATGACTTTCTCTAAATTAATGAAAATATGTGAATAATGCACAAATTGAAGAGAACAAGAAGGCCATGTGCTTTAAAGAGCAGCCCAATATTAGTCCAACAAATTAAGAGATGCTCAATGCTTTCCTAGCCTCGCCAATCAGCCTGCTCACTGCTTAAAAATAATCTTTTCCAGTGGATTGCATCTGTTGTTGTCTTTTTAAATGCACCGTCTCTCAGAAGTCAAAACTCTCCAAAGCATTCTTTCTTTTTAGAAAGAAAATGCGATAGTAAAAAACCAAACAAACTTCTTATAGTTTCAGCTATTACTTTATTTCACTCTTTCAAAATGAAACAGCACAAGGGGAGCTGCAAGAGTCCTATCCGCTTGATTTTTCCAAGCACTAGAAAGAGGAAAGCATTTTTTTTTTTTTTTAAGAAGTTTGCTCTAATGCCAAGCGTAAACCAACAGACTGGTTTTAAGCTACGGTTTTTCAGGTGAAATCTTTTTCTGAGCTACTGCGTAAAGCAGTCAGAAACCCTGTTGTGAAATCTGGAAGTGGCACTTCTCGGGCATAACGTGGAGCACGATACATCCTGCCCGAGAACCGCTCCTGAGCCAGCCGGGGGGTGACTATCAGTACAATATGCATCTAAAAAAGGAATAATTTTACGAAGACAAAGCTTGTCCAAGAGTGGGTCTCGTTTTGCATTACTGACCACACGCTACTGAACGGAACAGCAATTTGAAAACCCCCATTGCCTGGGTTACCACAGAAATAACCCATTATCACCAGCTCAGAGCGTGAGATGGAACTTTGGCTCCTTATTCCATGACTTTAAATTGTGGTTGTAAATATAAAACCGTAATTAGGGTGGTGTATAATGATACAATAGCGAACGCAATCTCTGCCAGCAGACAAGATACCGTATCAGTTTCGATGCAACTCTTTATTTTTTCACAGTTCGGTCGCCACATCGTGCAACGAGACTAAAGGAACAAAACCCTCAATTAATTTAAAAAAAAAAAAAAAAAAAAAAAACAAACAACACAAAAAAAACCCAAAACAACAACTCGGCACTAACGCAGAGGGCTCAAACGCAGCGCCGACCCCAAACCCTCTCTGTGCCGCCAGGAATCGGCGCGGCCAACAAAGTGCTTTTATTCCGCGATGGGCGCTCTGGGGGCGGCGCGGCCAAAGCTCCGCTGCTGGGAGAGGCGCTCGGCCACCCCCTCCCAGAGAGACAAGTCCAACTGCATCCTCGGCCCCCCCCCCCGCATCCTCGGCCTTTCCAGCTCTTACTCCAGCAGCTGATGGAAAGCCGCTGCGGTGGCAACGTTACATTTTGGGAAAGCCAAGGGAGGCAGCGCAGGGTCTTTATCTCCTGCCCCCCCCCCCCCCCCCCCGGGTGTAAGGAGTCACCCTGCCCCGGCGGTGCCGGAGACAACAGAGCTGGGGCGGCGACAAACAGATCCCTTCCCTGCACTTTGCCCGTCTCCCCTTCGAAATCCCCTCGTTACCGAGCGCTGCTTAATCCTTTTCAACGTGAGATGAAACAAGTCAGCAATCCCTGGGCTAAAAAAAAAAAAAAAAAAAAAAAAAAGAAAAAAGAGAAAAATAAACCCCAAACCCCATCCTAACGGGTGCTTTTCCCCCATCAAGGAATGCGCTGTCATTCAAGTGGATATATGACTAAAATATTTCCTGTCCAGACAGCGCGGTTTGACTCATTCCCGGCTCAGCCCCCGCCGCCGCACTTGCACCGGCCCCGGCTCCGCGCACCTGCCCGCGCCCCGCGGAGCCACCGCGGGATCCCGCGGAGCGCCGCAGCCTCTCTCTCCGCCCGGCCCGGGACTCCGGGGCCCGACCCCCCCCCCCCCCCCCCCCCGCCGGACCGACCGCTGCCCCCCCCCCCGGGCGGGGTTCCCCGCGCCCCCCGCCCCGCTGCCCGGCCCCGCGGCGTTACCTGCAGAACGGGGGCTCATGGCGGTGCGGGAGGTGCGTGCGGGTGCGCCGGGGAAACTCCGATCCAGCGCGGCTCTCAACGTCCCGCAGCCGAAGCCCAACTAATCCTTTCGGGGACAACTCCGGGGGCCGGGCGCGGGGGCCGCCCGGCGGACATCCTTCCCGGGCAGCCGGGCCCCCCCTCTCTCCCCTCTCCCCGCAAAGATGGATCCCCGGGAGGAGAGAGCGGGCGGTGCGTGTGTGCGAGCGGGCGCGGGGAGCGCTAACACCGCGGCACCAGGACAAAGAAAACCATGTGCGGCGGCGGCGGCGGCTCCGCGGCGGCGGCAACTCCGGGTCCCGGGGCGGCGCGGCCCCTCCTGCCCACGCACCTCCCTCCGCGGGTCCGTCCCGTCCTTCGGGCGGCTTTTTAGGGCTTTGGTTTTTTTTTTTTTCTTCTGTTGTTTTTTTTTTTTTCTTTTTTTTTGATATTCTGGGGGTGGGTTGATTTTTTTTGTTTGGTTTTGGGTTTTTTGTTTTTTTTTTTTTAAAAAGTCATGCCCGTCCTCTCCCGAGACAAAGCGGGCTCCCGCCGGGGCAACCGTCCCTCCCGCCGTCCAAGGGCTCGCCGCGCCCGCGCTCAGGTGAATTCCATCGGGGAGAGGCAGCGGCCCGGCCCCAGCTCCTCCGGCCCCGCCGAAAACAGCCTCGCAAATGCCTGTAATCCCCGGGGGGGGCGGCCGCTCCCTCCGCACCGCTCCGCGCTCCTCCGCCCGGCCCGGCTGCGGGCTGCCGGGCGCTCCGCTCCGCTCCGCACTGCGCGGCGCTGCCGGAGCCGCTCCCCGCCCGCCGCCGCCAGCTCCGCCCTCGCCCCGCCCCGCCGGTGTCCCCGCCGGGGGGGGGGGGGAGGAGGTGGGGGGGGGGGAGCATCCGCGGGAGGCGTATTCCCCGCGCCGCGGCTCGGCCAGCCCGGCGGAGCACGGCCCCCCTCCCCGGGAGGGGCGCGGAGCCTCCGCCCGCCGCGGCGGGGCCGCTCCTCGGGGTGTCGGGAGAGGGGGGGGGGAGACCCCGTTCGCGGAGCCGGAGGGTCCCTCCCCCGCCCCGGAGACGGCGGCACACAAGCATCAGTGGCGACTGGTGCTCCGCGGGAGCAAACGCAACCGAAAACATCACAGCATTCAGCAATTATCTTTGTTTGTTTGTTTGTTTGTTTGTTTTTGACGGAAATTCAATTTGTTTTAATGGGAAAAAAAAAAAAATTAATAAATGTCCCCAACTTCAGGCAGGGTGGCCGGCGCGGAGACACCCCCCCCCCCCGCTGGATGCACAGTTGTACCTGCTGGAGACACCGGGCGCTGGGACGTGCAGGATGGACCAGGGCTCCAGAGCTTGCAGGGACTCGCCCGACTCCAATTCCAGCACCAAACGTTACTGGCAGCGGGTCTCTTACCCGCCGGAGGTTTCTCTTAAGCGCCTCACACCATTAGTAACAGCCACCGCAGAAAATAAACGCACGGCTACGTTATTATATAAATGATTATTCGCTGAAGCGCGGCGGTTGGAGCCAAATGATGTCTCCCTCTCAAGTGAGCTGCTGTGAAGGAGAGGCGGTTCTGCTCCTTGGCACGGCATCCCCGCACCACGAGGGGTTTCCTGGGAAAGGGAGAGGTGCTGAGATGGGTCTCACGCGCTCGCGAGGAGCCTGGATTTCAAGGGAGCGTTTTCAAGATTTCAGATCTTGAAATTGGTTTCTAATCAATGCTGGGCTAGGAGTGCTAGTGGAATTAAACTCCGGTGGGCCCCACTTGGATTTGAGCTAAATCCTCAGAAACAGGGTTGACGAACCCTTACTCACCCCGCAGCGGGGCTCAGCCTGGAGGAGGTGACTCTGCTACGGAAAAGACAGGAACTACCTACACCAGCCAGAAATCCAACCCGGAGCAAGGGCTGTGGGTGTGGGATTGGCCTCACCTGAGCCAGGAGGAGCGTCACGCACCCGAAATCCAAGGGGAGCTTGGAACGACGCGCTGGTGTCCTGGCCCAGCTCCGCACTCGCCTCGGGGACGGGGCGCGGGTAATGTGTGATGAAGATGTGTGATGTGTGATGCCCTTCTCCCAGGCGCCGTGGCTCCGAGCTGTCCCCAAGGGGTGACGCGGTGACCTGGGTGCAGCCACCCACCGACCGCAGCAGCGGCTCCAAAGGCCCTGCCCGCCGCAAACACGGCAGCGAGAGAGGGGAGGGAGGGAAGCAGCGTCCAAACGGTCCACACAAGTAGAGGTGCTACACTTAAAACCTCCTAAGAAAACATTCCTACCGATTGCTGATGCAGAACTATAGGATTTTATGGAAATATTTCTCATTCATTCCCCAGTCCATCACTGTATGACCCATTTAAGAACAGTTTTCCTCCTCGGCATTACGTTGTGGCTTTTCCAAAATTCCTATTTGAGGAGTTGCGCTGACCGCAACGGTTCCCACGGGGACAGCTACGTGGGAGACGCACAACAGAAGCGGCAACGACAAGCGGGAGACGGACGCATCCACACCAGCCCCAAATCCAGACGGTGGCTGCAAACGCTACAGTCCTTTCACTATGTCTCCGATCAGGAGAGGGAACGCTCCGGTAAAACTGTGACAAATCATCATCATCAGAAAATTAAAAAATCGTGGCCAATATCAGATCCTGGTGATAGCAATGGGAATAAGAGCTCTTTGAAGCTGCCCCCCTTAGCAGGGTCATCCCTAGATTTCTACAACGTATCTGAACATGGACTTTCACTGTTAAAATTTCACAGGGTTTTGCATCTTCTAGTAAGTATATATTGCAAAGAGTCGTCTTGACCTCAGAGAGGTGGTTCCCATCTCCTTCTCTAGGAACCCAGCAGAGATGGCTTCATGTCTGGCTTCTAGAACAAGCAGTGGAGAGCGGCCAAAAGCCATCTCAGTCCATCGGCTGCTCCACGAGCTCAGCGAAGGAAATGCATGGCCTGAGTGCCATTTCCAGTCTCCACCAAAAATAAATTAATAAAACCATTAAACCGGCAGAGTGTTCTCTGCACAACGACCGGAGGAGTCGGGGAGCGTGCGGACGGCGAGACGGTACCTGGACGAGAATTGAATGCGCGGTATTAAGGTGTGGCAGCTCATATATTCTACAACCACTTTGGTCAAGACTTTCTACATCCCAACATGGTAAAAACTGGTCTAATTAAAGCCTAGACTCCTCACAAGACTTTAATTTGATAAATTTAGCCCGTATTAAACTACAGGCTTGTCTGTACTGGATTTTTCAAATGTTAACAACGTGCCACACCTGAAATCTCAGCATACACAAAATCAGAAATGCACGTACCTACTCATCTCCCTCGGGCTGCTGAGGTTTATTGGCAGGGCTGTGGGCCTCATTATGTTCATTATTCGTGCCTTAGAGATAAGTCGAGGACCTCTGTTTTCCTGCTAGAACACCACACATGCACGAAATGCATTTTATAATTCCAAATGAGAAGTTTGGAGTTTAGGAATTCACCCAAAGCCCAATTAAATCAAAGGAAGAAAAACCCACCCCACTACCACCTCCTAATGATTTCCCCGGCCTTTGGATCAAGCTTTCCCCTCTCTTGACAGCAATACTTTCCCGTGTTTTAGGATATGCCTGGATGGGTTTGTGAAACCTTCTGTCTCTTATCTACATGGGACCTTGCCAGGATTTTTTTCATCTGTCTGTGGTCTCTGTCAGCGTCGACATTTGTTTCTGCCACAACAGCAGCCAAACGAAGTGCATTGAACTTGGATCAAAAGTGATTTCAAGATCTTTCACTCTCTGAAAGAGGTTTTTCAGCTCCAACCATTTTATAAAAATGACCTAAACCCGCCTAGACAGCAGGCAGAGAAGCAGACATTTGTTTCCAAGTCGCACAGTAATTCCAAAGAAGAATCACCCATCTCTGGCACAAGGAGCAAATGAATATTGAAATTACAGCAGATTATATTGGATTAAATTATTTATGGCAAACCTCTCCTCACCTGGAAGGTTCTGCAGCTTTTTCCTGGCAACACGAAAATGGGATATTCCAATTCTTTGGTATTCTGTGAAAGACTGGAAACATTTATGTTTCCATTAAGTTGCTAATCTTTCCAGAAGACATGATGGTGTCTGAGTTCAGAGCGTGATTACGATGCCTTATAAAGTCCTCCATAATGCTTTGAAAACACACATAATTTTGTCCATTACTGGATAGGAGATGCAGGTTCTTTTCCTCAAGAAAAGAATTTATGGAGCTATCAGTGGAGTTTTATGACTTTGAACAACGAGCCACGGCATAATGTCCCAACCAGAAAGTACTTAAACTCTAATGCTTTAAAGAGGTTCAGGAAAAGGACCTGTTCTTGAGAGTGGCCTAAACAACAGCAAAATCACTGCTGGCTGATGACATAAAAAGGTAAATAAAGGTAAATTGTGGCAAGGCCAGGTTTTGCCAGGAGGCTGGACTCAGGGCAGCATCGGCCCCGGAGGGGTCCTGGCAGCAGATGAGAGCGGTGCTTTCCCGACAGCCCTTCAAGCCGAGAAAGAACTCATGTGTGCTTTCTGCTACGGTAAGGCAGGGGAAAAAGGGTTACAAAAAGTAAATGCACTTTTTAGGAGGAAACAGAACTACTGGACTCCATAACCTCACTGGGTAGGTTCCCAATGGCAGTAGAGCTTTTCATTTGACAAGGCGGAAAACTTTTTTGCGAGAGCATATTAATGACAGTGCAACTTTTTTATTATTTTTATTTTTCTGCAGCATTTGCAAAACTAAACCACTTTGTAATCCCTTCTTTTATGCAGAACAGATTGCAGTTTTAAGCAGAGGCCCATAAACTGCAGGTTCAAAGAAACCTGAAACTGAATTAGCATAAAAGCTGGAATTCTCATTTAGAGGAACAGCAAGGCAACTGCTCTGCAGGCAGTTTTATGATTTGGGTTTCAAATGGAAACAAAGATAAAAAGTGGGGCTCGGGGAACAATAGGGCTGCTCTCTCTTCCCCATCCTTATGGGCCTGGACCTATAAAACATACATAAAAAAGTGGTCTCCACTGCTTCCGATGACAGAATTTAGCCCGGTTTTGCGCACCTAGAGGCAGTTGGATAATTTCCTGAACCCAGGCACTGTACCAAAGAGAAACCTTCACTGTCAGAGAATCATAGAATGGTTAGAGCCTACAAGTGTGAAGCCATTTCTCCCCCAAGCTTCTCCAAATGGTGTGAAATCTTTTGAGGTGAACACCACAATCATCTTTCCTTCCCTCTGCCAATGATCGGGGGTTGGAACTCCATGATCTTTAAGGTCCCCTCCAACCCAAACCATTCTATGATTCTACGAAGAGCGAGAATCCCCAAACACACTCCTGGCCCTAACTTCTCAGTCAGAAAATACACTCGTTTTATCTCTTTTTCAGTATACCTTCCTGTGGTTTGAGTTCTGAGTTACTAAATATATGATGAAACATGGGTTAGCTGGCTTTAGCTCCTCGAGACCTTGCTGGGCTCTGGAGCTGCTACCTACACTGCACAGTCCAACCGGGAACATTTGTAAGATCCTATCACTGAGTAAAAAGATAAAATATAAATTCTTCCCCATCCACTAGCACTCCTGTGAGTACACTTCATAAATGCACCACTTTTAAGCTCTGGCCATTATCTTCCCTTAATTTCTGCCTGCTAGCAGGTTCTGCAGCTGAAGAAGTATTTCAAATTAATATGTCTGTCAATATCTGGGTAGTGAATCAACTAATAAGAGAGAAATATTTTTCATTCTCTTCTTCTTAGTCAGAAGAAGAGACTTTCTTATCACTGAATAAAGCATCCATTATTGCGTGCTGTAATCCCATTCTGTCTTTCAGGTCATTTTTAGCCCAGAAAATGCTGAATCAGCACCATAAACCAATCAAGTAATTTCTTTCATTTTCTAACATTCAAGCAAAATAATGAAAATCACATCTCATTTGATGAGGAGAATATACGACAGAAATCTATTCTTCCAAGGATAATTTTAAAAGAGGTATGCCAAGTAAAGAAATACTATTGCAAAAACATGTAGCTAATGTAGGGTCTCTTCTGCTGAACAGATAAATTCCATTTTTGACTGTCGTCTCATATTTAGATAGTACATTATGAACAATAAATCTGTACATTTAGCCAGCTTCTAAACAGTGCAAAGACATTAACTTGGCAAAAGAATGACCATTACTTTGATGAATGAAACATTCCCCTAAAATATTCATGTACAGTATGATAATATCCAATTGATAACCAAAAAAACCCACCCTGCTGCAGATATAAATAACTGAGATGCGTGTGAGAGAAACCGAGTACCATACATGAGAGGAGTTATTATGGCACTGTTAGGAGAACCAACAAACGAGAAAAAAAAAAAAAAAAGAAAAAAAAAGCTTGATAAATATTTTCCATAACAAAACACAATTGGTTTCAGTGGGATACAGCTCTGTTTCTCATTAGTTATCCTTCACTTGTCAGACAAGTTCCATATTTCACTGAAACCCGCTGAGTATTCTTTATAGTTTGCTGGGGAAAGTGGCTATACATTTAGCACATTCCCTTTATGCCGTGTGTTTTCACAGGTCTTTCTTTAAAACACACTGCACATGCTTTTGCTTCTTTCCCTTAGGATAGTGGGGTTCGACATCCAAGAGGAGTTTAAAAGCAGGTAACAAGTCATCACGTTTGAAGCCGCGGAGCGAGTGGAGAGGTGCAATAGCCCCAGCAGCCATTATCAGTGCCTGCCAGGGTGCCGCGGTATCAAGTTATATGATAAAGCACTCAGCTGACACCAGAAAAATAATCATTCTCTCTCCCCTGCACCACCCCCTTTTTCACAAGGAGGCTTTTTACACTCATTAAATGCAACCTTATCTCTGAAAGACTGCAATCCTCAGCAAATGACAAGTGTGCCTAATCTCATTTTCTGACAAGCGATTCTGACAGCACCTTCCTTTTGATTTCTAAGACACGTAGCTAGACATATATTAATCTGTCAGTCATCGCCCCTAGGAAGGATGGAAAAAAAGGGAGAGACAGAGATGAACATTTGTGAATGTGAAGGGAACAAGGCAAGAAAGGACTAAGGGTCCTTTTCTGGCTATTTTAAGCGACGCGACTGTGTTTCTCCACTCCTCCCACCCCAACGTGGCACCCAAGCCTCTTCTCTGCAGCAGAGCCGCAGCCCGATGTCTCTGCAAGGGGGATTAACACGTGTTTTATTTAAGGTATGAGTGTGGCCCAGCAGCTACACACCAGGAACCAGCGGTGGGCATATTTTCAGGTTTTCCCTGGTGCGGGAAGCAGTTGGACTCTCATTTCACTTCTTCGCGCCTCAATTTTCAGCACGGGATGTAAGAGCATTGCATAAAACCCAAGCGTTATTGTCACCACGGTGCATATTTTAGTTATAGATGTGGGACTTCCCAGTACTGGTCCTGTAAAACATTGAGCCTTAATTCTGAATTTACAGATGATGAAGTGTTCTGCAATAACGCCTTTTTTTTTTTTTTTTTTTTTTTTCCAGCAAGAAATGCTTTGTCGCTCCAGCCACCATAAGCCCCTCCTGGCTTGGGTAGCCAGCCTGGCTGGAACACGTTAGCAGGGATGGGCAAAGCCAGGCTTGATAAAAGCATCAAGATTGAAAGCATCAAATTGTTGTCAGGCCTTAACAATCGTGTCGTAACGCTCCAAGTGCTCTAAAACACAAGTGTTTAGTAGGACGCCGCGGCCCGGCGAGGTGCAAACTGGAGAGGCTCATCAAGACGGAGTCGAGTCGAGGCCATGAAAAGGCAGGATTTCCAAGAACTCCCAGCTAGAATATGAGAAGATGTATTAAAAAACTGAGAGCGTTACGGGGCCCTGACAGTAAGTGGTAAATCGGTGCCACTCAGATGGCATTTGCCACTCACCAAGTGTGCGAAGTACGGGCACTTCATGCCTGAGGTGTGACAGGTATTGGTGAGCCCAGGGAGGTGGGGTGGGAGGAAGGAGGCTGGTAGGCAGCTACGAAGCTGCAAAGGAGCGTAAAATAAATGAGATTCTACAAATGGGACCCAAAGGAGGAAAGACAATCAAGCGAGGTGGGAGGCAGCGTTCTCTATCTCACGCAGACCTGTTAGTTATGTTCCTCATAAACACGCCTTCTCCCTCTTAGCATGTGAGTCATATTAATATTCCTACCCACCAAACGCTAAATTAGAGTAAATTACACCAATGTGCTGTCTCACATTTGCTCGCTGACCGGTCTGCACTTGCAGAGCCCCCCCCGGCTGCCACCGCATCCCTCTGCCCGGGGACGTCCCCGGCACCGCGGCTCCCGGCTTGGCCGAGTTTGGTACCCTCAGCCAAGAGCCGCCCACCCCCTCCTCTCCCTCCCGCTCCACGGTGTTAAACTACGGGAGAAACTTTATTGTTCATAATGGGATAAGAGAAAAAAAAAAAAATAAATGAAAGTGAAGTACAAAGGGGCTCAAATCCAATGCTTTAAAGCGATGCCATTTTCATAGTAATACAGTCATTAAGGACTTGTTTGATGGTGCAAAAAGTAGGCCAAGATCTTTGCTAATACATTTTATTAATCAATACCTGCACTAGAAGATGGGAACAATTAAAATTTTCCTCCTCACTCAGACAAAGCAGCATAAAGCTTGTGATCTACTTAAGGAGCCCGCCACTCAATGGAAAGATGAAAAGACTTCTTTAGTTTTACTTAAGAGCTGAAATGATGTTAATACTTCAAGTGTTTAGGATCTGGTTCTCAGGAAGACAGTAAATTAGCAGTGGCAGGAAAGCTGCCTGCCGTCGCCGAGCCCCCTTCCTCGCGTTTCCACGCTGATGTCATCACAACTGGAAAACTCACAAATACATTCTGGAGTTCATTGAGCCTGAAAATAACACTGGAGATATTTCCTTTGCCGTGCAGAAAGCTTTAATAAATAAGCCCAGCAGAAATGCACATCTACTGCTGATGTGCCTTATAAGGATAAATGTAAACCTGACACTTGCATAGTTTACATTTATGGCAGCTTTTTTATTAAAAAAAGGATTTTCTAGTCACATCTGAGCTTCAGGATGTAGAAAAGAAGGCACAGACAGAACAAGTCTCCTCCTATGGGGAAAAACCGTGGGGGAAAACTGGGCAGTTCACTGCGCAGACCTCTGGCTTGGGGAAGGAGAGACTTCTCATCTCACAGCGAGGGCTGCTGATACAGGCATCAAATAAGAGAAAACTGCCTAAAATCTGCCCAAAACACAGCCCTCATTGGGAGACTCCAGCTCTGTGTCTGCAGCGGGGGCCAACATCACACAAGGGACAACACTTATCTGTTTTACACCTCTTGGGACCTCCAGAAACACACCTTGGCCATCATCCTGGTGGGCCACAGGCCACCGGTGTTGGCACATCTCCCCTGCGCTGACCCACTCCACTGTTTGGGCCCCAGAAAAAACTTTTGACGGGGGTCTCGTGGCACGAGGTACAGCACAGCCATGTGGGAGGAGAGACTCCTTGCAACCCAACAGGCAGGACAATGAACAGGAGACAAAGGACACGGTTATTTGCCGCTCCTCAGGGGCGGAAAATGCTGCCCAGCTCCATCTACTATTTGATCCTCTGGTGAGAGCAGAAACTCATCCAGGACCTCACAGCCTTCTGCTATGGAATGAAAGGGTCCACGTGTTGACCTCACAGCACAAAAGAAAGCACGGACACAACTTTGTGTTTAAAACAAATAGTTTTTTCATATGATCATTAACAGAAATATAAATGTTAATGACCTTTTAATTCGTATCACGAGAAATAATCGGGCTACTGTTGCAGCCAAAAAAGACCATTTCTCCCTGTTCATCATTCTGGAAACACTGGAGATCGATTCATGTCATAAAGTTGACCTCTTGTGGTAAATTTGCTGTCTACTTTCACTCAGTATTAAGCCTACCAGGCACCTCGCTGGTTCCAACCCACCCATCAAAATTATACGAGAGCCTTGCGAATACTTTCCTCAAGGCTCCCAGTTCTTCTTCTCTACATCTTCACCTGGGATTGCATTGCTCAAAGTGCTGCGGGAGGTCACGGTACTCAACACAAAAAGGTCGGCAACAAAATAAGCAGATAGATTCTGCTCCAGTCCGGCCTCTATCCACACAGCCAAATCTCTCAAAAAGTCCTGATCTAAAGTCCTCTGAAAATAAAATCCTCCTAACACAAGAAACAATTTTTACTAGCTCTCAAACGCTATTTTCCTTTCATTTAAGATTCTAACAAAACCTAACTTCTTTGTCTCTCAAGCTCCCTTGATCTCCTTCACTTTCAGCTGTCACATAAAGTCAATTGGCTGCACCTCTCTGCTTGATAAAGACATACCAAACGTTCTGATGTGTCTTTAATGAGGAGGTAGATAAGACATAGTCCAACAAGGTGCGCAACACTTTGACCCCAAGCTAGCAAAGCACTTAAATATCTGCTTAACTTTAAGCAAAAAGAAGTCCTTTTGAAGCTAAGGGGGCTGTTCTGGCATTCAGACTTAAGCACCATTTTATAAATTTCACTGGATTAAGGAGAGAGCCTTTGCCTGCTTGAACCACAGTTACTGAGAGAGCAAAAGAAAAAGTTAGAAATACACAGCTAAGGTAGTGAGAGCCAGGACTGCAGAGTTTTGAGATTAATTATGGAAAGCCCCTCTATTATTAATTATCGTGTCAGTCATGTTGCGTGTAATACTGTGTGTGTTGTTACTGTGTTCCAGGGAGCAGGCAGGTTTATTTTCTGTTGTAACGTTTCATAAGCGGAACACCGGAATGATCTGCAAGGATGAAGGCTTGGCGTTTGCTGCAAAATAAATGTTTGAATTTACAACAAAAAGGGGACAAATACAAAATAACACAAATAAAAATTAATCATAGGAAGGTCATGGAGAGGAAGCCAAAAGAGTAAAATTGATACCAAAGCTGAGCTAGTGTTCCTGAGATTCAGTTAATCAGTTGATCTCCATCCAGTCTGGATTATTCCAGGCACTACTGGAGGAGGTGTGCTTTGAGAACCTGATATAATACATGAGATTCATGACAAAACTTCAACCTGTTTTGATAATACAGCTCCATGTTCTACTCCACACACACCTCTGAGAAAGGCTGCCAGATCTTATCACAGTTAGTTATTAATCTATGGTTATTAATCTATTTGTTCCTGTAAAATCTTTTCTCTTCCCTCCTCCTCCCCCCCCCCTTTTTTAATAATTCACTTCTTCTAAAGAGGAACTGATTTAATGTAGGGAAGAAGCTGCAGCATAACAAATTGTGAATGGAAAAATGGGTAAGGAGATAATGTTTGTTTAACTGGGATGGAAGAGTTATTTTAGAAAGATTTTATACCATTTAAAAAGCACTGAGTACTATTTTATGCCTCTACCTGAGGAATAAAAGTCATAGTTATGAGTCCAGCTGTACATATTTCAGTAGCAAAGCGAGATTGTTACAGATACATAAAAAATTCTTTGAAAAGTAGCTCAAGTAGATTTTTCACGAGTAAAACACCGGCACCCTGAATTTTAATAAAATTCTCGGCATTTCGGTGGAGCACTTTGTTCATCTGCAAAATGCTCCAGAAAACAGAGCATAAATCATTCCAGTTTAGCCCTGTGTCATCTCCATTCTGGCAACCAGGAGGCAAGTGGCTGCCCCGGGGCTCTGCAGTTCATCACGGGGAGGATGGGGCTGGGATACGCTAAGGCCAAGTTCAGGTCTCTCTACTTCCATGTTTTGCAAAATTTATAACACGTGTACGATGTTTGGGGCTTACGGCTATTTATTTAAGAAGTTTTAGCTGATTTATAAATTGCTGCTATGCAAACAACAAGAAAGAAGACGATAATCGTTACCGAGCTGAGCTTCTCAGTCCATAGAATATTACACATAATATGATAATTAAGACTTTCTACTTAGCAGCGTGTTGCAATATTACGGCGTGAGCCTCTTTGTATCACCCAGGACGTACACAGAGGAGAAGACTATAAAAAGCTGCCTGAGCTGGGTTTATTTTAAGAGGCCTTCAGACCAAAAGCCTCATCTCTGCCTTGGACCTGGCGGGAAAGCTCGCAAGAAGTCACCCGGGCTCCCTATTAAAATACTGTTAGCACATACGAGAGTTTTCGTCTTCTTTTTAGTTCAAAGTCGTCTGGGAGAGACAAAGAAACAAAGTGCCTGGGTCAGTGGAAATTTCTGACAAAGACTTTTCTTCCTGGCACACACAGGGACAACCCCACCAACTGTGTCAGGTTCCCCCCCCCCCTCCCTGAATGACAAGGCAAAGGTCCTGATTAAAGGCCCTCTGGGGGGGGGACAAAAGATGGCCCAGGACTTCAAAGTCAACACACTGCTGGACAGCGGGGAGGTCCCTTTTTTCCCCCTTTCTCCTTTTAACTTAAGCTCCTGCTGGCTGCGGAGGGGCTTCTAATTGCATTTCACAGAGGCTGAACAAAACGTGGTCTTGTCTTGCACACAGCAGCAGCCCTGGAGGACGCGGGATGTGATGTGAGGTTTCAGAGCAGGAACAAAAAGAAGTTTATCATGTCAGCAAGCCATGTGGAGGCAACGGTGAAGGTTTTTCGAGCTCGTTTGCATGCGGCCACATTTCCAGATATGAGCAAACAGTGGTGGGTTCTCACAGAAGTGGTGTGGCCGGGTCCCTCCTGGTGGCTTTGAACGTGGGGCACCTGCAAACCCACCCCGGGGGCGTGGGGCAGGGTTTGATCCGAGATGCAGATCATCACCCGTGGAAAGCCGGGCACAATTGAAGATGGTTGCCTTGACCAGCAGAGTGAATATCCCCTTTTGTGCCAGAGAAAAAGAACCTTTGCTCACTGACCCAGGTCTGGATGCGGAGACACTTTTTTTTGGCAAATTGTAATCTCGATCAAATGACACCCGGGACGATCTAGGCAGCCTAATTAAAATTCTCCCAGTGCATCTTGAGCTATGGATCTGTGAAAGAAAAGGTTTGGCTGAAGCCTGATAGATTTGTTGGAAGTACAGGAAAGTGGGTTTTGGGGAATGGTAAGAAATCCCCAAGCCAGATGCAATATAGGCAACGCCATGCAGCGCAGACACGGGGCGTGATTTAAATCAAACACAGAAGTGAGCTGGAACCCAGCAGAGCTGGCCATCTTACCTTCCATTTTTAATGACAAAAAAGGTCTGCATTAGTATGCATGAGCAAAACACTCTCTCATCCAAAAATAAAACAAGTCAATAAAGTCCTATCCCTTTAACGTTTGCTAGTCCCTCTTTTCCGCCCCCCTAATGAGATTTGCTTTCTCATTCTTTTTCTTTTGCATTCAAATTTCAGTCTGCAACAAATTTTCCACATTACAGGATGAACCATATATCTGTTTTCCCACATTGCACAACACTAGACCCAACACAATACATCAAAATCCCGACAAGTAGCGTTTCTCCCGCGTTCCCTCTGCCGATGGCAGACAATGAAACCCCGCGCTCCGAGCCCCGAGCCTCCTCTCTGGATGCTCACATAAGAGAATTAGACCTCGAATGAGGTTAGTTAGTCACTGCTGATTCATCAGGCATTTGAGATTTGGATTATCAAACCATTCATCCTCGATTCCTTGTACACGGGCCCATGTTTCTAACAGGACTAGGCTTTTTTTTTTTTTGTTTACTAACTGACAATAGTGGAAAGCCTCATATTCACATCCGTATTATAATAAATGCATTATAAATGAGTAAGTAGGAAACAGTAAGGAAATGATGTTTTACTTTTAAATGCTAATTATGGAGCCCTGGTGCAGTTAATGTGTAGGGTGTTCTGTCAATTTTTAATGTTTATGCCAAGTGTAGTCTTCAATTTAACATGAGCTTTTAATCCTTTGAGTACTAAATTGCCTTTTAATGCTTGCAGCACAACATTGTGTTTGCACAAAGTCAGGACTGAAAAATGAATTTACTACAAGATATGTGCATGTATGGAGGGGGGAGGAAGTACAAAGGACGAGATTTTTTTTTTAATGATGTTGTTGGAACTGTAGAAGAGGAAGGAAGTGCTTTCAGGATGTACCTGGCAATTGTTTGCAGTGGCAAGAGGCTGCTGTTGATTTAGTATCTCTGTTGAAGCATTTTCAGACAGAGCTCTTTCAGGATCAAACAGTTGATCTAAAAGCTATACCAAAAATTCACAGTTCACATCCATAAAGGAAACTTTGAGTAAAATACTGTGAAAGGAATTACCATAAAGAGATACCTGCACGTTCAGTATGACAAAGTACCTATGAAGAGAGAGAGTTTTTCAACTGACTTAAAAGAAGCGCAAATAACAACACTGTTCTGGAAAAGATATGTTATATCGTAATTTTCTGGGTTGGGTGGTTTGGTTTTGCCTTTTCAGCTGGTTTATGACGACAGGTACAAGGTGGCTCCTAGTTCCCAGCCTGCTACAGTTAGTAGCGCGGCAATGGCACAAGAACCCTGGGGCTGAGGATGCTGTAACCCAGCCCCGGCACAACTTCTCTTCCCACGTCTGCCCTTCAGCAAACCCGCGCCCCAGCAGCCTCAGAAAAACGCCTGAGGAGGCTACACGGGGGGACTTCACCCCGGCCAAGTGGACAAACCCCGAGACAAGCTCTGTCCCCTGTCACCGGTGCCTCCCACCTCCCTCCCGCACACGCTGGGATGTCGGGGAGCTAAAGCAGCTTGGGAGGCTAATCCCTATTTATCTCCTTGGTGAACAGACTTTTTAAAATGACACTGTTCGCATGCTTAGAGCTCCAAATTTGACTTTCCTTGACAGCAGCCATCTCAGGAATCCCAATGAGGTTTATTTTTGGCAGTCGAGCCTTCACAGAATAAGCTCCGCTGCGTGTATGGGTTTCAGCGCACCAATGCGATTCTGCAGAGCAGTAAAACTGGGGACCTGAGGATTTCTGTACATCCTGACAATGTACCCTCAGCATTACTCCCAGGTTAGACCCAGAGGGCAAAAGCTAATCAATTAAAATCTCTCCTCCCTTTCTCTCTTCCTCCACACCTGCATCATCCGTAAGATTTTTTAGGAGATACCCCAGGTATTTGAAAACATCTTTCCTTCTTCCTCGTTCTAGCATCCCACAGGTGACAACGTGCAGTTTCCACCGTCCACTCCAATAACAGGGTTTTATGGGAAGAAGCCTCTATCTGCTTTTCAGTGATCAGCCAGTCACAGGGACCGGCAGCCAGAAAGAGCGAGAAACACAAACAGGGTAAATTGCTTTATGATTAAATAATATGGCTTTTTTAAATGGCTGTAAAGGAAAACTTTGCCAATTAAAAGTGAAGTTAGAGCTGACAAACTCAAGTGCCAGAGGTAGACAGATAACTTTTAAACATTACTTTTTAAAAAACTGCAGCTGGAATTAACCTATACGCCTTTTACTAAAAACACATATGTTGAATTTAAGCACAGAAAAAGTCTCACCACGTAAAACCGGCAAAACGTTTTGAGTCAAGCACAGGTATAACTGCTTGCGGAGCTGAGAGCCAAATCAAAACAGACTGAGGGTGAGAAGAGACGCACAGCGCTGTGCCAGCCGAGCCTCCGGCCGCCCTCACCCCACATTTACCCAAAACCTTCCCTTTCCCCCAAGATTTTCTGCAAACCACAGTGTGTCGACCCTTTAATTTTTCTTTCATGACATCTTTTCCTTAAGTGAACTACTCAAAGCCCGGTGCTCAAAGGCAGGCTCTTAGGCCCAGATTTATCTCATCTCACCAAGACATTCTGGCCCCAGTCTAACACTAAGTTTTTTTTCTACACTGAATAGAAATGACAGGTACCTATAAGGCTACAATACTTTAAAGATCCAATAAAGCATAATCCATACTTTAAAGAACCAAATATATGTCCTCGTTTGCTCAGTGGCTTTGATCTGGTGATTTAATTTATGCAGATAAAACTGAAATAGATGCCAGTTTTAAAGGCCTGGTCTTCAAATACTGGCATTACATTTTGAGAGGAGAAAAAGCAGAATCCACCACCAGCAAAGGCACATCCCACCCTGGCACACGCACACCCCTCACCCTGCGGAGCACCATCTCATTCATGGCTTCAGAAGGAGGACGTGGCCATATGGGTCTAGCTGAGCTCCCTACGCTGCTATAGGCCATACGGTCCACACATTTAAATACTCCTGTATTGAAAGGCTTAGATTTCCAGGAGAAGGATTTGAAAAATAAACCGATCTTTTCGAACGGGATGAACGGAAGAGCAGGGCTGGTGGGACAGGACACTCGGGAGCCCAGCGATGGTGACAGTGGGGTTGGGGACGCACAGACTCTCGGCTGGGGTCAGATCTCAGCCCCGGCACACTGTTCTGCAGGTGTCTGAAGGCAGGAATCCCACTGCCACGAACCACCTACCACTTTTTGAATATTTTAAAATAAGATGGGAATGGGATCTTAGGTATTTACAGCATATTTTCCTTTGCCTGACTTTTCCAAACCCTCTTCCTCATAAGCTTTTTTTTTGTTTTTTCCTTTCCCCCCCCACACACCCTTTTTTTTTTATCCTATCATTCAAGGTTGCATTTTTCTCTTTTCCTTTTCATGCCATCGAGGTGTACAGTGCCTCGGTTAGATCTTGTTCATTAATGTATCGAGGCATCTTATTTTGTATTACTTCCATATCTTGATGTTATCTAAAGCTTTTTATATAGTAAGAGAGAAATTACAAGGTTTATAATTTCCCTCATACATGTAACAAAAATGATAAAGCGTGAAATTGCAGAGCTGTGACTGATTTTCTCTAAAAGTTCAGCAACTTCCAGCAGGCTACAGCGGAGATGCGGTTGGTTTTGGTCTGTGTTCTCTGTGTGTACGTGTATATAACAATAAACTTCCATGGGTATTTTATACATGTCACATACATCACACTCGGATGAAAACCAACATTAAACCACCAGGTAAATCTCGTCTGAGAGGATGCAGCACGTCTGCAGTAGATCTGGAATTACACTGGAATTTTGTAGACCACCAGGCAGCTCTTTAATAGGTCCTGTTTGGAAAAGCTGGTGGAAGAAGGGATTCAGTTTATCCGCACCTGCAAAACTGAGCTTGGAGGAATAAACACTCAGCAAGAAACTTGTGACTCCTTGTGCACCTGCCTAGGGCAGAAGTGCCACAGCACTAGCTTTACTCCTGGGCTTTCAAACACATCTTGCTTTTGACGGGGCTACAGCTACAGCAGCTCTAAATTCCTGGCTGGGCCTCCCTGGAGAGGAGGAGTAACCTGGCTCCTGGCAGCATCCGAGCCCTGGAATTCATGGGAAAGGGAGAAAGCTCAGCTCCTCTCAGGAACTGATGAGATCAGGCCAAAGTCACTGAAAGAACAACAGCAACTTAGGTACCAGACAGAGAAGGCAATGCATAATCAGCCTCTCAAAATGTGTAACTAATGACGATGGAGCCATACCCCTCCTGACGTCCTACTGAAGACCAAGTGAAATTAAATCTTTCTAATTAGTAATCATTCATCCAATATCTTCTGCACTGCTGGTGTCAGACAATTACAAATGCTTCGGTGGTGCCAGGATCCCCATCCCAGATGTCCAGGACACCGTGAGGTCAAACCCTGCGTCCGTGGCAAGGTCACAGCAGCCCAACGCCGCCTACTCCTGGGCTCATCAGCTGCGCTAACGAGGCCTTGCAGCTTGCCACCAACTCACGGCTGCCAAAGTCAGCTGCGGAGTCAAAAGAAACGTTCCCACTGTGGGATTTGTCCATGAAGCCAGATTCCTCCCCTAAGCCAGGATTTCAGAGAATACAATGTCCCTATCGTATTGCCCTGGCATATCCCGTGGCTGCAAGCCCTGCTCTCTCCCCACCCCCTTTTCAACCGCCCTAAGTGTCCAAGTCTCTGAGTTTGAGTGTCTCTGCCTTTCCTCTCTACAGCACACTAGAAAAGGGCAAGCCTTTACAAGAAATTTTTTTTAAAAAGTGTTAATATAAAGTATTTGTGCCACGCTGCCTATTGTTTAACCGGCCAGATTATGCAGTGACGAAGGTAACTTGGTCTTCAGGCAGGTTTTAACACTGGACAGCACGAGTGTTATTTTACAGGAGCTTTTCAGTGCCACGTCAGTTCCCATCACGCACAAAACCCCACATCTCCGCTCACTCGGCTGATTTTCACCCGCAGAGAGCGTGGATCCGGAGCCGGCCAGGGCTATGGATGCCAGAGGGTACCCGTGGAAGCGTCTCTCATCCTGCTCCACACAGCGCCAGTCCAGGTCCAGGACCCCCAGACAAGCCCATTATCATCTCACCTTGGGGGTGATCACTTTCCCAGCCAAGGAGCCACGTGGGGCTGGCACCCGAAACGCACGCACCAGTTAAGTTGCACTATGTTCCAAATCCATCCCTTTTTAAATGTTATGCATGTATAAATATCCTCAGAAAGTTTCAAGCACATCCTCTAGTATGGTAATATCTTTCAAAAAGCTGTGAATTCCCCTAAATCATTTTTACTGCCCTGGTTTTGAACGAAGTGTAAATATTGTAGGCGGTGTTCCAAGGGCACGTTCTGCAGGCAACGCTGGGCAGGCCTGGCCACTGAACCTCGGGGCTGCTTGCCCTTCCGGAAGGTTCTTCATCTGTCAACTTGTTTCAGTGAATATAATACGGGAACTCAAATCATACAATGACAAATTTTTCTCCTTTATTTTAGAGCAAATCTGGAAGGCACATGAGCTCAGGAAAGCTACGAGAAAGTCTGAGAATGGCAAGGAGAGCAATTAGAGAGCCTGATGGAACCCCAAATTTCCCTTACGCCAGCCGCGCATATGGACTGTAAGTCTATAAATTTCCTTAAAAAAATTATCCTTGAGAAATTCAGGTATTGTTTTTCTATGTTATTGCATTGCCTAAGAGCCTCAGTGATGAACTTAGATTCTAGATATCTAAAAGAAAAAGACAGTCCCTGTCACAGAGTTGCACGTTACATGTACGAAGACATTCATTGCCCAACTGAACCCAGGCTAATGCATTGCATTTATTTCCTAAAAGCCTCCACGGGAGAAATGAAGGAGCAAACAAAATAAACCCTAATGTTGCTTGTGAATTAAATATACGCAGTCCTTTACTACGCGGTATTTTCCACTTCTGCTGTTCATAAAAAGCAAGCCAGAGAGCCCGAAGTTTCTTTACTGGTAATGATGAGTGAAGGCTGGATTCTTAACTCCGTGATCCTTTAGAAATTGCCTGTGTCTGTTATATACCGAGAGTCAGCACCTCCGTCTGTTAAACTGTCACACCTCTTGTTCAGGTTTCTCCTACGATAATCTCCTCCCTGCTCAACTCCAGATAACACAATGCATTTCCCCTTCTACTTTCTGAGCTTATTTGCAGACGTAGCCATCCATAAGAAGCTTTAAATATGTATTACACTACAGTAAAAACCCCTGTGGCCCACCAAGTAGTGGGCTAGAAAACCAGTTTAGATTCGCAAAGAAGCTGGTATTAAAATCCTCGAGGACTTAGCAGTTCAGCCTGTCATGCATTTTAAGACCTGTGAATAATAAAGGAGCCCTGGTAATTTTACTAAAAAATGGAATTCCATCATTTCTGCAGAATAAACGAAAACAAAACAATGCATTAGCTATGCAATACTTCTCAGCACCACAGTTTGAATGCGTCA
This sequence comes from Numenius arquata, assembly GCF_964106895.1. Classification (NCBI taxonomy): domain Eukaryota; kingdom Metazoa; phylum Chordata; class Aves; order Charadriiformes; family Scolopacidae; genus Numenius; species Numenius arquata. The sequence continues at coordinate 1,919,816 of NC_133593.1, forward strand.
TTAAAGACAGATTTTACCCATGAAAAGTATTTTTAAAAAGTAATAAATAGACAAAACTTTACATATACTTTTCATTTCCTTCCTACATCCTCTCTGTGGGAGGTAGACGCAGATTAAGTTGGTATAGCCAATTCCGCCAGCTCCGGGAAGCTGGAGTCCTATTTCTTACAGCTCACATACTGCATATTGTGCTCTAAACTAGACCCTACCTGCAAGTGTAAAATTCGGGAGTATAAATCTATGATGTTTCACAGATTTTAGAAATGAAAAAAAGTAAAGATGAGCTAGAATGTAATCTCACTATCAGTATATCAAGTTCACGTTCATGTTTCCAGGTCCTAAGGCACACAGTAAGAACAATTCCCTTATTTTTCTCTCTGGAAAGAGCTGTTTTATTACCAAATTCAGATGGATCCTTCTATACTTAAATCTGAGAAAAATACGGCTTTATTAGTTAAATGAGGAACTGGTTTTGAGGAAGGGGCACAGCACTATGTAAGTTAATGTGCAAATTCATGTGGATAACATCTTTGCCGGCCTACGGTCTTGACAAAGCAGTGCTGCCTTGCCCCTGTTCCAGTTAAGGGAAATATCACCATCGATATGAGGAAAGAACAAACCCCTGCTGGGTATCCCGGCTGCCAGTGTGGTGATGCTCTAAGGAAGACAAAACAAACCCTGACATCCAAATTAAACCTCAAGGACGGGGAAAAAAAACCCAAGGTACCCGCAAACATCAAAATGCTGAAGCATGATATTAAGACAGGAGAAATATAGGGCAGCAGCTACAGACAAAAAGGTATGGCCAAGTCTCCTTCCAGCCTCCTCCCATGACAGAGCACCAAGGCTTCTTATTGCTTTTGACTATATCTCAAAAAAATTCCGTAAAGTAATGGGATTGGTCTCCTCTCTGGTGTGCTGCTTTAAATTATTAGTGATTCCGACCAAAATGATGGCACTGCAGTGGTGTACAGGAGAAGACAGGTAGGTATCACAGGCATAATGTTAAACCGCATCCAAAACATACCACTGTATTAATTCACAGAATGCATATGTGGCCAACATTATGCAGGTCATTGCAGCCCAACAATGTCTCAGCCTTGAAAAGACACAGCATGACAGAGGACAGCTGGAAAATATCCATCCACCACTGACTTCCCCGGCACCGCGCTCGGGATGGACCTGACCCAGCTGGTGCTGTGACGAGAGTTGTCAATTAAACCTTGTAGACAAGGCACCGAATTCTCAGAAACACACAACTCCAGCAAAGGATACCGCAAGGTTACCAATAAAAGACAAGTCCTGAGGGTAATATTCAAGAGCAGTTCCTCAGTTGGTAGCTGCTTCCTGCTGCAGCATGTCACTCACAGAGAAAGTCACGATGCCTTGATAGGCTTCACAATTCCCCATCAGTTCTCCAGCTGCTTGGCTAATCAGATATTATTACCTCCTTTGTGTTTTCTTTCCCAACCCTCTCTCTCTCTTTCTCTGGCAAGGTTGCTGTAAAAGGACTCAGTAATGATTCCTATCTAAATATTTCACTTGCAATACAAAGGTCTGTATTTTGCATACCGTGGAACTTTTGTTGCTTTGTCTTTTGACAAAAAGCTCCCCAGGCTTCTGGGAATAAATACTGCTAATTGTACCCAGCCTCCACAGAGCGTGTTGTATATTAAACCACACGAAGTGGGATTCAAATGCAGTAATCGTTGAGGATGCGACTTCAGCACACCTAAGCCCTGAAGAAAAAGGTCTGGGAACCTCCACTTCAGGCTCGAGGTTACACCAGAAGATCTTTCTGTGTCTCATGGACCCTCCGGCAGGACATGTGGAACCAGAGCTTGGCGCCGTGCTTCCTGGTCCTGCGGGGTCACCTCTTCATCGAAGATACCCCCTCGCTGCAAGCAGAGGGATGAAACGAACATGCCACACGGCTTTTTCAACATGCTTGGCATTGCCCTGCATCTTCTACAGACATTAGAAGACATATTGCCATGGAATTCTTTGGGAGAAGGTGCAGGTCAGTGCTAAAAGCTTTAGAAAATCTCACCTTGTGACTTAAAGTTCTGCTTTCCATGTGTGCACAGCACCAAGGTTTCAACTTTCCCTAAATTAGAGAAGACCAAACTTTAGATTTCCAAAGCCAGGCAAATTGTTATGATTCATTTTGTTATGATTCATTTTTTCTCCCAGTCCCCTAACAGGACAGACCTGGTGCCTTTAAAGTCTTCTGCAGAGGAAGGATCCCCAGGGCTTTGAACCTCCTCTCCCGTATCTGAAGAGCACCTTCACCACCAAACAACCGCCCCTTGTCGAGGAGACATTCAACTCCGCTTAACATTTAAAATAGCCCCTGGAGCAGGGGCCTGACGAATCACTGCGGCTCATTGTGCCGTGTGTGGGTAGACAAGTGAACGGCGAGTGCCCTGCTAGGTCCACGCAGCTCGGCTCCGCGCCCCAGAGACACGCACAAAGGCAGCATTTTCTCGGCAGGAGGTGTCAGCTCGGGCACGCTGCCACGGCTCCCAGCTCCTGCAGGTAACTGGATGCAGTGTAGACAAGCCTAATGTGGTTTCATATGGAAATGAGTGGTAAATTATTAATATTAATAACATCTATAAACAACTGGTGACAACTTCAAGTGGCTTATTGTGTAGTACGTACAAGGCATCTGTTCATTATCATTTACAAGGCACTCCTGATATACACGACAATTTACCCAAGTGTCTGCGCAGACACGTTCCGCTCTGAATTTCAGCATTAAACACCAAGGTGCTAACAACATCCGAGAGGGCCGTGCTGACGAAACCACTCTGTACCTACAGAAGTGCGGGTCCCCGGTGCCGGTGTCCATCACCGATAAACGGCGCCGGCGCGGATGAGCTTCTCGCCGGCGTGGCTCATTCACACATGGATCTTGCCGCTTTACAAGGTCGCAGCGATTGCATCAGTGGAAACTCGTCTGGCTCGGAGAGGGCCTGATTCTCACTGGAAGCCAGACGCCCGAAAGCTATTACACATCTCCGTGATGGTTTAAGGCCCAAAGGAAAGCTCCCACAGCACAGGGACTAACCCACGAGACAAGGCTGTGAGAGGGGAAAGGTGTGAGTACCGGATTCCAAAAAGCACCACGATAAGTTTATCGTGTCAAAGATGGAGTAAGCCGTGATGTTACAATTCTTCTGTCAGGGACAGTGATAAAAAACTATCCTCACTCCGAGCTCTGGGATTTACAGCATAGGTTTCCAACCTCCAGAGGCTAATTATTTCAAGTCATCCTGCAGTGCACCCTGGGCAATGCTTTATGAAGTTAGCTTCATGTGGTTGAACACCCGTTACTTCATTGGCCTCTTGCTGTCATGATGCAAAGACGGACTAGTACTTCATGTAGCAATTTTTAAATAGAAGTGGATGATTTTTCAAGCAATTATTAGCAAAAACGTCAAACAGAAAGGCAGAGGCTGGCTATCCTACTGAGAGGAACCACTGAGGCAGAAAATATGTGCCAGAGTATATAGTGGGAGCCGCACTGAGCTTGCTGTCAGACAATGCGTTTTATCAAACTGGAAACACAATACCAGGCTGCTTATAATACCCTCCTTTAATGAGGCGGCCTGAGCCTCCATGCTCTACTGTATTCAAATAAACACAGTAGCTTTTCAGCAACTGATTTTAATCTCATTTCCTGATCTGAGAAGGGCCGGGGAAACCCAACACTTTCAAAAAAATTGTTTTTTAATTGTTGTTGGCAACTTCATCTACTACCTTCAAAGGACAAGTTAATGGTATCTAAACAGATAACAGCGATACCACAGCGAGCGAGGGAGCTGCTCCTCTCTCTCTTTCACAAAGACCAATTCTCAAATTACCAGATGTTCTCTTCGTCTTTTGGAAAAGGAAAAAAAAAATAAAGTCATGAGACCTTCATTGAAGGAAGGATGCTGAAATCCAGAGCTCAGCCTGCAGATCAATGCCGTGGCAGGAGAACAGCTTTGAAGTGGAGCATTGCAAAGGCCATCTACAGCGTAGAGGCTCCCTCCCCTTCCTCTGAGCAGATGCTCCCGGGAGCTATGAGCAATACCCACACTGGACATTACTTCATTGAATTGCACCCAGACAAGAAGAATGATCTTCTGAGGTTAAAGCACCAGCATACAGCTATGGAACAATCTTCTGCAGATTTCTGCTGTGTTACTAAATCTGCCCAAGATGCCATACTCCTATGTGTAAATGGAGCAAACAGCTAACCCTTCCCTTCCCTTCCCTTCCCTTCCCTGTCTCATTTTCTCAGTTAACTTTGCAGGCATTTTTGGACACGGATCCTTTTTGTGTGTTTAATAATGATACCTGAAGACTATCTGTACAATCACACTGCACATAAATGACTAATAATGGCACTGCTCTTATCAGATGGCCACCACACCTTGGCCACATCTCACATTTCTGTAATTAGCTTCTGTACTGGGCTGCATATAAAACCTAAAATAGAAACCTCTCCAGTCTTTGGGGAAGTTAAGGCATAGGTCAAACCACATGACGAAACCCAACCCAAGTAGATTCAGGAATAAAGATACAATAATTTGATTTTATAAAAGGCTGCATGAAATAGGGGTGAAAATCCCTCAACCCCACATAGAATTGCAATAAAACGTATCACACGCATCTCCAGAGGGCAGGGAAGTCAGAGGTACAGCCCCGGCAATCCAGCTGTGCTACCTCTGGGGTTTCAGAGTATGCCGGGATCTCAGCGGGGTCAGACTGGGCGTTCCAAATACCTGCGTATCTGCAGAAATATCCGAGCTACGAGAACTGCACCATACAGCTGCTCAGCTCATTAATAGTGTCCCCTTTGAAGCTACGTCCAATTTTAGCAACTGAAATGTTATGGGTGGTTTAGGCTTGTAAACAGAAAGCAAAGCCAGGCCTTTAATGACCGTCCAGCTCATGACACGGTGAAGGGAACCTTACTGCCATGGAAGCCGGCTCAGCAAGCCTGAATATACGGCATCGCTTAACTTACTGCTAAGCTGCTGTATTTGAAGTGTCAGAAAAGCTGTGGGGACACGCTTATTTTTCTAAAGAGCAGCTGATTTTGATTCAACAGAAGTCTGCTCCCACTTGACCTGAGCGAGACCAAAGTCACTCCAACTGAAACACAAGTGTCCGTAAAGACAGAACCGTTTAAATGACTTGTGTTCAATTTACACCTTACATTAGTCCTAAATGAAGCCTTAAGAGGTTTCTATTGTTGATTTTCTCACTCCATTCACAGCTAATTTTTAAAACACAGATTTGCAAGGGATTGTCCCTCCACAGGGAGAGCGTGCAGGTACCTCCCCAGCTCCTGGACATTGAAACCTCAGAGGAAAAGCAGATGCCAGCCCAAACATTTCCGAGCATTTGGCTTATGATCAGTTACAAGTTCCCCCCTCAAAAATGATCTCAGGATGGGTTGTGCTGGGTTAGCAATGTCCTTCTGGGCAGGAGACATAACTCTTTCAAGATGGCTTGACCCAACTGGTGGAGATTTTGGAAAACAATACCTGGTGTCTCTCCCTCGTCTGGACCAGGCACCACGCATGGTGCACACGCAAGGAGAGGTGAAATCTGTCCTGGCCTTTCAGCTGACATCTTCCCTCAGGGCAAAATGTTGAGAGAGATGCCACTAAATTGCATGACTTCAGGTAGGAGTTGCCAACTCGGGGCATGTATGAGCACGTGGGATGGGGCTGGGGGACCCCACTCCTGTCTCTCAGAGCCAGCACCTCCTGCCCCCCCCCAGGGCTCCCTGCTGGTGGGACTATGCTCTGGTTTAGGAAAGAAAACCCACCTGAAGCAGAGCCCGAAGAGCAGCAAGAATCGGGTAAAGCAGTCAAGCAAAAGCTGCTGGTAACTTATGATTAAGCATAAATTTTTCAAAAGCTCATAAACAATTCAAACATCCAACATTTTACTGAAGCCAGTGGGACCAGGTACTTGTGTTAGTCACAGCGTGTCGCTGAAAAAGTTACTGCAAATCAACTCGGCATTGTTTTCTTGGGAATCGGATTGATATCGACACAGATCCCAAGTTTTATACCAGGGATATACGTGAGTTTTTTGGGGGGCAGCTAAAAAACCAAGTTTCCTTCCCAACTGTGATGATTCATCAGAAAAAAAGTGAAAACCAGACAAGCCTCTGGTCCTTCACGTCATTACATTTCTGAAATAAAAGTGACAACAAATGAGCGTGCTTATTGCTAGCGAACCAGTTCCCCAAGCAGCAGAGGGTCCCCGGCTCTTGTAACCTCCATCCATTTGAAGTTTGTCATTTAGCAAAGCCTCTTTTTCTTCCCTGCACTTCCAGCTGTTTATATGACACGAAACACTTTCTAGATGCAAGTCCCAGACCTCTCACATCTCACGTATCGAAGAATTAACCTGGGGAGGAAACTGTCAGACAAGTCTGACTCAGATTCCACCCTCATTTCAGCAACACACAGAATGAGCTAACACCTTTCTGCAGGGTGGCAAATTAATCTTTTATAACTGGAATGATCCCTTGTAATCTGCATCTGAGACCTTCGCCACCGACCGCAACTCCATTGTATTTGCATTCTGGAAGAGAGCAACACGAGGAGGATCGGCTCTGAGAGCACCGCCTGAGCCGGGCTGAGGTTGTGAGCAGCTCCCAGGGCTTCGGCACGTGGGCCTCAGGGGTTCTGTGGGTAAAAGAGCCATGGGAGAAGTCACTTCTTCAGGGACTCCCCATCCCACTGCTCCCGTTGCCCTAAGCCTCAACAGCACACTCATCCCTGCACCATCCCACGACATGGACCTCCTCAGGAGCCACTACCATTTCCCACCTGGGAAGCCCCTCCTGACCCTAGTACGTGGGGCACCCTGTGACTCTCGATCATAAAGAGACCTGGGTGCGTTCCTCACAACACAAGAACAGTCCTACTGCAGCAGACCAGATGTCTCCAAGAAAAGCCAGAGTCAGGTTTCCAGGGAATGGCATAAGAACACGTATGCTCCTGAACACACTTTCTGCTTTCTGCTACTGATGGCTTTGAGATTTCTTTAGCTGTATTTAAACCTTTCCATAGATTTTTCTTCCAAAAAATTGTCCCCTCACCATCAGGAAGGCTCACCACGCTCAGTTCAACTTTATTCTGTAATGTGTTTTTTCCTACAAAACTCTACTTCTACATTTACGGCTGCGTAACTGCAACGGGAGTAAAACAAAGAGAATGAAATTAGGAAGTTCAGTCTTAAACTCAGTTGTGTTGTCTGATAAAGTTATGAAAATATTTGGAAAGCCAAAAGGAGAAGACCAAGAAGGCTGAGGCTGTGGTGGCCAATGCTGCTTACAGAGTGGCCAACGCTAGGGGAGATGAGTGGAGAGGCACCTACATCCTGAAGGGAGTAATTAGCTATGGGAGATGCTTTTGTTTTCTGAACTGAGCTCTTCCTGTCTCCAGCAGGGAATAGCTATTTCTTTGCACTCACACCTTCCCCATGTATTTTGTTAACAGTACGTAATCCTCAGAAAATTTTGCGATGAGGGCCAAGTTATACTGTGTATATTTTACAGAAGAGAACATGAAGGCAAAGAGGAGTCGATGGACGAGCTGGGTGAAGAAGCAGATGTCTGGATTCCTTGGTCACGGTTATTTGTCGAGGGAAGGCGGGGTTGCTGAGCGGGGAGCAGGTCCCCAAGGGCTCAGAGCTGCTGCTCACAGACAAGGCAATGACCACCCTCACTTACAACATTCCTAACAGCTTGCAGGGAGGTTCCTCTCCAATATAGAACACCTATTTATGTCCAGAACTGTGACTCTATGACAGAGTTTCCCAAGTCCACCCAAGAATGTGGTGCGGTGCAGTGCACTCGGCCACGGTACGGACGCTACTTTAATCATAGAATCATCTAGGTCGGAAGGGACCTTTAAGATCATCTAGTCCAACCATCAACCTAACTCTGATAGGTTGATGGTTGGACTAGATGATCTTAAGGCTCCAAGGAAAGCTGTAACAGGCACATAAACCCACAGGAAGGATGTCTTGGGCTTTGGCATGTACAGAATCATCAATCTCTGGGTAAGAGAAAGGATTTAGTATTGGGATGACACCAAACATCCTTGTCTGGATCATGATGTTCACATGCAGCTGACCTGAAAAGCGAAACATGCCCTTGACATACGACCCCAGTAAATGGGAAGGCAATTTTACTGAAAGCATGAATAAAATAAACTCTCCCTGACAGGACTAAGGAAAGGGGTAAGAAATGAAGTGGTTTACGCTATCCTCTGTTAGTTAAAACCCTTTGGACTTTGCTTCCACCTCACTGCAGAAGGCTGCTGATGCAAAGGGTGATATTTGCCTGCAATCTTTCCCTGGGAAGTAATTAGTTTCCATTTAGAGGGATGACAAATTGATCAGGCAGGAATCTCACTGAGCTCTGAATTGAAGCTAAACTGTGATAACTCCAGCTCTGGCAAGTTGGGTTCGTAAGTCTGTCAATGCATTTTACAGTTTCAAAATTCAATCACCCAACAGCAGGAAAGACATTGGCTTCACAACAAAAAAAAAAAAAAAAAGAAGAAGAAGAAGAAGATGATGATGACGCGGGGGGAGAACCACCAAAGCCTACACTTCCTCCTGCAAGTTCATTATCGCCTCTCTAAAGCATGACGGTGGTGTGAAATGGGTTAGACGCACGGATGCCTCTGTTAACGGCCAAAGAAAAAAAAGTCGCACATCATTAGGAATGGAATAAACGATACCGAGGCACAGAGCAGAAATGATTTGATTAGCAATTTCCAGTTTTGAAAAGACCTGGAAGAGAACCAAATGACTATACAGAAGGTGTGATGGAGTTCTTAATTGCTGTAACTGCACAGGGAGACTCGATGATTTGTGACATATAATACAGCACAGTACGCTAACGCTAATAACTGTTAATTAACTGCAGCAATGATATACTCTCAAAATGCACATACAAGTTACCATAATTTCTAGATTAAAAGCTGCAACATTCGAAGCCAAAGGCAGAGGGAAGGCAACATAGAGGGAGAGTAGGGGAAGAGGAGAAAGAAAGTGGGGAGGGAGACAGAGATTTTTTCCTCTTTTTTAACCCCCGTTTGAGCACAGCTGACGTCTCACCCAGAGCAAAGTGGCCAGAAAGCACTGGGAAAGGGAAAAAAAAAAATACTACTCCTGCCGAAATGCGAAACGGTTCCTGAACGAACCTCTCCCTCCAGAGAAGCAGTTATTAATTCTGAAAGGCTGTTGTTGCACCAGGCCATCTGGCTGTGCCGTAAAGAGTTCAGTAGCTGCTGCTGAGCTAAGATTCCTGTCGGATCCCATTCGCCCCAGCGACATTATTCACTCGCAAATGTTATCGCACCATTTTTTTCCCCATCACTGCTGTTTGCGAGTCGTTTTATTTATTTGCAGGCAGTTTGTTGCGCTGCTCAGAGCAAAAAAGGGCTCTGCCAGGAGCCTCCGGGAAGCCGAGAGACAGCACCTTCGTACAGCGGATGCTCGGAAGCTTGTTCCGCTCTGCCTCCCAACAGTGGTGCTGTGTGTCGGGCTGGAAGGTAGCACTTAGCGAAAGCTGCCGGATTGACAGCCCGGGAGACTGAAGGCTTCTATTTATCCCCCAGCAGGCAGAGCGCAGACACGCTCCCACACGCTGTCCTCCGCCCGCGCGCGGAGATGGGAATCACACCGTACTGATTAGCTGTCCAGGATTGCTAAAACATTTTCTCTTTCAGATCAATAATAAAGAGGAGGGCAAGCCAGGTATCGGGCGTGCAAGGCAGGAGGCTGATTCGGATCGTCCTGCAGAGCTGCCAGCCAGGCCCTCTCCCCCCCCCAAAAAAAAATCTCTTGGCACGCTTCCCCTTCGAAGTTCTTTCAAACGCAACCGATATGTAGACAGGCTATTTAAATGTTACAGTCGGGCTAATCTTGTAGCAGCCCTAACACATCAATTACCCTGCGGATGGGAAAGCCAACAGGCTTTTGTTCTTCCCTTGGTGCGTCCATTGAAACGTGCTCCTGCTGGATGGCCTCCAAAGGAGAGTTCGGCGAACTGGTCTGTGTTTCTGAAGGCACCGCTCTCCGCACCACCCTGGGATGAGTTCAAACCTAATCCCTGTGGCAAACAGGGGAAAAACCAGAAGACAAACACACAAACCAACCCGAACATCTTCATTTCACAGCATCAGTGTTTGCTAATGCACGCTGGGATACCACGGATGGCAAAGATAAGAACACAAGCACAGAGCCATGAGGGGAAAAAAAAAAAGGACTAACAGACTCGCTCAGCCTCTATATCCTTCGCGTTCACACCAGCGCAGTGTGTTGAGAGCAAGTGCGAAGTCTATCTATCATTTTAACATTGAAGTGCCTTGAAAAATATTAAGGGTAAACTCTGCTGTCATTCCAACATATGGCAAGACACTGAAATATAGACATATCCTGAAGAAACTGGAGAATTTGAATGAATACCTTATTTTACTGAAGAGCACATTGGTTCTGTATCTTCTAATTTTTTTGTCCACCTCCTCCTCCTCCAGTTCTTTTTCTACTCCACTTTCTTTCAAGCTAATAAACCAACACTCCTTTAACACCCTCAGTAGCATGATATGCATGTATAGAGTGGGAAGAAAGAAGAAAAATAAGATGATATTTATGTCCCAATAAAAGAATTAGCTTCTGTCTACCAGAAAAAAAAAAAAAAAGCAGCAGTTTTTTTTTTAATCTTAGGAATCAAAGTCAGACTTCACCTACCAGACTGTATAGTCCTACTCCTCCCTGGCTGCATGGCCAGTACAGACCAGTACCTTACACTGCCTTCTCCAGTACCCTGCCCAAATGGAAATGGCCTGCTGGATGGCATTTTTATCATGTTCCTCGGCAGCAGAATGACTCTGCTGGGACAGTCCTTTCCCTTCCCTCACCTCTGTTTCTGCAAGGGCTCCTTGCTGTCACATCACACCCAATTCCGCTCCCATGACTGCAGCCTCTAAATAATATTGCATTTTCTTTACCACCTAACACAGAACTTTCAGATTTAAGTCTGAAATGAACGCTGTGAATACCGGTCCATACGCAAGACAGACATTTAATAACGCCCATGGGAAAGAAAAGCTTCTGAAACTGCTAAAATGCTTCCTGTGGGGATGTCAGCCTGGAGTGAAAGATTCTTAAAGACTTTTTGTGTGACAGCATCACACCCTCTGAGAGTCCCAGGTGCCATTAGGAGGGAGGAGGGAACTACAGCACACTTGAAGAATTTGAGTATAATCAGCCTCAGGTATTAATGTTTTGCTTTAAGATGTAAAAGATAAGACATTGAAATTGCATGATTTCCAGAAAAGGGGGTGTTAATAAGACATAAAGCAGCCTGTTCAATTCCGTACCCTCTTTTTGAAAGGATGCTGGAGCCCACGCGATCCCGTGCGTCACCCAATGGGTCACAGCCATGGGAAGGTGGCTGCCCATGGGAAGGCTGGATCGGCTATACTGGGAGCAACTCCCAGTGTTATTTCCACCCCGCAGCCTCTTGATGTCCCCTCTCACAGCCCTTTCCATTTAGTCCCACAGAGACCTCTCTCCCAGATCGTACGCGACACCAATAACTTTATTTAAAAAAACATTTTTCACATCTGAAGGGAACTTGGAGGTAAAGGGGGTCTCCTTTCTGGTCCTTTCCATTCTAAATCTGGGCTTTGTCTCAGCACTACAAAAACAAAGACTTTGGACAGCCTGGCACCCACCCTACTGCAAGGGGGAATTAGGCTTTCCAACTTGCATTTTTTGCCTTTGAAATGTTTCCCCCATAATTAGAAGCAAATTTTTTTGTCACAAGATGAAATCCCTTTGTGTAAAAAACCAAAGCAAAGCCTGTATGTTACTTACTTCTCACTTTTAGCCTTAGCTTTCCTGGAGGTGAACTGCCTGGCAAACCCTAACTGAGCCAGGGTAAGGGCAGGACCGCCCCCTGAGCCCAAGTTGGGGTTTTCTCATCGCCAGGTTGTGACAAATCCTTTGGGAGCCCCTATCATGTGCAAGGGCATTCCTGGTTACCCCTAGCACTGGAAAAATCCTTCTTCTGAGAAAGCATCTCTCGGCCACTGGACGCCAGCAGAGACCCTCCAGCCCGTACCCTTGTGCCAATAACTTACGTGAATTTTTTTATTTCTTCACCTATGTCTTTCCTAAACATTTCTCCTGGTTAATATAAATACCTACTTCTGCTTACTCTTCCCTTTAGTCTGGCTGGAGCTCAGGGTGATGTGAAGGCAGCCGGAGAACAAGGAGGTAGTTTGCCTCCAGGAGCCCGGCTGATCTCTGAGGAGCGCTGGGACACCGCCACCAGTGTCCTTGCCACCCAGCACAGCCTCCGGAGTATTTAAAGGATAACGTGTGCATCCACAGGGGCCAAGCTGACAGCTGGTATCAGGGGGCAGGCAGGGGCAGAAAGTCTCCGGGGCACACAGCGAGTCACGGGGGGCAGCACCTGCACCTTGAGTGCTGCAATGGAGCTCGTCCCGTGGGCACCCCATGAAATCCCATCAGGCAAGAATCACAGCTCTCCAGCACTTTGCTGGTTACCCTTCCTTCACTCCTCACCCTCCTGATCCCACTTTTGGTCCCAGACCATCTCGTAGGGTATCGTGGTTGGCTCCCCAGCTCTTGGCCCCATCCTCGTGCTTTGTGCCCTATCCTTCGGCTCAGGCCCATCCAATATTTCTCTGGTTTCTCAGCTTCCCTCTGGCATTATCTCTAATGCAGGCTCTACCCCCAGCCTACCCGCTGTCTTGGTCGTGCCACACTTGAACTCTGCCCAGGGACTAATTTCATCCGTGGTATCTCCGATGACGTGCCAGCATTTACGCCAAGTGAAAATCCTACTGGCTCAGAGAAGCGCAGCCTGTTCTAGCTGCATGAAATACAGTATTCCTTCCCTTACTACAAAATCACATAGGTATTTTCTGCCCCAGATGGAAACAAACATTTTTTATGAAGATCTGTTTTAACCAAAAGCATATATAAAACAAAAGAGAGAGAAATATTTGAGGTTTGCGGTGGTTGGAATCTACACGCAGAAAATTAATGCTTTGACATGTATTTTGCGCTTAATCTTTTGTGGCAACTTTTTTACATTTGTAAGAGTTATGGATTTTAAAAGTCACAGCTAAGATTGCTTAATGAGCATTCACCACCCTGGAAGTGGAAGCAAGGCTGATGTGGTTTAGTCAGCTGTTAGCTTTATTGCCTCTCTTCTGTACTAAAAGTGACAAGTTGAACACATTATAGAGAGCTCAGATGTGTTATGTAGATGAAGCCTGCAGCAATATCTGCCTGCTCTCTATTATTTATGATGTCTATATAATACAATGGACTGAGATTTAAGCCATTGTGATGCAGTTTGTTTTCCAGGGTTCTAAAGTACAGCACATTTTACAGAGAATTGCATCTCTGTTACATATTAATCAAATCCATCTTACATGCAGCTCTTACACTGTAAACTAAAGGGAAAGAAAGATTAAAGCGCTTGGCTTTTCCTCAGCTGTCAAGGACTGGCAATAAAATAATAATAAGGGCTTCTAAATAATGTGTGTGTGACAGGCCTTTGCTCAGTTGTACAGTCCTTTATGGAGGTTAACTACAAAATAAGTTCCAGTGAGTGATTGAGAACAGGCGAGTGTGTAACGCTGTAATGCCAAGCCCCGCATAATTCTCTGCAAAGTTCATTTGCAGAAATTCTCCCAACTTGACAAGGCAAAGTTGTTGCCGGCCCAGGCGGGGCGTGAAGAAGTTCACTCCTTGTGCCCCCGCTCCAAAACCCTGGCCTTTTGAACCTGCTTCAGCTGCAGCCCATTAAAGCAGAAACTCCACTCCAGCAACGAAAGTCAGTCTTGCTGTTTCTTTAAAAATATTATTATGATGGAAGTCATGGGAAAGTTATTTTATTATAAAATATATAAAACTCTGTAGAGGTCTGTGGTTTTGGACTTTTCTTTTCCATCATTAGCTCGAGTTTTGAAGATCAAGAGGTGGAATTTTTAACAAAAGCCTAAATCACTACAAGTTTTAAGACAGTATGAATTGCGGAATTTATTGGAGGGTTGGTTTGGTTTTTTTTTTGCCTTTCCTCCACTGGCTTTTTCTGCCAGGCAGCCTTTTAAAAGTTCATATGTCTGCTCTGCCTTATTACCCCCCCAGCAGAAGGGCTCAGCAGGCTGCAGCTTGCAGGTGGTCTGCCTGCTTCCCGTCAGGTTATTTATACGGAGCGACAGGGGGGACACGGGAGCGGGGAGGAGGCAGATGAGACATTCACGAGTCACAGGGATGCTCAGCCAGTGACAAGGCTCAGGACTGAGGATCTAGTGGTTTAGTGCAGGCTCTCTCGGTGACTTTCCACGTGGCCACAGGCGTCGCCGCCATCCTCAAAGGGAGAAGGCGATCAGTCTTTACAGAGCCCTGGAACCCACGGATGAGATATCACTGGGTAAAAGCTGAGCATTACTCTCAAGCTCGGCTGTGGACAGGAGAAAAAGAGCAGTGGGAGGTGTGAAGTGACTGTTCAACAGCACTTTGCATCATTCGCAGCCAGTACAGACACCCCTGGGAGCCCCGATGATGCCTTAATCCCCCCATGACAGGGCACAGGGGCCAGCCCTGCCTGGGGAGCAGCCAGGGGACACCGGGGACACGCAGGGAACCACCAAGGCCGGGGGGGACCCACAGAGGCACCCCGGCAGGGCAGATACAGCCCTTGGGAGATGGTGCTGGAAAACTCGGCCCCAGATTCAGAGCGTTGCAGAGTTTTCATGGGATTTAAAGCTGGGAGCTCCTGCTGGAGCCAGCGGAAAGGTTGAGCCACTGGGAAAAAATGGGAATTCAGATTGGGATTTGCGTTCTGGAGAAAGGGGATGGTGACTTGGGTGTGGGGTTTGGCTCCCCTGTAAACCAAACAGTGGTATTTTTAGGGTCACTAACACCAGCAAAGTGTTTAGAAAAAATCAAAGGAAGGGCAAACAAATTTAGGCTTGAGGGCACCATCTGGTTGCTGCAAGGAGCCAGAGAGAATTCGTATCCCCTTCACAGACACCACAGGGCTCCTGATGGTTCCACACCATCTTCTGCCACCCCTGTGTCACAGAAACAGCATTTGTTTCCTTGTTGATCTAATACACGAGGGCAAATTCAATGTTTGCTCTCAAAGAACTGTCTTAAAATGCTATTATACATTTTCCTTGGGTCAGGGTGGTATTTTAAGTATATTGTCATGAAAAGAAGATCTTTGCTAGTATTTTGTGTATTTTCTTTAAGGCATCAGGTCTCCTTTTCGTTAGGCCTCTTGAAATGCTGGATGTTGATTTCGCAGCCTGTTTTCCACTGCGATATTCACGCTGGGACTCCTGGGACTCCTCAGGAGCACACAGGTGTTGCTGCCACCTGAACACTTCACAGCCTGGGTGTTTGATTTTTCTTCTTTTTTTTTTTTTAAGCTAAAAAAAAAAAAAATCAAAACATTTTAAGCCTCAACCTAAATCTAACCGCGTTCTTTCATAAGGTCCCTGTGGTTCAGGTTCATTCTTACTCACAACCAGTCCCCCGCAGTGTACTGCCACTGCCTTGAACGAATTTACTTCTGATTGACAATATGGCATATGGGAGAGAGGAAACAAGCCTCGTTAGGGTGCCTCGCATACCACAGATTACATCTGGAAAACAGTAAATAACACGACTGCCCTGAGTTCTCAGGATCTTTGTCTTCCAGTTAGTTGAACCTTTGCAGAGTATGTGCATCTTTAATCTCTGTTCCTGCTGAGTACGCCTCGGAAAACTGTAACTCTGTGTATGGCTGTCTTGGCAACTTCTACAATATTGGGACTTCTTCTTAAAGCCTCTGCGCCCCCCAGACTCCCAGGGTCAGTCTGGGCTCTGGGCTTTCATTTAAATACAGAAAAAAGGAAATTCTGCTCCTCACGATCCCAAGGAAAAGCTCAACCCCTTCTAAACAACCCAACTTTTAGTACTGCAAAAAACTCATTATTTTAAGCGAGTCTTCTCATCCTCTCAGGGCTGTCAACACTGAACTTTCCAACTCACTGGAATCCACCATAGAGGCTCTCACTGCCCTTTGGCCAGATCCACCAGAGCAGACATACCCACCAGGCAGGAGAGGCCTCTCTGAAGCCAGGGGCTGCCATCTCAGCTTTTATTTTTCCCTGGTGAATGGGGAAAGATACATTTTGGAAATGGATCAAAGCTCCATTGAGGGACAAAATGGCCCTGCCATCCTAGCAGCTCTGAAAGGTTCCTCAGCCTAATACAGAAAGCTCCCGAAATGAAGCTTGGCGTCAGGGAGATGCCGTCCGAGTCCAAATTGGTAACTGGGGGACAGTCATTTCCACTTCTGTGTAAGCAACACTTAAAAGGGTAAATTAGAGCTCGCCACACAGAGGAACAGGCTGGTTTCTTTCGCTTTACTCCACATGGAAAGTGGCCTTCATGCCACCTGACACTCAGGGATCACTTCTCAGGCTATGGGAAATGAGCTGGGAAAACATGAGCGCAAACCTCCTGTGGTTTATACGTCTGCGTCAGACGAGCCGTGCAGAATGCAAAGGCAAACCTTTCAATCCTCCCTTCTCCCCAGCCCTGAAAAGCCAGCACAGTGCTCCATTCAGCAGGGGATTTACCGCAGGGTTTGGAAAGCACCAAGTGTTAGACAGGAATCTTGCCCTGACTGAACCTACTTATAAGCCCTTACATTAATAGGCAGCGCCGTGGAGAGCCCACGGCAGCGTGTGCGCAGAGCAGAGCTGTAAGTCACGGCACAGGTTTGCTGAATGAGCTTGGGACCAGCTGCATCCCTTTACTCCCTCAATAACACACTGATATGGGCACATTTATTTTCCTGTTGAAGCAGCTCACAGAATAAATGTGCATCCCATCCAAGGGGAGATTACTGCGGGAGCAGATGTATGCTATACTGTAAATAGTAAACTTATGGAGCCCTAATCCGATACAATACAATTTAGTTTCCTACAAATCCTTTGAAGAAAGTCCCACAAAATGCTCTGCAGCAGCAGGAAGAGGAGCCCCGCTCCCCGGCTGCGGCATCGGCCGGGAGCCCCGAGTATCTCCATCCCTGCCACCGACCCGTCTCACCACGGCATCTGCACGGCTTCAGCTCATCCAGCTGGAACCCAACATACTCGCCCTCATGGGGCACCCCGAGCCCCAGCTCCTGTGGGCAAAGTGCTCAGAGATCCCTGGGCAAGCGGGGCCACGTGGCTATTAGCCCAGCCGGTACCCTGTGCTGCACACATCTGGGCCGGTGACTCCCAGGCAGGGCAAGCTACACAGGGAGACATAGTTAAATCTGAAAAAACCCTGAAATTTAATAGCAAAAAGGCACAAATTCATGCTGGCTGGTAATGACAAGGCAAAAAATGGAAATTTAAAGTAGTGGGGAAAGGTGTAATAACGCAGCATTTAGCACCGGTGGTAGTGAAAAGCAAATCAGTAGTTTTTAAGGGACAACCTGAGGTGAGGAAGTGGCTCAGAGTGGAGAAGGGCAAGCTGTTCCGGTGAAACGGGCACAGGAGAAAGGTCAGCCCCGGCCGGGAGTGCTCCAGGAGGAGGATGGGGCAGGGAGGGGTGAGACACAGCAGAGGAGCACGTCGGAGAGGTGGGATGAGGCAAACCCATAAGGAGCACAGAAACCCGGGAAGACATGCCTTTTTTTTAATTGAAGATGAATGGTAAGACGCAAGCAAATTTAATTGGAAATGTAAAGGCTTCCTGTTTTACATCCTTTGCTTTAAATCTTCATTGAGAATCAGCACATGGCATCGCAAACAAAAACCACCCCTCACCAAAGGCAGCCCGCTGCAATCTCCGTCTTGCTGGATCTCGCTTTAAATAGTCAATAGCCCAGTCCTATGTCTTGTGCTGATTATTCAAGAGCCATTATGATATCAGTGAATGTCTCTGATTGCATTTAATTCAAGTATGCAATATATTTTGAATTCAACTTGCTCCAGCAGTCCCCAGTTCTCCCTCCCCCAAAGTCTAACAGATCATTTAAAACCGAGCAGGTCACATCCTGAGCTGTAGGTACTAACCATGTCATTTCTTCCTCTCCTAGGGGCTTTAAATCCTGCAACTGCTGCCCTGCCAGCGGGAGGGGTGACCCCACATTTGTCCTCCTCATCGCTGGCTAATAACCATTAGGGACAATGGCGAGGCTCCCACCTGCTGCCCAGGAGGAGCACAGATCGCTCCCGGCAGGATGCCAGCCCTGAACATCTCCTCTCCTTTTCATTAGGGGCTTTTGTCGCGCTCACACCCCCAGAAACTACTCAGGAGGGCTCTCGGGGAATTAAACTGCAGTGACAGAGTGGGTCCTACCCCCTCGGAGTCGGCAAACACGGGTGAGGGCTGAGGCCGCGCTGGCTCCACTCCGCATCCTTTCGCATCCAGCCGGGTCGCTGTTTCCCCGTGTGTGGAAACGCGGTGATGGGAGCAGAGGGGGATACTCGCCCCACCAGGCACAGGTTTAGCACACGCATACAACTCGTGCACGAGTCGGCTTGTTCTTTGAGGGCTGCCCTGAGCGGGTCCCCGGGCCCACAAACGTGCCTCTGAAAGCCCTCGCACAGCCCCTGGTGCCCATGGAGCCGTGCCCATGGAGCTGCACCAGCAGGAGGGCTCCAGGGAAGCACCGGCAGGCTCAGGGATGGCGGTGAGGAGAGCTTCAGTCAACCACAGAGCTTTCAATATGCACCCGAACACGAACCCTTTGGGGCACCGGCCTTTCCTCGGCAGCACCGCGGCCGCCTGAGGAGGGTCTTCTGCCACGATAGAGAACAAAGAGGCCTCTGGGCCACAGGTTCTGCTGCAAACCCCCTATCTCCAGGCCCTTTGCGGGGTCTGCCAGTAAGACCCCTCTCACACGGTGCCTGCGGCAGCACGGCTGGCTCCTGCCGCCATCCCAACGGCATCCCTGCCCTTCTCCGGAGCCTCCATGGGCAGCCCTGTCCCTGCAGAGGGAAAGAAACGCCGCATCTCTATTTTTCCGAGCAATATGGAGTGGTGGACATAAAAAAAGAGCAGCTCGGCTCCGCTAGAAGACCCTCAGCCGGTATAAATAAGCGGACGCCAGCGGCGCTGTGCCACGCGAGGTGTATCTGCATTTTCACACCAGCCCATTGCACGTCCCCGCCGCGCGCTTCCCTGGAACAGCAGCAGCCCAGCCCCACGCTGCAGTGAAGTATTAACTCATACCGAACACAGTTTGTCTCCGAGGACCCTCTTGGCCCCTTCGTCATCCTGTGCTGACATTTTAATCGCGCTTTTGTGGGAGCCGGCTGGCAGTTTGTCATCAGGAATGGCGCGGCGAGGGGCCGGGGCGGGCTGCTGGCTGCGGCGGCTGCCGGGGGAAGCAGCCCATTCTGACAGACTGAGCAATAATCTGAACTTACTGCGCTGAGCCTGTGGGACACCAGCCGGGCCGCTTTATCTTCTTCATTAAAGTGCGCTCAAAAAAAAAATCCATTTTCCTTTAAAGTCTCAGGAACAGATGGAGTAAAATTAATTGCGCCATTAAGTCCCGATAGACAATACCAGAGTGGTTTTCTTTCAACAGTGCATGTGTGTTACAAAGTGCTCTTCGTAAAAGGCAATTACTGCAACATTTGCCATAAAATAAAGGTTGCTTTAATGGGCAATAAACACAGGCTTCAAATTTTGTATGAAATGGGTCTCCAAAGGGCGCTGTTATAGGCAGCTCAAAGGCACAACTGACTTTAGTATTTCTGCTCTGGCTCCAGCTCAGCTAGTTCGGAGAACAATGATTTCCACCCTTGGATATTTTCTGATGGAATTATGTATGCCGTGTCAGCGCGGGGCCGGGCCCTGCGAGCCACCTTGTGCTGGTCAGGAAATGGTGGCCAGGCGGGCTCCGACGTCCGCGCTGGCGGTTGCCACCAGCCACGGCCAGACAGGGACGCGTGGCCGGGGGCCAGGGAGGAGGAGCAGGAGATGGCCGAGGCCAGGGCTGGTTCTTCTGCCCAGCAGAAAATAATAATAAGGCCCCATTTCCTGACATCCGATCCTTGCCAGTCTGAATTACCACTGGGTTTGTTTGATGCAAAGCCTGACATATTTATTTATATTTCTTTTTTAACATAAAATACCCTGGAAAATGGATACCACATCCTTGCAAATAGAAGGAGGGGACTATAAAAAAAATGTGTGTGGGCAGCGTTCAGAAGACAAGAGACAATGGCATTTCTATGTTTTTTGCTCTCCGGGCACTAAAAACCAAAACCAGTCCTTACCCCACCAAATCCCCATCAAACAGTTGCTGACGGCGCCGCGGAACACAGCTTCTAAACGGGCTCATTTGGTGTCCTGACCAGAAACAAAACAACGGATCTACATCATTTGCACCAAACGGTACATTGTATTTGTCAACTTAACAGCCAGCCTCACCCTGGGAGTCAAACGCTTCGTTGGCACAGATTTCAGTCCCACAGAACCGCCCGGGGTATTAACAGCGATGCCTCGCGAAACCCGCGTGTCCTCCCTGCCATGCCCTGCCCAAAATCCCCTCTCCCGTCCCGCGCGCGTGGGGTCGTCCCGGGTGCAGGCACATCCCCACGCACTTCTGGGCAGGAAAACAGTTTCTATCCGATTCTTGCTCAGATTTATTTGAAGAGGAGGGGAAATCATTTCAGTTCATTGTATTTTCACATTCCAGTAATTACAAAGCGAGCATGACATATAAATGATCCATTAATTGAAATATGGGCTCTATGAGCTCCAATATTTATAGTGTAAATCCATATTTAATTAAATAAAGCCAATAATGCTCATTTCAAAGGGAACATTGAAGCTTTTTATTTAACCATGTGGTTGGTGCTGTATGTGCTCACTTCTCATCCCTACCTCTCGGCAGCTCCCCGTGGCCGGGGAAGCGGGGGGACGGGCAGGGGTGCAAACCGGAGGAACACCCCGACACCAGGCTGCCAGCAGTCCCCGCTGATGGGGGGCCTTTCCACCGCGGCTACTATACACCATTGCTGCTTCTTGGTAATAGCATCAGTCAGCACCTCTGACTGAGCAGCTTTAATCACCCACTTAATTGCCTTAATCGCCTTTTACATAACTAAGAAATCACAACACTGCAATTGTCTGACTCTGACACGCAGTAACATCAGGGGTGTGACATTAATGACGTAATTATATTAATTGCCAGGGGCTAATGTTTCAGGATCGCAGAGTAACAGATGCTAACCCCCAAAACCACCGCTGCTGCTCCCTGGGCACCTGCTGGAGAGAGCACAAAGGCCGACAGCAGTGGCGCAGGCAAGAGCGAGCGCCCCAAAACGGGCTTTATCACCCTGACCACAGAAAGCCCGTGCACCTCTCACTGTCCTGGGTGGCTAAACAAGTACTCACATACTTCAAGAAATAATATATATATATATATACGCACACACACACGTTTATTGTTTTCTTTTATACCTGTTGTTGAAGGTCGCCTTCTGAGCTCACTGTGAGAATTACTTGGGGCAGAACTGGAAAAAGCCCAGTTCCGCCACGTCGCCCTGCTCCGTGACAATGTACCAGTGCTGCGCCCTTGGTGGTGGAGCACTTCCTACTTCCTTGGGACAATGCCTCACAACTTTAATCAGACTTTACCACGATGACATTTTCCTTCAGTTCATCAGTATTCAGATGCTACTTTCCTGTAAAAGAATTTTACCCCCTTTGTCCTTGCAGGACTATCAACCCTCCCTGCTATGGAGTTTATAAACTTTAAATACCAATTTATTCCCTGTTTCTGTTAGTAGTGGGCTGGCAACATTAACCACTTTTATTCCTTGCAAAACAAGGCGTAGTGTGCACAGGGTGGCTTTGCTCCAACACAAGCAGATACAAGGTATTTGCATAGGTGCAAGAAGGTAGAGAACAAGAGTCCTCTGCGCCCACAGGCACCAAGATGGTGGTTTAATTGCACAATAAACCCAATTTTAGGGTGGCACTTGCCTGATGAAAAGCCCTGCAGCCTTCTAACTCAAAGGGGTGGTTGTGTATCAACTCCCTCTGCCAACGCAAATTTTAAAAAAAGTGGATGGGCGAGTTCGTCCCAGCAAACTTTACCCTTGAGGAGATATCATCTGTCATCTCACAGCTCATATAAAGCCAGCAGAGATCACAAGAGCCAACATAAACTTCTCATATGCGTTGGCCAACTGGACAGAAATGTAACCACATAAATACACCTGACAGATCAAATTAATATTGCTGGGATATTCCAGGAATGCCCCACTCTAGTATTACCTATCCTGCAACTATGGCCTTGGCATGCTCAGATATCCCCAACCACACTCCAAAACCAAGGAGTAAAGGCGAGGCACCTTGTAGGCAGCACACGAAGAATAACTTTTAGCAAGCCACGGAATCCTCAGTGGCCTGAGCCTCAAATATGCGACTCCAATTTGTACAGAATCGATGCTGAAATCATTCCTGTGCCTTGATTTACCTCTCTCATGCCGCATACATCTACCCCGGATTTCCAAAAGCACGTAGAGCAAAGCTAACTCTGTCCTCTTGCACAGTCCCCTACCTTCGGTGAAACCCAGAGTAAGACCCAAGTGACGACCCCATCTAAAGCTTCTCTTGAGCAATCCCCTTACAAGCTTAGTCCATTGCACCTAAATATACAACACAAGTGGGCTAAGGAAACTGCCACTCCATACCAGAAACCCAATGGTCTAAACTGGCGGTGAAAGAAAACACCTTGTGAGGCCAGTGTGGGGGTACCCTGGGTGGCACCGACCCTCCAAATTCACACTGCCACCTCAGATCTGCCCAGAACCAGACCTCAGGCTGAGCAGGTACGTCTGTCCTCTGGCAGCCACCACAACAGCACAAAGCCGAAACCCCTCTGCTTTCTTGGTAAAACAGCTCAGTCACCTTTGATGGTGGGTGAATTCTGAGTGTGGGACTAGCCATGGAAAATAACCAAAAAGGACAGGGAATTTCCTGGCCCTCACCTGCCCCTCATGAGGGTCTGCTGAGGGGCAGAAATATTCTCATCTGACTTTTTCTACAGGGTATAACCAGAAGAATTAGAAACCATGCATTTCCAGGAAATTGCTCCTTCCAGCCCCATCCTTGCCAGTGACGCAGCACAGGAGATAAGCAGTTGCCTCTCAAAGTGGCATACGGCAGTGAATATAGGTTTTATTACTTTTTAAGTTCTATTTACAACTCCTCCACTATCTCAAGAGCTAGAGAGGAGTCCTCAATATGAGCTGCATGAAGTAAACAAGATGCTAAGAGCTTTCATGGCTTTTTAGTGCTAATGACAATTAATAATAAATGGATACTGCAATAATCTATCCAGTGAAAGGCTTCGGGGCATGCAACGCATTTCCTGCACCCCGTGCTTATGGGCCATTGACTCGGTGAAAACTGAGGCAGGGTAAGAGTTAGGGGAGCAAAACAACTGAACAGAGTAACCAAAATTCCCGAGAATACCCGACATTTAGGCTGAGGTTTTTAAGCAAAATAAGCGAGCCTTTCAGTTGGTGGCCGTGGCAAGGTTGGCTTTCTATCCCTTCAAAGCGGTAGTTGTTAATTCCAGAGCCTTAGACACCTTCCGGAGCAGTACTCCGAGATGGCAGGAAGGTACACAGGGAGAAGGTATAGCTACTGAAATCCTTGTGTCCTGCGGTTTGTACGCTCAGATTTCGGAGGCTGTTAACAAAGTAAAAAAGGACAGGATCACATGCACACAAAAACTAAACCCCGAATAAATCTGCAGAATTCCCCACTCTCCAGAAGGGTCTTCACCTTTGCTGTTCTGCATTGCTGAATTCATAGATGTCGAATTCTTTATCCCTAGGAAGCTAATTATTATGAAAGGTCAAAATAAATAGCCGCACTTGTACATAAAGCTGTTGTTAATATAAAGAAGTAGACAACTCCAATTTACAAGCTATTTTGTTGTTATAATTACAGAGCTCCTTTCGCCAGAGAGTTTGCAACCATTTGGTTTAATTATGAACTAAGGAGAAGAGGAGGGGGAGGAAGGACAGCCGCGTCCCTACAGAACGGTGCTTTCCCAGGTACCGCAGCGGAGAACGTTGAGGATAACTCAAAGTCATCTCCTGTGGGCTCCCTTAAACACTCGCCCTGAAGAAAAAGAGAGAGGCTGTGGAGCCAGGCAAGCGGCCACCAAAGGGTTAAGCAGGCAGCCCATTAGAAATGTCCTTCAGTTCTGTGTCTGTTTTTCCTTACAGAACATTAAGCTCAGTGGGGCAGTCAGAAACCCCTGTGGTGCCCCCATTAAAAAAGATCAAGTCGCACATGTCGATATCACAGCTTCACCCATACTGTAATTTGTCTGACAGCAGCTAATGCTGCCGGTCGTGGCCAGGGAAGACCAGGCTGCCTTTTAAAGAGAGAGACCCAAATCCCTTTAAAAAAAAAAAAAAAAAAAAAAAATAATTTTGTGGTCAGACAAACTGCTTAACGATATAAAGATGCAATAAGCGTTTCTGCCACTCCTCCCCTCCCACTGGAAGTGGGATAAAGCCCAGCACACTACAAAATAATCCCAGTAAAGGCACTGCCGGAGCACTAACAAAATGCTCTGGTGCAGTCAAAGCATCATCCTCCTTTTTTTTTTTTTTCCCCTCCTCCCTTTTCTTTTTTTCCTTAATGCCAAAGGCATTAAAAGAGATGAAAACCACTCCATTGAGCTAGGTGAAACGTTAATCCATTGGCCTTACTTTGCTGGGAAGCCAGGGTTTGAATGAGGCCCAAGGCATAAATGAAATGAGTTTAGTGATCTCAGTTTAATTCTTAATAGGCCACAACAGGCATTGCAGACATAGAAGATACAATATTAGGAAATCAAACCCTTTCAGAATTGTTTTTTCCTTTCGGCTAATGAGGGTCAGGAGAGAATTAATACAGAAACTAAAACCTTAAGCCAACCTAAATAGCTCTCTATCCAGCCGGAGTGCACGGAGAGCAGGGGAGATGCTGCTTGTGAACCCCGTGGTTTTGGAGCCATTCTGCAGCGCGGCAGACGCTGGAAAAGCTGATCTGCAGAAATTGAAGGCCCCATCGAAAGCACAGGAGGATTTCCAGTGACACCTCAGCAGATTCCGAATCAAGCCTACACAACTGCACGTAATGGGACTTTGAATAGTCCCACCGAAGCCCAAATTTTAGTGATGCTGGTAGGGCCAGTTCTTTTGTTGACAGCGTCCTGAAAGCCACAGACCCCTCCAAATAAGCTGGAGTGGGAGGAAACAACCCCAATCAAGCCCCCCTCCCTTAACTGGGATCATCCTTAGAAAAAACAGTGCTAAGCATGCCGGGTAAAGGATGCTTCAATCATGTTTACATAGGAATTTTAGTTCCTTTCAGAGTTTCCTTAGCTCCAGTTGTTGCAGAGGACAGATTTACTAGAGGTCTCAGGTGGAAAGTCAAACCTTTTAAATGGAGATATTTTGCAAACACCAACTGTCAGTACTGAGAAAGATCAATTTTGCTTTGCAGGAGGATAAGGCGTCACTTTTTCATTCTCAGAAAAAAGGGAAGAAATAATGCATAAAGACTGGATAACAGAGCCCAGAAGAAAACCAGCAGCAAGACAGCTATTCAGAGAGATTCCATACAAGTGAAATATTTGGAAGAGCAATGATAGAGTCCATCTTTGAGCTCCTTGCGGATTGAACCCCATGGAATGCCACAGTGGCTAAATTCTAGCTCTGCTGGGTGCATTAAGCCAGTATCTTCCAAAAGCTTCATGTTCTTTCTGGATCCCTCCCTGCCCTTTGGCTATGGTCTCACTGCTCTGCGTTTTCCCACACTCCGCACATCAGGAGTGGATCGTGTGACATCTCAGCAGATTTACAGGACCGGGGGCTGGAGCAGTCTTCTCTGTCACATCAAAGGCAGCTTGGTCCTGTGCCAGGAGAACCTAAGTTGACTCTTCCCGCTTCGCAAGAAGCTGGGGAAGACCCAGCACCATTAGGAGGTTCCTCCGTACCCTCCTCCCCACATCCAAGCTCTGCATCCTGCCCCATGGCCCCTTCCTGAGAAGGGGAGACCAGAGCTGTGGGGTACTTGTGTGATGGAGGAGCTCCAGGACACCGTCGGCATGAGGAAGAGGCAGAATAAAGGCAGGAGGAACGGTGAGCAGTCTGGCTACTGTAGGACCAGGTTACTACCCTGAGGAAGCCCACGGCAGCCAATTTCTCCGCAGTCTCACTCCTTCCCTCTAGTAGCCCAGAGGCAGCTCCTGTTTGCTCCCAAACTCCGCACTGCAACCCTCCTTCCCACCACCGAATCATACACCAAGCATAACACCGTACCCCGTATCCTTTCAGCTTACTCTTGGGGGCCAGTCGATTAAAATAAATAAATAAATAAATCAGATATCAAGACTACTAGGTGCAAAAGCCAGAAAACAAGAAAAAGATATAACCACCACCACCCCCCCCCAAGCCCTCAAACACCTCCAGCACAGTTCACCAGGATAACAAAAAAGCAAATACACAGCCTAGAGAGCGACATGGACATAAATCCTTCAGGAGGCTGTCTTATCTCACCACACAGAAATTTAATCACCCAACTCGCTACACATCAGGGTGGTGAAATACATCTTAGTCCCGATGCCTGCAGAAAACAAGTTTTTCTCTTAAAAGGTGGTAGCAGTGACATATTGTGTGTGTATATATATCTCTCTCTATATATATACAACCACCACTTTTATGGAACTGTGCAATAATAGCATTTCAAACTTGGTGGCCTAATGAATACATAGAGCAGTGTCCACAGCCAGATACAAAACCATTAACGTTGGCGGTGGATGGCTCCATCGCCATTCAATCCCTGATTGCACCAAGGGAATAAGAATAATTTAAAAGTTTTCCTAACAGATTATAGGCGTGCTTGCCGATGCATTTCTACGACAAAAATGCCTTGAGCTCACATTGAGAAGTCATTTCTGCATTGAGTGTGCTAGAGGTTTGACTCCTGCATTTTGGTGACAGTTAAGAGCTGGAAATGCACGGCTGAAAGTGAATTTGCTTAGTCCCGATGTTCCAGCCAGCCTCGAAGGCGGAGATCTTAGAATAGATTATGGGTTCAGCTCAGCCACACCGCCACGGTCTCCGAAGGGGAAACCTTGCAAGGCAACCTCAATTTGAAGGGGCAGCACTATAGCAAAATCCCAACAGACGACTGAAAATGAAAGCACAGGAGAAGGTCTCTCAGTCTTTCCTAGAATACCTCTCATCAGGGAACCTAAGGACAGAACAAGGAATTAAGACATATAAAACACAATCCAATCTTGAACTAGTGAGAGGTTTTGGCTTGTACCTTTTTAGACTTTTCAGCCATTTCAATCTGCAATAAGCCTCTCCTTCTCTCACCTTTCCTCAGGCCAGGATCCTGCTAGGCTTCAGGGAGACGTAAAATATGTTTGACTAAAGAACAGGCTTTACAGTTAACAAAGGTGCAATCTACCCTGATAATGTATTCCTGCGCGTAATGGCCTGAAAGTACTGTATTCATGTATGAGCTTTCTCAAAATTATTTATTAATGGAAGAGATCATATAAGATATTGCTCCTTAATATGCTTGAAAGACTCCCGTAAACGCACAGAATCTTGATCTCTGCTCTTTGAGTAGGTGCATCGGACCCGAGTTGAGTGCAGCCACGTTACACCAACACAAAACTACCGTAAGAAAGGAGAAAATCAGGAATGTCTCAGGCAAGAAACGAGCTCCCTCGGCTCCAGCTCAAGAGCACGTGAACCTACAGTCATCACGGCTGTCACATCACACCGGGTTGCTATGGAGATAATTGCAATGTCATAACTAAAGGCTAATGTCAGCACCAGGTTTTACAAGGAAATGATTGGATTGTATTTTTAATTTACCCCCAAATTATTGCAACTTCTCCATCAGGAGGAAAAATGTGAATTGTAGATTTAATTTTTTGACAGGAACAGAGCATAACTTTATGGTTTAGGATCCAGAAGTTCTTACATCACTGTGTTTCTTTGAAGGTGTTTCCAGGTGTTTCTATACACCGATACTGAGACAGGAAGATTGAGATGGGAAGACAGAGAATACAAAGGCTACACAGATAAGCAATACTAATATTCCTCTATTTTATGATGCATGTGGTACATCTACACTTTGTTCTCTTAACCTGACTCTCATTCAGCAACTCCAAGTATTTTATTAACAATATTAATCAATAGTTTCAAAACACTCTCTTGACCTGAGAGTTGTTAAGTTGCTCCGTGGTAAAAATACATGAAACAAAATGAAATTTTAAATTATCTCCACACTTGCTCAACCACACTCTCTGCCCTTTGTGCCTGAACTGGTGTCTCCCAAGCTGTGGAGCTAAATCCAGGCCAGCGTGGGGCCAAACTGCTGTTTTCTTTGGGACTAACTTCAAAGTCAGTAAGGTTTTGTACGGCTCCAGTCCCGCGGCTGCCGGCAGCGAGCTGGGGCAGGGGGGGCTGACAGCAACACCGACAGTAGCACTACACTGTAAGCTTTGCGAGGTGGAAACCGACCCTGTTGTATATACACAAGTGTCATGTACAGGTAGGGCATTATACAGAAACTAAAATAATCAATACTGTCATCATCGCAGAGTAGTTTTACTGAAAGCTCTGCTGCACCGCCACGCCGAATGCAACAGTCAAAAATATCAAGCAAAGTCAAAAACGGAGAGATTAAACAACCTGTAGCCCTGACAAACATACGCAAGAGAGGATAATGAAAGTGTCCATCTTAACACGCTCTCATTAATAACACTCCTTAGCTACACTGAGAAAGTAATACAGTTTAAGGTCATTATGGCACAAATGATAGGAGACACTGCCAGCCCATGGAGGGTTTTACTGCTGGGGACACCAGAATGAAGCCCCTCAGTGGCACAGGACATTGGCTGCTCGGGTTGTCACACCCTCACCCAGCGCTCTCCGTCGGTGGCATCCATCGGTTACACCACAAATCATCCCTGGGGCCTTCCTCGAGGAAGGTTGTGTCCCACCTCCAGAGCAGAGCTGGAGCTGCACAGAGATGATGGATGGCAGGAAGAAAGAGAAAGGAGGAAAGAAAGATGAATGCAGAGAATCTCTAAGTTGGCATAAAAAAAAACCTGAAACAAAGAAGAAAGGAAATTCTGTTGGAAATGTTTCAGTTTTCTAATTGTTGGCAACTTGGGTTTGATGGATATGGAGGAGAAAATGGTCTAAAACTATAGTAACGTTTAATTCTGTTGACACAATTACCCTTCTCCTCGCTTATACTAAATGTCTTCGCTGCCCAAAGTGAATTCTAGGAGATAAGCAGCAGAGCATTTTCCAAAATTAAAATACATGTCTTTAAGCCTTGATTGTTGTTCAGATCAATTACAGCCAAAACCTGAACGACACAACACACGAAAAGCTCACTTAGTCTGGCATTTAATAGCAAGGAATGTATTACCATTGTCAGTACACTAAAGATTATTTGAGTGTTAGGAGGATATACATTAAAATATAATGTATCTAATGTATAATACGTAATGACTGCTGTGAGAGTAGGATCACACTCGAGTAGACAAGCAGAAGTAGGCTCCGTTGGAGGCAATTTGGCCCAGTTTGGAAAAGCTAGCTGTTAAAAATCACAGGCAAATCCCAAACTGGCTGTTACCAGCTACCTTCGGCAAGCTCTGCTTCTCACCTCTGCTGCCTGCTCCATCCACAGCCCCCCCTACACTCAGCCCAGCAAGTGCCCCCTTCTCCTTGTGAAGCTTCCAGCCCCTTCACACCCCTGACTCAGCCCACAACCTGCGCCAGCCATGAATCTCCCTGCAGAACGGTTCTCCTGAAGAATAACACCAGGTTGAAGGAAGCCACCACCCCCTCAGAGTCACAACATTGTCTCTTCTGTCTCACATGGGATCGCTAAAAGAAAAATGAGCATGTTTGGAAAGGTACCAATTAGATAGCGTTAAGCACATGACCGAAAAAGGAAGGCACAATAGTGTGAAAGTCAGCGAGTAATAAGTAAGCTGCACTTCCATAAATTCATAGGAAAATCCTTGGGGCACAGCCAGATTCTGAAATAAGAAGGCTGTATTTATAGCAATCAGTTTGGTTTGACATATTTCCCCTAATATGCTAAATTACTCCTTCACTATCATCATAACTTCCCCTCAGTCATTCCTCAGCATCTTCTATTAGGCTGGCCTAAAAGCACTTATCGAGCTTCTCCGGCTGTGACCTCTTTAAAGACGTGTTAATTCTGACAGCAGCCGGCGTGCGGGGAAGAGGACGTGTACAGCAGGCAATTAACCTGCCCGTGGGCCGCCACCGCCTCTCCCAAAGAGCAAGAGGCTAGTTGGCTCCTAACCAGGCTCTGCTATTCCTAATCTGTGTCCTTTTGTCCCCTTCCCCTGCACTCCTCCACCCCTCTACCCAGACACCTCACCAGCTCCCGTCGTTAAATCTCCGGCCAGGGTGGAAGGACGGAGCATTTCCATCAGCCTCGCTGCTCAGAGGAATTGCCCTCGAGGAATGGCAACTGGCCCACTCGCCCGTGACCTCAGAGCATGGAGGAGGCATGAACCAAAGACACTCGGGAATAGTCACTGGACCCTCAGCTTCACGACTTCACGACTACTCTGCGGACAATTGTATGGACGACTCGTAGCCTCCACGGTTATACACAAACACCGCTGCCAGACCTGTATTTAACAACAACCTGCCCCGATTTCTCGTTTGCGGTACGAGGACATCTAGAAGTCCCACTCAAGATCAGGGCTCTGTTGTGTGACACGCTCTACATATCTATAGCGAAACAAAGTCCTTGCCCTGAAGAATTTGAAGTCTGAAGAGGCAAATCTGTTATGATAAAGCATGTCAAATCTAATCACCATCCGGCATCTCCGCGTGTGCCTCTTCCCATCCCTCTCAGCCAGCCCCAAAAAGAACAGTCATTACGGCCCCGTACGATTTTCGCGTGGCAATCCCCAGCTTGTGTGAATAATGCTGTTTAGAATTTCATCAGGTTATTTCATAACAAATACACCCAGTGATACCTTTGTAATGATCTTCTTAACATTGAGCTGTGCTGTCCTCAAAATATTAAGTGACAATAATGTAGTTCTGATTTTATTTTTTAAGCCACCTGCATTCACACCCACATCAAATAGAGACTTTTTCTGTAGAGCCAGAGCTGGAAAAGGGATAATGCCTTTTTTTTTTTTTAAGGAAAGGGGGAAAAAAAAAATAAAATCATGCTTCTTCAACCTTTTTTCCTCCTGCTACTCGGGTGCTTGTCTTTAATGAGCAGCTCCAAATGACAGCTTTAATCACTGCCTCTGGCCACTGAAAGAGGCCGCTAATGATAGGAAAGAACAGAGGACCATTTGCATCAATCAGCTCTAGTCTAAATCACTTTTTATGATAATGCACCGAAGCGAAGAAGAACGTCTCTGATGTCTCCTGCATGATGATGTACCACAGTGCTGTCTCCTCATCTCAGACCTCCACATAAATCTCTTAAAGATGCACACACACCCCACCCTGTGCTGCCAGCGCTGGCCCTCGTTTTCTACACCATTAATGATCTACCACCAGGGTAGAGTCAGGAGAGGTTAAGCAATCAGTTCATTCAGTTTTCCCTTTCTGCGGGGAATGCCCACTGCTCCCGGAGAAGGGGAGGGGAACGCGCAGACAATGCCTGATCTGTCAAACAAATACAATTTAGGATCCGCATAATTCCTGCTTTGCCACCCATTAACATCAGGGGCTGACAGAGAAAAAAACACCGGGCGCAATCCGGAGGGTGCTGCCTGCTACAGCACGGCATCTCTTCCACACACGGAGCAGAGAGGCTGCCCGAGCCCTGCTCCTGCGAGTACACGTTATTTACACAGGAGTGCTTCCAAAGAGACTAATCCCATAAGTACAGATTACCCCCACCCCCACGGAAGGGTCTACAGGATCAAGGCGCAGTCCTGTAATACTAAAACAAAAGACCTGATCCCACACAGGACACTGCCCTGATTAGACACCGGGCCGAGACAGGAGACTGGGGCTCAATTTCCGACCCGGCCACCCTCCGAGGCCCCGTGGCCGAGCCAGCTGTCGGCAAACACATCTGCAGGAGCTCCACAGCTTCCCAAGCTCCAGCTCTCTGCAGGAGCTCCACAGCTTCCCAAGCTCCAGCTCTCTGTGGATGAAGAGCTTCAGGTGCATTGGACATGGGAACCATACATCTACGTACACATTACTATATATATAGTCTGTATGTGGTAGATACTATATATTCTCAGTGTGCCCTGCACAAGTGGACCCTGTAGCCAAGTCTGCTGGGTTCTTCCACTAGACTCCACGATTCTAAAGCCCCAAAGCAAACAAGAACAAGCTCCCAAGAGGCCCAGCAGCAACACTCAGTACACAGTAAAGGGTAAGATTTCCAGAAGATCATAGAATCACAGAATCACACGGGGTTGGAAGGGACCTCTGGAGATCATCTAGTCCAACCACCCTGCCAAAGCAGGTCCACCCAGAGCAGGTTGCACAGGAACGTGTCCAGGCGGTTCTGAATGTCTCCAGAGAAGGAGACTCCACCACCTCCCTGGGCAGCCTCTTCCAGGGCTCTGCCATCCTCAAAGTGAAGAAGTTCCTCCTCATGTTTAGGTGCAACTTCTTATGTTCAAGTTTGTGCCTATTTCCTCTTGTCCTGTCCCTGGGCACCACTGAAAAAAGACCAGCCCCATCCTCCTGACACCCACCCTTTAAGTATTTATAGGCGTTGATCAGCTCCTCCCTCAGTCTCTCTTCTCCAGACTAAAAAGACCCAAGTCCCTCAGCCTCTCCTTGTAAGGGAGATGTTCCAGGCCCCTCATCATCTTTGTAGCCCTCTGCTGTACCCTCTCCAGCTGTTCCCTGTCCTTGCAACCAGACCCGTGTAGGAAACCTCAATGGAAAACCGGGCTGAACTGGGTGCCAAATTGCCTTTGGCTCCTTTAGAGATCCCAGCATAATGTTCTCAGCCTGGTAACGCTGGCTGACTCGAGTGACCCGCGGGCTACCTGCAGGCTGCTTGTGTGCATTGGGACTGGCGAGATCCGCTGTCCAGACCCGCTTTTATGGGCTGCATAATGCCCTCCTGCAGGGCCGTGTGTCAAAACAACCTCTCTCTGTCAAAGCAAACTAATAGATGCAACACCAGATCTGCTAGATTCAGGTGGGACGCATATAAACACACAGGGCTTGTTTTATTATTCCCTTTCTACAAGGGGGGAAAAAAGAAAGAAGACTATATTAATTCGATTTTGGAGTTACTCTATTCTCTTAACTGGCATAATGCTGGATGGTGGAAATTACACCAGTCTCACCAGCAAGCGCTTACCACATTCAGTCCGATTCCTCCAAACCGCCTGGAGAGGCCAGAGTGAGCAACGCCGAGTACTTTATGCTCTTGTAGTTTTGACTGACACTTCTCAGGACATGCTAATCACCTTTCCGAAAAAAGGGAAGGAAAAGGTCCCCAAATAGGCAGCTTTATTTAATCTACTAATGTCAATAAGAAATTCTTTTTGCTCATGGACTCAGGCTAACCTCTGCAGGGCTCAATCCTCCACAGCAAAGAGGACTTACGATGCCAGCTAAAGTCACTGGACACTGACACCTGACTGACTGAAAATTATGGTACTACAATTCTCTATATGGAGAATCCTGTCACGAAAATTGCCTTTTTAGCAACACGTCAGGTTCTGGTGGCTCATTCAGGCCACGCGTGAGGAAAAAGCCCTAACGAAGTCAGTACAGGTCCTGGCAAAGCACATGGCTCCCAGCAAAAGGTGGCCAGCCTGGTCCCAGGGGTCTGATACCAGGGTCCAACAGAGCTAATGGAAAGACTCACAATTACTTCAGGAGGCTTTGGACCAGGGCCTCAGTAAACGCAAATAAAGAGAAAAAAAAAAAAAAAGAAAAAAAAAACCAAAGAAGAGAACGGTATCCAACAGCTGTAGCCCTCCTAAGCCTTTCTTTTTTGTAAATGCTTCCCTTGGCGGCTTTATTTCATTTTATTATAATAAACTTCAAAAGGTGTATTTGATCTGCCAGCATGTTTTTCACTGTCCACCAGGAGCTCATTTCAGCTGTGCAATGTAGCAAATACTGTACATTAGGTTAATTTTCATTTCAGCTGTACAACATACATTATTGTTTCACTGCTTGGCTTAAGTGAACTCCTGGTGGATGCAGTCAAAAACATACCAGCAGATCAAATGTACTCTTTGAAGTTTACTACAATGAAACGTCTTTAAAAAAAAAAAAAAAAAAAGGGAAAAAGCTTTTAGAAAGCTTTAAACTATCCTGAATTGTTTGGAGCATTTTGGCCTGTCCCTCCTAAAAGCAAGTAACAAGAGATTTCATCCTCTCCAGCTTTTACTCCTAGCAAAAGCCACGCTACAGATGAAGTAAAAATTTATCTCTTTGCTGCACTGCTCAACTTAAATGAACTCGGGGTGGGTTGCGAATCACATTAGCAGATGCTGTGTACGGTGGCTTCAGTGTTTATGGAAGTAGAGCAGAAAAAACCCCAGCTAAATCAGTGCGATTCGAAGGCAGGACTGGACTCTGAAGTACATGAACTATCTTCAACTTAACTCCAGGAACACGCACAATTTAGTTATGAATCTCCATGATTAGAACATGGCCTTTGAAAATGTCACCGAGAAGTACCATCCTTGTCACAAGGTCTCCTGCAGTCACCAAGGATCCCACCCCTTCCCTCGTGGGCTTCCATCAGTTCGGTTGAATTATCCTTCTGTTTTCTCCATCCCCAGTCTATCCTGGCTCATTTTAACGAGACAGGACAGAGCACAGCCCACGGGAAGGTCACCAAACCACACATGGGAAAGCAGGAACCTCTTACACCCCCTTTACCACCAGAACTTTGTAACATGGAACTGCGTCTAGGCTAATACCCTTCACTGCTTTTGGAGGAGCCAACCTGACCCCAATTCCAAGCAAACTTCACTGACTGCAATTCCTCTGAATATGGAACACGTGAAGCTGGAGATTAAATAGGATTTCCCAAACAGGATTGGGGCTCTCTAATAAAACAGCTTCACTAAGAAGTTAAAAAAACCCGACCCTACAAAAGAGCTCAAGGGCATGTTAAAGCCACTGAATTATAATCAAAGTACACTTGGAACAAATTACTGACTTATTCAGCCAGTGCAACGTGAGCTCTGTACCTACGGTTCGGGGCTGTTTCACAAGTGAAACGAGTCCAAGGGTCTCAACAGCACGGTGGTGCATGTGACACATCCAGACCTCAGCCCGGTGCAGCTGACCATCACCACCCACTGTCCGCAGGTGCTCCCCAATACCTCCCAGGCACCCCCACACGTGCTCACTCAGTAAATAGCCAAAATCACGGTCTTTTAGGCCGACAGGCTTTAAACGGCTCCACGCTTCTGCCAGACTCGTGTTGGGAATTCATGGAGCCGTGCTTTCCGCCCGTTATCATCTCACCGCCAAGCTCCCATTTTGGACAAAGTAATGAGTATTTGAAACACCCCCCACAGAAAGGAAGAAAAACAAGACACTTTGTGTACACCATTAGTTTTATGCGTCTTGCAAGCGCCGTTCCCCAGTTAGAAAATCTCCCACAGCTTTTGGTTCACTTTGAACAAAATAGTGTTGGACTTCTGATGAATAGCTCAGCTCAAAATACACTTGGAGGCTTTTCCTTGAATTTTAACTTGGAGTAAATAACCTACAGTGAAGCTAATTGTATTGAAAATTCAGAATATTGAGGAAACGTTACATGTGATAAATATTTACCCTAAAGGAATTCAAAGGGAGTCTGTAACAATTTATTTCTAACCAATACCAAGTAATATTAAATTGCAGAGAAAATGCAGCCCCAAACCCTATATTTTTCCAACTTGTACTAATGATCGTTCTTTGTGAAAAATGCCAGACAACAATGTCCTTTAACCATGCAGCTATATACAATAATGTGGTTTTATAGTGTGTTAGCATTTTTCATCCTAACGTACTCCGCAAAACAATGGATTGATTCTGCTTTCACTTAAATTGGTGTAACTAATTAGACCCAACTAGAATTACTCCTGATCCTATTCATGTAAACAGTCTTGATGACTTCAGCGAGGCTATTAGTGAAAATAGGGACTCACACAGAGTAAGGATTTATAGGCTCAAATCCTCTCTATTTGAAGCCTCAGTAAAATGCAGCCAATTCCAACACAGAAGGAGAAAGCTGAACCATGTACAACTTAGGAGTGGAAGAGTAAAAAAGGGGAACGTTTTGGCCAGATATACTGGGAGAAAAAGCACTTTTTGGAAGAACTGTCAAATAAAAGTCCTGGTACAGAGATTTTCAAACAGAGTACAGGGAGAGAGGCTCCGAAAGTCAGAGGCACCGGTCACAGGAGAGGCCGTAAGCGCTCGGCGCCCATGGCTTCCACTGGAGCGCTCGCTTGAGAAAAGTACTGGAGAAGATGTTTATCCACACAGGATTTTTCCTTTAAGCCAAAACTAGTGAGGACGTGCAGGGAAATGTAAATGGTTTCATTTTGAGCTTGGCCTGAAAATTCAGATCAGCTTCATGTTTCAAATGAACCAGTTCATCCAGTCGTCGTCTTTAGTGCCTAAACTCAGTCCGTTAAGTTAATGCTGAAGCAGATGATGATGAAATAAAAGGCTCTTCTAAAAAAGGAAAGAGGGGGGAGAAACTATATTAATCACTACCAGAAAACATCTGTTTTTAAATGAGGTGTTTTTGATCTATACTGTTTGTGATGCAAGAGGAAAGCTTTGCAATCCATATGACAACCAGATCTTCATTTTGTTGGGATTAGGGGTCAGCACGAGGGACTGGGGGAGGGAAGAGCGGGAAGGGAGCAGGAGAAAGAGATTCCTGTAATGAATGCCAGGACGCTCGCTCTATAAACACAACCTACAGAACATGAGCCACAAGCCCACTTTCAAAATTTCTGCTTGATTTATAGCAGCATAAACCAATTAAAAGTTGAAGGTTTTATCTCATTTGCAGATATATGAGAGAGTTCTCTTCAAATATCCTTAATGACGCACAAAGGATGGTTTCGAAATGCAGATGTTGCAGACACAGACACTTAGGAATTTGACTTCACGTGCACAAACGGAGGCAGCAGAAGTCAGCAGAGTTTTGCTACCGTTTGTCATTTTGGCTGTTGAAACTATTTTAGAAAGGACAACATCATCTTTCATAGCTGAGAGATGGAGGCACAGACTTGCTCCCTGCCACCAGCCGACCACGATCAGAATCAACCAAGTTGCCAAGTCCCCTTCCTGGGCTTTATAAATAGTTAAATGGTCTTAAGAGAAAAAAAGTGAAGAAAGGGATAGTCTTTTCCCCAAGAATCAATTCTGAACTCATCCTGCAGCAAGTGAAGGACATCTTGACGCAGAGAGAGCAGCAATATAACTCCAGGAGAAGAGGTATCTCTGGATCTCACCCAGTGAGCGCGGCATTTTACCTGACGGTGCTTCAGGCCACTCCTCTCTAAAATGACTGGAATTGGTTTTCTGATCTTACGGAGGGGCTCAAAAGTGCTTGGAGATCTTCAAGTAAAGGTGAAAAGTACTCAGAGTTATAACCCTACAGGGATACTTGCTGACTTAGTTGGGGGTTATGTCTATTTTCCTGGCATGCCAGAAACTGCATTAAAAAAAAAAATATCTTTTTTTTTCACACATACGTAAAAGTTCCTCCCATGCCTGGATTCCATGGTAAGCAGGTACCGCAAAACACATTTCCTTGGAGGATTTTTGTCTCGCCCATCCCTCTTGTCACCACCTTTCCTTTAAGATTCTCTCTCCTCAGCTCAGCTGACAAATATTGCCTTAGAAATATCTTTGTGTCTTTTTTTCCCCCCCCGCATCTTTTTACTGCTCACAAGACATTCAGGAATCAATCCCAACATGCGAAAGGAAAGTTTCAGACCCCAGGAAATTCTGGTAAAATATGAGGACCGCAATCAAAGCGACACATTTCCCCTTGCGCTAGGAAAAAATAATCTACGTTACAAGGGTAGCAGAAGTTTATTTTTCACCAAGACTGCTTATGGCATCTGAGAACCTGCATTATAATGAACATTATTATTTTTAGTGCTCCTTATCTTTACCAGTACACACGGCAGCGTACGGTAGGTTGAACAGGCCAAGTGAATACATGACTCCCTCCCTCCTTCTGCTCCCCTTGCAGTTTAACCATACACAAGAGCGTACGATTCAAATGGCTTAATTAATCCTCAAACTTTAAAGCAATGGCAAGAGGAACATTCAACTTGTGTACAAATGCATACAAACCACTTCCAAAGGAGATACTCGGGATCCTCGGAAGTGCCTGAAGAGGGAAACTCCACTGTTATCTTTGCGCCCGCACTCGAGATTGTGGATAAGAATTGGATTCCTGCCTGCACGGCCCCACAGTAACCAAAGGGCAGCACAGACCCGTGTTCTGCGCCCACGTATCTTTCCCAAGAGACTACCCAGGCTGCAGAAGAACAGAAATTCAGACAACGAGCTTTTCTGCTGCACAAGCAACACGTTCTTCCCATTTACCTCTTTACAGGTTACACACCTTAGAGGCCAGAATGAGTTTTGCCATTTCTGTTCTGAGATGAAGGCACAATCTTTCGTTTTGGATCCCAGACCCATTGTGGATACCCTTATCTTTGTCACCTTGCGATGGAGGCTACAATGACACGCTCTCCGTGGATCAGTTGGAAATCTGAGCGAGAGGAAAAGGCTGCTGCCTACTCATTAAGTGATGTGTCACAGGGAAAGCTTATTACAGCCATGCTCTGAAATCTGTGTTGGCTTCTGATTAGTTTTCTGGTAGAATTAAGGTTTGGGTTTTGACCTACAAAGCAGTGAATGCTTTGGGCACTAATTACTTAAAAGCTCATTTCTCTCTCTGTGTAGTAACATGACAAGTTGTGGTTAGTGGGTGTTCTGGAGCTGACAGTCCCTTGGGGGTTGTCTTCGCTGCAAAGTTAACTTAACTCAAGTCCTATCAACACACAGGAGCCCTTAACTCAGAGCCCAGACGTGCTCTTTAATTTTCTCATCAAGGGACATAAGTTAAACCCCACGCACTGCTAACGCTCAGGCTGATGTGACAGATCCATCGTGTGAGCGCCGGCAACTGGGACGTCGGCGCTGGGAGTTACTCAATGCCATGGCACAGACCTCCCCAGCCTCCCCGGGAGGACAAACAAACACTGCCACCATTAGCTGAGAAGGGATTAACCAAGTGCCCAAAGGCGCTGTTACCCAAGGAGCGGTGCCTGGGCCAAAGGAGCAGTGAAGCAGGAAGATCCCAGTGCAGTCGCAGCAGCAGCGCAATGCTGAGCCGGGGCTGCCCTTGCGAAAGCGGCTGCAGCCCGACTGCGGGTTACTCTTGTTAATGCTTTAGAGGAGACGGAACGATGTGAAGCACAGCTCAGGTGGCACTGGTCTTCACCAGGGGAACCTTTTGCTCTTAAATACCTCGGGTTTATTAGACTTTCTGGACTTCTTGCAAGATCCACCTTTCCTCCTGGGATAAGAGAACTCAGATGGCCGAACAGGATAACTGCAGCTGCTCTGGTCTTCCAGCTCCTGCTGTTAACCACACAGATTAAGCTTTAAAAAATGGCTGGTGGACAAGAGGCTAGCAGTAATTTGTATTAATTTTGTACATTTTCAAAATATTTTTTTCAAAAGTTCCTACAGTTTAGGTAGGCCTTTGGTGCGTTCAATTAAAGGATGAATCAAAGAAGATATGCACCCATAGCTATATTGCACAGACTGTGAAGCAATGTTAATATATGAAAGACATGGCACCCACTCAGAGGTTCACCACCCTAGTCCCTTCCTGAAGCTTTCTGCTGATGGGCACTCACCCGCTCCAGGAAAAGTTCTATTGCAGCGCCTGCCTTCAGCGCCCACCACTGAAATGAAAAGGCAGGTAAAGAGTCATCATTAAATATTTAACCCATGCAGTGAAATATTGCCCAACACATCATTTGTTGCTGACCTCCTGAATGCAGGGGGACACGAGGGGACAACATCAGTGGAACATCCTGCGGCCACCAAACCCCGGCTGCCGAGAAAACCCCCCTGCACTCCGTGTGTCCCCAGACACGGCCACACGGGAAGGGAACGCAACCTCAGACCGAGAGCCAAACCTGCCACGATAATCCCTAGCACACCAGCATAGCAGCAAACATCAACATCTATTCCAAAGAGACAGACGAAGGAAACCTATTTAAAACCTACCTGGGTTTGCTTTTCCCCCCCCCCCCCCCTTTCAGCTTTGTTTCCAGCCCTGCTGCCCTGTGAATTTTCCATGCTTCATGTGTTTTGCAATTGATCCTTTGGGCTCCCTTACACACTCAGGGCATACATGATTTTTCCATAATAAAGAGGCCTTTAATAAATTATTAAAAATACTGAATAACATCATCTCCAGGTCCACAAGTGCACATCACCTCTCCAGCGGGAACTCAAAGCAACCATTTCCAAGACCATTATGATCCCCACTTTTGCTGCCTTGAAAATGTCTTCTTGGTATTTGTCTGGATTATGCTTCCCTGTGATGACAAGAGTTTACGGAGCGGTATCTCAGATATAACTTCTAAACCCCAACATCATACACTTGTCATTCAGCAATAGCTTTCAGATGTCAACGATATAACGCAATCGAGTGCATTTACAGAGTCCACACAGGATAAAAGAAGACCAGTTTAACCATGAGAACCTCCTATATTTATTTCACCTCTGATACCACTTGTTAGTCAAAAAAAGGGTTTAAACCACACACCTCCTTCAAAAGAGAGGAATAATATTATTTATCAGTCAGCAGCTTCTGCACTACAATTTCTATAGGCAAGGATAACAAATCCTTCAGTCTGACACTTTTGGGTTTCTTGGTGCTTTCTATGTAGGTTTTCAACCCCATATATTCAAGCTCAGAAAGCCCTTTCATTTTGTTCTCCTTTGTACGTGCTGTCCTGGGCTCTGTTGCTGCTACACCTTATTAAAATCAGGTTAACCCGTACTTATTTCCCAGAGTCCACTTTTTTCATTATGCGGGTGTCACATGCCTTACTAAATTTCACTGCTCCAGTTCTGAAAGAACCAAACTCAACAGCCTAGAGCAGAAGCTAAAAGCACAGATTTACTTTTTTATTCTGAGACACTGCGTCATCAGCTGGTTATTTAAAACTTTGTTCCGAGATGCTGAACCCAAGAGGCCAAGACTTTCCACTTAATGGGACTGAACAGACTCCACAACACGTTATTAGGTATACACTTTTGCATCATCATTAGCAATAATGATTTATATTTCAGAAAGCATCTATGTCCCATAGGGTTCCCATTTTCGCTTTATAATATGTGGTACACGCATGGAAACGAAGGCGTCTATGGCATGAAGTGCAACGGCAGCACAGAGCCACGGGAGCTCATGAAGTATTTATCAGTAAGTGGTACAAACTATAAAACTCTCAATAGGAATGGTAAAATACTATTTAAAAGAGGTATAAAAGTAAGTCATTATAATTTGAGGTTACCAATATTGCAGTTACCTTTGGCTAGTATTCTTGGCACTGTTAGTGAAAACGTATACGAGCTTACACACACCACAGACAGAATTAAACACACACCTCTCACGCGCTACAGATGAGGGGTTTCATAAGAGAACCAGCTTCTCATGAAGGAGTTCAGACTGTTTCCAAACACCCACAGCTCCAACAGGCAAAGAAAACAAGCCTTTCAGCTGATTTTTGGTTTACAACCCACACCCCGACATTTCTCCGACTCCAAGTGCTCTCCCCAGAGCTCACCCATCCCGGTGGGCACCACGTGCAGCCCCACTGCTCACAGAATGATACAGGGTTGGAAGGGACCTCTGGAGATCATCTAGTCCAAACCCGCTGCCAAAGCAAGTCCACTCAGAGCAGGTCGCACAGGAACGTGTCCAGGCGGGTTTTGAATGTCTCCAGAGAAGGAGACTCCACCACCTCCCTGGGCAGACTGTTCAGGGCTCTGCCACCCTCACAGGAAAGAAGTTCCTCCTCATGTTTAGGTGGAGCTTCTTATGTTCCCTCCACTCCAGGGAGAGTTTGTCCCTGACACCATGCTGCAGGAGTAAAACAACTGTCACCCTGGGCAAACAAGTGTGTGTTCATGAGCAAGGGTCCACCAGACAGTGTCCACCTCATGTGCATCTGTGAAGTTTATATACAGAGTTAAAAATTTACATTAGCTAAGGATTTAAAAAAAACAAAAGGAAAGCTAGGCCTCTTTAGAAGGGAAATTTTTTTAATCACCTCTGTGCAGATCATGCCACTAGAAACTGAACCCCTTTGAGGCTCCCTTTTTTAAGTCTCCAAGCCTCATATATAGGCTGCACATTCAATTCCTCACCAAATTCCACCATTATTCCCCTTTCAGCTGTGACTCCACATCCTTTAGATTAAACTTGCAAAAAATAGTCACTTCCTCATTGTGCTGGACCTTACTCCAGTTCTTTTGTCCTTTCCAGATAAAACACAGCAAAAGCACACTATAATTACACAAACTCTTAATTAAACTGAAGAATTTAACACACCTCCAATGTTTCCGTTACCAGCAGTAACACCATTCAATCAGGGCAATAGACTTCCACGTAAAGATTCTGTGATTACTGAGCTCCCAATTGCTGATCACTTCCCTAGTTAAAAATTACTAAAATGCTATTAGAAAATATGTTTAAAATACAGATATTGGCATGAAGTTATGCTTCTGTACCTACCGAGTTCGAAGTGTGAAGAGCCAGCAGTGGCCGGAGAGCTGGTCACCCCCTCGTCCTAGAAGGCCACCAGCCAGGGTCTGCTGCGGGCCAGATCCTGCCCCAGCCTGAGCAACAGCCCCATCTGCCAGCACAGGTCATTGCACAGAGCAGGAGCTGGTGCTGGAAACGTGCTGCTCTCACCGCTCGGAGCAGTGGGTGATGCCGGAGGACCCTGGAGCAGGGCATGATTCCAGGCTGCTGATGGGGAGGTGGCCTGGGCAGCCACTCACCCAAATCCCAGCAGAGCTGTCTCTGCTCGGAGCACCCACCACCCCCAGGAGATCCCCACACCTCTCACCCCACCAAACAACTGCAGGCAACACCTGATGATGGTTTTGGCTGGGCCAAAAGACACAGTTGCTGTCGTCTAATCATCAATTACACTAATCATCAGTGCAGATTAGGGTAAGAGCACACAGCTGGCTCCCGGACTCCCATCGCAACGGGGTCAGCACTTTCCTCAGGGTCTCAGCCCCCATATTCACATGGCTACATGAGACACTCAGTTTTCCCTTCAGAAGGCAAATTCCGATAAACAAAGTCCCCCTCAAAGGAAAAGTCTGAAAATACAAACGTGAGAACTCAGAAGGGAGGGGGCAGCTGGGCTGGGCTGGCGGTGGAAGACCAGGCTCTGGTGACTTCTCCCTGCACATGGACTGTGTTAGTCCTCGCTGCTGTGACAGAGTTAATTAAGATTTAAACCACGGCAAGAGCAGATGTGACTCCAGATTCCTCCCTGTTACTCATGGCCCATCCCCAAACCCACAAAACATAATGTGAAGCTTTCCTCCAATGATCACGAAATGACGCACGTACAACCAGCACAAACCTCTGGTAACCAAGTTCTGTTTCATCTGTGGCCAGATCAGATCTTCTCTGGTGTTTTTCACACCTGAGAGACCTAATTTTTATTCTCATAAACAATACAGCACCTAGAAGCCCACACCTAGAAACACTCAGAAGGACAACATTTCCAAGCCCCTGGATCCTAGGTTGGAGCACTGATGTCTCCCTCTTCTCCATCCCTTGGCAGCAGGGTTAATGACAGGGATTCCTACACAATTTCCATGTTGCAAGTCAAAATGTGTTCCTTGCAGAAGACACTTAGTAAGAAAAAAAAGCTTGGGGAGGGGAGAAGGGAAAATAATTAATTCCTTGCCCTTCCTGTTTCTCCTCGCCCCTTAAAAAGGATCACAATAAACTCAACATTATTGCTTTGGTATTCAAGAAATTTTATATCCAGCCTCCACTAGAGGAAACGTTGCTCATTCCTATTGGAAAGGTCCTAGCCAGGACTTTTAAATGACAAGAAATATATTAACGAGGTGTCTGTGTAATAAAAAAGCCTACACCGACCAGGGCTGCATAGTTATGTGGCAAACTAGTGACGCTTCAATTTTAATAGCAGGAATGGATCTATGCTCCCTTCCCAGCTTGGAATAGGCATTTTGTTGTGAAAATGAGAAGATTCCTGTGACGGTCAGGCACTCCAAACCCAGTGCTTCCTATACACCTCCCAGCCTTGTCCTGGGAAGCACTGAGCACTCAGAGCCCCCGGGGGCTTCCCTGAGAGAAGCCAACACTGTGTAACCCTCAAATATGGGCTGGGATAT
The DNA here is from genome assembly GCF_964106895.1 of Numenius arquata. Lineage (NCBI taxonomy): Eukaryota > Metazoa > Chordata > Aves > Charadriiformes > Scolopacidae > Numenius > Numenius arquata. The sequence goes on from NC_133593.1 coordinate 1,964,401, forward strand.
GCTGGAAAGGCACGTGGGTGCCATGGTACATCCCTTTGGAACCAAAGGGCGAAACCACTAATCCACAGTGGATACCCTAAAGCATCCATAGCTACTAGCAAAGCCGTAATTACCAAGCAGAGCTTCCAGCTCTTGTGTCACCAGCCGTTCCGGGCTCGCACCCAGTGCTGACTCTGCAGCCTGGGATTTACAGGAGAGCTACGCTCTCGGAAGTGTTGATCAGATGTGAGGGGGGAGCAGAAAGCACGGGATGGGCAGTGAGTCCTCCTGCTCAGTCAGTCTTGCGAGAAGGACTTTCAAATAACCCAAGAACAAAAAAAGGCACCATAAAGGAGATCTATTTAGGTTTATTAGATGGAGAATAAGGCTACTTCTTCAATCAGTGAAATTCTCTATGTGAAATGGAGGTTTATTCACCTTTTTATATTGTCATTTAATAACCTCATAAGTGAAGAATTATGAAACCAAGGTAATATCCAAGCACATTTTCGTATTTCCAGTCACACACAGTTTTTCTGCTTTGCTAACTTTTAGACACTCAGCTCATATTCTACCCACATCTTTAAAGGTCATTGTTCCCATCGGGGTTTTTGGTGTGGGGTTTTTTTTGGTGGATAGAGATGCAACTGCAAAAAGGTTCATGGCCGCTTAAGTTCCTTCCTTCATTACTTTTCCCTCTCCTTAAAAAAATAAGAAAGCTGCTTGTGTCTCTGTAGGAAAGGTTCTGAAAGGATTCTGGAGGCATACAGAGTCTCCAACAAATGTTTCAAAGCAGATTCATCATTTGCAGTGAATACAAGTTTTTGACTGATACGTAGGAAGAAGCTTGAATAAGCTCAGATCTCAGAATTGAAGGTTTTTCTAAAGAAAAAGCTCTAGAAATGCCTGCATTTAGATGGGGGGAAGCGTGTGCAAATCAAGAACAAAGCCCCGAGACGCAGCGAGAGTGAATAACCTTTCAGATCAAGCTGGTTTCCCCACTAGAGAGAGTTCCAGCCTGCACGTTACCATTTGATGCAAATGTCTGTCAGAATAGCACTACTGGATAATAGATGAAAGATTATCTGTGACATTATGAAAAAATGAAAGCTTAAAAATGGCTACAAGTTCCATGGAAAAAAAAAAAATTAGATAGTCTTTCTGAACAACAACAATAGCCCCTGTGGTTTATTGAATAGTGCGGCCCCGCTGCTGCCCACCATTGTTCCACCGACTCGCACTGGCTCCTCCGTGCTCAGCAGCTTCCCTGCCGCCTCCTCTCTGCTAAAAACCTAAGGCCCAAGAAACAATCCCAGTTACGATTCCTCTCCCTCGACTTGAAACGGTGAGAGAAATTCAAGTGGAGCAGCTCTATGTGCAGCACACTTGATTTAACAGGAGAATTACAGATTCCAGGCAGGGATTACCAGAGCAGGCGAGAGCCTGATTTTCCTCCCGGTCTTTCCTGCCCAGTCCAACACATCAATCTTTCATTTTCCAGAGGGGGTCCAGGCTGAGGACACCTTCACTGCACAGATTCCTGCTGTGCACTCACCGATACGGAATGAAGGGAAGCTGTACATGTAGCAGTGGTGTAAATCTACTCCCTCCATCCTCAGCCACAAGGAACATCTCAGCTGAAGGTGGTTCATCCCAGAGGACCCAACCTCCACCAGCTGCAGCCCGTCAGGGTCCCACCACCACTGCAAAACGGGGAGACTCGGGACATCTGTGCATGTGTTTGTCTCGTTCAGCTGGTGTAAATTGGCATAATTCCACTAACATCAGCAAAGTCATGCTGATTTATATAAACTGATGATCTCAGCCACTGTAATTACATGTAATTTCCAATCTACAAATACTGTCCCGCAACAGAGTGCAGCAAGATCCCGGCCACTCGTTACATTCCTCTTGCGTGGGATGAGAACCCAGTCTTAACGGCCCAGGAACACAATCTAATCGATTTCAATGAAATACACCTCTATATTCACGGCAGTACAAGACTTTACATTAAATATAAAGTTCAGCTTAACTACACCAAATTCACAGCTATTGTTTTCATTAAGTGAAAGCACACTGGAGGTCAAGCAATACAGATGCCGCTCAACACCTACATTTTCCACGGCTCAGTAATTCTACGTTGTACTGCACAATTGACATTTGGGCAGCCGTGTTGAAAAAGCTGTGAAATTATATTGAAAAATCTGAAAAACAAGCCCTGACAGGCACTCAGATAGTGCAATGATGGGGGATAGACAGATAGCGAGACACAGAAATAATCCTGCCGCCTTGTGCAAGCTGTAATGATTATTCCTCCACTCTGTCATGCAGGTTGATTCCTCGTGAGCACCTGTACCGACGAAGCCAACATCTTGCCAGGACGTGCACACACAAGTCTCTGCTGCGACATACTCCACTCTCTGGAGAAGAGAAGGCTCTGGAGAGACCTTATAGCAGCCTTCCAGTACCTGAAGGGGGCTACAGGAGAGATGGGGAGGGACTGCCCAGGGAGGTGGTGGAGTCTCCATCTCTGGACACATTCAAAACCCGCCTGGACACGTTCCTGTGCAACCTGCCCTGGGTGGACCTGCTTTGGCAGGGGGTTGGACTCCAGATGATCTCCAGAGGTCCCTTCCAACCCCATGTGATTCTGTGATTCTGTGACTCTTTATTAGGAAGTGTAGTGATAGGATGAGGGGTAATGGCTTCAAACTGATAGGGGGGAGATTGAGATGAGATCTCAGGAAGAAATCCTTTGCTGTGAGGGTGGTGAGAGCCTGGCCCAGGTTGCCCAGAGAAGCTGTGGCTGCCCCATCCCTGGAGGGGTTCAAGGCCAGGTTGGAGGCGGCTTGGAGCAACCTGGTCTGGTGGGAGGTGTCCCTGCCCAGGGCAGGGGGTGGCACTGGATGATCTTTAAGGTCCCTTCCAACCCAACCCATTCTGTGATTCTATGATTCTAGAAACTTACTTACTGAAAAAGACCTTAAATCTTCACCACTAGTATTAGCAAAACCCTAGGTGTTGCAGAATACCTGTTTTCTCACGTACAAGCCCGGTCAAGGACCGCTTCTGTAAAGACTTGAGGAGCAGCTCAAGCCTCTTGCGCTGCAGCAGCTGAGGATGCCCAGCAGGGTGATATGGGGACAGGTCCTGCTCAGCAGGGTTTTGCCACGTCGCATTATCCGTGGAGCTGCTCCGAGTCCTGCCGCAGCCAGCGGAGACTCACTGGAGTGTGCACTGGAGCCCGGGAACCCGCAGCAGCTGCCCACACGGCACTTTATTCAGGAAGATAGAATCAGTCCACTGTTAAATTAACAACTGTGAACAGTGCAGAGAATTGGGCTGATGCTGAAGTTGTTAAACTTTGATTTTCGTTGTCTCATTTTTCCGAGCAGGGCAGCGTTCCAGGGCTCCAAGGTGAAAAATGCGTCTGTGCTCTTCCGTAACTCTGAATAAGCACAATCCCTTTTTAAATTGAAACCCACATCAGACATTTCCCAGGCTAAAGCCCCTATGTGTCCAGAAGTACGAACTCCTCGTGTGGCGGAGGAGAGCTACGCTTCCCTGGCCGATGTCTGCAAGGCAGAAATGGGAGGAAAACTTCCCCGTTTTATAGTTTACAAAACTACCCAGAAATCGCAGGCTAACAATCCATCCGGGTTTAATTAATCCATTCTCAGAAAGCCATGGTCCTCTAGCTGTTGTTAGAGATGCTGATTTTTCAGTGTGGTTGAAGCTTCGTTTATGATTTCAGTAAAAGCTCCATTTTTTTCTCTCTCTCTTTAGTTAAAAAATGAGCCTCCAGCTACAAATTGGACGATTACAGACAGTATTGTAGAGCAGCAGTAAAAAAGTGTTAATGAGCTGCAGGATATCAGAAACAAAAAAGAAAGTATTTCCCCCGCAGGCCAAACAAAATTAATTTTAAAAATTAATGTAAACCACTAATGCAGCAAGTGCCTCCATTAAATTATGGGGCTATGACATGTACAATGCAATATTTTTGCCATTGAATTTGTTATCTAAAAGGTGTTCATTGTTTATTATGGTGTGAAAAGCTGTTTTCCTCCAGATAGGCTGGTTCATTAAGAAATTGGATTCTTGCCATAGCCCTATTTCTTAGCAATGAAGCGATGCCCTGTAGCAAAAAATGCAGAGAGCGGCTCTCTGTTTAATATCAGAAATGCGAATCAAAAGACCCCAGTCTGCTTTTTAAATGGCCTTTGGTCTTTACAGAGATGAATTTCACCCCCAAATATTTCACATTGCTGGCTGGTCAAAACGGCTGCTGCAAATTCCAACTCCGCTGAATGATTATCATAATAATAATCCCTGTCAATGAAAGGTTTGTAACCCTTCATGCTATTTAAACACTTTTATTTCTGCTGTTTCATTCATCATGCTGTAACAGGTTTCGCTTTAAGAAGGGAAAGAAACCTATGTTTTAACTGCCTAAGGAGAAAATAACTCTGAAAAGAAACAAGATCTGTACAATTACACAAACGCTAATGACTGTTAACATTTTAGGGCTGAAAACGTCACATAACTGGATTGTGATGTTTCTGTACGTGTTGGATGGCACCTTGTCCAGCAAAGACTCCCAGGGGGTCTCAGCACTAGAAGCCGACTCTGAGAACCAGGGCCCGTGCTGGGGACAGAGGAGGAGGAGACATGGCCTCAGGGGACAGGACCAGGCAGGGAAACGAGAACAAGAGCTGCTTTTGCTTCTTCAGGTTGATAGGAAACGTTGGAGCTTTCGCTTCTAAATAACAGTGGGGAGAGAGAAAACAAAATCTAACCAAAAGCCCTCTATTGGCATATAAAAAATTACTCTATTTAGCAAAATTAGATATTTTGTTGGCCTTCATTTATGAGCCAAAACACCCTGAAGGGGACTACTTACCAACTTTAATTAGTAATAAAAAGCTTACAAGTGCCAGGGGAGCCAGAACTAGAGACCATGGGCCAAATCCTGTGCTTAAATTACATCAGTTTAAATCTAGGTTCTTCTTTCCTTCAGAGAAGTTGCTTTGTGCTTTCCCGGGGACAACTCTGTGGCCTAAAGTCACGCTGAAGACAGGAGACACATGCTGTGCCTGGTGCACTGTGTATCTCTCATTTGAGCAGGTTTGAAAAAAGATTGTTTTCAGGAGCTTTTTATGTGCTTGAGGCCAGAGTTATGAGGGATTAATGACTGTTTGGGGTGGGTTTTGTTTGGTTTTCATCTTGATATATTTAGCAAACATCCAGTTCTTAGAGTGCTGTTTGAAATTCAAGAAGCACATCAGGATTTATTCAGTAGCCAGCAAAGAGCAAGGAAAAAAGGGAAAAAGTGCAGTGAAAAATGCTCATTAGTAATAAAATTTTCAAGGTGCTCACCACGTACTATGAAGAAACACATGGACAGTTTGCTGTGAGCAAGAGGGTCTCACACGGAGCGCACTGCAACTTGCACCTTGCCCAGACTCAGCTTTATTCCTCTGCCACTATATTGGCTTGAAAATGAATAGCATTAAAGCAATAAAGGTTGGTGTTCATCCATGGAAGTCTCCAAGATATGAGCATCTCCCTATTGATTTTTACTATAGCCCTATTAGCTTCTATCGTTAATGCAGTATTTATATATATATATAAAAAAGTATATGTCATCTTCACGTTAAAAATTTCCCAGTGAACAACCCTCCGTTAAAACAAGCCAAGGGACTAATTCTGCTGCTATGTCCTAGACTGACTGTAGTTTACCTCTACTGACTTTTAGCCGATAAACCTCCAGGTGAGGAGATAATTCAGCTCACTTTTCCTCTATTGATCTGAGAAACTAAATTTATACAAACCTTTCGCGGTGAACTCAAAACTGACATGAAAAAACAGGCAGTGCTGGGGGACAGAGCCTGGACACAAGATCAGCTGGAGCATGACTTGTCATAAACCTTTCACCAGATCTTCCTGTGAAATTTAATTTCAACTCTCCTGAAAGGAACTTCGCCAACTGCCAGAGCCAAGGTGAAAAGCTCACTCACGCTCCGCGGTCGCGAGGCCAAAGCCAAGGCTCTTGGAGAGGCTGCAGGACCAGCAGCCCCAGCCACGCTCCCAGTGCGGAGGCAGGAGGGAGCCCACGCGCCATCGGCATCTTCCAGAGCTACTGCGCAACCCTGAGAGTGGAGGACATTTGGTAGTTCCCCACCTCCCAGTCCCCCACGACACAAACCTGGTTTGGTTTTTACTGAAGGTTAGAGGTGTAGAGCCTCTGGTACACAGTTGGACACCCCAAACACACAACAAGCACCCCAGTATATGCATTAATTCAGTACTACGCCTCTGCACATCACATGCTTTGGCAGCTCAGCAACAGTCAGGTGAAAAAATACTATTTTTCGACCCAAACAAGGGTCATGAAGGAACAGAGAAGGAAGCAGGCAAAATCACTTCCCGCCCTCTCCGTTGGGCAAAGGTCTGGATCAGAAGGTAATTTCTGGATCAATTATCTACCGATCCATGAGGCAACACATTTTCCTGCTCTAGCTACCAAAATGCTTACATTTTTCAGGCCAAAGAGAGTTAACAATGAGCCCCCCTTACCTGAGACTGCTACACATTGCAACAGTTTTATGAATTTCAATTTGATATTGTTTGCATGAGTTAGTCAAAATTCCCTCATCTTACATTACAAGGGACCCAAACGAGCAACCTTCAGCACCAACAACGTTCAGAAAGGGACCAAGGGACCAGCTTTGACAGCTTTGTGCAGAAATACTGATCACATGCACACGATGAGCGCTGCAGTTCTGCTACTCAGGTGGAACAGTATTAAATAGAAAAACAATACAAAAATTTAAAAAAAAAAATCAGAATAATAATATTCAGAAATAATACAGAACAGTATTTTACTTGTTTCTTCTCCATCACATCACTGATGAACAAGCACACGGAAACCTAAGTGGGGTGGTACTTGATGCTGACGTGAACAGAGTCAAATTTGATCCCAATTACACCAGTGTAAAACCAGCATCTGGGACTATTCTGGATTGACATCCGAGTCCCTGAGAGCAGGCTGTATTTTGCCATCCGTACGGTGCCTCTGCGGATCTGACCTACATCGTTGGAATGAGAGGGGTTGCAAAAGCATTTGAAAGCGATGCTCCTCTATTAGCGATGAGATTAATTAAGATGCCGCTGGGTACTTCTCCACAGACAGGCCTGGCTGTTAATGGCCATTGATTCTTTTAAACAGCATGTACAAGTCTAAATGGTGTAAATACCCCTAGATTCCCTTTCCCCACCTTCACCTCCCCTGCTAGGGGTTAACCAAGCCGGAGACAGGGGGAAAAACCAGTCCCCTCCTTCCTTCGCCTGCGGCACCAAGATCAGGAAATTCACTGCTAATCACTGCAGTTGTGATTTCTGATTTCAACTGGCAGCATGGAGAATTGAACTCTAGTCCCCTGAGTAGAGCAGGCTTCGCCAGGCAGGCCTTGAGCTTGTTAAAACTGTGGTGCTGCCATGCGGTTATCAATTTTAAATTAATCTCTCCCCCCATGCACACTTATCCTCCCCCACTATCTCTTAAAGTGGCTGCTAAAAATATAAACTCCAGGATACCTCACTCTGAGACTTAACTAAGTAAAAATCGGGATACTATTAATTATATGTTTCCTTCAGCCTCAGCACCTGGAAAAATGGATTTCTGCACAGTTTCAGGGATTTGCCTAATCCACTTCCTGCAGTAAAGCCAACCACAGCTCTCTCTGTCTCAGCATCCTGCCACGCAAATCCTCCCTCCCGCGACGAGCCCTGTCGGAGGAGCAGCCCCTCTCTCCGGGGCCGCAGCCGCGGGCAAAGGGAGTCCGGCAGTGGCTCAGCAGCCAGCCCGGGGATCTGGAGCCATACGGGTTGAGAGTGCTCTTCACTCAACCATATCTGCTGAGAGAGGCTGGGGGTTACAGACGTCTCGGTCACTTGACTTACCCTGTCTCCAGAATCACCCTCAAGCTGCAGCAAAACTGTGCTGAGCAGAGCCATCGACTCGCCGAGAGCGAGCGGGAGGATGCTGTGCTACGCTGCACGGTCCAGGCATAACTCCTGACTTCCATCACCACCTGCCCTACCCGGGTTTGCAAAAATTATCCCCAAACCCAACTTAATGGCTTGGCTCCTTCATCATGCCCGAGTCCATCCAAGAGCAGCCTGGCTAATACGGTCCAGGTTTTGTAAAGGCTTTGTAGTTGGCCATGTCCACCTGAAATAACAAATACCTGCACACTGGCACAGTGCAGGTGACAGCACGTGTCTGCCTGGACCTTCCAGGCTTTATCTTCTGCAACTGCTACACAATTCAAATTGCAGAGGCACCAAACGGGAGGTCTCCTGGCTTATGGAGGGGAACTCAGACAAGCAATCGGCTGGCATTTGAGCAGGGGCTCAATCATCACCTCGGTGTCAAATCTGAAAATCTGTGGAGGTAAGTTTATAAATGTCTGCAGGCTTCAGTATCCAGTTTGGAACCTATAAACTTCTGAAATCTGTTAGTACTTTATTTGTAATGATACTGCCAACAGACTCCCCCCCACAAAGGTCACAGCACACACTCAGCATTAAATTGCAGTACAACAAATCCTCTGCTATCCATAACCTACAAAATGATAGGGGCAGGCTGGAAAGGGAGACTGGGATAAAGCAGAAAAAGAAAAAAGTCTAGACACACTTTCCTAAAACTCACTGGGGAGTCATTTTAAAATCACTTTATGAGAAAATAATTGAGGTTCTATATACAATACTCCCTTTAAAAAAAAGCATAACACATCTGACAACCTTAGAAAGTCAGAAGGTTGTTATAGAGAAGAATGGTTCTCTGTTTGGAAATTTAAATACTATGTGAGCCCAATTCATAAACATCTAAGATTTTATAAAGCTGGTGGGAATAAAAGAGCAAAAAAAAGTAAAACAAGCCAGAGCCAACCAAAAAAAACCAAATCCAACCCCAAACTGCCAAGTGAATGAAAACCATCTCACTTGGTTGCACCTCACTTTCCTTACTCCAGTGCTCCGACCCAGCACCCTGCCCTCCAGCACACCACAGAATAACCCCCCTATTGCGTATATCACAAGCTGAATTCATATCAGAATCATCATATTTAGCATTATCCCCCTAAATATGAACATATGCATATGCAAAACGCAGTGATCTTTCTTATTTCGCTGGTGGCTCTGTCTTCTCCAGAGCAATGGGGAATGAGCATATTTCCACATCACACCTCCTCCTCCTCCTCGCTGAAGGGGAAGCTCTGGGCACGTCGCCTGGCTGCGACCTCCCAGGTCAGTCCTCCCGAGTCTATCCATCAACCTCTAGCAAACGCCGAGGACACGTTCCAACAGGGAACCAGAAAGGCTGTATCCGTGCGTGAGGGAGGTGGATGGTGCAGTACAACTGGGCAGCTCTGCGATGGGACAGATCTTCAGGGGGCCCAACTAATATCACGTAAGAAACGTGAAAGGCTTATTTCTTCCCCCAAAACCATGGCCTTCAATCCCTGCCTCATAGCTATGGGAAGCTGTTTCACGGCTACAAGAAGCCACTGAAGCAGAGATGGACAGGGAAGATGCAGCCCATCACCTTCTGTGTAGTACTGGATGTGCACTGGCCAGAGAGGATTTGGGGACCACTGATCTTCCTTCATTAGGTCTCCATACCTCCTGGAGCCAGGAGCTTATCCACACTATGTATTTCAAGACAAACATAATACAGCTGAAAAAAACACCGCAGAAAAATAATGTTATTCTTCTTACAACTCTCTTTTTTTTTTTATTCCTCGTGTCAGAGCTGTTTCCCCATGTCAGTTATGGAGAGAAATTCAATCAGAGGAACCAAAGAGTTTACCTCAAGACAACCCTACATTGAAACCTCACCAAGTTTTTCCTGACTACAGATAAACTCAAAAACATCCCACAAAATGTAAACCCAGGAAGGGACTTTGGGAAATCCTGGCTGCAGATGAACCAACAGGTCAGTATCTCTACAGGACTAACCCAAACCCATGGCTCACCCATCACCCCAACTTCAGGAGAGTTTGGATTCTTACCTGAACTTCATGGCTCAGGCCCATTTCTACTTGTAACTAAATATGTGGCTCCATGCTGTAGCAACTGACTTCTCTCTGGCCCATCTCAGCTGCCTTTTTGACCTGCACACCCCGCTGAAGAACCAAGATCAAGAAAGTTATGCCTACTGAGTGTGAGGATTAGTGAAAAAAAATCCACACAGAATGTCAATGAGGTAGGGGCATCACACACTTCTCGCATTAAAATTCAGTAGGTTTTCTAGTCCTTCTGGCCTCGGTGCATTTGCATAGTATAGGGTCAGAGAGACATCCTGATTCCACTATAGCTGCACTGTTTAAAGGGTCATAATGGTGACATATGAAAATAACCCAACTTTAATTGATACCCGGGCTGCTGGCTGTTGAATTTGAAACTCCCCCTGGCCCCATCTCTTGTATATCTAATATACAGAACACTCAACAGCAGATGCCAAGAAGGCAGCTTGGTCCCTCAGTTGCATTAGCAGAGCTTTAAAAATAATTGTGGAATTGTCCACAAGATGTCCACCCTACTTTTCAAGCTTCTG